>NC_141908.1:25933250-26592500 GCF_057802395.1 Ceratotherium simum simum
ACTTGCTAGACCATCTAAATGTGTCATGAGCAAACAGACAGACAAGTTGTATATTTGGGGCTATGATTGAATCTTCCAGGCCCTTAAAACCACAGCCTTTATTTCACCATAAAATTTCTCAAAAAGAAGTAACAGGAGGATAATAAAAATTATTATGTGTACAAATTGATCGAGTGGGTAGAGAGAAGGAAGGGACAATGAACAACCATATTTATTCTTAGACATAGAAAAGAATTTCAATTTCAGATGAGAAGAAAAACTATCAATAAAACATTTTATACAGTGCCAACAATTCTGCAAAACATGGAATAACTTTCCCTTATAATTAATGTCATATTATCAAGATACTAAAAATAGAATTGCTGAAGAATATTACTAGTATTATTATTAAGGCTACTTCTCCCTGGGTACATAAAAATCACACAGGGCTACATATATGCATTTCAGCTTACAAAAATGTTGTAATGTGAACATAAATTTGCTTTATGAAACTTGTGGTTGACCCACAGAGAAGCAGCAATCACTGGAAGCTCTCTCCAAACAGTTAGGAATCCTCAGCCATGCGCAAGCCTCCTCTAGAGGCCACAGGAATTTGCCACTTGAAAAACAGAATGGAAAGTTCTCGGACTTAGCCTAAGTACAATCCTTACAACCAAATCCACAATAACATTTGCGGCAGCTTAATAAAGTATACACAACATGGTATGACAGTTATGAGATCCATCATGAGCCCTGTTATCAAACACTAAGCAGCTTGGGGCCCTGTTATCCTCACTTTGCAAAATATTTGAAATTAAATTAGGATTAGAAAGATGCAGAGGGATGTTGATAATGAACATGGACTTCCTATATTTGACTTGCAGGGAGTGGATAATGTAGACTATGATTCCAAATGTAATCTTTTTTTTTTTTTTGTGAGAAGATCAGCCCTGAGCTAACATCCATGCCAATCCTCCTCTTTTTGCTGAGGAAAACTGGCCCTGAGCTCACATCCATGCTGATCTTCCTCTACTTTATGTGGGATGCCACCAGAGTATGGCCTGACAAGTGGTGCGTCGGTGCGCGCCCGGGATCCGAACCTGGGCCGCCAGCGGTGGAACTTGTGCACTTAACCGCTACGCCACGGGGCCGACCCCCAAATGTAATCTTAAACAAAGATTCTAATTAATTTTTTTTTAAGAGAGGGTAGGAGTTTGTTTTCTACTTCCTATCTGTGAGACTTTAGGCAAGTTAGTTCATCTCTTTGGATGTCAGTTTCCTCATTGATAAATATGGAGAATCAAAGTAGGTACTTCATTGGGTTACTGTGAAGACTATGTAAGACAATGCAAGTCACATATTTAGAAGTGTTGACACATTGTAAGGGCTCAGTAAACATTAGCATGCCAGGCATTGACATCAGATGACAGTGCTTGCATTTAACTAAAGTTCACCTTCCGGTAAAGCAAAATATTATGTTCAATAAATAAACAGGCAGGAAAACACTCTTCAGATGAGAACCCTGGCTCACATCTATCTCAGGTGACGCGATTCAATTTGACATTTACTGCAGTGAGTTGTGAATGATCTTCTAAAGTGAAGACTCTTCCAAATCCTGATAAGCTTTCAGGAAGTTTTAAAAAAAAATTTGCTCCCCAATGCTTGTAGTTTGATGTTTCAACATTAATTCAAAAAAAGCTCTTAGGAAAAAGAAAAGGAACAAAGAATAGCAACTTGAAAGAATTTCAGTTTGCTTTCAAAAAACAAGATTTATTTTCTTATGGAATGCTGACGGTATTGAAATATCTTAGAACAAATGGTTTCAGAAATACAATTTGAACCAAAAGAGATAGGTCAATTGGGCAAATTTTCTTACAAAAATATGTTAAAAATCAGTCTGATTTGTGGTCCTTTGATGTTAAGAACACTTGATTGTTTTGTGCCTTTAGGCTATATTTGGAATAAACATTTCTGTTAATCTTCTGAAACTTTAATATTTGCACCATCCTCAGATACATGTGTGCACATGCACACATGTTAAATAGCCTGATCCACCCTGACAGAGTTTAATAGCAGGTGAAGAGAGCATTTTGTGAAGCACATGCTTGAATTTAAAGTGTTCCACGGTGAGATAATTTTTGTGCATGTGAGCAGACAAACTATTCAAGTCAGTGAGGGGTTATTTACAAAGAATTGATTCAAGTGTTAGTATGCCATTGAAAGTGAAGGGAGGAAACCACAATGTCAAGTGTCTGTCTAGATTAATTCAGCCCAGCTCATCTGTTCATCACATTCCATGCAGAAAAAACGTTAGGTGATCCAAAATGAACATTGCACTGTTTGGAGGACTAAAAATTTCAAGGAATCTAATCATTTTAATCAAGATGTAATCATTAAGCAAAAATGGAGTGTCTGACCTTCTATGGAAAGTCTCCCTCCCTTCCTGCCTCTTCCATTTCTTTGTTTTTATTTTATGATAACTAATTTATGAATTATTTTTTCTTCTTTTGTTTCCTTCTCATTAAAGTCTTTCAAATGCTTCCCTTACTGCTAATTCTGCTCTGTCTTTATATTACTTTTCCTTCCCTTCTTCCTTCCACTCTCTCTGCCAAAATATTTTTTATTGAAATAACTGGTTTTCAGAAAAGATGTGTGTAAATAGCTAACAGGGAGTTAAGGATAATATCAGATTAGATATCTTAGATAATGTTTTGTTTTCAAAATAATGGTAAAAATTCAACCATAATGCAAAGACACAAATATAATAAAGCTGGCGGCATTTCTTTTACCGTATTTCAAAAAGATTTTCATATTGTAGGAGAAGACATATGCCACTGTATACAACATAACCTTCTCATATTCATATCTATCCAGTATGTTTAAGAGAAATTTTATTTAGTGCTAGGAATGTGGAATGAGATTGTTCTTCTGGCCCCTTGGCTTCAGACATTATCACCTTATAATGACCAGGACACATCTTTAACACTCACCACTTGTTTACCTCCTGTGCATATCAAATGGGGAAATCCATCTGCCGATGCAACAAGAGGTTTTTCTTCACTAGAGGAAGACACGGGCCCTTCCTTAAATGACTATGTTGAAATATAAATTCCTAATTTATACACTTATTCCCAGTGGCCACCTTTCAAGTGAACTTATCCTGGAATCTATTAATTAGATTAATTATTCCACTTACTGTCTAGTCTCTTAAAATAGCACTCTATCAAAAGTATCTCTTCGGATACAAAATGTAGGACTTATATTAGACATTTTCTCTAACACCTAGTCCAGCCTTCCAAACATTAAAGCTCATAGCTCATTTTTTTCATGAGTAAAGAGACATCATTAAAGAAACATCATTCCTATCATACAGATCTAATTGCCTTTAAGAGACATCATAAGAACTAAAAATAGGAAATGTATTATTATTGTTGTTAGCATGCTCTGAGTTCTTAAGTATCCAGTGTATGCTTTGTCTCTGGGTCTGTTCTAAGTGCCAAAATCCTCACTACTAGGAATTAGATCTGATTATGATTGTGTAGTGGATATCTTAACTCTGCATGTTTTCTCCATCAGACAATGCATATCTGTATTAATTATCTTGTATCAGTGTGTATGAATAAAGCCCAGAGCTCTTTAGCTCTTTGTATTTTGCTTCCTAGCTCTTTTGTCTTATAAACTATTATATATTTCACTGTAATAACAGTGAATTATGTTTGGCAAAAAGGCCTTCTTTTATTAAAGCTACATTTTAATTTGACACTAGAAACAACCCCCCAGCTTTAAAAATGTGATTGGCCTTCATTTCTTTTTAGATTCCTTTTGGAGATACACTTACCACAAAAATGTGCTCTGTGGGAATTTGACAAACTAGCTGATAATGGGATAAATCATTTTTAGTTTATAGGAAAAAGGAAATGCTTCATTATTCTGCTCTTATTATTTACTATATCAAAAAGGAAATATACTTTTTAGCTAGCTATGTGCATGTGAGTCCAGATATCATTTGATAAAATGAGTCAAGTGGGAAAACTTCCATTTCTTTGTGATGACACATCAAATATGCCCTTATCTCTAAAAACATTAAGGATGAAGGAGTGAAGCCTCCCTACTTTGTTTTTCCACGTATCTTTAGAACTGATAGAAAAATCTAAATTGTGATATATTTATTTTGCAGGAGCCAATGAGAAAGAAATAGCCCTAATGAATGGTTTGAGTGTGAATTTACATCTTCTACTGGTAAGTTTCTTTTCCCACCAATGTTTAGTATACACTCATTTACAGAATCTGACATTTTTCTATCTTTAATTCATGAGCATCTGGTGGTTTACTTATTTAAAAATAAGTTGTGAGATTATTTTCACTTTTACCAGGAAATGCTGGACCATAATGGAATGGCTTCTTCATAATCCTGGAAGAGTTGACTCTGGCAAGGAGCTTTAGAAAAATGAATAGCTCTTATCTCATAATGTAAGGAATAAGAGTCACAGTGGGTGAAAAGCAAAAGTGCTTGCAAGGGTGCAAAACAATGATGTACAAACGCTAGCAAACACTGAATTTTTCAGAAAAACAGTTTTTCCATATGCCAGAATTTAGCAGGGTAGGATTACGGATCAGTATTTTTTGTAGCTTAATTTTTGGGGAGTAGGTTAAAAAAATTAGAAAAATAAAACTAAATTGGAGAAAAGGGATCTAGTATCTCAAGGAGTTATTGTGTTTAAAGTGCTTCTTATATGCTAAGTACTTAATAAATATGTATATCTTAAAATCTCAAATATATTCTTGATTTGAATAATATGCCTATAGTAATTGCTTGATGCTTTAAAAAATTATTTCATTTTTAAGTGAGTTATTGAAAACATGTCTACAAGACCAAGATGCACAAGAAGATATTAATATTTTATTTTAATAAAATAGAGAAATGATTATTAAATATGCCTGAAGGAACATGTTTGTGGAGTATGTTAAGTAAGATGGTAAGCAGCATAGTTTTAAGTTCAGACATGGCTGAGTTTTACTCCCAGCTAAGTTACTTAATGCCTGTTTGACTTTGGAACACGGTTTTTTGCATTTCTAAATCTTAATTTTCTTCTTTGGAAAAATGAGGACAGTAATAGCTACCTCATAAGTATGCATGATTATAAAATGTGATAATATGTGAAAATTGCTCTAGCACCCTGACAAATGATCAACACCCAAATAACAGTAGTGATCATTTTCATTGTTATTATTGTCAGTCAGTATTTATTCTCCAGGAACTGTGTGGAGGAATGAAAAGGCCTCACTGAACAAATGAGCTACTTCCTCTAGAAAGTGCCTCCAGAAATGTTAAATGTTTCTTTAGGGATAATGTACTTTTAGTTGGACCTAAAATAAAATTGAATAGAGTAATAAAGCAGTGGAAATATTATGTACTAGAAACCCAATCAGCAGTGCAAGATAAATCAATATGAATAAGACATACATAGAACATGATATTTCAGGCTCACAATACAGAAATACCATTAAATGCATTTGGAAGATAATTTTTCAATAAAAATTGAAGTTTGAGAATTTGTTTTTATCAGATTCACATTTTCTCCTAAGTTTGCATTTCCATTGATAAATGTCATGAGCCAATACCTTCTTCCTCTTTATAGTGCATTGGAAACAAGGCTAATTGGAAAAGTTACCCTTGAAAGACATCAAAATGTTTAATTAATTAATGCCTTTAAAATGCTGGAGATTACAAAATGAAAATGTGGTGTAAAATGAACAAATGTATAAATTGTGCATTAATACTTTTCTCAATAAATCATTTCATTGCAGTTATCGTTTTTTAAGCCTACGCCAAAACGATATAAAATTCTTCTAGAAGCCAAAGCCTTCCCTTCAGATCATGTAAGGATTCTTCAAATTATATTTGTATTCTTTATACTCTTCCTAGAGGAGCATATCATTTGCCTGACTTGAATGTTTATTCACTAGTTTTTCCAAGCAACTTTACAATAAAAAGATCTGACAAATGTTTTTGATTTAGGCATTTTTTAATAGATTGTAGCTTTGTTTCTTTTGTTCAAGTAAAACATGTGTTAAGGGAGGAAAGGACTGAATAGGAACATTGATTTATTAGTCTTTTTAAAGACATTGAGCAAATTGCTGGTCTAAATCAAGTGCAGTTATGAATGCTTTATTAATTCTTGTTGCTGTTTTATTTTACAAAATCAAATCGATACATACCTCAGTGCTTAACCCTTTAGCTACATAGAATAGGAATATAAACTTTTATTTGTCCATTTGTTTTCATAGCACGCTAGCATAATTATTGGTGCTTGATTATTGAAAGAAATATTTATTAAAGATTAAAATATTTCTTGTGGTTCCCCCCAAAAATCTTGCTATTTTATCAACAGTTTGGTTGATAAGAAATCTGATAGTTCTAGACACAGACACAAATAAAAATATATTGCTATTTCAGCTTTAGTGTTAAAGAAACTTGATTTGTGTCTTTATGTTATCACCGTTAACTATTCTAGCCCACATCTTATAATTTTAAGCCATTTAATTATGTACAAATTAATAGCCATTATCTTACTGAAAAGGATAAAAACCCTAATATCTTTAAAAAATTCAGGGTCTTCATAATTGCTTGTCCCCATTCATATGTTATACTCTCAAAGCAGGGAAGTTTTTGATGTCCTTTCCTTTTACTAGCTTACTCTTTCTAAAGTAAACCACATCTATATCCTATATTCAAGCATATCAAACCCACACTACTCACTTCGGTTATTTCATAAACTCTGGTTTTGACTTAGATTAGATGATTTAATATCTTATTCTAAAAATCTCTCGTAACTCCCTAAAGTCTAGATGACCCCTGTGCTTCCATTCATCTCACTATTTAGTGTTTCGAAGAAAGTTCAGATTCCTGTGTGTAAATTATATTAAACAGTTCTTCTCTGATGTATTCTGTTTAGTCACTTTTAACTTTGACTTTGGATTTAATATAATAGTATGTTTTTATTGTTATTTTATTATTTCTTGTCTGAGTTATTTCACTGTACTTCTGTGCATTGGACTTGATTTAATAAATCGTCTTTCTTTTCCAGTATGCTATTGAATCACAGCTTCAACTTCACGGTCTTAACGTTGAGGAAAGTATGCGGATTATAAAGCCAAGAGAGGTATATGAGAAAGAGAAATACATATACATCATGCTTCTGTTTAGTATTGATTTTTTTCTTCATTTTCCTCAAAAGTTTATTGTCTTCATTACTTTAATGGAACGTTCAAGAAAGTATAAAAGACCTATGCTTCTGTTACTGTTAGGTCATTTTGCATGAAATGGAGAACTAACTCAGAAGTGTATTTCTTTTCATTTTGCAAAGGATAGTCATATTACAAGCAAACTATTTTTCTATTAATACCACTGGAATATGCCATATTCTTCAATGGGATGAGAGGGGATGGCAAATTGCATATATTATTTTTAATTTCAAATGCCATTACCTATGGGTGCCATTAAGATTATGTTAAAGACTAGTGATATTTGTTGAAATTGAATGATGCCTATCTTTTATGTCTCCTCTTAATTGAAGTATCAAATATTTTCCTTTATGCTTGGATTGGGGTGTAGAAAGGGACACTATACAGCAGGAAAAGCTTGGGCTTTGCAGCCTGGCTGATATACCCCAGAAAAAGCCCAGACTCACCAATTTACTGGATAAGGGACTTTGGGAAGGTTACTTTATCTCTCTGAGATTCCTTCATATTTAAACAGGTAACAAAGGAAATACCTAATCAGGCTGGACCATATGTTCAAGATCTAAAATAGTGTGCACTTTACATTAATAAAGATACAAGGCTAAGTGATACAGACTTTGACATATAAACCCGGCAGCTTGTGTAATATGGCACGAAGAAATCCACACAGAATAAATTTTAGGTTTCGCAAATGATGCTCCCAGGCCATTAAACCAATGTTTGAACAATTATTTATTTTAACCCAGAATACTTTAAGAAATTAAAATCTACTCCATTCACTTCTGTTTGCCAATATGCAGTAAATTAATGGAATAGAAAGTTCTCACATCTGTGAGAGGGTATTGGTTTCATAGGTCATATATAAATTGCTAATCTCTAGCAAAAATGAATAGAGCCACTAATATGTCACAAGTTTTAATTTTAAAAGTGATGTGTTGGGCCAGCCACAGTGGTCTAGTCGTTAAGTTCAGCACACTCTGCTTCCGCCGCCCAGGTTCAGTTCCCAGACACAGACCTACACCACTCATCTGTCAGTGGCCATGCTGTGGCAGCAGCCCACATACAAAAAGAGAAAGATTGGCAACAGATGTTAGTTCAGGGCAAATCTTCCTCAGCAAAAGAAAAAAAAAAAGTGACAAGTGTTGTGGGGCCTCATGAGTTAATCATAATCTTGTGCGCAATCTTTAGCATTACCAGATTAGAGCAAGTCAACATGAGAGAGGACCACAATCTGTCATTAAGGAATATATTTCTTATTTGAGCAATACTGATTCTTTAAAGAAATAAATTAAGCATTAGTATATGTAGTACTTTCCTTACTCTTTTTTTGAAACTATAGTGAACAAACCATATTAGATTCCTCTAAGAAAAAAGAGCTTTGGATTACCATGTTATTAATTTTACTCAAAATTTTTCTTGGAATTACTGAAATCCTTCTCCTTGTATATAAGTTACACATCACTTAATTCAAAGATTTCAATATTAATACCGTTTTAATAGCTTCCCACTTTGTAAACAAGTTTCAGGCTTCTAGTAGAAACTAGAGTATGTATTGCATTTGTGATATACATAATATGCCTAACATGGGACATAGTAATTGGCAAATAGCAAGAACTACCAAAAATTAAAAATGACTGGAGGAAAATTTATAAATATGTCAATGAGCTTCCTCCAAATATTAATGCAGTTAATGATGCTTTGACCTCAAAATCATATCATATTTAGCACTAGAGAAAATTCATGAAGATTTCATAAATAGGTAAGAATTATTAGAGTACAGACAGATACTTTGTATTTAGCTGATTTCTTTTTTGCTCAAGTTGTTTGCAAAACCAAATCTAAATTCATTCACAATTTTCGTGAAGTAACCAATCATTAGTATTAGGTGGGGAGATGTAGAGAAAAGTAACCTTAATAATTGAGTTTCATTGATATTTTTCTTCATGTTTGGGTCGTGATCTTTAGATTGGCATGGAGAATATTTTACTCTTAAGTTAGTAGAAGATGTTAATTGGGTTATACTCAGATGAAAGACATATAAGTGTTTTTTTCCTGCAAGAAATTACATGGTATTAGATTGATAAGTGAAGTACTACTTTGTAAGAAATTTCTCTTGCCATTTAATATTTCGTGGACTTCTTGTACTTTCTGGTATTTTATTGGATGGGAGTAAAGAAGAAACAATTTATAGATATGCAAATAGTACAGGTTAATTGAAAAACTGAAGAATAAATCAAATAAGTAGGGTTTTGCAAAGGCTTACACTTTATAATCCTCTTTTTACCATTTTATTATCATTTCTTAATAATAACAAAAAGCATGCCCAAATGCTGCTCTCTTCACAGATTTTTGAAGATCATTAATTTAAAAAAAATTTATCTTAGGGGCCGGCCCGGTGGCGCAGCGTTAAGGCGCTGTTCGCTGGCGGCGCCCGGGTTCGCTGGTTCGGATCCCGGCGCAAGACCGACGCTGGGCTGCTTGGCAAGCCATGCTGTGGCGGCGTCCCATATAAAGTGGAGGAAGATGGGCACAGATGTTAGCCCAGGGCTGTCTTCCTCAGCAAAAAAAGAGGAGGATTGGCGGATGTTAGCACAGGGCTAATCTCCTCACAAAAAAAAAAAAAAAAATTTATCTTGGATTTTTCTTGTGGTAGGAAAGAGCTCATGGTGAATTTCAGTTTGGGAAATATGAAGTGACAAATTTATTATTGTGGATATGACGTAACTTGTGCCTAACTTTGACTTTAGGGGGAAGAAACCTTGAGAATAGAAGATATCCTTGAAGTCATTGAGAAGGAAGGAGACTCGATTGCAGTCGTTCTATTCAGTGGGCTGCATTTTTATACTGGACAGCTCTTTAATATACCTGCCATCACCAAAGCTGGCCAGGCAAAGGTATGCTCATTGTTTTCTCCTTCCAGCCTCACCCCAAACATCAGTCTACTGAAGAGTGTTTTAAATGCGCCTCTAGTGAAATACCTTTGTGTCTGCATAAAAGTTTTTGAAGAGCTAAAAACAGAGTCAGCTTTAAATTAAGAAAAAAAAAATCTATACTCTTTTTTGCTTCAGGCATCTCTATTTAAACTTCTTTTTGTCACTTTTTCTGTGGTCTCACCTCCTTACTAGCATCTGCTCTCCCAGTTTGGCCTCTAGTCAGCAGGACCGATGAGCTTCCTGCAGGTGGCGTGATTGGTACTGAGCTGCTCAGTCGGCAGGAAGCAGACAGCAGACGGAATACTTAGGATAGCAAGGGCACATTAGGACTGTTAGAAACTCAACTCTGGTACTTTGTCATACTGTAACTCATTCTAAATATAATTCAGTTCTCACTTAACCCTAAGTACCCTAAGAAAAAGGAGAGATGCAGAATAAAAGTTTATCAGTAGATCGAGTTTTACAGTTTATTTTAGGGAAGCCATTTTGTTCCTAAGAATCTTGAGAAATTGTTATATTGCCTATATGCATGTTTTTCCCTATATATTACTAAATCACACTTAAATTGTTTACTATTTTGAAATTGTGTCTCTTTACATATAAGCATTTATAAAACAGTGTTTTTAGTATTTGTTTGCTTGAAAAAAGAAATCAGAGGAAGAACATTCAACGGTCACAATCTGTTTAAAATTCTTAAATAACAGTTCTATTTGATTCAGCAATCAAGTCATGTATTTAAAAAGGTGACAATCGAATTTTATTCTGAACATTAATAAGTTATGGGATTAATATATGTGTGAGGTCTAGTTAATATATTCAGTTATTGAAGCTAATGAATGGAACTAATGAAGAGAAATTTAGCACCATTATCAGCAGTCTCTAGGAATTTCCAACCACGACTTCCAACTGGTTTGATGGATAACAGTGAAAGTGGTGCATTACAAAAGATATAAAGATAATGTCTTCTTAATTTAGGTATTAAATGTTAAGCACCAAAATAAAGGAAGGCCAATAAAAAAATCATATTTTAAAATGTTATACAAGTAATCAGCAGTCCCAGGTCCCTTTGGTATACATGCATGTCTCATTAACCATCATAGAAATGAGGCAGGAAGATAGAGAAGAAAGACCATAAGTTTTGGAATCACACAGTTTGAGGTTCAAATCTTGGCTAGGTCATTTCGTTGTTTATATGACTTCAGGCAATTTACTTGACTTTTCTGAGTTTCTATTTTCAAAAGCGTTACTTTGGGATAACAAGACCCACTTCATAAATTCAGTGTTCAGAATGAAGAGTTTACACAGATTCTGCTGCTAAGTGATGGTTGCCTCCCATTTCTACTGTCTTCAACAAGTATGAAGTTATGGAAAGTGGCTCAGATATATGTTTTATTTTTATTTCCCATTAAAAAACAAAATAAATTTATTTACTTAGGTGTTATATATAATTCTCACTCTTAACTACTTTGGTTGCTAAAACGATTCTCTCAGTATTTTGCAGGCTTTTTTTCACTTGAAAAAAGTACCTACCAAGTGAAATTCTCATTGAACTTTCAGTCAAATAAAGGAAAGTAGGAATGAGCAGTTTCATCGAAGTGTAACTGCACAGAAGTGATGGATATTATGGGAGTGAAATGGTGATATAACAGACTTCAATTTATCCATTATCAAAATTATTCTAACAAACATTTCTACTCTTGCTAGACAGTTCCTCCCATTCTCAGTGGAGGTTGAGAAAGTTCTTTAAAATGTAGACTCACATAGCCCTCTTGAGTGGTCTATGAAAAAATAAAGCTGAAGAGAGAAGAAGAGACAAAATTAAAGATGTCAATCAAGAAAGAGTTAGGAAAACCTAGGGGGAAAAAAGGAAAAAAAAAGGGGGGGGAAGAGCCACTGTTAAGAAAGGCTAAGTGAGATAAAAAAGGGGAAAGTTTCCAGAAACCAAGTACAGTAGGAACCAAAAATGTTGTTGGGATGGAGCAATGAAAGTTAGCAAGAGTAGATTTTGAAGTAGAAACTTCAAAATCATGTGAAAGGGAAGTAGGGACAGGAATTTTGAAAAATATGTTAAATAAAGAAATGCATATATGCCAAAAAGAGCATAAGTCATAAGTAAGTGGCTTAATGAGTTATATTGAACCCTTATAACCATCACCCACATCAAGAAACTTCTAGAACATTTATAACACTCAGAATCCTCAATTGTGCCTGCTCCCAAATACTGCCTGTTACCTCCCCTCTAAAAGTACCACTCTCCGGACTTCTAATCATATATATTAGTTTTGTCCATCTTTGAACTTTATGTGAATGGATTAATATATTTTCTTTGTGTCTTGCTTATTTGCTCACTAGTGTGTTTGTGACATTCATCCAGGTTGTATTTAGCAGTAGTTTCATTTGTTTTTCTTTTCATTTCAATATATTATTACAGTGTATGAAATAGATGACAATTTATTTTTCTCCATTCTAGTCAGGATAGATATTGGATTTTATTTCCATTTGAGGGCTATTACAATAAATAATACTCTGAACATTCTTACAAATTTTTTTGAGTGATCATTCATACCCATTTTTGTTAAGTATATACCTAGAACTGGAATTCTTGGATCATAAGTTAGTACTGTATGTTCAATTCTAAACAACAACGCCAACTTTCCAAAGATTTGTATCAATTTGGCATATACGCCCACCAGCATGTTAGAAAGTTTCTGTTGCTCTACATCCTCACCAATAGCCTCTCCGACTAGTTTGTAGTGCTAAGGCATCGTAGTTTTAATTTGCACTTCCCTGGCTATTGATGAGGTTGAGGATCTTTCTCATGTGTATTAGCCTTCTGAATATCTTCTTTTATGAAATGCTTGTTCATGTGTCTTCCCAATTTTCCCTTTGCTTTGCTGTCTTTTGTTATTTGGTGTAGGTGGTATAGAAATTGATTTTGAAGGAGAGAGAAATACAAAATTTCTAGTGATCATCTAAGAGTAAAAATAAATTAATTAATAAAAGAACAATTGATAGCATGGCTTTAATTCACATAATGAATTTAAGATACCAAGGCTTTTCTTAATTGAGGAGAAGGCTTGAGATGGTGACACGTTGGGGGAGGCTGAGGAAAATTAAACATAAGGTCAGGTTAGAGGACCATATTATAAGGCCAGCTTATGAAAAGAGACATCAGTACGCAGATACATTTTCCTTTTTTGTCTCTGAAGCCATCTAATTTATTTTATAGTATTGGCCAATCCCTCATTTTGGAGCTCTGCCTTACTTCCATACGTCTATACTTTTCATATTCTATTACTTGTTTCTACTAATCATTTCTTCTTTTCTACACCCACTGAATGTTCCCCACTGTCCTTTGAGTTACTATCCCCTGAGATTTTAACCACTGCCGTGATTTAGCTCTCACTGCCAAGTGAAAGCGACAGGCTACTCCCACACTCGAAAATCATTTTTTATGCCCATCTGCCTATTACACCTGGAAGTTCTACATGCACCTTGAGATCAGTACACTCCAGATTTCTCTCCCCCCAAAATGACCCTACTGTGTCATGCCACCATCTTTCTAGACCTTTAGACTCAACTCTGATACTTCCCTGTTCTTTCCTTCTTCAACCAATTACTTCTTAATTCCACCTTCTTAGGGTGAGTCTTTCCTTTAATATGCCTGAATCACTTATGAAGATTTTTAGCTATAAGAAAAAAAATACCACTGAAAAATTAGGGATTTCTTTTTCTCACCATGGAAGACTTGAGGCAGGAGGCTGCTGGGATGCATCCAGCAGCAGAGTAACGTCTGAGTGGCATCTCCAGAGCACTCTCAGATTTTTCTCAGTCTTCTCACATTATGGTCACAAGTAAGAAGACATTTGTCCCAAATCCAGACATCATAATTCTATTTAAGGCAGAGAGAAGGAAGAAGGGAGAAATAGCAGTGTATCTTCATCCATCCCTTTCATCTGAAGTGCAAAATCTTTCTCAGAAAAGCCTAGCAGATTCCTGCTTACAACTCATTGCCTTCTGAAGTGGCAGCTTCAAAAGAGCGTGAGTAAAGAGATTTTTAGCCTTTATGGCCCTATAGTAGAGAGAAGCTAAGAAGAAGGGGTTGGGAAGGGGTCTGGGTTAACTAACCACAGTACTTCTTACATCTCCCGATTACACCCCCATGGAGCATCATTATTTCTAACGTGTTTTCCTCTTCTATTCCTCCTTAATTTTTTTCTTTTTTTCTTGCTTCCTTTCTTTTTTTTCTTCCTTCCTTTTTCACTTTTCATTTTCTTTTTCACCTCATTTCACAAAAGCATTTGAAAGCGATTTATGGGAAATTAATTAGGCAACATAATGAAATGTAAAGAGAGAGAAATAAAGAGAAACTCTCTGGATCATCTGGAGAAATGAATAAACTACCTACAAATTATAATTTCTCAACTTGGATTATGATAAAAAATAGGTAACAAATAGAAATTATTTTCAATGGAAACTCTTGGTGTGTTAGGTAGACTAGGTCCTGGTAACAAATAAATAGAGCCATAAATGCCTACACTGTGATAGATGTTTATTTCTCGCTCGTGCAGCAGCCAGGGATCAGCTTTCTCTCAAGCAGTGATTTGGGTTTCCAGTGATTCTGGGTTGTGTCCTATGGCTTTCATACCTTAGAGCCTATGTCTGGATTCAGCCTAAGGAACGGGATAAAAGGGCACACTAACTTCTTAAAAGCATTAGCTTAGCAATGGCAAAATTTATTTCCACTTATATTCCATTAACTAACACACGGCCATTTCTGGCAAATGAAGTATAGTTGTATGCTCAAGAACAGCTATTAGTTTTGCCACACCTGCAACTCAGGTATTTTGTGTTGCTGATGGAGTAGGACACTTATTCTGAGATGCAGTGTAACATTCGCATTAATAAAATGTTTAGATAATGGAGACAGAGTCAGACCTGGTGTTGAACCCATGTCTCTCCATTAGTTTCTAGCATAGTATGACTGGCTTAATTTGCTTACCAGTGTGAGTTCATTTCTCCATTTAACAAATGGTGAAGGTAATAGTGCCTACTTCATAGGTTTGTTCTAAGGAGAGTTAAACAAGGTACTATTCCTAAAACACTTAGTATTTAGTGCATGGTAAGTACTCAGTAAATGTTACCAATTATTAATATATAAAAAAAAAGACACATTGGAATATCCAAACTACCAGAAAAAGAAATAATGGGTCCTTAGACAGAAAGTGAAATATTCAGAATTTTAAGCTAAAGACTCTCACTGGACACTTCCCCGCTAGACTATAAAATAAAACAATAATCTAAGCAGCATGGTTAGGACTCAAGAGACTAGACTGAAATTTTAAAAGGTTGGGTCATGGACTAATAAAAATTTTAATAATCTTATTCCTGAAAAAACTCAGTGCCAACTGCTTATACTCCACCTCCTCTGTCCAATGCCACATAAAACAGCCTACAGCACACTGGGACTCATGGTGCCTGGCAGACAGTGGGTGCCAAAAAATATTTGTTGAATGAGTGAATGATTGATTCTCTTATTTGTCACATCTTTTACACTATGTTATTATACCTATATGGATGCTGGAATGTTAGTTTTCTCTTATCATACTGAAAATCAAAACGAAAATGATGACTAAAAACAAGACTAAATTTTGGAAACCTTCACTTTGTTTTATTAGCTTCTATCTTATCAAGAGGCCATCTCTACTGGTATGAGTACAAAAATCTCTTAGACCCAACCATAAGCTGCCTAAATTATTAATAAATAATAATCACAATCATAGCCCAATTTGAAGGAAAAAAATGAATTAATTCTGGATCCAGAATAATGTAAGACAAAAGCAGAAATATGAATAAAGATATCCTTATCAAAAAAAAGACATATTGTACTTTTAACATCATTTAGTAAAATCTAAGGTGTCTAAACAACACTCACATGTAAATGGTCACCTCACCAAACCATCCATTCGTCTTTGGGGAAGGCCTAAATTCTTGTTAAACACAATTTTGAGACTCTTGTAGTAGATAAATAAATGAGCAAACCTCGAAATTCTACAGAAAGCTTGGCTGAGATGCTTCTAGTATTGAGATTGGGTGTCAACTGTCATGGACTATTACAATAGAATAGTATCAATAATACTTGCGTGGGATAGCAGGATTTGAGCAATGAATCAGCCAGGAAAAATTAGTACCAAATACTTTTGTGTATAACTATGATATAAATTAACACGTTATATGAAATTATTATGCATAAAAAATTAATCTTTTCCAAAAAGGTTTAATATTGGAATGTTCAATATTAAGTAATCCTTACTAGAAATTGTAGTGAGTGTAGCCATTCTTCTGTTAAAGTCACTGCCGGTTCGCCCAACAGGATCTTATGATTCATGCATAAGATGAACCTTGTCTCTATATTTTCTAAAGTAAAGTGACATGTATTTGGATCTTGCATTCATTCTCCCTATCAGTGAACATTTCAGGAGTAAATTATAATAATGGAGTTCCAAATAGGAACACCTAATTTAGCCTGGAGCGTCAGAGTGACCTTCGTAGAGAAGATGAGACCTGAGACAATCCTAGAATTATCAGTAGGAGTTAATCAGGTAAAATCCCCTCCAGGGAACTGGCAGTGTTGTGGGGCCATTCTAGACAGTTAAAAAAAAATTGACAGGATTGCAAGGAAGCATATATTTCCGTATAATTTGATTGTATAAAAAATGATATAATTTGATAGCTAGAAAATGTATGACAAGAAATGAATCTACCAGGAAGGCAAAAGCCGAGTAAAGAAGGGCCCACTAAGCCACATTATACATCTTGAACTTCTCCTTGAAGATCTATGGAGAGCCATTAAAAACTTTTAGACAGCAAAGGAACTGGATTTTGTTTTAATTTTAAAAAGAAATTTCCTGCCTATAGGAATGGGTAGCAATAGGATAAGAGTGGACAGAAGTAAGGAGTCAATTGCAGTTTCTAGGCAAGAATTTAAAAACTCTCTATCATGATACAGTTCAAAAGATGGGGCTACCAGAAAACAGATCCATTTCCGACTACATGAAATATAGTCTTTGGGAATAATGGAGGATTGTTGTATTCAGAAACATAAAGTAAACTATCTGTAGTCTTAAATTCATCCAGGTAGAAGCCTGGAGTCAATAAGTCAAAATATGTTGGTGAAGATTAATGCCCAAGAATCTAAAAATTTTGAGCTGTCTCTAAGAAGTTTTCGTCAGATATTTTATTTAAGCTTTTCATTAAATAGACCATGTGAGAAAGACTGATTAATTCTCTATAGAAGAGGAATTTGGACTCAAGATGTTTTAGGATTACAGATCTGGGAAAAGCAAGCCTCCCAGTTGTCAGTCAGAATCATTGCTTCTGCAACCACTATCATCAAAGCCATGGTGGATAACTACTTCTCATCTAGCCTCATCCAAACCCAAGTCCCCCTAAGTGATATATTACAGTTAGAAGTTTTTGTTTTTGTTTGATAGATGATATGCCTTTTATAAAATATGTTGTCTAAGACCTAGGCTATTTTCTCCAATATTCCGTTTTTCATGCCACTTGACTAACCAAAGAAAGGCTGATTTAAGTCTTTGTCAAGCTGAAAAATGAAAGGGTTCCAACACAGAATGTACACAGCAGTTCTAATTTATTTACTAACCAATATAAGAATGGAAAGGGAAGGTTGTGTCTCATGGCAATCAAAGTGGAATTTCAGAAGATCCTTGAGCAGAAAAAACATCCCCAATAAAATGTGAGAGATTTCTCTTAATGTCCTTCTTCTTGATCTCCTTTTTAAATCAGTGAAATTATTTATGCAAATAAGATTAGGGATATCAAAGTTTAGTTCAGTTGAAGAGAAAATGTTCATTTTTGTATTAAATAATCTATCTTAAATAAGGTCATGAGCAAAGAAGATACTATCAGATCATCTATAAAAACTAGCTTCCAGGGAAGAAATTTGAGTGATGTCTTCAAGAAGTATCCTATAGACTTCTTTGCTATATTATCAAGTTCAGTATGTAAGTAAATTTAAAAATATAAGCAAATTTGGTTGAGAAATTGACCATTTAGAATGACATAGTAATGACTAGAAAAATTCTTACGGAAGAGTGTACTTTCATTTCACATCTAAAGTGTAAGAATCTTTACCAGTATAAGTATCATTACCCTGTGATGGATAAATTAAGTAGTTGCTTTAATTCCACTTTATAACAGGACAGGTAGATAAAAATAGGTAAGTAGAGGTTAAAAGTCGCCATGCATCTGAAGAGCTCATTGTTGGGAAAGTTGTGATTAAGTGCATGTATCTCTTATTTGATCTCCTGCCTCATGTTTCTCCCACATGATGACCATCACTCTTCTACCATTTGTGGAATAGAGTCCAAATCACTTCAGCCTTTTATAATTTTGCATATACCTAAATTATCAATATCCTTTTTTCCTCTGCTCTCTTTCACATAACTTATGGTTCAGCTAAAGCAAATGCTTCATATGTTTCCTATCCAGATGTCATACTTTCTCCCTCCATGCCTTTACTCTTAGCTTTCCTTCTTCCTAGAATTCCCACATGTGAAGATTCTGTTCTTCTATCCCAGCTCAACCACTACTTGCTTCACAGGTTACAACTTGTCCTAGAGATTTGCTTGTTTAGCCCTCTTTGTATACGCAAACATGGCATATTTGAAATTTTTTAATCACATACCAACAATGAAAGATCAAGAGATTTTATATAAAAGCTCCTAGTTTCAAATACCTTCTAAAAAATTAGAAGTTTGGCAACACTGGACCATCATTTCTATAGAATAACAATAGGCAAGACTGAATAACAGCTCTGCCCATGAAATGGGACTTGAGCTCTTCATCACAACTCCCATCTCTACCTGTTGACCCTGGCACTGAAGCAGAGTGACAGCTGGCATATATATTTATTCTTACCTTGCAGTATTCTTACAATAAAGGGTAGAGTGAAGTATTTCTTACAGGCCCAACTCATATATTTCTTGACTAACTCCTATAGAAACATGAGTGTGCAATCCTTGACCTTCATCATCAAAATTCTCTTGCTCCTCTGTGCCAGGCTAAATCTATCTTCCTGTGTTTTGCCATAGCATGATGGAAAATGTTTTATTGGTCACCTTTCACACTACACACTCTCTTGTAATTATTTCTATGCCTATCTTAACTCTCAAATTTAGGAAGTTTATGTCAGTAGAGTGTTCAATGACAGATTGAGGGTGGACCCCACAAACTCCCCAGACTCATGCTAGTGCTTTGCACATAGTCACTGCTCTTTAAACATGTACCTGTCTGGCCAGCGAATGGAAAAGTGTGTGTCCATCAGCAAGAGTGGTTCAGGCTATTTTGGATCAGGCTATTAAGGGTCACATACGTATTGCATAAAAAGCACAACTGTGCTCTGATTTAAATAGAATCAGAAAATTCTGAGGAATTGTTATAATGGTTCATTACTCTAAAAGTCAAAATACTTTTTGTAAATTTTGAGTTCTTTTTCATATTCCATTTCTATGCTTTGACACACTTAGGACATGCAGACTGCTCCATTAAGTCATTAAATACTAAATGAACTAAATTAAGCTTGAAAAATTACCTTCAGCTCTTTTTCCCATCTTGGGTATCTGAAATAAATCAAACAAACTGTATTTTGTATGAGGTTCTTCCCAGCTGAAGAAAAACTCCAGAAGAGAACAGTGCTACTCAATTTGTTTTATTTTTCCCCTTCAGTTTTATACTTACTTCTGACCATAAATAGAGAAGACAGTCACTGTTTTCTCTGGTAAAAGAAATAGCTGAAATTTGCTCTTGAAAGCACACTCTTTGTTAGATAGTAAGATGTTTTCACCTGCAATTTACACAATGCTTTAGGGTCTCAAGATCTTTTGGTTTTCCTTTCACCCAAATCCTTTACTCTTTCTATGTAGCTGTTAGCTCTGTCTCACCCCTTCTTAACTGGCACATTCCCCTTAAATTGCATTAGCAAAATGCTCCTATGCTTCCCACCTCTTATTTCTCATCTCTGGATTTGCTTGTCTCATCAATATCTACTTTAAGAAAGCTGGGCTAAAAGGATGAATCCAGTGTCTGCAGTAGTGCTCTGTACCAGGTGAATAATAATTGGTACAGTTGATGGCCTACTGTGCTTCAGGCACTGGATGTGTAGTAGCTCCAATCCTCCCAGGAACCCTAACAGTAAGCTGTTACCTTGGCTCAGTTGAAGAAACTGAATCTGAGAGAGATTAAGCACTTGCCCAAGATAATTTAGCCAGCCAGTGAAGGCTAGAATTGGAGTCTAGATCTGGGTGATACCTCACCTCTCTTTCCACTATATTGTCTTCTTTTATCTATGTAAACTAATTGTGTAAGGGCAAAGAGGACTCAACATTTAGAAAAGTCAAAGAAAATATCTCATTAGGAGAAACCCCAAGACACTGACCCCTCCATAGCTCCTTTCGGTGGGTCTCTCAGACAGTTGCTCCATTGTCAATAGCTCCCACCAATGACGGCCCCATTGTCACTCCTGTTAGCAGCTCCTCAGAGACTTTAGAGGTGTTTACAGGAGCTTTCCCTCTAATGAAAAGAGCTTGTAAACCCCTGTATGAACTGGGAAACTAATCCACATGACACTGAGGAAAATTTCAGCAGGATGTCCACTGAACTCTCTAATGGTAGCTGAATTGCATAGTACTCTCAAGAAATTTCATTGTTTTATAAATATATTGACCCCTCACTTCATGTCAGACACTGGGATTTAAAAGAGAGAGAGAGAATAGAGATTAAGAAAAACCTCATTGTCTCTGTCTTTAAATAACTCAGAGTCAGATGGGGCATAGAAACATATAAATAGAAAATTGCTTTAGACTGTGTTAAGTCCTTGATAAAGGTAAGAACAAATCCTACAAAAGTGTCTTAGAAAAAAATATCCAACCTATCATCACAACAAGTAGAGTTATGCGTGCTTCAATTCATTTTACCTTAAGATTGGGCCAAAACCACATATTGTAAATTGGCTCTAGGGGAACAGTCAGATAGTATAGGAGATACATTCCCACTCAAGTTCAGAAGCCATCATTTCCTCCAGGCATCTAATTCTCATAACTAGGGAACGTAACTATAATCCCAGATTCTTGTTACCAGTATTCCTTATGGGCTACCTGGCTAGCTATGTAGATTGCATTGCTAGAACAGTTCTAGAACTCAAACAAAGAGTCACTTGGGTTACATATTAATTTCAAAAAACATAAAAGTTCCCTTTCTTATGACATAAGTAGAGACCAGGAAGGCATCCAAAAATGCACTACGTTGGCCATCTTGAACACTTGAGTAGAGTTTTACCACGCATTCAGGAATCCAGGGTTTCCACCCAAAGGCAGCCTCCTTAGCTTGCTTGTGTCCATCCCCTTCTACAACATCTCATCCCCTTGTAGCTTTACTTTTCCAACAGGACACGTTCTTCATATTTTCCTTTATGGTACCTATAGCAATGAGCTACTATACTTTTTGAAAATATGAAAGTGTGGCTTGATGTAAGTGGGTAATAAAATCCTAATACTGTATTACTCTAATTTGTGTAGATTGACAAATAAGTGAATATTTCAGAATGAGTTCCATTTTCACTTACCCTTGAATCCAAACCAGAGTTTTAAAATTTAAAATTTAAAACCAAGTTCATTCTGATTTCAAGTCAGAGGTACTTATTTTTAATTTAATTAATTACTTGATTTCTGTGCATACTCTTTCCCAGGAAAGATTCTTTCCTGATTAAAAACTCTCCCTTATTGGATTTCTTGTCTTTTTTAAAAATTAAACTCTCTGGAAACTCTGAAGTATAGTTATGGCATGCAAAATCCCTAACATCAGCCCACACAAAAGGCATAGAACAATAATTCACTTTATCAGGGCTGATTGTCTCCTCTGTACACACATATTGGCATAAATACCATCAATCAATGGCTCTAGAAAAATTGGCGGGGGTGGTTTCTTAATCAACTTGTCACGTAGGGTAAGGATTATATGCGATATCATCCTTCTCTGTACACTTGCATCTTAAAATAATATTTTGATGAAAGATACATTTGAAATTATTAGATCTTAATCTTAGAGTAATTTATCCTATGGTCCACGGTAAAATCTTGCCTACTCTCTCAGTGTTCCCTGTTTCTGCCCCTATTTGCAGCTGAACATCAATATGAGCATTTAGAATTGATTGTCAGGGGGCTAGCTTCCTGGATGGAATTTGCATGTATTTCTTTTTTTTTTTTTGCAGTGCATATGCTGATTATTCATTTCTTCTGGTCTCATATATTATCTATAAGAGCCTCAGGACTAAAATAATTTTGAGTAGCACTTGGTTCTGCCCTACAGAAAGTTTTAAGCTTTGATTCTAGTTGCTATGCTTCTTGATTTCTAAAAAGATTCCCTGCAGCTCCACTTGGAAGAGTGTATCTTGTCCCTTTTTACTTGTGTGTTTAGTCTCATTTTGTATTGTTTTATGTTTTGATAGTGAGGAACTGCCATTCTCATCAAACTATTGGTATAAATAAGTGAAGGCTTAACATACTACTTCAAAAAAATAGTAGATAGCTGTATTAATTTTTGGAAGGAAATTGTGATACAAACAACTCATGGACTTTAAGTACAGAGTGTACATAATATAAGAAATAATGCTTAGTTCCTGCTTATAACCACAGAGTTGCATGAAAAGAAAAAAAAAAGTGAGAAGGATATTTGAAGACCATAATAAATTTAGGCTGGATGAAAGGAAAGACTTTCAGAATACATACAAATTTACTCTGAAATGAGATATTTACCGAGATGATAGAGGCCTCTCTTATGGAGATTTTTACTGGGTATTATTTTTTTTAAACTTAGCATCTATGTATCCTTTTGAATCATAGCTCTTGAATGAATTTTGGAAAGTTAAGTGAATCAAGACTGTGGCAAGAAAGCTACCAGCTTTCGTCTTCCTTCTCTTCGTTCCCACCATCCCCCAGTGCCATTTGGCAACTCCCTCATTATGAACTTCCCTGGGAAATCCTAAGATCAAAGCTAACTAGCCAACCTGTTATTATTAATCCACCATTTGTTCATAGCATCTATATAGAGTTCACACATACACACACACACCCCTATAACTTTCTTTTTTTGTTGACTTCCCTCAAATTTTCCCATCAGTTTTTCTTTCCAAGGGAATATTGTCCAAATTTATAGCCCTGTAGTTCTTCAGTTGTTTCCTATGACTTTTATATCAAACCAGGAATGATAATTCAGAATACTTAAAGACCTGATGGGTATAGTGCGGAAGCTGTAGTTCCCATAAACAGCCACAAGAAGGTCATACTCGCATGACTAGTACCCATTACTAGCCTTGAAGGGACTTATAGGCACCTGAAATTTACCCACCATGATTCTAGTCCCACTGCCAAGGACATCCACTGGAGTCTGGACTTGCATTGAGCAGGGAACGTGCAGAGGCTGGTATATATGAACAGCTGCAGGCTAGCTGACAAGCACCCCTTGCAGGTACCTCCTGGGGACCATGGGGCCTGCAACCATGGTGGTTACTCAAGTGGTTCAAGACAAAGGCTATTTACCTACCTTAAGTATTTTATTATTTTAACAATTATGTGAGCATACCAATGCATACCAGCTGACTTCAGCTCTGTGTATAGCCACAAATATCTTATCTTACATAATTACCATTTTTTACACCAAATCTGCTACTTATTGATGGCCTTCGTAATTTATAGGATTTTTTTGGTGAAGAAGGAACAAACTAATAATATCAGTCCAAAGTCAATCTGTTACAGAACAAATCAATAAAGTTATCAGGACTTTAATGCTACTAGGAAAAAAATTAAGCAGTATTATTCCATATTTCATCTTAATAAATAGACAAATAGTAAATCAAATTTGAGAGATAGTGAGTTAGCTCTTCACCTGGAAATTTCAGCACAGGCTCTGTGTAGAATATTATTCCACTAGTTAGAAAAACTTTTAGTATTGTGCTAGTGAAGATGGCAAGGACAAAAACACAAGATATTCTTGGTTTTATTGAGAGGGATTTTGAACATATCTTAACTATCATTAATTTTCCAAGAAATTTCGTTTTAAAAGATGCCCAGTCTGAATGAATAGCTTATGCAATAAAATTACAACAGAAACAAAGGACCTCAAATAATATTCTTTTGAAATTTAACATCAGTTTAGAGAATATATATTGACAATTATATGACTTTATTATTTGTCTGTTCATTTACTTATTCATTCAACAATTATTTGAGTTCATATTGTGTAATACTACGATTGGAAAATTACTACAGGAGATCTATGCAAACAGGGCTGTAAGATGAGAGAGAAGAGAGGGTTTGGCAAAGGAATCTTCCCATAGAAGTTATCTTGTGATCAAGCTTTGAGCTACACAGCAAATGAGGAAGGAAAGAATACCCCAGAGGCAGAGAAAGGTTTATGCAAATAGAGAGAGGCAGGTTTGGGCACCTGAGACAGGAAAGCTTGAAAGGACTAGATCATAAAGGTCTGTAAAATTCATACCAAGGAAAACTAGCTACATCCTGAAGTTAACAGGGGGTTCTTTGAAGGGACACAGGGACTCTTATAATCAAATGTGTGATTTACAAAGCTCATTGGAGGAAGGCCAGCTGGAAGGATTCGGAATGGTTACAAGACTACTGCAGTAGTTTGGGGATTGACTATAAAGCCAGGTGATGTGGATGAACACCTCTGTGCTTGTATGTGGTTGTATCAATGAGTGTGACCTCTTGTGGGTAATTTTAATAAAAATCTGTCGACAAATATTTGACTTTTATTTTAAAAAATGCGTAAAATAGGCGCTCAAGTGTGGACTTTATGGTTCCACCTAGTTATATCATTTTACCTACTCTTAGAGGTAAAGTAATGAAAACATTAATTGGATGGCCGTACAGAAGTTTGGGACAACTACTAGTATTTTCTTTATTTTTAAAATGCTGCCATCTAGTGAAACTTTTGTAAAATCACTTTGTGGTGATCCCATTCAAGTTTGTATCTTCAGGTCCTTTACTCAAAACAGTTACTTTTTAATAATTTATATTTTTTGCCATCGATGGGGAAAGAACTGTACATGCATTAAAACATATTGTAGGAGCCGCAAGTGATTTTTTTACGTGGTGCCACAGATGTGACCACAGGGCTTTTAATAATGGGATATGGTAGGTGAAGCTTCTTGGTTTCTTCATTGTGCCATTGTTTATAAATAATTGATAATAAAATAGAAGTGCTGTCTTTTCTATTCCTCGAGTTTTCTAAGAAAAGTTGAATTGTAAAAACATATCTATGAAAAATTGAGTTGTAAAAATTGCTTCATTAAAAAAAATTGCTTTAATTAAAAATGTTGGTAAGAAAAAAGATTTCAAATTCAGAACTTTTTTTCCCCAAATGGAATTTCAGTATAAAATGTGTATCTTAAAATATAAACAAACAAATGTGTGTGTGTGTTTGTATCTATTGAACCTAAACATTAGTTTGCAAATTCAGGTTTTGATAACCTCTATATTTTGATAGAGATTAATTTTATGTCTTTCTGTCGCTCCCAAAACTTATGTTAGCATGGAGCATCTGTTGTATTTTTATGACATGTATTAATTATTTTGTGTGTGTGTGAGAAACAAAGCACAAATACCCCTCTCAAAAAAAAATCAGTTATATAATGCCAGTAAGAATTTATTCTTTTATGAGATGCTAGTTCTGGCCACTTTATAATGAGTAAGGTTTCTAATTAGTTGACTCTTCAATATATTGAGTTTTCTTTATGGAAACTATTGCTATGGGGTAGGGGTTAGCAAATTTCTTTTGTAATGGGCGAAACAGTAAATATTTTATACTTTGTCAGGCATATGATCTCTGTTGTAAGTACTCAATTCTGCTTGCAAAAGCAGCCATAGACAATATTTAAACGAATGAGACTGGTGGTGTTCAAATATAAATTTTATGAAAAGCAGGTTATAGTTTGCATCCCTCTGTTCTAGGGAAAGTCCCTATAATGGCAGTTTGGGATTATCTATTCTTAAGAGGTGTTAGAACAATCTAAAATTGGTCCCTCTGCAATTATTTACTTCAAAAACTTCAATCGATAAATGTGTTTCTTCAAAGTTGCAAGAAATCTAAAGTTTTGAGAATGTCATTATTGTATGTGCACTTAGTAAGCTAACAATAGAACTCAGAGGTAAAACATTTTTGCTTTTTTTTTTGTGAGGAAGATCAGCCCTGAGCTAACATCCATGCCAATCCTCCTCTTTTTTGCTAAGGAAGACTGGCCCTGGGCTAACATCTGTGCCTATCTTCCTCCACTTTATATGGGACGCTGCCACAGCATGGCCTGACAAGTGGTATGTCGGTGCGCGCCTGGGATCCGAACCCAGGCCGCCAGCAGCAGAGTGCACGCACTTAACCACTACGCCATGGGCCGGCCCCCATGGTAAAACATTTTTGAGAAGTGAACTATCACCCCCATTTAATGATCACTTTTTTTCTTTTTTAATTCATTTTCATGCACAAAGTTGTCTCAATGTGGAATGAATCACTAGATTCTATAAGTAAAACATTTAACATTTTGATATGCAGAAAGCTAAATGGTTTTGATGGTAAGCCATTAAATTAGAAAGTTACTAGTGGGTACAATTTCGGATAATATAAATTCACTGCTCGAGGTTGTCCTTCTGGGAACTTAGTGGAAGAAAAGGCTTAGTTTCTAAAACACTGAATTCTATTAGGCAGACATACAAAACACTTGAAACCATACAAGTAAATGACTAAGAATAGAGTTAGATTTAGATAGCAAGAGGTTGTTAGGGTTTCAAGTCAATGTATAGGGAGAACACAGTGCAGAGTCAAAAACGACATCATTTTCATGGGTCACCTTTTGTCAGCTGATCTAGGCAGGAGTTGGTCGCAGGGATCCTGCTGATCTCAGCTGAGCTCACTCATGCATCTCTGACCAACTAAGGGGGAGGTGGGGAGAGCGGCTGATCCAGGCTGAGCTCAGGTGAGGATGACTCTGATCCACAGTTCTTTCATCTTCCATGTGGGCCAGGAGGCCAAGCAAATCCTTCTCACAGAGATGGCAGAGGGCAAGAGAGAGCAAGCGTAATCATTCAACTGCTTTGGAGACTCTGCTTGTATTACATGTGCTAACATTCATTGGTCAAAATAAGTCACCTGGCTGATCCCAGTGTCAGGGAATTGCACCTGCCCCACAGTGGGAGGAACTGAAAAGTTACATGGCAAAAGACATGGATATACAAGGCACGAAGAATTGCAACTGTTAAGGCAATTTACCACAGCATGTATATACTTGAATTGATTAAATTAACCCCCCACATAATGTGGGGTTAAGTGATAAACTGAAAACTTGTATTAACTTGTTCAGGTTAGTAGGAGACACTAAAGCAGTGGTTCTCAAACTTTTTAGTAATGCAAACCTTTTACATGCTTAAAAATTATTGAGGACCTCGAAGAGTTTTTGATATTGTGTTTATATCTCTCTATGTTTACTATATTTGTAATTAAAATAGAATTTTAAAATGTGTTTATTTATTTTAGGATAATAATAACAAACTCATTTTAGAATAACAATAACAAATCCATTACATAGTAACATAAATAATGTATTGATAGGAAACAAAACTATATTTTCTAAAAAAAAAAAGAATGTTCTATATTTGGCAATTCTCTTTACTGTTTGGCTTAATAGAAGACAGCTGGTTTTTTATATCTGCCACATTCAATCTCTTGTTTTTTTTTCTTGATGAAACATATGAAGAAAATTGATCTTCATACAGATATGTAGTCAGAAAAAGCAGAAGTAGTTTAATAGCCTTTTCAATTAATTGTGAATATTCTTTGATACTGCACTGGAATTTGATGAGTGAGAACTTCTTGGGATCTGTGGTATAGAATATGAAACCAAATCACTGAACTTTCTGTGCTTTGTTAGATTAAAATCCATTGGTTAATTTTGCATTTTGAATAGATCTTTTATTCCTGCATGATACATAACATCAAGCATTGGTCATTTGGAAAATATTGGATCACTGAGTTAGGCATATTTTCCAAATATTTACATATTTTGTTATATATTTTTAAAAAAATTATACATACTGCTTAAACTCTTCGGAAGTGTCTTTAAATACTGGAGAGTAGTCATACTCATAGAAGTGGATACAATTTTTCCAAAATTCTAATTTCCCTGGGAAACTAGTTTTTTCGCTGGCAACAAACGCTATGAGTTGTTTTCCTTGAATTGACAGACTCACATCTTTCATTTTCAAAAGAACGTCTGTCAGATACATGAGTATGAATTACTATTGTTTGTCTACCTGTTGCTCTTTCATCCAAATGGTTCATGAAGTAAAAGTGGCTAGTTCGGTTTGCAACTCAAATAATTGCATAAGTGAATTACTTTGTGACAACCATCCTACTTCAGAATGTGGTCAAATGTTTTATGCATATTTCCCACATTAAGCCTTAAAAATATGAGAATTAAAGTATTAAGATTTAATACAAACATCATTTTTACAGCTTTGTCACGAAGATTTTTATCTTTTTTATTATCTTTTTTTTGTCCCTGCTGCAACTGAAGGGCCTTCACGTACAATGACTGCTGGTACAGTTTGATGCCACTGCCTTGATTTATGCTAAGTTGCCATCAGTTTACACATTGCTGCTTTTGCATTATCAGTGCAAATGTCAACACGGCAAAAAAAGGCAAAGACTGTCTTCGTATTACGAAAATTGTTTTGACCGACCTGAAAGGGTCTTGGGAAGGCCCAGGGTTGTGTGGTTCACACTTTGCGAACCGCTGCACCAAAAGATGAACGGTATTTATGGTCCAATAGTTTGTCAAAGATTTTTTTAAAGATATTTGTACTTACTATTTCTAATCATTAAGCAAATTTAAAATTGGTTATGTTCTTCCCCAGGGTTGTTTTGTTGGCTTTGATCTAGCACATGCAGTTGGAAATGTTGAACTCCACTTACATGACTGGGGAGTTGATTTTGCCTGCTGGTGCTCCTACAAGGTACAAACTAGTTGATATACTTACATCTTTTTATTCCAAATTGACATTAATCTAAATGAAAAACAGGATCGGTGGCCAATTTTAACTATTTGAATTACTTTCCTCCATTTCTTTCATTACAGTATTTTCTGATTTTAGTTAATTGTGGAGTCATATGATAGAATAGTACAATAAAAAGTCAAATTCTTGGGCTGGCCCCATGGCACAAGCAGTTAAGTGCGCGCACTCCGCTGTAGTGGCCTGGAGTTCACCGGTTCGGATCCTGGGCGTGCAGCGACGCACTGCTTGGCAAGCCATGCTGTAGCGGCGTCCCATATAAAGTGGAGGAAGATGGGCATGGATGTTAGCCCAGGGCCAGTCTTCCTCAGCAAAAAGAGGAGGATTGACAGATTTAGCTCCGGGCTGATCTTCCTCAAAAAAAAAAAAATTAAATTCTTGTATTTCCATCCATTATAGAGTACTTATTCCTTCAATTCTCTGGCTACTATGAAAAAGTCAGGAGATTCTGGAAAAAAAACTCCACACTTAAAGCTTAATTCAAATTGATTAGGTTCTTAGTTTTTATGTTGATATGTTGTGAAATTTCTACATTTGTGAAGATAATTCTTATGGAATCAACTTGGTATTGACATTTGAAGACAATTTAATTGACAGCATAGAAATGAAACCAGTTTTATTTTAACTTAGGTGTTTTTAAAATATGATCCTTTTATTATTATTTAAATATTTTTGTGACAAAATAATTGAAATGAATGAGCTTTGAAATCAGATGGACTTCAGTAGAACTGTTGTCTTTGAATTGGGGCAAAATTTGGCTAAAAGCGTATTCTTAATTGATAATGCTGTCTCATTTTCTTCGAACAAGGTGGCCCAAAATTCTGTTTTATTACTAAAGCTCAAATAATCACACATTTTGAAATTGGTCAAAAGTTGGTTTCACAACAAAAAAGTCAAATGATTACATTGTTTGTTTTTGTCATATATTCAGGTAAACCTATACAATGTAATTTATTTTCAATCCAGTATTTAAATGCAGGAGCAGGAGGTCTTGCTGGTGCCTTTATCCATGAAAAGCATGCCTATACAATTAAACCTGCGTAAGTACCATCTTCAGATTCTTCTTGGGTGATGAATACCTTAATTTGCATTAATAAAATGCTAAATTTACATTAGTTCTTTAAGATGCTATCCAATAAGAATCTGGATTGATTATAATTATTTTACTACTCTATTAACAATGATATGCTTTATCAGAAATAAATGCTTTCCAAAGAGTTCAATGGGTTGAACAAGAAATTTAATCACAAAAAGGGAAGCTTCAGTGCTAAAAATGAGTCACTGTAATCATGTAAAGCAGATAGTTAAATGCAAAGGAACTACTTAATTTTTTTTTCAAAAATTAGACTTTAGAAAATTTCAGATTCCTCACATTGATGAATAAATCAAAGGCAACCATAGCTATGCCTAATAAAGCCTTAAATGTGGTATGTTATTATTAAAATTACATCTACCTTTAAAGCCAGAAATATTATATGATAGTCTCGTAAGGAATATCTTCTGTCCTAAAAGATTTTATAATCCATGAAAACTGAGGAAGCTGAACACTGAACAACAGACTGACTACATAAAAAGCAATACTTTTCTATTTTATATAACTTTCCTCATTTTTTAGAGCAAGTGTAAATGCAAATATGATACACCAACAAATTTATACATTTTTATTTGACTTGGGAACTCATAAGTGTTCCTTTTATTTTTATCTGGTGTGGAGATAAAGAAATAATATTCAGGAAAAAAAACCCTTTCGTAGTTGTGTCAGAATATGTGTGATGAGGAGACTGTCTAGACTTCTAATAGGTAATAATAATGTTTGATTAATTTTCTGAATCTTCTCAGCCACTGGTATAATCTTTACAAGAATTGAAGATGAATTGATAATAGAGCTTGGAGCACCTCACATTTCTGAGATTCGAGGCATATAAATCCTAGAAATTTAAGATGATTTTCTATAGTTCATTTAATCACGTCTAAAATTTCTTCAGATTTTAAAATTAAATAGAGCATTTTCTTTACACAGGTATTTTGTCAGGCAGACATCTTCCTTGAATATATTGTCAGTACATCAGATTTCTCTCCATGTCCCAAATTCTCTGAAAAGAATATAAAGCATGTATTATATAAGAATACCATCCATGTTTTAAAAAGGCTTTTTTTCATTTTCAGCAAACCCCATTGATGACATTTTACCTAGCATAATTGTTTTTCATATAGACAGTATATAAGATATTGCTTGCTTTTGTGTGAAGACTCACCACCCTGACCATTTTCCACTCTCCACTTATTAAATTGTAATAGAAGATCTGATGTATTAAATCAACCCAAAGGGCAAGCAGGTGGGGTGGCAGGGGGTGTGGTAGTAATCTACACAAATTCTTGAGAATGCAAGTGTTAGCAGTTGAACTCTGATCTTACAGCATATGTCTATTGCACTTGATATTTCTTTCACCATTAATTACCCTTCATGGATGAGGAACAGAAGAGGGCACAAGTGTTGTACTGTGCTTACATGTGCCCCATCTCGTGGAATCTCAACATCCTCTCGACACAGTAAGTGATTAGTAAGTCTGTGTTCCCAGGAGGAAGACCATCTAGACAGACCAGATTCACACTCCAGCTTGATCACTGCTGGTCCATAACCTGAAGAATGTTCCTTGACCTCTCAGTGTTCAAGCATCTAAACAAAGATAACACCAGCATCACCTCATAGGCAATTATTGTGAGAATAAAGGGGATGATGCATGGACAGCGCTAGGCACAGCCCCTTAAATATTACTGTGAATGTGATTTATTATATCTTCCTTGCCTCCCTGTCAAGCTGCGAGTTAACTTGTAGGCGTAGAGATCATTTCTCTCAACAGGAAACATAACCCCAAAGGTTATGGTTTGTGACCTTTAGGATGTTAAACAGATTTGTATCTATCACCAAGTTCATTTGATCCGGCCTTTGACAGACTGTGTAAGTCTCCATTCCTGAATTCTCTCTTGTACTGGCTTTACCATCTTACTAGTTCCCTCACTAGTTAATGAGCTGAATGAGATCTTTATGTGTGTTCCTTTTATATTTGTATCAGAGCCACGCTTTTAAATTTTTAAAAATTATATGTTATTAATTGTTGCATTTTAACTGTCTGGCTTTGGAGACTAACAAAACTCAAATCAGGCTTGACTCATGAAGCCCTCCTTAGGAGAAACCCTGGTTGCTGTTTTTTTGTCGTTAAACCTTCTTTCTATGTGATGGCAGAGTGACTAATTCCAGTGTTGCCACCTTCTACCCTGTAGTGGAACGTAAACTGCTGTTGATGTTGCCAACTTTGTGAAGTCAACTTTGTTGCTTAAAAAAGGGTGACATCTGGTGGCCAAACATGTTATTTCAACTAAATGGTATCCAAATAACATTTCTTTTCCTGGTCCAGTCATTCATTCTTTATCAAGTATTTTTAAAGTATATATATTTAAGTTATTTTTTCTTTTATATTATTTGTTTATATATTTATAGTGCAATGGTGTAGTCAAATCCTTTGATAAAGATGTAGAACAGGATGAAGGTGGAATTTAAGGTGTGGGGCTTTCTAGATGCATGGTTAATCAGAATGCATAAATGTTCATCCAGGCTGAGGAAGAAAGGCATTATGGGAGTGGTTGGCCCACCTGGCATAGAGAGTGGATTCCAGGATATGTAACCCTGCATTCTAAAACTTTAATATTCAGTATATAATTTTGAAATATCTTTCATGTGAGGTTTCCATTAGCAACTGGTAAATTACATCTGTAGCAAGAAATTTCGCTTTCTTTTTTTGTTTAAAGAGACATTTTCGCCATTGTTCAAAACTGATGACCTAAGACTTTTTCCAAGAACCCTTTGCCAATAAAGAGAATGAGTAGAGACCAGAGTCAATCCACTGCATTAAGCATCATAACTCAAGCTGTTATTGTCAACTAGAATTTGACCATTTTCTAGTTTATCGTCATCTTTTCCCATCCCAGTGTAATATTCTAAACCTTGTCTGTAGCTAAGAATTATACTAAATTAGGGCTGGTTGTGAATAAATGTCATCTTGTGTTTTTTTCCCCTTGGGGCTGACTTGAATTTAGTCTACAAAGTTAATAATTATTGCTCTGAGATATGAAGGGAAATACTTTTAATTGTAAGAATTTGGCAATCAGAACTGTATCACTAAAAAGAGTACTTAAATACCTTGAATTTTTCTTTTTAACTTTATAAATGTCTTTTCTGACATACTTTAGATCAATACTTAACCTTTTGATTTTAGGGGATTCAACGGTATCTGAAGCCCATAAAAAGATTCTTCTATAAGAGCCCATAGACTGCAATTCAAGATGCCCCCCCTTTTTAGAGAAACTCTAGCATGAAAACAGGAGAGATTATTTGAGCTATTAAGGTTTCTTCTATCACTTATTTTTTTACCCTGTCCAGTGAAATCATACATGCTAGAAAACTGCTGTTCCTCACTTTCCATGGTGGCGTTAACAAACCTCCAAATGCTTTCATGTATTAGACCTCTTGAGATACTCATTTCCCCTGGGGTTTTTTGTTGTTGTTGTTGAAGTTTTCTGAGTGGCCAAGAATGGGGTCTACTGATAATTTTGATGAAAATTCTGGAATTTCAAATCATGCCAACACATTTCCATAAGCAGCTAGAGGAGTTTGATTGAAGGCTTTAAATAGAGATGACATTTTACAGGTTTTATTAAGGGTTTGAGTCATCTCCTTTATTGTGATAAGTAATTGGCAGATTAAGAAGAACCAGCTGAAGAGGCTGGCTGACTTTAGTGCATGGTTAAGGCAAATTTTAGAACTCAGAAATTATTATTATTATTTGGCAACTTAAAAGAAAGAAGACACATCAAACAATATTCAGGAAAATCTAACAAAGGATAAAAATAAGCATCAAGAAAATTTAGCAAAAGAACTTCAAAAATTATAAGCTTATGCCATGCTTTGCCCGAGTGTACAATGAATATTATATGGGGAGATCATCTAATGCACATCTGTTCTGGAGAATGCTGACTTGATATATTTGATTCTACATGCTTCTCCAGGCAATGCTGGAGAACGCTGTAGCCCCAAACTTATCTCTAACGTAAACCTTGTTTTGGTTTCTTAGTGATTATTTCTGACTTACTACTTATCATATCTTTGTCTAGTACCTGTAGTAGGTCTCCTTGTTAAAGGAGAACAAGGAGTGTAGGTAGCAGTAGCAAGGTGTGTGAATTCAAGAGACTCAGAGGCCTTCAAATGGGAAAGGCCAATATCAAGAGATTTCTCAGTGAGAATTTTCCCAGAATCTCTAGTTGAAATATGACCTAGACCTCCCAGGGCATCTGTTCTACATATTTGGCCTGTATGTGGAGTTAGGTGTTCAGTATTAACACGGATGACTTTTCAGCCACAACTTCTTGACCTCTCAGATATATTAGACATACTTGGCCATCCCGTTTGTCATTAATGTTTACCTCCTACAGCCCTAAGCTTCCAGTGTACCATTTTCTCTTGCTTCTGCTCCAATGTATATGATTACTCTTCTGTATTTTACAAGGTTACTCTTTTGCCTTTTCATTGATTCTCTTCCTGCCTCAACCTTTGGTCCTCATGCCCAGGAGTATCTCATCCACAGTCATGATTTCAACAGTAGACATTTGTAGAGGACAACAGTTTGTATTTTCAGTTTTACCATTTGCTTACTTTTTAGCACTTATTTCCACCTGATTGCAAATTGCAAGAGTACCTGATTATCAAAGCGTTATCCCAGTCCCCAAAGATACATGGTAGTGTAGGAAAGCAAAGATTATCACAATAGGAAATATTCACTAATGAACTACCCACTTACAAAAGTAGCCCTTACTGATCACCCTTTCCCAATTAATATTAGCATCTATCTCTATGAATTAATATAAAAAGTCTTGGTCTCTTGCTGATTATAGAATGTTATAAATATCAGATAATGAAAATGGATTGTGAAGTAAAATTTTTTAGGAGATTCAGGATTTCACGATGCAAGTAATACTGAAGAGCTGCTGAATCACAAAATCACAGACAATGAGAATCTGTCACAGTTAAAACCATCAACAGATGAAGCAGAGGAAATTAGACACCGTACTTCAAAAGCAAATGACTTGAATATCAAAGATTTAAAGGAAATGATGAATGCTTCAAAAATTTTTCTAGAAATGATCATTTTTATGGTCATGCTGAAAAAGTTAAATATAATCTGAAAGAGATTATATTTTGCTATCATCACATTTGTCAAAATACACCAAAAAATCAACACTTGATTTATTATTTATTCTTTTTAGTAATTAGCATGTTATAATTTTAATCTAAATTTTGTCAAATTATAAGTTAAATTTTTTATATAATTTTAAATTTTAAAGTCAAGAGCATCTCAAGTGCATCTCAATCAAATCTTATATTTTTTCTCCATTAATTACTATAACAATGTGGTTACTGGTTTAAAATGGATTTATTTTAAATGACCTTTCCCCAGGATTCCATTTGCTATCCAATAATGAGGGTTTCTAACATATCTATATATCTTTCTAATCTCAAGAATTAAACATGGTGAAACTTCCATTTTATCTTACTCCGACACAAGTATCTTTTCTAAGGTGCCCATTGTTTTATCATGTAAAGAGAATGATCCTGAGTCTATTAAGGAAACATGACTAAATATAACCAACAAATATTTTTGTACAAGAAGCTATCATAGATGGGAATAAATATAGGATATGGCCTATGATTTTAAAATCTTAGAATCCATTTGGAGAGATACCATTCAATAGCCAAATCAATGATTGAAATGACAGGTAACACAGGGTTGGAATATGTGCCACAAGGCAGCTCTTTAATATGGAATTGCTAGGTGAACTCTCAAACATAGCCATAGGAGCAGTAGAGGCATAGACGACTAACTCAGAGCTGCTTCAGAAAAGCTTAAGCAAGGCAGCGGGAAAGCTTCCAGAGATGAATCCTTTGCAAAATGCCATGCTATGTTCACTAAGTGAACACATTTACTCGCTGTTACTTTGAAAGCTGAAATTGTTGCCTATGAGAGAGATTTCACTTGATTAGTTTCACAAATTTAAGGAAGTATAAAGAATAAGAAAGAATTACTTAAATGACTTTTCTTAAAGGGGTATATCAAGTGATCTTTTCCTTTTTATACTCTTCACTAGAATTTTTATGTAATCTGAGTTATTGACTTAACATTTTAAAGTCTACCTATTATGATAAAATTGTTCTTTATCCCTATTCTACAATATTTTAGAAATTATAAACAGTGGTAAAATCAAGTTTGCTTTGTGCTCTCACTTAGTTCCCAGAACCACGCTCCTAGAGTGGGTTATATCTGTTTTAAGTCCTAATCACCAAATCCTCGCTGTAAGGCATCCCAGAGAAGACAAATTGAAGGAAACCCATCCATGGAATCATGACATATAACCTACATCTGTCTTCATTCAGAAACTGTTTTAGATCAATAACTCTAAAAGGATCTCTCATCTTCTTGGCTTGACAATTTTTACTGTGCAAAATCATCCAGATAATTTTTATGTGTGCTGGATTTAAGCTGTCATCATAGAAATAACCTTTATGCACTGAGATGTGATCACAGTTAAAAATAAGTTCAGTAAATAATCTGATTTCTTCAACTCAAGAGATAAAGTAATCCTGGCTCTTAAAAGAAAGCCAAAATAGTAATTATCAGTATAAAAAGATACATTAAAGCCATTGTTGCTTGCAAATCACTACTCTCAGATAATGATGACATAATCATTAATTTGGGAAAATTGAAGTCCTTTGAAACCTCAAAATTTATTTTCTTTTCTAAAATTGCAGTCTAGTGTCTCTGAAGATAGATGAGGTCCATGAACCTTTCAGACACAAAAAGTAAAACTCATCAAAGAGCTTCAGCTCTTATTTTAATTATTTCAGGTTTTGTCCCTAAACAGACCTTTGGAATCTGCAGGGTTTTTTTTAATATTAACTATGAAGAGCTACTGCTAAACTTGTATCTGTTCTTGTTGAGAAAATATGTCTCTCTCTCTGGCTCTTCATGATTGCCGAAACAGCCATGGTGCAATGATACATGCTGAGCGGGACAGCGTGGGGAACGCTCATCACACACAGACTCACTGGGTCCTGGTGCTGCCAAGACTGCGGCAGGCTAACTTCACAGACCACAAGAATACTTGTAAAACATGGCTAAGAACAAAGGTCTCAACTCCTGTCGCCCATTTTCTCTTTGTTCACCTGTTTTTACTCCAGAGGAGAAGATTTGATTGGGTGGGATTTATCCTTCCCTCTAGAGTTGAGGTCTGTCTCCATCATGACCGATTCACGTATACATAGCTTGCCTTGATTCCCATATAATCCCTGCTCTAATCAGCTTTGGTCAAGGTCTCAGAAGACTTGGCACAAGCCGTGGCAACTTAGGCAGAAAATGGCCATTTGGCTCTTCTTTTTTTTAAGGGGCCTGTGATCTTTGTGAATTCATCTTTGCATGTCCAATGTGATTGCTTGAAAAACTGATTATAAATTAATTCTAAATTTCTTTGAGTACAGGGACATTGTCCTTTTGCTCTTTCTTTACTTTCGTAATCCACAATGCCCAAGAAAATATTTTTAAAAATTTTGTTCTTGAATATATGGCTCTTTCTGTACTCTCAGCATAAGAGACAAACCATCTTCTAGCATATGGAAGCATTTCTACTTTGCGAGTTATTCTGAAGGGGGTATGATTTGCAAAATACTGTCAAATTAAATATGCATTTCCATATGTTTCTACAAAGACCAAATATATCCATGAAAACTAGCTCCAGACATCTTATGAAATCCTTCATGAGTATTTTAATCCACATTGCAAATAGTTCTTTCTAAAGTGCTAAACAGACATTTTCTCTGTTTTTGTGCTTTTAACATCAATATTACCTCAAAGGATTATAAATTAATATTTCAAAATCATAGTATATTTCAAGAAAGTATATGTAGAAAATTTTCAAGGGCGTTATTTGTTAATAAAGCTTTCACACTAAGAAAAGATTGACTTAGCTTTTGTAAGGGCAACATATTATTCTGAAACTTCAGGAAACAATTTTCATTAATTAAAACTCATGATATCAGGAAGTGCTTTTTTATAACTATGTTTATACTGTTAGCTCACTGGATGTATTTGAGCAAGCCTCCTGTTGAGCAAGATTTGAAGATGTAATTGAATATGTAACAGGACCTAGTGAAGCACTCTATGTTAACAGTATTTACAGATGAATGGGCAAATGAGAGGAGGAAAAGGAATTGAACTTTGTGATACCTCCTCAAACTACTTTCCAGAGTAGTATTAAATTCATTGACTTAGAACAGAGCAGAGCAAATGTGAATACATGAATATTTTTTTAGAAAATAGGAATTGATAGAGATCTTCTTTACTAGCCAAGAGTGAGTTGAGAATATTCTACCTGCCTAATGTCATGGACATGTCAAGCCTTATAATAGTCATTCTCGGGGACTGGTTGCTGGCATCAGGGATGAATGTACAATTTATAGGCCAAAGCAACCTATTTTGTCAGTTTTCAAGATTTTTGTTTGTCATTAGCACCTTTGAATCTGGTTCTGTCATGTAACTGTGTGTGCTGGTTTTTACTTTTGCTTTTGCTACAAGTGTGCTGGTCACCAACTGCCTAGATTTAAACTCTCTTTGCTCTTTGTCACATTTTTAGTTGTTTTTTTGTTGGTCTCTTGTGATAGTTTATATCTACTGCCTTCTCTGATTCTTATTCCTATGCACTAGCTCCACCTTCCCTATATGTGCTGAAACTACTGTTATTTCTGGATTCCAATATCTGCTGGAACTGTAGCAATTGTGTTTCTGTTTCCCAAGCCTTTCTTCTCACTCCACATGGTAGTTGAGCAACATTAATGCCCTGCTGTGAGGGATGGCCTAAGAACTTGACTGGGAGACTTGTGTATCCATGAAACGATGCTCAAATCCTACCAAACTAAACTTACTTCCCTGAAGGCAGAGTTTTACTAAGCTCAAACCCATCCTTGTTTGCACTTGGTCATCCAAATTTGATTGATTGGCTAGAAAAGACTGTCAGTGGAGGCTTGAAGAAACACTTTGGCTGATGATAGATGAATAGAGCTTGGAACAAACAAAAAGGAAGAGCAAAAAAAGTCTAGAATTATTCATGAAAAGAAGTTAATATTTTCACTGAACATTGTGGAAGAATTTTGACTTATAATCCTTGAAGGCACAGCTGCATAATGCCCCTGGGCTACACGTGCACTCATTAAAGAAATATTTATTATCTACTATATTCCAGGCAATTTTTAAAGTGTTTGGGATGTATGGACACAAAAAGCAAAGATCGCTCCCCTCATAGAGCTTACATTCCAGCAGGGAAGACAGACTATACACATAACAAAGAGCAAATTATATAATATGTTTGAAGTTGAGAAGTCCTATGGACAATTGGAAAAGTAGGACAGGAAAAGTAGGTATAGAAATATTCTATGTGGGATCCTGGGCAATGCGCAGTATTAAAAGGGCATTCAGAAAAGCCCACACTGGGAAAATAAAATGTGAATAAAGAGGTCAAGCAGTTGAAGGGTGGGTAGGCCAAGCAGTTATCTGGTGAAGAGAGTTCCAGGCAGAGGGAGTAGTTTATCAAAGACTCTAAGACAGCATAGTCTTGAGTGTTTGAGGAACGGCAGTGAGGCCGGCATGGCTGGAAGAGATTGTGCAAGCTGGAGGTTAGGCAATGAAATTAGAGAGATAAAGGGGTCCAGAAAATGCAGGCCCTTATAAAGCAATACAAAGACTTGGGATCCATACCCATTTTTGCCAGAAAAGTGACATGACATAGGAACTTTTAAAATGATTCCTTAGGTGGCTTTATTGGGAATAGGCTGTAAGAGGGTAAAGGTGGACTTTAGAGAACCTGCTGGGAAACCATCACGGGAAGCAGGCAAGAGGTGCCAGCAATTCAAAGCAGGGGAGTAGCAGAGGAGGTGATGAGTAGTTGTAGGATTCTGGATCTTTTATAAAAGATAGGTGGCAGCACTCTGAAGGAGATCAAGAACGGAAACGTGGATGTCAATTGAGGGATGTTTGCAATTATACAGAAGTGAGCTGCTCACTATCTAAAATATGGTAATGGCAAATGGGATGAAGAAAGCAGGACCGAGTTAAGAGTTATTAGGAAATTGAATCAAGAGGACATAGCAAAATGTTTGGCTAGAGAGGTAAGAATGAAGGGAGAATCAAAGATTAATCTGATGTTTGGGTAAAGGGATGCTAAATTGTTAAGCAGTTATTGTCATACAGTTATTTCATTTATCAACTGAATAATATTTCTTGAACATCTACTATGGGCAAAGCAGCATGCAAAGCATTGGGGGTACAGACAGGAATGAGTCCCCATTGTCCTGGAACTTACCGTTTAGTGTGAGCAGCGAAAGGAAAGAGAGAGGGTAGAGAGAAGTTGGAGGAGGTGATATTTGAGCTGACTGGAGAAATCTTCTTACCTCTTAGTCAGACTGAAGGGGACCAGGCAGTGGTGGGGTGTTCCAAGCAGGAGGTTTTACCAGCATCTTCATAGTCAGGGGCCAGAACATTGAGGTCCTTGCATTCCAAGTAAGGAATTTTGATTTTATCATAAAGACAAAAGGGAGCCATTGACTACTTATGTGGAACAAAACTGCAAATTCAGGTCCCTTCACCTCTCCAGGTCTTGGTTTTCTCATGGGAAAAATGGTTAGGCCTGAGGGATCTCTAAGGCTTCCTTCCAGCTTTTAAACTCTGATTCTCAAGTGACTGAAATGAAGCATCTGAATAAGGTGAATTGCTGGTAGGGATAGCTCAGAAATGAAAACCAACTTGATGCAAATCTGTGTGGCATAGCTTATATTATTGACCTTGGCGACCCTCTTCCCCTCTACCTTTTTGCAATAGGTGGATACAATAAAACACAGTAAGTTCAGACAAAACTGTAACCGACCTTGCTATAACTTTCTCATCTTTTTCCTTTTCTCAAGTTTGAAACGGTGCTATTTATGTATTTCTTAAAATTCAGCTGCCAAAATTTTTATTATGAAAATTAAGAATACATAAAAACTATTTGAATGAATAAATTTCTCATTACTTTCTGAATAAAACAACCTTTGTGGAACTTTTGATTCTGTGAAACATGATTATTTGATGAGGATTTTAAGTAATACACTTTGACTTGAGGTTAGGTTACAGAGGACATTAGGATGTAAGATGACAAACATTCCAACTTATCCCCAATTGCTATTACAGATTTTTGTTTAAGAATAAACAATTACGCTGTACCCCAAATGTTCTGTATTTTTTGCAATGCTGTAACAGTTTGTCTGATTCAATACATTTTTTGAAGGCATGAAAGCAGTAAGACAATTGTATTTAGTTCTAAGTTGTGTCCTTGGGGGTAGGAGGGAGGGTGGGGAAGAGGAAGAGGAAAAGGAAAAGAAAAAAAAAGAAACTTACTCCCAATTCATATGCCTAAACATAGAATTAAATTATTAAATGTATGGTGATAAATTGTCAAATTAAAGGCTGTTATGAAAGCAGTCTTTTATGCAAATGTACTTCCTTAGAAAAGATTGTGATCTAATTTCTTCATACGTTGGTTTTTGCTCCAATGATCAACTGCATATTTAACATAGGCTAAGAAAACTGGGATAGTTGTTTTGTTTAATTTTGGTGAGGTATGGGGTGAGGAGAGGTAAGAGGTTTGCAGAATAAGTTAAATTAATTCCGTGCATGAAATATTTAGGGATTCATACTGGAGATTCTGCCATTAAAGTCTTGTTAAGGAGATCAAGGAGAGTTTGGATATTTCATTTCCTAACTCTTTGCATCCAAAATCATATTCAGTGGATCCCTGGTGGCTTTCTCTTACTGAATCTGAATATCATGCCTCAAAGATGTCTTTATAATAAGTGATGCTTTCCATTTGATAGTACTTATTTGAAACTCCTTTTAGGAAATTTATGATGTTCAAAGAACACAAAGCATATTAAAATCTTCACTTTTTATTATTTATTGGATCTCTTCCAATACTTTCTCTCAAAATTCTGTTAATATCTTCATTCTAAGTAAATTAACTCCCTGATTGATTTTTAATTTTTGGTGGCAAAAATTCACATTCCTATTCCAAGTACAATGAAATTGCGTCTTAATTGTTATTGTTCATATTTAGTTTGTAAAATAATTTATGGGCTTGCTGTGATAACAGCTACTTATAAACTAGTTTAATGGCTTTTAATTTTACTTTATTAGCTTTAGAATATTTGTTTTTTAGAATTCATGCCAAGATTTCATTTGGATTATATTTCTTTAGTATTTTGATTTTACTTTTCCTATGTTCCAAGTGGTGGGGTCTTAAAATGAATTTAACTTTACGTTAAGTTCTTTGTGATGTATTTTGTATTCGAATGAATATTTTTTTGGAATAATCATTTCTTTATTTGACTTTAAGCAGCCCCATTCCACTTGTAATGACTTCAAAGTGTAATATATGAGTGATATGCTTGCCCAAGTTCACTAAATTAGATGCCTAGGTCCGTGCATTTTGAAGAAGAGGAACTAACTACAGAGATTATGAAAGAACAGAGAAAGTCAAAAGAATAATTTTTCATGGGGAAAATAAAAGCATTGTGTATAAACAGAATGTGGCTGTCATCTAGCCTGGCATTCTGCCAGCTCAGAATCCTAAGTGCAGTATTTAAGCAATCTGGGGAATCTCTGATTCATTTTTTAAAAATCTGTCCCAGGTGATTTTGCATTTGTTTGTGAATATCCTTGGTCATAATGGTCGATATCTACATTTGGGCTTCAATGACTAATAACTGTGTTATCTTAGACTATTTATCAAGTGTCTTGGAACCTCAATTTTCTCATCTGTACAATGAGGCTAGTAATAGTACCTATTTCATAGGATTATTTTGAAGATTAAGTGATTACTTAGAACAGTATCTGGCTCATAATGAAAGCTCAATTAACATTTGTCTTTGTTGCTCCCAAAATTAGAACAAAAACCTAAATCAGGAAAAACTCATGCATCCCTAAATTAAACTTGTTTGACTATTTTTATAAGACCTTTGCTAAATATTTGAAGAGTCAATCACTTGGGTTCACATTGTTCACTTTCTATCAATTGAGAGAAAATATAGGGAAAAGACTATCTCTTTAACATTTTAGTAAATAGAATTCTTTTTTCTTTTATTATTTTATTTAAATTAACAATGTTTTTTAAAAGAGTAATTTAGTTATGGTAAGAGTTACATTAGTATGGGCTCTTATATTAAAAAATATATCATTGATTTTTTTTTTTTATGAAAATATCCAGAATAACCTGAAAAATGTCAGACATTAAAGAAGAGATCCCAAGACTTGTTATACTTCACCGGGGGTTATGGGTAAAAATAAATTTTAATAAACTAAAAATGCCATTCTTTTGTTATAATATTGCATTTAAATGATTAAATTTTATCATGTAAAAGTGTAGAGCAATTAATTTTACAAAGTTGCAATTATTTCCAGAAGAAATAACATTCAGAATTTCATTAAGACTGAAGACAGATACCACCAATAATTAAAAGAACATGGTAATTATTAATACTTTATATCAGAATAGAGATACAAAGGAAGAAACACATCACGTGAATTATCAGCGACAGTTGAAACAATTAACTACTACTGGCCCCAGGACTTCAAAGCACATACAACATGGAATATCTCCCCCCACCTTTTTTATGGCTACATGGCAGAAAACTGTAAGAGAGTTTGTATCTATGATATGTTGAGTAAATTTGACTAATATTTTCTTCAAGTAATTGCTTTGATCACTGAATTCAGTGACATCACTGTCACATCTAGATGTTAGATTTTAGTGTCATGTTATACAGAAAATCATAGTATCTTCCTGCTGTGGAGTATTCTGACCCCATTTACTACCAATTGTTAGGGAATTATAGTATAAATAGCCTCTATAAAGAGATGTGATTTTCTTTCTTCTGTTTCTCTTACTCTACTTTCTTTCCTTTAATAACTTCAATGTTTATGTTGATGAAACTGAAACTTCTTTTCCTGAGTCTCTGGTTTCATTTCTCTCAGGGTTCCAATCCACTCAATGTCTCACTCCTAATGTTATATGTCAGCAACTCTGTCTTCCTTAGGTATTCTTTAATATCAAACATCTAAGTTTGACTCCATTTTCTCTCTCAATTCTTTCTGCCTCACATGTCCCCCAGATTCTTGCCTCTTGATGAAGAATCACAGGTCCCACCCATAGTTAAAAGAGAAGGGGTCACACAAAGGTATGAACACCCTGAGGTAGTGATGGGGGACACCTACCCACCCTTTTGTTGAATTAATGTTTAACTAGTTCATACCCCCAGCCACACCCACACCCAATAGACTTTACACTTTTTGTGAGCAGGGGACATTTCTGTTTTAGCTCACTGTAATGTCTCTATCTCTAATTCCTAGCAAAATGTCTCGTTAACTATTTTTGAAGAATGAATGAATGAAATATAGAAAAACTCTAATAAGCCTCAAAAAAAAGGTAATTTAATTAGAAATATAAACGATAGAAATAGAGTCACTAATAACAGGTATCAACTCTCCTGTAACTGCCATTAAACTATTTTCCTTTACTCAGGTCTCTTTGCCCTTCCACTCAGCTTCCAAGGATGGCTCAATGTCCCTGCTTACTTACTGAGCAGGATATGGGCTTAACTAGCTATGTTCCTTTGGATGATCACTCAGCCTCTGTAAGCCTTACTTTTCTCGTATCTAAATGGTGGAAATAATACCTACCTCGGAGTGTTGTTGCAAAGATTAAGTGAGATGACATGAAATTTATCGTGCCCATTTTCCCGCAAACATGTCATAGTTCCCATTCTTTTTTCCTTAGCAGTTCGCTGTGCAAAAGCTTTGCTCAACCATACCTTTTGAATAGGATTTCCTATTGGCATGAGAAGCAATAATTTGATTATCTAGATCACTCTTAAATGTTCTATGGGATTATATAACTTCCATCTGAGGGTGATAGGGATGTGGTGGAAGAGGGTGATGGATGACAAACTATTAGAATCTCCAACGGGGCTGGTCCAAGGGGCTGGTTTCCCCAGTGTCCTTCGTATCAAGCTTTAAACAGCAAAATATAATTTCTTTAGTGAATACGTGCAGAAGAGGCATATCATCATCAAAAAATGAGAGATAACGTGGAAACAATCATAATATCATATTTGTACTTTTCAGTTATAAAGTTAAAGTACTTTCATAGATTCAGTAAATAAAGCATAAAAAAAATGATGCCTTAACCTCAGTTATGGAATCAGTCCCAATTTTTTTTCTCTAAGAACACATTTTTTCCTTCTTGTAGTCACCTATTTCTTTCATATTTGGGTTATGAACATGTCATCAGTACTTTCAAGCACAAGCTATTATTTCCTCCTGTGACACCATGTTCGCACAGTAGGCCTTTGATGTTTCTGTCAGATATACCCAGCAATCATCGTAACTTATACTCTTGAATTTTTAATATCACTCCACAAACAGAAATGACAAATGCCTGGTCCTTTAGCAAATAAACAAAAATGAAAGAAAAGTTGCTAAATAAGAAATAAGTATTGAAATATTCTCCCAAGTTTTTGTTTTGATTCCATTAAAAAGAAATGGAAAAAAACATGTTGCCATTTTTTTCATTGCGCTGTCTCACAGCCACTGTATTCGCCTCAGATGTTTAAAAAAAGAAAATGTCAAGAGGTAAATTTTGAATCCATTTCCACAGAAAGCATTATGTGGAAAAGGGCTCATATATTATTTTTTGGTTTGTAACTACAGAAGAAATAATTCTCTTTAACAAACTGTAGCATTTTTCTTCCCTTTCAAAAGATTAAAATAAAATAATAGTCAATGCCTGTGTTCTAAATGATAGTGAATGGATCTAACTCATTCAGGCTAGAACTCCTTCCTTAATTCCTCCTTTTTATGCAAAATAATCTAAGCCTCAATAGAAGGGGTGAGACTGAGTCCCCCTCAGTACCCAGCACAGTTCCATGCTTGCTGAAAGAATGGGCTTTTAATAAATATACATCATGATAAACATAAGCACCTCAAATAAACAATTACTCTGCATGGTGGTTTTGTTTTCTCACTCAATTTAACTCATTGCTATAGCTGTTATGTGTTCAAATTAACTTAATATAGGTTCTAATTCTGATATTTAATACAAAAACATTTCAGAACTTTGACAAATATATATATATATATGTATATGTATATGTATATATTTTTGTGTGTGTGAGGAAAATTAGCCCTGAGCTAAGATCTGTTGCCAATCCTCCTCTTTTTGATGAGGAAGATTGGTCCTGAGCCAGCATCCGTGCCCATCTTCCTCTACTTTATACGTGGGATGCCTGCCACAGCGTGGCTTGATAAGTGGTATGTAGGTCCACACCCGGGGTCTGAAACTGTGAATGCCGGGCCACCAAAAAGGAGTGCATGAACTTAACCACTACACCACTGGACCGGCCCCTGATAAATATATTTTTAATTTTATTATTGATTCCAGTTGTCATCAGAAATTTGATATATATTTTTTAAGTTATATACGTAAATGACATCAGGCCATAAATTTAAGTGGGAAAATAATTTTATTTTCTGTATTTTTATCTATCAACTTATTTGATGCAGGAAATTTAGTCTTATAACTTCTGGGTAAGCTTAGTGATTTTTGTGATTTTTTCACTATATTCAGAGTTTAAGCTCTGTCAGTTCAGAGTTCTCTTCTTGTCCTTTTCTCCTTAGGATGGCATCTGAGGTTGCAGGGGTAGGTGATGTACAGAGCACTCAGACTTAGGTAAAGGAGAAGCCTCTGGCCCACAGCCATCTCCTGGAATCTATTAGAATGTACCTGGCACCCCTTTGGTCATCTGCTCCCATTACTACTGCATCTTCCAAGATGTCTGTGGAACTACCATGACCCCTAGCCCTTTATACCAACCCTCCAGCTCCATTGGGGATGCTGAGTGTCTTAGTCACTTCCACTCCCTGCTCTGGAGTATAGGAATTTCTGGATACTCTCTTGGGTTAGTATGATCCTAGGTTGTAAATGGAGGTGCTATCACAGGTCCATTCCGCTGACATATTTACATAAAGACTGTGGCATCAAGCTGGCATGGAGGGATTCTATACAAACCCTTTGAATTGCCTCCTAGGGCTGAGGAAACATGACTCAGGCAATTTCTATCATCAGATCCTTCCAAACATATCTGGAGTTCCCACTGTGCTCTCAACCATCCCAACTTCCATCCCCTAGAACTGAACTGGGGGTAGGGAATGCAGCTGGGTTCAATATTAGGAACTTGAATCCAATCATTCTCTTCCCTTTCTGAAGATTCTCCTTCCTTAGCATGAGCAAATTTTATTTTATTCATAGGTTAGGTTCATTGTATCTTCTATTTTCTTTTCTCTTTGCTGTTTGCAGCATGAACTTTATGCTGGGCTATATGAGACATGTGATGATTAGATTTCCAAAATGTCTATTGCAAACCTGAAGACTTGGCTTTTAAAGACTACTGTCTCTGCTATAAGTTTCAAAAACTCATTTTGGAACTCAAAGCTAAAAGAGTTTCAGAACTGTATACATCCTTTGATGTTCTCCACTTAACAAATGACCCTGAAGCATAAAATTTGATTCACTGTGAAGAAGAAAGTTGTAGGAAACCATCTGTAAATGATGAGAAAAATTCTTAACTAATATCTTCACAGTTTTTACTACCCCCAAACATTTTTTTCAAACAATATTATATCAGTAGTTGTCCCTGAATCCACAGATTTTTCCAATCAGGGGAAATTGGCAGTTAATGTGTGACTAAAAATATCATAGGTAGCAAGAACAGAATACAAACTCGACCATCAATTTTCTAATCAGATTTGGTACTTTATTCTGGAAAAATAATTTGACGACAATTCTAAAGTTGAATATTAAGTACACACCTAGAAATTTAGTAAACAAAAAAAAATCAACAGAATTCATTTAAGGTCAAACAGTATAGTACAAAAAGAAAGTTAAGAGTGGAAAAGGGAGGTGAGGGCAAATTGGCCCACATAGTCTCTATGTGTGTTGGACGTGGAGAACACATCAGAGACATCATGCAAAATGCTCAGTGAGCCCAATGGAATGAATTGGTCTGTGACGGTTATTCACAGTGTTATTGCATACAACTGAAGATCTGATCAGTTTTCAAATGCTAGATATTTCATGAGTGGTGACTGGATAAAGAACAAACAGTAACGTCTTAACACACTTAAACTTTCTCATGTTCCCTGGAGGCACAAAGATATGCTAAATGTAAGCTAAGGTATTTGTTCATTTACTTATGTAAACAATATTCCTTCTTACTTCCAAGGTAGGATTTTTCCCCCTCTATTTTGTTCTTTTTTATTTTGTTTTGTTCATAAAGGTAAAGATTGGCCATAGGTAGGATTACTGAAATATAATCATAGATTTTTGAGCATATGAATAAAACCATCCAAAACATTCCCCCTCAAAACAAGACTTTTATATTTTGGGATAGACAGGAATAAGTCATATAGAAGTGGAAATTTAGATTTTAGTAGAAACAAATAGTGTAGTTTAGATAGAATGTCAACTTCAAATAATGAGATATTGATAGATGGGCTCTCTGAATTAAACTCAATGGCTTGAGTTGAATTTAGAGTAACGCCAAATAAATGTTTTTGCCTGAACTGAGGAATTGCCTTTCCTATTTTCTCCATTATGAAGTATATCCTATCTTTGATTTTCTACAGACCATTCAAAATCTATCATTTAGATATCAGTCTAAACATCAACCAATTCTAGAGTATACTTTATTCTCAAAGTTTACTCTGTTGAAATATTTTGGTCAGTTAACTTTAAAATAAAGCTTGCCCTGAGGCTTTTAAAAGTGAAAATGGACATCTATACAGATAAAGTATCAAGTCAGTTATCATCATGTAGAATTTCACACTTAGTGATTCTTTCAGTTGGAATGAGATGATATGTTCTTCACGTTTTCGGCAAGACCTCATATGCAGCCGTAATTCAAATTCTGTTGTTTCATAGATATATCTTTCAATATGTGAATATGTAATATAGAAAAAGATCTGGTTATTTCTAATAGGATTATTAAATTTTTCTTTTCTTCTACACAGTATAAGTTGAAAATTTTCCAAGCACACATGGATTTTATAAATCATTACCACAAAAGTCTCAGGTATTTTAACTGAGACTTTTAAATAACTGCCTTTTAAATCAATTCTTAATGTTTTTCAAAGTAAATATACATTATGATAAACTCCAGCATGTCATACAAACAATTGTGTCATAATTTTTTTTCTCTCAGTTTACCCCATTGATGGAGTTCAATTATATGAGCTCCTTTATATTAGACTTGAGAAAGTTCTGACTTGTATTCTAACCAAAAAATATATATATAACTTTTGGTAATTATACTTTTACAGTGTGGTTCTAGTTTAAACGAGAGATTTAAAAAGTTAAAAGAAAAACAAGTTTTAAAAATGTTGAATAAATTCAGATGACACCTCTTCCACACGTACTGGCTACATCTCAAATGGTTGTCATAATTGTCAATTCCACAACAGAGAGTAGTCTGCCTTGGGAAAATCACTTAACTCCTAAAGAGCCTTACCCTTTCTTGGCTCTGGGCCTTTGTACATGCTGCTTTGACTATTTGGAACACTTTTTCCTTCCTCTTTTGCTAAAATATACTCATCCTTCTGCTCAGCTTCCTCGACAGAGCCTCCCCTGACCATCCCTACGCTGGTTCAGTTACCCTAAGCAGTGCTTCACCTATTAACTGTTAACCACATAATCACATCACCCGCATTACAAGCACTCTTCTACAAACACTAAGAGGCAAGTCTCTGATCTCGTGACACTCTCGTTGCGGGAGAAAAACAAAAATAAGCAAGTAATTATTGAGTATGCATGAAAGATACTGTACATTCTATTCTACGTTTTTATTTTTTGGTTTCATGTCTCTTGTAATCATTCTGTTTCAGGACACAGTACTTTTCCTCATTCACTTTTAATTTAACAACTATATGGTATTTTATTTTATAGATTTACCATGATTTCTAAAAACAGCCTCCTAGTGAAGGCATTTTAGGCTCTTTTTAATCTTGGTCTATTACTAAAAGGAATGCAATGACTATACTTAGATGTAATTTACTGCATACTTGCACAAGTTCTGGTAACTTTTATAGTTATTATTCATTTGTTCTCCAGAGGGGTACATCGATTTATACTCCCACAATAATACATGAGAGTTACTCTTTACCCATGTTGGTACCAGTGGAGTGTGTAATCAAACTTTTGAATTTTTGCTGTAGAAGAGGTGAACAGTGGTATTTCAGCGTAGTTTTAATTAGCATTTTTCTTATCATTAGTAAGTGGAGAGCTCTTCTTTTTAAACTTTAAGAGTCATTTTCCTTTTCTATATGATCTATTCACATCTTTTGGTCATTTTTCTTGGGTTGTTATTTTTGCATTATTGATCTCTAGGTATTTTTATGCTTGAAAGATTAACCTCTTGTAACGTGAGCTGCAAATGAATTTTTTATAGTATATGTTGCTTGATAGAACTTTCCTTTATGATTCATGAGTCTATGGAAATGATCCTGACTTTCTCTTTAGCTTTATTACTATAATAAATTGTATATTAATTGATTTGTTAACATAGTACCACATTGTTTTCATTCTGAAGTTTTATAATATAGTAATATTTTGTAGAAATATTCAACTTCATTGCTCTTTTATTTTAGGGATCCTAGTATGATTTATTTTTCCTTTGGCAGTAGAATAAGTTTCTCTAGTACCTTATAAAAAAAATCCTTTGTATTTTTTACTGCTATCATATTAAATTTATACATCAATTTGATGAGAAGTGACTTTTCTTGATGTTGAATACTATTCAAGTTTTTTGGTGGTGTACAGATTCAGAAGTAGTTTTAAAATTTAAAATTGTTTTAAAATTTTCTTTATGTAGGTGTGGAACATTTCTTGGTAATATATTTGTCTGTTGTAATGTCAACTTTCAGATATTTATTTCACATATTAATTTCATACTAGGCTACCATACTAAATTATCTTTTTGTTCATACCAGGTATAAAATTATACAATTTGAAAATTGTGATAATTTACTCCCTCTTTTCCAATTTTCATAACCATAAAACCTTAGTATTAATGAAAGTACATTTGGTGTTTCTCCATGAAGTCCAAGTTTAACTTTTAGGCTGACATAGATATATTTAATTGCAATTAAGTATCTTCCTATTACTATTTTTTTCAGTTTAGATTTTTTTTTAGTTAAGAATAGTTGCACAACATTGAAAATGTCTTTACAAGGTATATGTAGATGATCCTATGATTTTCTTTTTAGCTTTATTAATATAATGAATTATATATTAATAAATTTGCTAATATAGAGCCATTCTTGCATTTCTTATATAAACTCTGCTGTTCCTAACACATTATTATTTTAATATCCTGTTAAAATTGCTCTTTTTTAATTTTTGTATTGAGATTGTTAAGTCAAATTGGCTTGTGATTTCTTTGTGTGCAATTCTAACCTGGTTTTATATTAATATATTTGTTTAAAAAAAATGGAAATCTCTCCCATACCACTTTTTTGTTTTGGTTTTGTTTTTTATGCTCTGAAATACTTTAAATAGCATTGGAATTTTCTACTCTGAAAAGTGTTGGCAGAATTTCCCTCCGAGACCACTTTCTTTTATGAGTTTTAGATGTTTGAGACATTTCTTTACTTCTGTTAAAATCTGTCGGTTTAGATTTTCTTTCTCTTTTGGTATTAGTTTCGATAAATAACATTCTCTTAGAAAATTATCCCTCTTATCTAGGTTTTAAAATTGATTTTAGCTCTCTACCTCTTATGATGCTCTTCCTTTTCCCTATTTGGTGATTATCCCTTCTCATAAGGTTTTATTTTTCACAGCTACACTGTCTTGTGTTTTCTCAATTGACTGATATCTCTCTTCCTCCCACAAATTGATTTTTTATTTAAGTATCAATGTAACTTATTTTATGTTATCTAACTGTTAATTCCAACTTTTATCTTTATCAATTGCATATTACTGCTTTATTTCAGTTTATTTTCTTGTTCTTTATAACTTATTATTGATTTATTTGCTTTAATATTTTAATTTTTTTGTTGCTCTGAAATTTAAAGCTCTGAAGTTTTCTCTATGCACTATTCTGGTAATATCCCAAGATATTAATCTATAGTGTTTTCATTATCATTCTTTGAAAGAAATTCTACCAATTCAGTTTGATCATAAAAGTAATTTGAGATAAATTTTATTTTAACTTGCCAGCTAATCAAGTATCTTTGTTTTGTGTGTTTCTTATTAATTGCTAGTTTTATTGGATGGCAATCAAAAAATATAGTCAGCACTATATCCACTTTAAAAATATTAAGGTTTTTTTGTGGTTAGTTATAGTCAATATTTTATGAGCACTTCTAAAAAAGCTATAATCTGTATTTCAGGGCAAAGCAAGAGACATTAATCAATTAGATTTACCTTCTTAATTGATATTTTTGTCCACTTGATCTGTCATAGACTCAGAGAAGTTAATAAAATGCTTCGACCATAGGATATTTCTCTCTCTCCTTGTAGCTTCTGTGACTTCTACTTTATGACTGTTGCTGCTCTGTTACGTGATGTCTAGAAATTCATAAGTGTTTTATCTTTACTGTAAATTAGCTTAATTCACTAGTATTATAAATTGTACTTCAAATTGTGCAACTCTTTTTGGTCTGATTTACATCTTGTCTGATATAAAGATTACGTTCACACTTGCTATATTTTTGCATTTTCCATTTATACCTGTGCTCATCCTTTTATTTTATTTCTTTCTGAATCACTCATTTTACTGATTCTCTTTGATTTGTGGTATAATCTGATAACTTTGCCTTGCAATGTGTGAATTAAACCTATCGACTTTTATTGCTTTGACAGCTATGTCTGGTCTTAATTCAATGTCATTTAATGTCCTGTTGTCTGTTTCTAGAGCTTTTAAAGTCTGTCTTTTTTTTTTTTAATGTGAGGAAGATTGGCCCTGAGCTAACATCTGCCAATCCTCCTCTTTTTGCTGAGGAAGACTGGCCCTGGGCTAACATCCATGCCCATCTTCCTCCACTTTATATGGGACGCCGCCACAGCATGGCTTGACAAGTGGTGCGTCAGTGCGCACCCAGGATCTGAACCGGCGAACCCCGGGCCGCCACAGCAGAGCACGTGCACTTAACGGCCTGTGCCACCTGGCCGGCCCTAAAGTCTTTCAACATGAGATTTGTTTTGTTTTTTGGTCTTCACTTTTCAGTTAATAGTTATGACATTTAGGAAGATTTTAATTAAAATTTTATCTTCTTTCTTTTAATAGTTCCCTTCCATGGGCAACGATATATGTAGCAGATTTCCTCTTCCTTCTGCCTAACCTCCTACCACCCCATGATTTAGTGAATTTTGACTTTCTTGGTGTTTACTTTGTATTCTTAGATCTGATTATACTTCAATTACTTGATCTGTCAAGTTTAAATTATAGATGATTAGTGAAATTACTTTACTTCCCGCCTTTTGCCAATTGTTCGTTTTTACACTGTCATATAACATTTTCTTTCATTATGTTCTGTCACCTTAATCTCCACATTTGTTTAATCTCAATCCTATAATTAAATACATTCAATAGTCACCACATATCTTTTTGTCATAATTTCCCCAGTCATCTCTTGATGACTTGAAGTTCACTCTCAGGTAGATTTTCATGAAGAATTCATGAGAAATATATTAGCCAAATTCTTACCTGATCAACACCAATAACTTTTATACAGTTTGGTTTATCTAAACCTAATATTCGTGCATTATGTTTTTCTCTTTTTCTTTGAGTATTATGTAGGTATTTTTACATTATTTTCTGTCATTGAATGGTTGCATTTGATAATTTTTTGTGTGTGTGTGTGAGGAAGATCAGCCCTGTGCTAACATCTGCCAATCCTCCTCTTTTTTTGCTGAGGAAGACTGGCCCTGGGCTAACATCTGTGCCCATCTTCCTCCACTTTATATGGGACACTGCCACAGCATGCCTTGACAAGCAATGCGTCGGTGCGCCCCTGGGATCCGAACCGGTTAACCCCGGGCCACCGCAGCGGAGCATGCACACTTAACTGCTTGCGCCACCAGGCCAGTCCCAGCATTTGATAAATTTGAAGCCAATCTGATGTTTTTTCCTTTATTCTATCTTCACCTTTTTGCCTGAAACCACAATTTTTTTCCTTTATCCTTAAAATCCGATAACTTGAATAAGTTATAAACAAAATTGACCACTTTGGATTAATTCCTCTCAACTTGCTCAGACAATGTTGTGTTTTTTCAATATGTAGATTCAAATCATTTTTTATTTAATCAAAGTTGTCTTGAATTATAACTTTTTAAAAAGTTCTTCCATTTTTTTCTTTTCTTCTTTGGAAATTCACTTGGGCTATGATAGAACTTTGTCTTCTTATTATATTTATCATTTTCTCTCTAAACTATTCTAAATCTTTCTTTTTTCTTTTTCTTTTTGTTTATTTTTTCTCACAACTATCCTCTGCCCCTTGCTATCTTTTCCATAGTTTCCTGACTTCCTTGCATTCATTCAAATTCTTCATTTCTTTTATGTGTTTTATTTTTCTTTTCTAATTCTTTCTTGATATCTACAAGCTCATTTTCATCCCTCCTATTATCAAGGTGTATCAGTCCTATTTCTGCATTTCTACTTGGTATTTTTTCATCATTTGGAATATTATTTCATTTAGTTTCTATTGTTTTATTCATTTGCTTTACATTTTCATCAGATGTCTGGCAACCTTTTTCCGGTGCATGTTTTTCACTTGTGGATAGATTTTGCTATTTCTACATTTTTCATGTAGAATCTTTGTGGCAGTGCAATACCCAGTTCCTTTTTCATTGCTTATCATTGAATGAGTTGAATTTTCCTAGATCAGCAATTTAGGGGAGAGACCTAAACTGAAGGTTAGGGGAGAAGGCAAAGTAGTCTTTCAGGTTTCTCATTCTCGAGCTATGTATTTCCAGCTCTTTGGGCTCCTCTTCATTCTTCTTATGGTTATGCCTCCTCTCCTTTTCTGCATAAGACCTAACACAGCAGCCATTCTGAAAATGACCCTGCTCGCCCCTGTTCTTTACCTGTGATTGTATCAAAGGTATAGCTTTTGAAATTCAAATTGGAGAACCTTACCTTCACTTCAGAAAGTATATTTTTACTGGAATTTCCTTAGATATTATATCCTTGGGCTTTCACCACTCTGCCCTGATTCTTTTCTTTAATTCCTCATATGCAGCTTCTACCCATGTCAGCATTTCAGGCAGAAAACCGGGGTGAGGGAAGTGCTGTTTGATAGATTTTGAGAAAGAATGATTTGAAATGAGAGAAAAAATATTAAAAATAAGTTTTGAAAGGTATGATATGCTATAAATTTTTTGAAAGGGCTGATATGTTAAATTTTTCCCTTGAAGTAAAGGGAAGCTATATAATTTTTTTTAAGTGGTAGGGTAAAAAGATTAATCATTTTACATAATTAGTCAGACTTTGCTGACTAATTCTATGTAAAAATATATGTATACGAGATGTGCAAAATAACCTAATTTTTAGAATTAAAGAAAGCTTGAACTAATGAATATGGATTAAAATTATAACTAGAACTTTTCTCTGATGCAAGAACAACACAGCCTCTTTAGAAAATTCTGGAAAACACAGCTATGAATAAAACAGATATTAAAACTTTTAACATTTTGGCCATTGTTACATATAAATGCATACATTATATTTTACTGTTCTAAAATTGGAATAATACTATAAATATTGTGTATGCATTTTATTCTCTTCAAATATATATATATATTGTGTGTGTGTATGTGTGAGAAAGATCAGCCCTGAGCTAACATCCATGACAATCCTCCTCTTTTTGCTGAGGAAGACTGGCCCTGGGCTAACATCTGTGCCCATATTCCTCCACTTTATATGGGATGCTGCCACAGCGTGGCTTGACAGGGTGTGTCTCAGTGCGTGCCCGGGATCCAAACCCGGGCCGCCAGCAGTGGAGCGTGTGCACTTAACCGCTATGCCACCAGGCTGGCTCCCTAAATATATATTCTTTTAAATAGAATTTTTGTAATGGCTACAGAGTATTCCATCATATAAAAATAGTATAATTTATTTTATTAATTCTCTTTTTCAAGTTATTTAGGTTGCTTTGACACCATAAATAGTATTGTGCTAATTGCCCTAGTACATATATCTTAGTGTACTCCAGATAGTGTAATCCAAATGGTCCTTTGGATAAATTGGAAAGAGTAAAAGTAATGGGATAGAAAATTATACATATCTTTCATATGTATTCTTAAACTGTACTCTACACAAGTTTTATTATTATTCTCATGATTAGACAAAGGTCTCATTTCCTTTTTTTTTGAATCTTTGATGAAAATAGGCGTCATAATTTTTAAATGACTTTGCCAGTTTGGTATATGAAATATGGTCTCATCTTTATGTTATTTCATATTTTTAATTATTACTGATGGGCCGGCCCCGTGGCTTAGTGGTTAAGTGCGCGTGCTCCGCTGCTGGCGGCCCGGGTTCGGATCCCGGGCTCGCACCGATGCACCACTTCTCCGGCCATGCTGAGGCCGCGTCCCACATACAGCAACTAGAAGGATGTGCAGCTATGACATGCAACTATCTACTGGGGCTTTGGGGGAAAAAAAAAATAAAAAAATTATAAAAAAAAAATGATTATTACTGAAATTGAGGGTGTTTTCCTGAATTCGAGGGGCATTTGCGTTTCTCCTTTTATAAATGCCCTGTCTGTGTTCTATTGCTGTAGCTTTTAGGACATTGCCCTTTTTCTGATGAAATGACTTGGTGAAAACCATTTCATATAAGGCAAGTAGCACCCTTTTCCCCATCATTGGTTTGCCTTTTAAATTTTGTCTTTTTTGTATGTGTGAGAAAGATCAGCCCTGAGCTAACATCCATGACAATCTTCCTCTTTTTGCCGAGGAAGACTGGCCCTGGGCTAACATCCATGCCTATCTTCCTTCACTTTATATGGGATGCCGCCACAGCATGGCTTGACAAGCGGTGCGTCAGCCCGGGATCCGAACTGGTAAACCCCTGGCCGCTGCAGCAGAGTGTGTGCACTTAACTGCTTGCGCCACTGGGCCAGCCCCTTGTCTGTCTTTTTGATACAGAATTTTAAGTGTTTATGAATCTATTGATATGTTCCTGTATATTTTCTTTTGTTTTTATAGTTAGAAATTTCTCTTTTAAAAACCGTATAAATATGTGAATATATTTTCTTCATCTTTGCATTTTTTGAAATGTCATAATTATCACTTATTAAATTGTTATATGATCTGAGGACCATTTTTATATTTTCTGTCATGTTCCATTTGTCTCCTTGATGCTTCTTTTACCAGTACTATGTTCATTCATTTAATGAATTTTTTAATATGCTATATAATATGTAGCCCATTCACCTTGATAGTCTTCTACTTAAAAATTCATTATTCTCAATTATATTTTCTATATAAACTTAAAAACATTTTGCCAAGTTCCAAAAAAAGTGCTTTGGAATTTTTTATTTTGGCAGCATTAAAACTAAAAAATTATTTAGGGAGAATTGATTATCAGGAATATTGTATTACTCTTTCTCAAATTTTATATTTTTCTTTGAATTATTTTGTAATGTTTTTCATGTAGTATGCACACAGACATGTATGATTTTTCCTATACACTTAGTATTTTATGTCTGACCAATTAACATTCTTATTAAAATATGAAAGTAACCAATTTCTTTAAGAAATTATTCAAAAATTTTCAACAATTATATAGGTTATTTTTGTACCATTTCCCTTTTGGAATCCTATTGTGAAAAATATATTATTGTATTAATTGCTTTTCCTTTTTGAGCTTTTACCTTTCTTTTAAAAATCGAAGAAAAACTAAATTTTTTTCATCTTATTTTATTTTAAACAAGAAAAAGGTCATTATATATAGCTCTTTAGATGATTTAACTTCACAAAAATAATATAACTAGTAATATGAGTAAATTGATTTTATCCTCATTCTTGATAAGGTTGCAAATATTAATTTCCTTATGATATCATATAGCATTTATATCTTATGTATTTGATGAATCATATCACAAATGGTTTTAATATGTAGCCCCCAGATTCCTATATTAATTGTGGTTATTTTTGTAGACTAAAATATCTAATGTTGTTGTTCATATTTTAGGTTAGTGGGATGGTTTGGCCATGAACTCAGCACCAGATTTAAGATGGATAACAGTAAGTGTATTCAATTTTACTTCACAAGTCATTTTATTTTACCTTTATTTCAATTTTCATCTGTCTTTGTATGATACGTAATATACATGGCTCATGGAGAGTGCACTTTGAAAATGCCACTGAGAATTCTTAAAATAAGAAGTGACATTTCCAGAGTGTAAGACTAAGTGTTTGTAGATTTTAGCATGATTTTGAATCTATCCCTTTGTAGAGAGATAAGAGAAAGTGAAATCTGTTGTACAAGACTCAGATCTCATCAATATGGAGGACCCAAGGCATCAGGCAGTGAGGACAGGAAGGAATTTTGGGCTTGGAATCAGACCCAGAGAGATTTAGGTGTCAATCCCACTTTGCTGCTTAATCATTTTGTGATGCTACACAAGTTATATCATCTGGGGATTTTTTTCCTTCTTACATTTCTAATATAAATAATAATATCTATTTCAGGGTTTGATTTGAGGGTAAGACAAGTTCAAAGCTGTAAATCGAGTAGCACATAAGAGTGCTATTTAATAAATTTCATTTTTATCTCTCTCTTTACCCAAATTTTCCTCCTTTTGTCATATATCAAACCATGGTGGTTAAACCCCAGTGAGTAGAAATGAAAGTACACTGTGCGTAAGGGGCTCCCAAACTGCCCTACTTTCTCCTGAGTGACTCTATTCTTCAATCACGTGAGATACAGAAAGCTTTGTAAATGTTTTCAGAGTTCAACTTAAACTCAATCCTTTAGATTACTTCCAATCCTGAGATATTATTTTAAATATGTTCCTTTTTGCAACAACCAAGATGCCAAGGATCAAGATGGCCTCTTCCAGTCAAATACGGAAACCTGTATTTTATCTTCACTGCTGAAATAATTAGCTCCGTTATTATGCCAGTTACTTAAATTCCTTATGATGGGTTTTATTATCTGTAAATGAGAGAATCGGATTAGATCAGGTTGGGCAAAGTTTTTCTGTGAAGGCCCAGACTAGGAGATACTTTAAACTTTGGGGGCTATACTGTCTCTGAGGCAAATACTCAACTCGGCCATTGTAGTGGCAAAGCAGTCATAGACACACATAAATGAATGTGGCTATGTTCCAATAAAACTTTACTTACAAAAACAAGTGGTGGGCCAGATTTGGCCCACAAGACATAGTTTGCCTACCTCAGGATTAGATGAATCTCTAAAGACTCAGAATATTCTAACATTCTTTTAGTCAGTCTTAGTTTTAGTTTGATCTCTAACTAGCAATCTTTATTGGATTTAATTTGTTACTATTCTATCTAATTAATTGTAATTAGGATAATATCTTCTATTAATTTGCCTTTTTGATGCGTCATACTTAGGCAGATGTTTTTTAAAAAGCCTTTTTTTTTGTCTCTAAGAGAAGCCACTTGACCTAATAATCCTAGTACTAAAAGTCCCATTCACAGGTCATTTCATTCATATTCCGCCTTTGGGTGACATTACAATTACAAGCCATTCAAATCTTGATGTTTTCCTCTCATTGACCTTGTCTCATAATAGAAAAGCAAAGATGGGACAGAAGAAGGAACGCTAGCTTGGCATTGGGAGGGCCCAGAAAAGTTTCAAGGAGAGGTATTTTTATCTTGTTTCTAAGGGCTCTAGTGTTTGGTAGGCTGCTAAGAAGGTGGGAACAGGGAAGACAGAAATTGCAGGCAAAGGGGAAAGATGCCAGTATTTTAGGTCTATCAAGTTTCTCTTAAATATCTCAGAAATATTAGGAATAAAAATTTTTGTCATATTTTTTTTCTCTCCACTACTTTACTGTCATAAAAAAATCCATAAAGGATACTTTTTAAGATATATTCTGTAAAAATGACATGATATTAATTTTTCAGAACTGCAGTTAATCCCTGGGGTCAATGGATTCCGAATTTCCAATCCTCCCATTTTTCTGGTCTGTTCCTTACAGGCTAGTTTAGAGGTAAGTGATCTATGCTTCAACTTTCCCACATCTTTACCTTTTTCTTTACCTGATTGTGACATGTAGTACTTTCTCTGGTAATCAGCAAGATTATAAGTGTGCATCGTGCATGACCAATGGGCAAAGGTCAGTGTTCTCCTTTAGGACAATGACCATGTGCTAATTGTCACCTTTTATTTATTTCTCCAGCCCCTACCACAGTGCATGGCACATTGTTGTCACTGGATAAATGTTAAATGGAACTGACCTGGGGAGAGGTATTTTTAGTTCCACTTAGAATTTGCATGAACTTGAATAAGTTATTTAATCTTCTGTTGGTATCGATATATACAAAATAAGCATACAATATTTAATTCTTGATTAATTCACTCATTCAACATTTATTTATTAAGAAAGTACTGTGTGCTGGACATTATTGTGATTACCGGGAACTCTATTTCTTCTAGTTAGTTCTGTGAATCAATGAACTTACAAAATGCCGTGTGACAAAGCTATAGGAAAACTTACTTTAAGGGAAAAAAAACAAACTATGAATAGTCAGAGTAAACCAAAGATTGAGTAGGGTTGTCTCATGAGGTAGGGTGGGGTTTTTTTTTTAAGTGGGGTTTTTATGCCTTTATATCCATGTATAATCTCTATTACCGGCTCAATGTTTTTCTTTAAATTCATTCATATTTTTACTTAAGATAGTTAATATCTAACACTAAATAATAAGATCCAAATAATCAGTTTGTTTTTCTATATATCTATCTATATCTTAACTAATTATTTGGATATTAATTTCAGGGTGAGACTAAATTTATTTAAGTAAATATATATTGTTAATAATTACATAAAATTTAATAATAATACATATATTAAGGAAATATATATTTTATATACATACAAGTAAAATATATTTTAAGTAAATATACACATATAGTTCTAATAGAGATTTTAAATATATAGCTATTAAAATAAAAATTTGGTTTTTTTTAAAGCCTCCTAAAATAATCTAGTTTATAACATTTTAGGAAATCCTGTTGTGGAGCGTTCCAGTAGGAGTGACTGGATAAAGACTTCCAAAATCTCTTCTAAACCTAAAATTCTAGGATTCTGTGAACATATAGCAGTTTCTCATTTTGGCCACTGGACGGCAGCGTCAAGGTCCTCCGTTTTTACACAACTTCACCACAAGATAGTGGTAATCAACTCATTCATTTCAGTCCAATTTAAAGAGCACCTACTCAGTTTGACCACTAGATGGAGCTTGTGCTGTTTTCACTTTGGGCTGATCTTGTTTTAAGTTATGATAGACCCAGTAACAAGATTTTTCAGGCAGTGATACATTTTTTTGAAAGTTTCTTTTGTTGTTTCGAGGGGGATGGAATCTGCTTAGCAAATCGTATATTCATATTTGAATTGTTTTATAATATCCATTCAGAGGAACACTTCTGTAAAACATTTTAAAACAAAATCAAATTTTGCTCACTTTGCCAGTTTATATCAGGGAGATGAGTGATAATAGAAAGAAAGGCACCAAGGCATACCTTAGAAAGAGCTAGCACTTAAAGTTATTTCCTCTGATTTTCCTTACCTTTGCAAATGACTGCTCAGCCATATCGAGAAATTTTCTTTTAGACACTCTTCCTTTGGAATGTGCTCTGCAGTGGGTGGCTCCCCTTCCAGTATTCAGCCCTTCTGCCATGGAAAGAAGCAGATTCTTATGTTCCCTACCACGCTGTATTAGAGTCACCTAGACAAAGTTTTTATTCTCAGCTGGAATCTGAAGTCTGATTTATCTTTTCCTTTAATATCTAAACTTAAACCTACCAAAAGGATGCTAAAAGCCACAAGAAGAGGGAGATACGCTTCTCTGGAATGTCTTATCACTTAAGTGTTTCTCTGGAGCCTCTTGAAAATACCTGACTTAAGTCATTCACTGTTGAGGCTATGTTCTAACCAAAATTAACTTTAGGTAATCAAACTTTATGTTGAAGAAAATGTTTTTCGAAATTCTTCCTCCCCATTGTAAATTGCAAAAATTCTGAAGTTACAAAATAATACATTTCATTGCTTCCCATTTTCTACCTAACTGTTAAAATATTCTACTTTCTAGATGTTTCTGAGTTTGCCATGTGAATAAACATTAGTGAATTAACTGTGTTGGTGCTTACCTTATATGAAAGTTGTTACATATAGGAGATAGGTAGTTGAAGTCTATGTAAATGAAAGAAATAAATGCTTGACTCAAACTACTTTTCTCTTTCGTCTCTACTTCTCTTTCAAAAAATATTTTATATAGTCAAATGCCAACTGGAGGAGAGATTCTATACTTAAGAATCAAGGTACATGGATATGATCTCAGTTGTGCAATATAACAATTTTTTAAAAGATTAATATGGCTTTCTTTACAATTACATGTGCATTTGATTGATACTATTAAAAATAACACCTTATAATCAGTCTCAAACTGTCTTTTTCTTTATATTGTTGCCTCTTAATCACTTCTACAATAATTTTTAAAATATTGTCGATCAAGGGAAAGAGCACTAGGGTAGGAACCAGGAGGCAAATACTCCATCCCTCATGGGGATACTAAGTGTGACTTTAAATGAGTGACAACTACTCTTGAATTTATTTGCCTCAATTTTTAAATGAAGATGTTTGGACCAGATTACTTCAGAGGTCCCCTCAATCTTCCAATTACTCATTTGAAATTAAACAATACTTATATTGTATTTTTAAGGGTCATATTTATAGGTAGCAATAGGTAGACAATTTTTAGACCGTCAGTACATGAATTTATAATGAAATAAGTAACTTCAAAATACAAAATGAGAGCACTCAGTTAAAATACACAGCAAGTCAGAAGAAATGTACTAAGTATGTCCTCAGGAAGTAATTAGGGAGCCAATTTTAAGAATTTAAGAGAAAAAATATAACAGTTGAAAACATCATACTGTATTTATTTTTCCTATTTAAACTTATCTAACTTTTCTAGCTTTGCATTCATTTTACTCAGTAAGAAAAATAACCCAAGTAATTGAAACTCCACCAAAAATTCTGTTATAAATTGAATATTTTCAAACTATACTTTTCATATTTCTAATTTTAAAAATTATCTTTTTCAGTACTGAACACATAGAAATAATAAGAAGCAAAAAAGAAAAGAGGATATTTGTTGTATTTCCCTGTTAACTCCCATTAGCCCCTCAATATTTTTATGTGAGGCCTCAGAAGAGACTTCACACTCTGAGAAGAATTTAAGAATGTCTCAGAATGCAACTGCGCTTATTGTGATTGTAATGTGGGAAATAGTTTTATATTTAAACATTATTTTATTATTAACAAAGAGTAACAGTGTTAATATTGAGATGTTTGCATTAAAAAAATTTGGTTTCTAGTTATCAAAAGAAATCTGCAAGAGCAAAACCTCCTTTAAAAAAGACATAAACTTAAGTAATATTCCCCAGTCTTACTAACCTGGGAATACAAATGAAATATCATTAAAAGTACTACTTCACACATTGCTCCTATCTGCATCTCATGGGGTCCATAGCGGAAGCAGAACATTTCCCAGAATTATTTATTAATTAAATTTTTCTTGAATGATTATTGATCTCGAAAGAGAAGCTTGAAAAGATTTCCTCTCATATTCTTTTATTCCAAACCTGACAGTCAAACCAGTGGTGAGCTGCATCTTGCCTGTCCCTGCTCCTACCCTGTGTGAGAATGTTGGGTCTTGGACCGGGCTCTCGAGTCGTCATTGGGTCAGATCTACTTACATTTTGTTCTACACAAGGAAATGAAGAGAGGTCTCCTACCAAACTGCATGTAACTGGGGTTGCCTGAGTCCTCCAGCAGTGGTGTTTGCACTGCAGATCTCAGATGCTGTCTGAAACAAAACCATCAGTTGCTCCTGGCTGCTGACCCTCCTCCCAGGCTGCAGACGTAGTCTGTGAGGTCTGGTTGGGGAGAAAGACAATTATTCTGTCCTCTGTTTCTCCTCTCTTCCTTAGAAACTATTACCTTCAATACAACTCCTACCCTCTCCTTTAGCCAAATCCACAGTCTCCGTGCAATACAAGTCAAGAAAATCCATGCCCAAATGTTTTGAGCCCTATTAGCCTGCCCACATATGCCATGGGTATATACAGAAATAACTATTTTCACACAGACTTCATAAAGTCTAGATATCACCGAATGACCCTATATTTACTCTGTGGCGTAACAAGATACAGAAAAGGAGCATTAAGAGGCATGCGGGCATCACACTCTGTTTGCAGTTCATTCGGTTCTTATATGTAGGATGTATTTTTAAACTCTACTTGACCTTAAGAGATAAGCTAGAAAAGCATGTCTGTTCTGACCTCTAATGTTCTGACACTGGTTATTGTGTGCCCTTGTCACTCATCTTAATAGAAGACACCTCAGGCAGCAAATGGCAGTGGTTTCACACCAGTGCTGGAGTTTAGCGGGGGAAAAATAGATGAAAGAAGGAAGAAAGCCCAATGCTTCACTACTAATAAATGTGTTATCTAACTTTTTTGCTTCCTTATCTGACAAAACTTAGCTATTTTATTTAACTGCTTTTTTCTTACTGTTAAACTAGGGGAGATTTAGTAATTGGCAAAGCAATTAGAAATAATATTGGTAACAGTGCCTTTCACATATACAGCATGTTTTGCTTTTATTGCACTGTTTTGTGGATCAAACAAATTTTATATCACTATAGAAGAAAGACTTCTTGATTATGATTGTATAAAATAGTTTTAAGGAAAAAGTTTGAATACTATGATATTTAAATGCATTTATTAAGGTATGTTTTACTTATACCAATTATGCTAAGCTAATTTAAAATAACCGTGAAGGAACATTTTTGTTGTTGTTAGTGCCATGGAGTTGATTCCAACTCCTAGCGACCCTGTGTATAGCAGATGGGAACCCTACCTGGTCTTTTGCACCATCCTCTCACTTCCTGCACTATATCAGACAATGCTCTGCTGCTAGTCACAGGGTTTTCATGGCCAATCTTTTTGGAAATGGGTGGCCAGGTCCTTGTTCCTAGACTGTCTTACTCTGGAAGATCTGCTGAAACCCGTCCACCACGGGTGACCCTGCTGGTACCTGAAATCTCAGTGGCATAGCTTTCAGCATCACAGCAACACTCAGCCCCCACAGTATGACAACTGACAGACAGGTGGTGTGGTTCCCTGATCGGGAAATGAACCCGGGCTGGGGAGGTGAGAGTGCTGAATCTTAACCACTAGACCACCAGGGCTGGCTAAAGAAACATTATATTAAACTATTTATTTCTTCTTTTGCAAGTACTGTTTAATGACATTTGGACAGTTTTTCTGTCATGAAAACTCTGCATTCAGTCTTTAATGGCAAATCATTTAAAAGAGGACATATTTTTGCAAAAAGATTATCTAAAATGGGACATTCATTGGAAAGGTCAAAAGTAGGCATTTCCTTTTTTATGCATGACTTACAGTTAATTTTTGCTTCTTTGTAAATCAGCAAGACACTGTTAAGCTGATTGTTTCTCATTCTGCAGATCTTTAGGCAAGCAACTATGAAAGCATTGAGGAGAAAATCTATTTTGCTAACTGGTTATCTGGAATACATGATCAAGCACTACCGTAGCAACGATAGAGCAGAAACCAAGAAACCAGTTGTGAACATCATTACGCCATCCAGTATAGAGGATCGTGGCTGCCAGCTGACGCTAACATTTTCTGCTCCAATGACATATGTATTCCAAAACCTGGGAAAGAGAGGAGTGGTTGTAAGTATATCTCTTACTTTGCTACCGAGTTTTCTCTATGGGTTGCGTGTTTGGTATAAAATTTGGATTCTTTGGCTTATTCACTGTTGCGTGTTATTTCACATCAGTCAGTTAATGAGGATAAATTAAGTGCCAACTAAGTATTCAGTACTGTGCTAACTGAAGGGCATAGAGATCTGTCATTTCTGATAAAAGAGAAGAAAACACAAATTTTGGATACAGGAAACAGTGTTATGTAATTTGTTCATTCTTTTTATTACAGTTTGAACGGAAAAAATTGTTTCTTCATAATCAACGAGGACATGTTTTCACTAGTGAAAACCCCAATATATATTTATTGAATAAGTAGAATCAATATAGTGGAGGGGGGAAAAGAAGTCAGTCTTATTTAGTTGTTTGATTGAACTAAGTTATTTTCAATCTTGTTACAAGTCAAAAAAGGTGTGTAGACACGTCTTAGGAGTGTTAACATTGTATGGAATAAATTTTTTTAACGGTTGGGCCTAAATAGTCTTCTTAGTCTCTTGAAGAGAACTACTTACTAAATGCCAATGGAATAATTTCAGGAAAAAATGGTGATAATGTATTTCCAATGATGTAATTTAGGAACTGCTCTACTTCTGCGGTCCTCCAAAACTTTAGGAGAGGTTACCCCAGATTCCTGAGACACAAATCAGAATATCAGCATTCCAAATTAAGATCTACTATTTCCAAGCTATGTGCTCCTGGGAAAGTTAGTTAACATCTATTGGCTTGAGATTTCCCATCTGTATTTTGAGTGCAATAATACTTACCTCAAAAAGTTATTATGAGAATTAAATGGACCAGCACACGTAAACCATTTACTATGTTGTTTAGCCTGGAGTAGGTGTTTCTTTTCTTTTTTTTTTTTTAAAGATTTTATTTATTTATTTTATTCCCCCCAAAGCCCCAGTAGATAGTTGTGTGTCATAGCTGCACATCCTTCTAGTTGCTGTATGTGGGACGCGGCCTCAGCATGGCCGGAGAAGCAGCGCGTCGGTGCGAGCCCGGGATCCGAACCCGGGTCGCCAGCAGTGGAGCGCGCTCACTTAACCACCAAGCCACGGGGCCGGCCCTGGAGTAGGTGTTTCTTAAAGATAGTCATAGGGATCTTCAGGCTAGGCCAAATTGTCTGGGCCCATTTCATGACATTTCAGCATTCCCAGGGCTGTAGACAACTCCTTACCTGCAAGATTACAGATTAGAGAATTAAATCTAACGATAATTGACTAAAACTCGCCAGATCACTGTGAGGTTCTCGTTCACTTAAATATGTCCAAGATTCCAGTCTCTGCAGGGTATCCCCATAAATAAATTGTGTATATGATCTTTTGAATGCTTAAAGAAGATGATTGCTGAGTGGACTTCAGGAAAGTACTTTAGATATTCATGTAACAATCCATTAATATTTTAATTATTATTAAATAACAGAAAAACACTATGTTTTACTTAAAGTGATAAAAATTTGCTTATAAATTAAGTTCGAGGGAAATCAGCATCACTGCTTTATGTAAGTTTATCTGGAAGGTAAATTTTATTAAGTGAATAATGCTAACATTATTGTGGCTTTTTTCCCCCACAGTGTGACAAGCGGGAACCAGATGGCATCCGAGTGGCTCCAGTACCTCTCTACAATTCTTTCCATGATGTTTATAAATTTATCAGTCTGCTCTCTTCTGTACTTGATTCTGCAGAAACAAAAAAATAGCTGTGTTTTCTAGAATAGCTTAAGTAAATAATACTGAAAGTCGATGTGGTTATTTTATTATTATTATTCAAGTTTTAATTATTGAAAGTATTTCAAAACTGATTTCACACAACTGGCAATGAATTGTATATTTTACAGAAAAACATAATTTTTTTGAGTCTGTGGTACTGAGGAATCCACATAGCTGTCCAATTTCTTGCTGTTTGATGGATCAAAGTCTTCATTAGTCCAAATATTATGTACATAGTCTTGGTAGTGAAATTTCTTGGTCATGTCACATTTCATGGTCAGTGAAATGCTTTTGTTGGTTTAATTTATAATTTGACTGATAACTTCATAATATATGTGGAAATTTTTTTTTGTGTGAGGAAGATCGGCCCTGAGCTAACATATGCCAATCCTCCTCTTTTTTTTTTGCTGAGGAATAGCCCTGGGCTAACATCTGTGCCCATCTTCCTCTACTTTATATGGGACGCTGCCACAGCATGGCTTGCCACGCAGTGCGTCAGTGCGTGCCCGGGATCCGAACCGGTGAAGCCCATGCCGCCGGAGTGGAGCACGCACACCTAACTGCTTGTGCCACCGGGCCGGCACCTATATGTGGAAATTTTGTGTTAATTTGAGAAATATTACTTTAGTTTGAATTTACCAAAGAGTTTCTTATAAGCACTGTAGTTGCACAATCTGATATATGTATGATTTTGCAATGTTCCATCCAACTCCAATTTAAGAAACAGAAAATACATTTTCTAGGGAAGTGGCTTTCAAATATTTTTGGCCACAATCCACACCAAGAAATATATTTATTTTTAATATCAGAGACCAGTATTTATTTCATTGATTCTAATACACAAGTTTTTTATCATATTTTAACATCTGTGAAAGAAGAAATATCTTTCAATTTTCAATCAACAGTTTCTTACCATAACCATTGGCCATTCTTTCACATTACCATCCCTGATATTAGCATGCTGCTCACAGTGAATTGATAACATCTTAGATCCAATTTAAAAAAAAAGGTATATATAGCAAAAACAAAAGTTTCATAAATTATTTGTTTCTGACATTTATTGTTCTATTTTATCTCATTACAACAAATGCTGATTGAAACTTGTTAAATTTATTTTTCCACTTACTCTTGGGTCCTAATCTATTTTTCAAGAATGTCCCTTTATTTATTGTTATCATAATTTCTTGTTTTTTAATGGGAATTTTCCCTGATAAAAGACTTTAGGTGTTACTCTAACTCTAAAATAGTGAAATAAATCACCCCAAGATATTTGCGATGGAAGATTAAATTAGGAAATAAGTACTTCATTTCTCAACCTCTATCCCAAATCTATGACCTTTCTTATCTGCTATGAAAACTACAGTTACACTCAGCCATGTTGGACTTCCTTAGTTTTCAGCTGTTGATGCCACAACCACTATTCATGAATTAGCAAAATATTCTACATTTGTATACATAAGCAGCAAGAAAGAGTGACTATGACATCATTATTGCCCCTGATGAAACAAATTTGAATGAAGTAAACTAAGACAACCACTTTGGATGGTTGAGTTAAATAAAAAGATGCAGAACTCCAACACCAACACCAGTAACTACTGATATTTATCAGGTACTTACCATGACCCTGTATTGTGCTACTCTATTTTTCTGTGATCTCACTTAATTGAGTGCATAATTGCTTTAGCAAAGCTTCCCACTCCAACTTTTGACAAAACTCATCTTCATAGATGGAAAAGTTCTCAAAACCTTAAAACTTGACTATACATGATTTCACATAGAAGGAATCATTTTTGAACCTCACAATGGTAAACAAAACAGACATGGTTTCAGTTCTCATGGAACATGTAGTTTAGTGGGAGAAACAGATAGTTAACATAGAAACACCCAAGTAAATATATAATTAGAAACCATAACTTCTATGAAAGAGAAGCAGATGATTCTATGAAAGAAAAATCTCAGGAGTATTAATTAGATGGCAGAATAAGGGAAGGTATATGAAGATTCTTATAAGTTTAATTTCCAAAATATTTCATGCTAATCACATTAAAATTACATCAGGGGCCGGCCCCGTGGCATAGCAATTAAGTTCGAGACCTCAGCTTCAGGGCCTGGGGTTCACAGGTTCAGATCCTGGTAGTGGACCAACGCACAACTTGTCAAGCCATGCTGTGGCAGCATCCCATATAAAGTAGAGGAAGATGGACACAAATGTTAGCCCAGGGCCAATCTTCCTCAGCAAAAAGAGGAGGATTGGCAATGGATGTAAGCTCAGGGCTACACTTCCCCACACACCCACAAAAAAATTACATCAAATTATATATACACACCATTCAAAGCATAATCAGCACTATGGCCTCATCACTCAGGTTAAGAAACAGAACATTAGAAACTCCCTTTCTCCCAGCTGGCATTCCCCTCCTCCCCAAATCTAGAGATAATCGTCAAATTGTATTTTGTGTTAATCATTCCCTTAGTTTCTTTAAAGTTTTACACCTATGTATGTACCCGTAAAAATATTTTAGCTAATTTTGCCTGTATGTGAACTTTATATAAATGTAATAATGCTTCATATATTTTTCTGCTTCTTTTGCTCAGCATCACATTTTTTGAGATTCATCCATTTGTTGCATATAGCTTTTCATTCATTTTCATTGCTGCTTAGTATTCTATTATATAATTGGAGTTATTCACTCCACTACTGAACATTTGAGTTTTTCTAAATATTTTTAATACTGCAACAATGCTGCTATTAACATTCTTAGTACACACGTTCAAAGGTTTGTCCAGGACATATAACTGTAAAAAATGCTGGGTCAGAGGGCATACACGTGTTCAAGTTTAGTATATAATGTCAAACTCTTTTCAAAAGGGATTGCACCAGTTTCCACTCCAACCAGTAGGAAATGAGAGTTCCCTCGCTCCCAATCCTTGCCAATAGTAGCTATCGATTGCCTTTGTCATATATGTGTGTTCAAATAGCCAGAGGGATTATTAAAATAACAGAGAATAAGTGTATAACCTCCACACAAGTAAAAGGAAGAAAACAGAATCACATACACACACATACACGTTGCAGTTTATGCTTCGGAAACCATCCTTAATCTGCGGGTTAAGCCAAGACCAGAATTTTACCCGCCTCTTAACGCTTGCTCAACTCTTTCCCCTTCCATAGTCTGGATAGTATTCCCTCCTTACCTGCCATAGTATTCCCTCCTTCACAGGTTTTTCCTGGTGAGCACTCCTTCAATAAAGCATATGTATCCAAATCCCTGTCTCAAGCTCTGTTTCTAAGGAACTCAATCTAAGACAGCATTTCCTTTATCTAGTCTTAATAATCATAAGTATGTTATATTCTGTATCTAATATATGATGAATTTACAGTTCTGTTTCTGTTGGTTTTCAAATATAATGCCTTGTTTCCTTGTGTATATTGTAATTGTTAACTTAAACTGCTCATTTATCTTGACTCTTTTGGATTTCTTTGAGAACTGCGTTAAAGTGTGTTTTTCCAAAGATATTCATGTTTGCTTTTGCCAGTTGGCCAGGGGCACTTCTGACACAAGAACATTTAAAATTTTGATGAATATTTTGTATTTCAGATGAATTCATGTTTTCATATACATAGCATGAAACTGATAGGTTAATCTATGTGGGGGCCAATTTATAGTTACAAATTGTCAGAAGATATTAATCTTTCTTCTTGACTCTTTATGTATTCTTTGGTTGTCAGCATTATTCAGGGCTCTCCTATCAGCTTATTTACCTTGGCCAGTCCTAGGCTTGATCTATGCCTCATTCAGTTATCAACACTGAAGCTCAATGACTCTAGGATTTGGCAGAAACTCTGAGGATGAAAGCCGTGCTTTGATCCTAAGCTTACTTTGATCCTTGCTTCCTTCCCAGGTTTCTACTTTTATTTCATTTTGGGGTTCTGAGAATTTCTTGCTTTTGTGTCATCTCATTTTAAAAGGCTTTTTGTTGTTGTTTTTCGTTGTTTTCTGGTATCTAATCCCCCACAACATGCTAAACTGTCAGAAATGTTTTATGTACTTCCAGTTTTCTTAAGTAGAGTATGTGAAAAATGATTATGCTTTCTCAATAACTCATGTACATTTATATAAATAACAGTTCTTTTATAGTGATGCCCTTGGGAGCTATTGTAATACACAGGGCTGTTTGTATAACACTAAATTATACTTCTTATACAAAATTGACTGGAGAAAAGGCTAGGTGTGAGGTCAATAACTTAATTTCAAATTAAAGAAATAAACTTTTTCTACAGCTATTTTCTCCTCAATAACTTTCTACTTACTCTTGAGTTCAAAACTATATGAGTTTACATTCAAATTGGGTTATGTCTTTGTTCCATAAACTGAAGTTGCTAGAGCATTGATTTTTAAGTAAATGGATTTTTGCATAATCTTAAGAAAGAAACCTGCTAACACCCTGGAAGCATTGCATCATAAAGCACACATGGAAAGCACTGGATTAGGGCACCCTGTTACTGAGATGATGAATTTGATGCTTGTGTGGGCCATTAGCATCTGTATTATGTGTCTGAGAGAGATACCTGATATGTTCTCTGCCCTCTAGTGATATTATTTTTAATCTCAGCAAGATGTAGTCTCAAAGAACAAAATAATAAAGCAGAACATTATGAACTAATGGATTTAAACATTTCTGATGTGTTTTCATTTTATTGCAATTATTTTTTTTATTAATGCTCTAGTTTTCCAATTTTTGACTCTTTAAGGTGGCTCCTGAGTCCTTTTGACGTTACCTCAACTGTTTTTTGATAGCTTCACTGCCTTAGTTATGACAAGATGTAAGCTTACCTGGTACTATACCTCCAACTTGACATCAATGATTTCTCTAAGAATATTCAGTTCCTTTTGGAGGAAAATGGTGTTTAGAAACCATAATCTTAACAGTAAGGGTGCTCATTGTAATTGAGTTGATCATTGTTTTCAGGATTTTCAGTTAACAGAGTTAGGAAATACATATTTATTAAGAGAAATTATATCTTTATTTCATATTCATATTTTAAATTTAATTTAGGATAACAGGATTTTTTAATTTAACTTGATTTTATATTTGTATCTCATGCTGAAAATTTTGGTTCTCATAGTATTAATTACTGGTTTTATCATATATAATATATACTACCATTATCATATATGTATATTTTTAGAATTAATAATACTGAAGCTATGATGAGCAATATGATTAAAACAGTTTAAGATTATTATTTTTTTGGTCCTTAGGATACATCTCACTAGGCATAGTCAGTCAAATTACGGTGTTTTAAAGGCACGTGTCATAACTCTTCTCTGTATGGTTACACCATCAATTACATACATACTTAGTTTTGATACTTTGGAAATTTTTTTTGATCCTTATAAATTTCCTTTTAAATTTTAAAATTTATTTCAGAATTGTGTAAGATAATTAGATAATTTCAATTTCAAATCTTCAAAGCAAGATATACACAGAAATTCTAGATTCTGTCCCTATCACCTTCACTCTATTCCCTCCCACTATCTATACACATATTTTTCATGTTTTGGTTTATTTTTCTATTACCTTACATATATATATATAAAGTAATAATATATGTAAATAATACATATATATATGTAAAGTAATAGAAGAAATACCTATATGTAAAATATATATGTGTGGTGTGTATATATATATACACACATTTCTCTCCTTTCTTAGATATAAGAAATATAGTAGAATACTTTGCAAAAACATTTCTTTACAGAAAATTACAGATAATACTTAAGGAAGGAATAAAAGAATTAGAAAAGAGTCATTTTCAACAATTAATAGAATAATTGATTCAGGCAAAGATCAAACTTAAAGGAAAAGTTGATGAGAAACTACACAGTGAGAGCACCGGATTGTTACCATCTAAAGTCTGATCAGCACTAGTGCCGCTAAAATTGGAACAATCTGTAACTATGTCCCTGATGTGATGCAATACGAAGTAGACAGCACCACTTATGCAGAATACTCAGGAAATAATAAACCTGAATTCAATCAAACTTTTAGGGCTATTTTCCAGTCTATAACACCAGGAGGAGTAGAGGAATAAGTTAAATGACCCCCAAAAGAAGCAAATATGGGGCATTCTACATGGTAGCTGATTGGGTTTCTTCAACTCTTCAATGGCATGAATAAAATAGGGGACAGGTGAGGGAGAAGGGACTATTTTGGATTTTTATATGAGACTGGAGAGACATAACAAGCAAATGTAAGTGTGGACTTAGTTTGGATCTTGATTCAAAGATCAACTATAAAAATATATTGTTGAGAGAACTGAAGACTTTTGAATGAAAAGAATTTTTATTCAATTTGTTAGATGTGTTAACTGTACTGTGGATGTAAGAAGATATTAATATTTCTAGATAACATACCAAGTACATAGGAATGAAATGATATGAAGTCTGGAATTTGTTTTAAAATTCCTCTGCCAAAAAAATAAAGAATGTTGACAAACAAGTTACCACAAACTGTGGCTTAAAACAACACACATTTATTATCTTACAGTTTTGTAGGTTAGAAATCCAACATGAGTCTCAGCAGACCAAACTCAAGGTTTTGGTAGGGTTACATTCCTTTCTGAAGGTTCTAGAAGAAAATCCATTTCTTTGCCTTTTCCAGTTTCTAGAGGCTGCCCATACTCCCTGGCTCTGGTCCCCTTCCTCCTTCTTCAAAGCCAGCAATGTTGCAGCTCTGATCATTCTTTCATAGTCGCAGATTCCCCTAACTCTACTCTTACGACTCCCTCTCCATTTTTAAAGCCCTTTGTGGTCACGTTGGACTCAACTGGGTTATCCTGGATTATCTCCTTATCTTAAAGCCAATAGATTAGCAACCTTAATTCCATCTGCAATCATAATTCTTCTCTGCCGTATAAGGTGAAATAGTCACATGTCCTGGGGATCAGGACATGGATGTCTTTGGAGGCTATTATTCTTCCTACCATAGGAAGAAAGGATGAATGGAAGGAAGAAAAGAGGGAAGGAAGAAGAAAAAAATATGACAAAATCTTGATAATTTTAAAACCGAGTGATGACATTTGGGATTCTCTCTACTTTTGTTAATGTTTGAAAATTAAGAAAAAGCCATAAATGGTGATGACTTAGACGAGAATCCAATATACTTACCTCAAAATTCATAATTTCAATAAGATCATGTATATGATCTTTCCCACCACATATTTTCATGAAGGAAACAATGCCTTCTGCCTCCACATGTCAAAAAATTGTGTCTATAATTTCCTTATGAAGGATTTTGAAAGGGGCATTATATCTAACATTGTATTTGTGTATATGTCTTTTTTCCCTACCTTAATGTAACTTGCTCGATGATATGGTTAATATTTTGTTTTTCTTAGTATGCCCCTCAGTACTTACCCCTGTGCTGAATATACAGTTAGCCCCTTATAAGCAGGTAATTAACAAGAAATGTGCAGTTCTAATGCATCATATACGCTGTTCACATTTATCTTGAGGCCACTCCTGCAACCTTTGCCTCAAAAGAGTAGCTAATAGACAATCCTTTATGATTTAACCTGGTTCAGATCTTGAGCTCACTAAAATACGTCAGAAACATATAAAATATTCAGACTATCCAGCTTAGATAGATACCAGTTTTCCACAGGTAGAAATTCAATTTTTATTCCTTTAGCCAGTTGCAAGATAATTCTAAAGTTTTCAGAATCAGAGCATCTACTGTGCCGGTTATGTTGTTTACTATCACATTACAGATCCTTTGCCTTAAAAGGGCCTCAAAGACCCTCTCCCAGTGCCCCAGCCAGGCCAAAGTGGCGAATGACTTAATTGTCCTAAATCAAATGAGAATAATGCTTTAATGCACAACTTCTCATGAATGACAAGCTAACTAACATTGGATTCCTAGGCCTCAGTTGAAATTTCAGTTGCATATACTCACAATATTATTTTAGGTGAGAAGAACTGCATTTTTGTGCCAATATTTACTAAACAGAGGTCTTAATTTTCTTTCCCAGTATGTGGGAGCTTCACTTCATGCAGCTCTCCTTGCATTCTATTGTGTTAAAACAGCAAGCTTGTCAAGAATGGAGACATTGCAGTGATATTTGCAGAGTCTATGGGAGACATTTTCTCTATGGGTTAAAGTAAGTAGTTGGATTAAAGTCAGGACATACATGCTACAGCTGGTCTGGGAAAAAAATGGCAATTAAGAGGAAAAAACAGAACAGAGAGAATCACAGACAGTCTTTTTTTAGGAGGCAACAACAGAACCAGACTGTTTGAAACGGGTAACTGACTCCAAATGTCACATTTTTCACTGAATTCTAAATAATATTGCTTTTTTATAACTGTTACGTGATTATATTGATGGCCATATTAACTTATTTCATAACAAACTTGTTACATATATTTTTATACACTATATTTGTCATCTTTCTCTTTCTTATATTTCTTTCTCTCAACAATAGTTAGGAGGATTGAAGAAAAACATGTTAAAGGTTAGAGAATACTTCCTTTGAATGGCTTTCAGTCCAGCCACAGCTGGCACATTCCTTGTCATCAATTCATGCACCTTTGACCAGTTTAGCATCCAGTACCTGTGTGATTACCTTTCCATTAGAAAATTTCACCTTCTTCAAATATTTAAATGTATACTTGTGTCGGAGAAAGTAAAAATAAAATAAGAAAACTAAATGTTTTAAAGTACTTTCTCTGGGAAAGTTGGATAACTTACAATCATTCTAGGGGAACAAAATTACTGTATAATAATCTATATTTCCAGGTGATATTAGTCATCTATCTCACAAAAAATGATAGCAAATGCAAAAAAGTGGCATAAACATAGAAGGATCCCCCTAAATGGTAAGGGATACGAGTATGTGAAAGATGTCAATACACTTTCAATGCCGGAAAGTAAAGGAAACTCACTTAGCAGGGTGAAGAAGCTGAAATACACTTGCTTGTGTGAGAGGGGAGATTACCGAACAGTAGTAATCTAACTCAGGTCAAAGAATCTTTGAAATATTTGGGAATAGGAGATACCAGTTATTTCTGAAGGCCACGGTGGGCGGTGGGATGGGAAACAGGTGGTTGAAAGTCTGTAAAATTAGCAGTTGGACTCCAGATCCCTTCTTCCAGTCTGTGCAATTGGAATATTGCGTCTTCCCCACTCCCACAAAGGCAAGAGTTTATTTTCTAGAGAGGACAAACTAGTATAGTTCTAGGCTTGGGGACATGAGGATAGCATAAGAGATGGATGAGCAATTTGACTGAAAATATATTGATTTAGCAAAATTTTGCATTCTAAATGGTGAAAGTCTTAACTCCCTTCCCTGACTTGGCTCCCAATAAATTATGCATGCACCTAAGCTCATATCCACCTCCCCTCCAGCCTGCCTCAGGAATATGATTACAAATTTCTTTCTGGGAAAACAGTCCAGTCCAAATGATAAGAGCTACAGTCCTTACGTGGGTCTCATTTTGGTATAAGGCTGCCCACCAATGAAAAATTCTGCCCCTGCACAAAATGCTTGCACCTGGTTTTTAGAGTTCCTGTTTTAAAAAGGAATGGATACAAATGAATCACCAGACATTTGACAATAACACTTAAAATGCAGGATAGAATCCAAAAGAACAAACAGGAAACATACAATACAATGGAAAAAGAAGACAAAAGGACAAAAGCTACAATTAATATCTTCTAAGAGAAAAGAAAAACCAGGGAACAAGAAACCATATTAAAAAGGTACAGAGAACAAGAAAAAGCTCTTGAAAATTAAGAAATACGATATAAGAAACAAAAAATTTGAAAGAAATTTTGGAATATAAAATTGAGAAACTATCTTAAAAGTAGAACAAATGAGATTAGATAATTAGAAGGTTAATACAACCTGTTTAATAGTAGTTACAAAATGAGAGAGCCCATAAAATAGAAAGGAGAAATTATCAAAAAATGAAACTTTTCCCAAGAACTCTTCCCAAAACAAGAATGTGCTTTCAGAAGAAAGAGGCTCAATGAGGACTAAATATAATAAATCTATTTAAAAAAATGTAAATCACATCACGGGAAAAATGAAAGATACTGGGGTTAAAAAGAAGATTCTAACAATTTTACAGAGAAAATTAAGTTACATTAAAAATACCAGCAGGGGCCAGACCAGTGGCACAGCAGTTAAGTGTGCACGCTCCGCTCCGGTGGCCGGAGGGTTTGCAGATTCAGATCCCTCGGCACACACTGACGCACTGCTTGTCAAGCCATACTGTGGCAGCATCCCATATAAAGTAGAGGAAGATGGGCACGGATGTTAGCCCAAGGCCAATCTTCCTTGGCAAAAAGAGAAGGATTGGCATTGGATGTTAACTCAGGGCTGATCTTCCTCTAAAAAAAAAAAAATCAGCAATCACAATGATAAAGATTCTCACTGCCAAATCTGATGGAGGACAATGGAGGATGCTTTTGAAATTTAGATGGAAAATTATTTTAAATTGAGAATTCTATGTCAAGCCAAACTATCAATTAAATGTGAAGATAGAATAAAGATATTTTCAGGTGAGCAAAGTCTTAGAATGCTTTCTTCCCATGTATTACTTCTCAGAAGCTACTAGAAAGGACTGAGTGGCAAAAAAAAAAAAGAAAAATACGATTACTAAAATGAGAATGAAGAGTAATCCCATGATAATAGCAGTCCATCACTTCTAGTGAGTAACCACGCTAGACTGAAGCAAATGCTCAGAGGCCTCCAGGAATGGATGTTTACCTCTCTGTCTTTGTCTCTGTTTCTGTTTCTCTGTCTCTGTCTCTGTCTCTGTCTCTGTCTCTCTCTCACTCACACATTCACAAACTGATGAAATACCTAATGCCAGATATATTCCACTATTCTGAGAAGAGTTTTAAATGCTGTCAGAACTAATTTGAGGATCCAAATTAGTACAGAGACCACAATATTGAGCAATTGTAAAAGAAAGCAATTACTAACTCTAAAAAGTAGGGTTGTATAATAAAAGAAACATTATCAGAGTAAACCGTGTTGTGTAGAAGTTATGCTCTCTATTTCTCGATTTAATGTTGCAAAAAAGCTATGTTTTCAATATATTTTAACATATGTCCCTATTCCTTCATATACAGACAACACCAGCTGTAAATAATATTTATGTAGTTATAAACATGCAGACAATGAATATTGATGTAATGTGAATCATGATTTCACAATATTTGGAGGACGAGGGAAGAAAAAGCATATTTGTCTGTGTGTATGTGTTTGTGGGCCATGGGGAGAGGAAGATCTATAATAACTAAATCCTCAATTTCCACAGTAGGAAAAAAATAATGTTGCAAATTTGAAGATAAATAAATAGCAATAAATTCATATTATTTAAAAATGTGGAGCTAAATATAAGTAGAAACATCTAAAATTGTTAGGAGCTGAGGCCTCTTGGTTAGCAGGAATTAAAAGTAGGTGTGAAGGGTCAGAGGAATACTGTTTTGGGCATAGGAGTTGAAACATGCAAAGAAGTACATTGCAAGGGTAAATTCATAGACTCCAAAACCAAAATGTAGGGTTCAAAGGGCTCTACTACCTACTAGTCATGGGATCTTGAGACTTAAGTGCTCAATGCCTTCATTTCTTTGTTTGCAAAATTAGACGATAATAGTACTACCTCATAGGGTTGTTTTACAGATTAAGTAGTTTAAAATGAGAAATCATTTAAATAATATGTAGCACACATTACTAGTACTAGCAGTGCTATTTAATTGTTAACTACTTATGTGAATTACTTTGATAAAAAAATTAAAAAGAAAGCATGATGGGGCTGGCCTGGTGGCTGGTGGTGAAGTTCACGAGCTCTGCTTCGGCGACCCGGGGTTCGCGAGTTCAGATCCTGGGCGTGGACCTACACACCACTAGTCAAGCCGTGTTGCGGCGGCAACCCACATAAAAAATAGATGAAGGTTGGCACGGTGTTAGCTCAGGGCCAATCTTCTTCACCAGAAAAAAAAAAGAAAGAAAAAGAAAGCATAATTCATTGTGCGATACACAGAAAGTTGTCAAGAAGCAAGAAGAATCATATTTAAAAACTAAAAATTGATGAATAGTCAATAATGAAATAAAGCTGTCTTAAACTTCTAAAGTGTATTTCTTATTATCTAATATCTAAACAAGAGCATTTCATTAATCGTGCTTAATCATGAAAGATTAATTTGTGTCCATTGTAACTATCAGTATGTGAACATATTGCCTGAGATATGAATTAAAATAGGCTCCTAGAAAATCAGAATCTCATTCACTGAAAGGAATGAAGACAGAAAAATTGATTTAAAACTAATAATTAATGTTTGTCAGAAGGCTAATTAATACTTATGCTAATATTTCTTCAGTTCTGCTGAACGTTAGTCCTACATCTGCTTTAGATCTGCTCACATCATAGCAGGTATGCCCTCTATGTTTCAATTTAATATTAAGAAAATCCTAAATTCTCAACATATTTTAATGCATGTCCCTTCTCTTTCATGTATAGTTAATCCAAAATTTCAGCAAGATTGATATTGATTTTTTTCTCCTCAATAGAGATTAAGGAAACAATTATTTTTCAAAAATCAACTGTTTAAAGAGAAGCTGTTAAGTGGGGGAGAAAACAGGTAATGTTTTGATTGTGGTGATTTTATTAATTGTAACATGCAGTAAACCATGTTTGTGTTCTTGTTCATATTTTCAACATACAATGTAAATAAGAACATCTCCAGATATTCTTTTGGCAAGCACAAAAGCTGTTTATTTGACAGATGATATAGACAATAATGTATGGCTCATAATTGGGGAGAAAGCTGTAGCTTAAGAAGTTCTGATAGCGTTCAAACAGTTTGTGTGTAACTAAACTAAGGCTGTTAGTGAATGGCAGCTTTAAAACATTTTAAACATGTGGACAAAAAATTGAATTTTTATTATTGTAAATGAAAAAGGCAGATTTCTAGAGAAGCTAGACAACATACTGTAATCCAGGCGTGAGCAAGTCAAGGAGGAATGATGTCATGTAAACAGAAACGTGCTCTTCCTTTATGTGTTTAACATGGGTAATCTGAGAAAGAGGAGAGCTCTCAGATGACGATGTACAACATCACACATCTAGTGCAGACACAGAAGTGTTTTTATTCTGAGAATCAGAAACTCCAGAAAGAATCACAATGAGACATATTTATCTCTGCAAATCTAGGCACATCCTGGAAATTTTGAATAATATACATTTTATGAAAAAAATAAAGCTAGTGAGTTTGTGTATATAGGTGTGTGCAGTGACTGAAGGGGAGAAGAAGCTATCCAAAGGACAAAAGTTAATCCCGTCGTTGCTACCAGACGTATGATAACATTTAAAGACATTTCTAGTAAAAAAGTTTGAGTACGGGGAAACTATATGATAAAGAAAAAATTATCTTCATAGGTCTCTGTTCATCCAACTCATATTGTATTTAGTAACTTATTAGTTATTTACAGTTTAGGAAATATTTTAAAATTATATTCACAGGTTTTTTTTACAAGATATAAAAAGAAGAAAGAAAAGAATAGTATAGGAAAGAAGGAAAAACAGATTAGTAGAACTGAGAAGGTAAACTGCTGCTTTCCTTTTGAAAGATTTATCATAAAGAAAATTCAATTCATTTTATTTACAACTTTTAGAAAATTAGTAGAGAATCATTCTTAATATAGAATCCTGCATACAGTATGTGTTTTTAAAATATTTGGTATATATCGAGTGCCTAAGCTGTGTAACTATTAACATAGGTTTAACATCATGCAAAAACATGAGCAGAATGGCTAAAATAAAAAAATAGTGATAATACAAAATGCTGATGAGGATGCAGAGAAACTGAATCACTTGTATCTTGCTGGTTCAAATGTAAAATGTTATATCCACTCTGCAATAGTTTAGTAGTTTCTTCTAAAACCAAAAATGTGCTTGGAACACAACCCAGTAATGTTACTTTGGAGAATTTATACCAGAGAAACGAAAAACTATGCTAATGTAAAAAAATGCACAACAATTTTATTCATAATAGATAAAAACTGAAAACAACTCAAACGTCTTTCAATGGATGAATGGTTAAACAAACTATGGTACATCCGTACCATGGAATATTACTCTTAAATATAAAAAAACAAACTCCTGATAGCTGCAGTATCTTGGGTGGACCTCAAAGGAATTATATTAAGTGAAAAAGTCTATCTCAAAATGTTACAAACTGTGGGGTTCAAATTATATAACATTTTTAACATTCTTGAAATCACAAATTTACTGATATAGAGAACAGAATAGCAGTTTCCATGGGTTAAGGATTGAAAAATCAAGAGACAAGTGGCTATAAAGGGGTAAGATGAGGTAGCCTTGTGGTGATAGATGAGTTCTATGTCTTGATTGTTGTGATAGTTATATGATGCCACATGTGTGATAAAATTGCAAAGAACTATACACACACACACACACACATACATGAGAGTATGTATATTACTAACTGGTAAAATGTGAATAAGCTCTATGGATCATATCAATGTCAATTTCCTTGTTTATTATTGTACTACAGTTATGCAAAATGTCAACATCGGAGGAAGTGGGTGAAGCATACGCCAGACCTCCCTGTATATTTCTTGGCAACTTCCTATGCATTTATAATTATTTCAAAATGAAAAGTTTTTTAGAAAGATGGTAATAAACATTCAAAACTTATTACTTCCTACTTATTTCACTATTTCTATAGTTTTGAGTTTATTTATGTCCACTGTATCTGAAGAGTAGAAATATAATGGCATACATATCTCTTTCCAATTCTGTATGCATAAACACTACATTGGTAGGTTGAAATCAGCCATGGTGGTAGTACTTAAACCATGGAAATTGGCAAACCCTACAAATTGGGGTTTGATTTCATTGTTTTATTGATTTTCTAGACTTAAGGAGAAAATAACAATAATGCTGATAAAACTTAGAAGTGTATCATTGAGTGACGTCAGCATCATGGCGGAGTGAGCTTTCCCGTGAAGTCTTCCCCCACAAGATACAACAAAAGCAACAGCCACAGACCAACAACGGAATCCCAGACAGTGAAAACCTAGAGCGGAGGGATCCACACTGCCGCACATCTGAGAGCTGGACGTGCTGGGCCCCCGGAGGAAGTGGGGAGAGGTAAGGAGAACTCCGCTCCCTCCCCATCAGATCAGCGATCCCGGTCCGCGTGGCTCCCAGAGAGGGGGGAGGGGCGGCCCTCGGCGGGAAAACTGTAGCTCTTCGGGCTCTCTCAGCCAGTGGGAAACTCCCGCACAGAGGACTCAGAGGAGCCACAGGGCTACCATCAACATCTGAGCACCCCAGAGAGCGGATAAAGAGGGGCAAACGAGAAGCCTCCCACGTCAGGGACCCAGAGGGCAAAAGAGAGAGCTCCCCCCTCCCCGCAACCCGGAGTCTGCAGCTTGACCAGACCTAGCGATCCGAGGCAGACCTGAACAAACTGGACTGGACCCGTGGATCGCAGCAGGAAAAAAAAAAAAAAACTGCGGATCACAGCAGAAAAACTGGGGCAGAGCACAGGGGGCTTAGACTACAGAGCCCTTTACCACCAGACAGTGGCGGCAGGTGGAAATTGCAACCAGAGACTTCCAGGATGAGGAAAATGAAAACCAACACAGGAACCACAATGCAAAAATATATGAAATCACCAGACCAGAAACAAAATGACAAGCACCCAGAAATCAATCCCGAAGACACAGAAATCCATAAACTAAATGACAGAGATTTCAAAATAGCTATCATAAAAACACTCAACGAAATACGAGACAACACAAACAATTCAATGAGATTAGGAGTTTCTTCACAAAAGAGATTGAAATCATAAAGAAAAACCAATCAGTGCTGATGGAGATGAAGAACACAATGGAGGAGATAAAGGAGAATCTGGAATCTTTAAAGAACAGAGCTGACAATATGGAGGAAAGAATTAGTACTTTAGAGGATAGGAATACAGATATACTCCAGATGGAAGAAGAGAGAGAACTAAGACTAAAAAGAAATGAAGAAAGACTCCGAGAAATATCTGACTCTATTAGAAAATGTAACATAAGAATTATAGGTATTCCTGAAGGAGAGGAGAGGGAAAGAGGAACAGAGAGCCTATTCAAGGAAATAATAGCTGAAAATTTCCTAAATCTGGGGAAGGAGCAGGAAATACAAGTAAGCGAAGCCAACAGGACACCTATATATATTAACAGACAAAGGCCTTCACCACGACACCTAGTGGTAAGGCTAGCCAGGGTCAACGACAAAGAAACAATATTAAGGGCAGCTAGACAAAAACAAAAAATAACATACAAAGGAACTCCCATCAGACTCTCAGCAGATTTCTCAACAGAAACTTTTCAGGCTAGAAGAGACTGGAATGATATATTCAAAATACTAAAAGACAAAAACTTTCAGCCAAGAATACTCTATCCAGCAAAAATATCCTTCAAATATGATGGAGTAACTCTTTAAAGTAACTCTCCCAGATAAACAAAAGCTAAGGGAGTACATGGCCACGAGACCCCCACTACAAGAAATACTCAAGAAGGCCCTCAGGCCTGAAAAAAAGAAGAGAAAGGGAACACAAAGCTTGGAGTAAGGAGAAAAGTAGGTAGACAAAATCAGAGAAATAGTAGATCTTTACTGGAATAGGTTAGCAACCACTTAAATACTAAACTCAAAGATCAAAGGAAGAAATTCACCAAAAATAAATTTAACCTCATCACTGTAAACACACAGCCACAACACAAGATAGAATAAGGTATAACAAGAGCAACTTAGAAGGGGAAGAGGAAAGTGACTGAATTGACTTAGTATAAGGAAATAGGAGGCTATCAGATAATGGACTATCTCATACACAAGATTTTTTGCCCAAACCTCAAGGTAACCACTAAACAAATAATCAAAGCAAAACCACATATGATAAACAAAGAGAAAACTAGAAGAATCATAAGACAGAACAACCAAACTGAATTGGCAGTCCAAAACAAATGGGACAAGAAACAAAGGAAATGCAAAAGAACCAGAAAATAAGTGACAAAACAGCAACATTCAGCCCTCATATTTCAATAATTACCCTAAATGTAAATGGATTGAACTCTCCAATCAAAAGATACAGAGTGGCAGGATGGATTAAAAAGCAAGACCCAACAATATGCTGCCTTCAGGAAACACCTCTTAGCACTAAAGACAAGCACAGGCTCAGAGTGAAAGGATGGAAGACAATACTCCAAGCTAATGGCAAACAAAAGAGAGCAGGTGTTGCCATACTCATATCAGACAAAGTAGACTTCAAGATAAAACAGGTTAAGAAAGACAAAGAAGGGAAATATGTAATGATAAAAGGGACACTCCATCAAGAAGACATATCACTTATAAATATATATGCACCCAACATAGGAGCACCAATGTACATAAAGCAACTATTAACAAACCTAAAAGGAGAAATCAACAACAACACAATAATAGTAGGGGATCTTAACACCCCACTTACAGCAATGGATAGATCATCCAGACAAAAAGTTAATAAAGAAATATTAGACTTAAATGAAAAACTGGACGAGATGGACCTAGTAGACATATACAGAGCACTCCACCCAAAAACAGCTGACTACACATTCTTCTCAAGCGCATGGAACATTCTCTAGGATAGACCATATGTTGGGAAACAAAGCAAGCCTCAATAAATTTAAGAAGATTGAAATCATAACAAGCATCTTTTCAGACCATAAGGCTATGAAACTGGAAATGAACCAGGAAAAAAAAACTGGGAAAGTGACAAAAATGTGGAGATTAAACAACATGCTACTGAACAACCAATGGATCATTAATGAAATTAAAGGAGAAATCAAAAACTATCTGGAAACAAACGAAAATGATAACATGCCATATCAAACCATATGGGATGCAGCAAAAGCGGTCCTGAGAGGGAAACTCATAGCGATACAAGCCCACCTTAACAAACAAGAAAAAGCTCTAATAGGCAACCTTAAATTACACCTAACAGAACTAGAAAAAGAAGAACAAACAAAGCCCAAAGCCAGCAGAAGGAGAGAAATAATAAAAATCAGAGCAGAAATAAATGATATTGAGACCAAAAAAACAGTAGAAAGGATTAATGAAACAAAGAGTTGGTTCTTCGAGAAGATAAACAAAATAGACAAACCCTTAGCCAGGCTTACTAAGAAAAAAAGAGAAAAGGCTCAAGTAAATAAAATTAGAAATGAAAGAGTAGAAATTACAACGGATACCATGGAAATACAGAGGAATATAAGAGAATACTATGAGAAATTATATGCCAACAAATTGGACAATCTAGAAGAAATGGATAAATTCTTAGACTTATACAACCTCCCAAAATTGAACCAAGAAGAAATGGAGAATCTGAATAGACCAATAACAAGTAAAGAGATTGAAATAGTAATCAAAAACCTCCCAAAAAATAAAAGTCCAGGACCAGATGGCTTCTCCAGTGAATTTTACCAAACATTCAAAGAAGATTTAATACCCATCCTCCTCAAACTATTCCGAAAAATAGAGGAAGATGGAACACTTCCTGAATCATTCTATGAGGCCAACATCACCCTGATACCAAAACCAGACAAAGACAATACAAAGAAAGGCCAATATCGCTGATGAACATTGATGCAAAAATCCTCAACAAAATATTGGCAAACCGAATACAACAATATATTAAAAAGATCATACACCATGATCAAGTGGGATTTATACCAGAGATGCAGGGATGGTTCAACATCCGCAAATCAATCAACGTGATACATCACATCAACAAAACAAAGAATAAAAACCACATGATCGTCTCAATAGACACAGAGAAGGCATTTGACAAGATACAACATCCATTTATGATAAAAACTCTCAATAAAATGGGAATAGAAGGAAAGTACCTCAACATAATAAAGGCCATATATGACAAACCCACAGCTAACATCATACTCAACGGGGAAAGACTGAAAGCCATTCCTCTGAGAACAGGAACGAGGCAGGGCTGCCCACTCTCACCACTCCTGTTCAACATAGTACTGGAGGTTTTGGCCAGAGCAATTAGGCAAGAAAAAGGAATAAAAGGAATCTAAATAGGTAACGAAGAAGTGAAACTCTCACTATTTGCAGATGACATGATTGTATATATAGAAAACCCTAAAGAATCTGTTGGAAAACTATTAGAAACAATCAACAACTACAGCAAAGTTGCAGGGTACAAAATCAATCTACAAAAATCAGTTGCATTTCTATATGCTAATAATGAACTAACAGAAAGAGAGCTCAAAAAGATAATACCATTTACAATTGCATCAAAAAGAATAAAATACCTAGGAATAAACCTTACCAAGGAGGTGAAGGACCTATACAATGTGAACTACAAGACATTATTGAGGGAAATCCACGACGACATAAAGAAATGGAAAGATATCCCATGCACGTGGATTGGAAGAATAAACATAGTTAAAATGTCTATATTACCTAAAGCAATCTACAGATTCAATGCAATCCCAATCAGAATCCCAATGACATTCTTCACAGAAATAGAAAAAAGAATACTAAAATTTATATGGGGCAACAAAAGACCCCGGATAGCTAAAGAAATCCTAAAGAAAAAGAACAAAGCAGGAGGCATCACAATTCCTGACTTCAAAACATACTACAAAGCAATAGTAATCAAAACAGCATGGTACTGGTACAAAAACAGACACACAGATCAATGGAACAGAATTGAAAGCCCAGAAATAAAACCACACATATACGGACAGCTAATTTTCGGCAAAGGTGCTAAGAACATGCAATGGAGAAAGGAAAGTCTCTTCAATAAATGGTGTTGGGAAAACTGGACAGCCACATGCAAAAGAATGAAAGTGGACCATGTGCTATCGCCATTCACAAAAATTAACTCAAAATCGATCAAAGACCTGAAGGTGAGACCGGAAACTATAAAACTCATAGAAGAAAATATAGGCAACACACTATTTGACATTGGTTTTAAAGGAATCTTTTCGGATGACATGCCTACCCAGACTAGGGAAACTAAAGAAAAAATAAACAAGTGGGACTTTATCAGATTAAAGAGCTTTTATAAGACAAATGAAACCAGAATCAAGATGAACAAACAACCAACCAGCTGGGAGAGAATATTTGCAAAACATACATCTAACAAGGCGTTGATCTCCATAATATATAAAGAACTCACACAATTGAACAACCAAAAAACAAACAACCCGATCAAAAAATGGGCAGAGGAAATGAACAGACACTTCTCCAAGGAAGATATACAGATGGCCAATAGGCACATGAAAAGATGCTCGACATCACTAATCATCAGGGAAATGCAAATCAAAACAACACTAAGATACCACCTCACACCCGTTAGAATGGCTATAATCACCAAGACAAAAAACAACAAATGTTGGAGAGGATGTGGAGAAACAGGAACCCTCATACACAGCTGGTGGGAATGCAAATTGGTGCAGCCTCTATGGAAAATGGTATGGAGATTCCTCAAAGAATTAAAAATAGAGATGCCCTATGATCCAGCCATCCCACTACTGGGAATCTATCCAACGCACCTGAAATCAACAATCCAAAGAGGCTTATGCACCCCTATGTTCATTGCAGCATTATTCACCATAGCCAAGAAGTGGAAGCAACCTAAGTGTCCCTCGACTGACGATTGGATTAAGAAAATGTGGTATATATATACAATGGAATACTACTCAGCCATAAAAAAAGACAAAATCGTCCCATTTGCAACAACATGGATGGGCCTGGAGCGTATTATGTTAAGTGAAATAAGCCAGAAAGAGAAAGACAAACACTGCATGATCTCACTCATATGTGGAATATAAACCAACACATGGACAGAGAAAACTGGACTGTGGTTACCAGGGCAGTGGGGGTGGGGGGTGGGCACAAGGGGTGAAGGGAGTCATATATGTGGTGATGGACAAACAAAAATGTACAACCCAAAATTTCACAATGTTAGAAACCATTAAAACATCAATAAAAAAAAAACTTATAAGTGTATCATGTCTGTAGCTTTTACACTGTAAATAACAAAATAATGAGGAAATATTCTTTCAATATTCAAAAACTATGATCTGTTTGAGCAAAAGGTCATACATCATTGAGGAACCAGTTAATTACATCTTTGTTGTTTCACTTTCAGCTAACACATTATTGTAAATAAACAGTTAACCAACATTCATACCAGAAGTACACTCAGATTGATTAAACATTATCATTTAACCATTAAACATTACATTAAATGTTTACCAGCACACTATTGCTTAGCATGTCGTCCTGGTTCTGGAAGAACCCACAAGTGGACAGGTGAGTAATGAAATTGAGGATCCTAATCTCACTGTCAGAATTTAAATTTCTGCAGCTATAGAGCATGCTGAGAATTCAATAGATAGCAAGAAGGGAATAGATTGAGTCATGTAGAGAACTGTAGGCAACTCAAGTGAATTAGGCAAACTCTGTGTTTTGGGTAGGGGTCTGCACTTACAATTGCCTATCCAAGTATCATCAATAATCTGTTGTAGTCTCCACACACAGAAATGGTATTAGGAACTACTTAAAATTTTCTGGTAGGTCTAATGGTGGCTCTATTTGATTGGATTATATATCCAGTTCTTCAGGTATAAATCTCTACTCAGGCTCTGGCCAAAAATTGTCCGGTTATTACTCTGGCAGGAAATAGAATTCTTGGCCTACCTCTGGGAGGCTCCCAGTAGGCTCTGACTTGCACTTGGAGCAGGTAACCGTCTATTTGTCTTTTTCAGGCTTCTCGATGTTGGGACTTGGGTTTCCCTCCTCTGGGCTCCAGGTAGACAGGAATATGTGTACAAAGTGTTTTGTGAGGGAGTTCTGTTAAAGCAAGTTTCTGTCTTCTCAGTCAAAGCTGCTTTGGAAATAACAGAAGGACATTTTGAATTCTTTATTTAGCAGAAAAGGAGAGTTGCAGATTTCTGAGACCTCTGTGGACTTTAATAATGATACAACGTCTATAGTGTTGGGAATAGCAGATTCCAGTTCAGAGGCTGATCAAAATAGGAGCTCACTGCAAAGGAGAATATCATTAACATTCTTCTAGATTGAGGAATAAGTAGTAGTGTCACCGACTAGGTGTCTCGAGAACCAAAGGTGGGTTTGGAAGTAATTAATTGTTTTTCCAAGTTGTTTCTTTTCCTTTTGTATGTTAAGGAGATGTAACCACCAACCATCCTGAAACTGACAAAGTGAGAAACTCAGGGGAGATATAACCACCAGCCATCCTGAAACTGACCAAGCCTCACCACAAGAGCTATGTCCATGACCTTTGCCTTATTTTTAATGCAAAGGTATCTTCAGGAGGAGCTTAGCCCTCATTATGTGGAAGCATGTTCTCCAACTGAGCCTGTGCAAATGAATACCCGCCTTTCCCTTTTGAATATTCATCCCCCAACCGAAATAAAGGTTCCTGCTTCCCTTTGTTCGGGGACGCCATGACTTTGGAAATGGTTCCTTACGGCCTCCTATTTTCTGCAAATACACTTTACTTTGTGAGACAACTTCCACTGGTATAGAGTCTTATTTAACTCACCAGGAGGTGAGCCCACTTGTTTTGGTAACAGTAGCTCAATATGCTTATCACTACCCTGTCTTATTAGTGCTGCTGGGACACAGACAATGATTCAGAGAAGAGGAGGCCTGTGAATAATTGAGAGCATTCAGAGCTTCAAGAAAGAATAAGTCTAGGTTGGTTCAAGTATCTAGTTCAACTATTTCACATCCTATTTGTTAAATGAGGCCACTGTGGTTAGAACTACACTAGCAAAACTTGTAAGTTATCCTAGAATTCTCTCACTCTCTCTAATCTCTCAATCCACTCTCATAATGCCTTCTGTGTCGGTGTTCTCTCCATCCTCTTGCAAATGTCTTAGTTTGGGCTGTAAACATTTCTTGCCTGGGGTAGACTAATAGACTCCTATTCTCACTGCTTTCAGTCTCATCTCCTTCTAATCCATACTTCACATCCCTGCCAATACATTTCTTTGGCAGCTGGATTCCAAAAATATCCCCTAATGAACATGCCAGCTGGTGTTTAGGGTCTCATGTAGTCCCTTCCCCCATAGAATCTGGTCTGGTTCTGTAACTTGATTTGATCAATAGAATATAGCAGAAGTGACATTGTGTAACTTCTAAAGTTTCATTTTAAGAGATCTTCACCTTCTGCTTTTGCCACAATGAATGTTCCTCCTTGAAGCCAGTTACCATACTGTGTGGAAACCCAAGCAACTGCATGGAGAACTGAGGCTCAAACGGAGTTCCAGTATATAAGAATTACCAGCCATATAAGTAAGATCATGTTTCACTTTTAAGTTGTTCCACGACTTCAGTTCATACCATATTAAGCAGAAGAATCACCAAGTCAACTCATAGAGTTGTGAAAAATAATAAAATGTTGTTGTTTTAAGCCACTAAATTCTGAGGTAGATAGTCACACGGTTATAGATGGCTGAAACAAAAAATTGCTACTTAGAAGTGAGATACTGATGTAACAAAAACCTAGAACAGCTGGCATTGGCTTGAGGACCAGGAAGTAAGTGGAGCCAGAAGTTTTTAAAAGATTCTTAATGGAAATTGGAAGGATAATGGGTGCGTTGACGTTGGAAGCTTGAAAAAAGTTGACCCATGTTATTAGGTGCAAAATATTTGGCAACATGGTTTCCATGAGGTAACATGAAAGATAGAAAAAATATCTAATTAACTGGTGATTTAGCTAAGATTTCCAGATAGAACGTTAAAAATGGTGACAATTTTGTTTTGACTTTTTTGTTTTTTCATATAATAAGAATTGGATATAGAGAGATGAACTAAAGAAATAACTACTGTTCAAATTCAATCAGAATATAAAGGAAACACTTTTAACCCAGGAACTCCAGGTACGAGAAATAAAACTGCTTCTCAGTTACAGACCTCTCCATTCTGAAAAAAAGATTCTCAAATTAAAATAAAAGCTGAAAGTAAAGATCAAATTCTTCCATTAAATATGACCTCAGGCTCAAGATCAGATGAAAGGTGCAGCTGTAAGATCTTTTGTGGAGATTTTATAGACCTCTCACTAGACAATATCACTTCTGAGGATCTTGACAGTGTTTTTTCACAGCACTATGACACTTAGCTCAATACAGAATGCTACCTATGGGTGTTGCTTTTATCTAATGCAGGGGATTATAATTTGACACACAGAAAATCTACAAGAATTTGTACTTAAAAAGACAAAGACACTTCAAAAATGAAAATAGGTCCATGGGTTTCCCAAATTTTATGAGTAGTGTGTAGGCAGCTTCTAAGATTTTTCCTAATCCCCACCTCTTGGTATTTATTCCCTATGCAATTTCCTCCCCTTGGGTGTTGCCTGAACCTAGTGGTTTGCTTTTAATGACTAGATTATGGCAAAAGTGATAAGATGTCACTGCAAAGATCCAGTTACAAAAAGACTCTGGCTTCTGTTCTGCTTGCCCTCTCTTGCTCTCTCTCTCTCACTCACTTGGACAGAACTTAGATGCTATGTTGTTGCCTGCCCTATGGAGAGAACCATGTGGCAAGGAACTAAGAGGCCTCTGGCCAACAGCCAACAAGAAATGAGGACCTTCAGTCTTACAGCTCGTGAGAAACTGAATCCTGCCAACAACCACTTCAGTGAAGCTGGAAGAGGATCCTCCCGTTTGAGCTTTGAGATGACTGCAGCTGCAGCAAACACATTGATTGCCATGTGTGAGCAACCCTGATTCAGAGGACCTAGTTAAACTGTAGCTGAATTTCTGAGCCACAGAAACTATAAGATGGTAAATGTTTATTGTTTCAAGCCACTAAGTTTTCAGGAAATTCGTAACACAGCCCTAGATAATTAATGTATGCAGAAAACAGGTTGAGAAGACTACTCAGCTTCAGACAGGGTCTATTTCTCATGGAAAAGGAATAAAGACTCAGAATGTGGAAACAAGAGGACAGAAGGTGAAGCCAAGAACTACAGAGAACCACTCCAAGGGAGTAGAACTGAACTCTAATTGAGGACCTGGTGACGTGTACCAGTTGAATTTCAGAAGTGTTATGGACCAGTGATTGCTATGTGCCTTCCATATTCTCTCTCCCTTTTTGAATAAGCATATCTGTTGCAGTTTTTCTGTCTCTGCCTTACCATATTATGTTGGGAGTATGGGCTTGGGTATGTGTCTTTTTAATAGACAGGCTTTCAGATTAAGAGGAGCCATACTTGAGGAACCTCAACCATACCAGAACATGCTTTAGATAATGAGACCCTGGATTTTAGCCTGATGCCGTAATGAAATGAGAGTTTAGGAGTTTTAGAAGTGAGGGTATTTTGCATTTGGAAGGGACTTGAGTTATTAGGGGCCAGAGAATTGACTCCAATACCTAATCTCAAGATGATATAACCTGATAGTCATGCCTTTGTGTGGTCTATTTCCACATTGAATCTGGCTTAGCCCTAGACTCTCTTGAATGCATAAAATGCAGCAGAAATGTTACTCTGCAACTTTCAAGGCTGAACCTTAAACGATGTGCAGCTCTGTTTTTGCCACTTGCAATCCTTCTTGAATTAGGCTTTCATATTCTGAGGAAACCTGATCAGCCATGTGGAACAGCCTAAGGTAGCTAAAGCCATAACAACAGCCACAGTGAGTGCCTAGCCAGAAGTCAGCACAAACCTCCAAACATAAGTGAGGCCAAGTTGAACCTTCTAGCCAGTCTAGCACTTTAGTCACCACCATGTAAAGTAGAAGAACAATTCAGTCAGCCCACAGAATCATGGAAGTAATAACTTGTTGTTGTGTGAAGCCACTAAATTTGGGATGGTAAGTTAGGCAGAAATAGATAACTGAAAATACTTCCAAAATACAAACCTATAAATGAATTTTTACTTTAAAAATTCCTTTAATAACTCTGCAACCTTTAGAAAATATCCATTTCCTTGACATGAAATTCAAAGCTCTTCTATATACGGTTCTTCCTCCCCTTGAATATTAACTTTTCCCCATCCCTTTTTAACACTAGGCGTGTATCCAACTCGAGTCTTCCGTCAGTCTACTATCTCTGTGTTGTTCCTTCTGCTTGAAATGCTCTTCTACCTTTGTCTCTTTAGTTAATTTCAATGAACTTTCATGAATCAATAGAAACTGCACTTTCCTGGAAGATGCTCTGACTCTTCTATGGAGTATCTTTCACATTGTATTCATTCATTTGGGAATATCTTTATTAATGCTTATATTACACTGTATGGTAATTTTGATTCATGTAACTATTGAATCATGGCTGATTCATCTTCTTATCCTCAAAGCATGACTCAGTGCTTAACATATTGAGTGAATGAATGAATGAATGGATGAATGAATCATTTTAGGACTGATGACCAAACTCTGAGATGTGGAGAATATTTGAAACGATTAGAATTCCACGAGTGACAATAAATTCTTATCCAACCAAGAACTACTTCTGTCACTTTCTTATTCATGTCAGTTGAGTTCTTAGAAGTTAAAAACCTCAAATGTTTCTTCAATAAATATCATTGTTTCATCTAATAGGTATCATGATAAATAATAAAGCTCAATAACGGCTAGAGTTAACTGTTTGCGTAATGTGTGCCAGGCATTTGTCTAAATACTTTGTATTTAATCCTTATTACAACCCTATGAGATAAACATCATTGTGTTCATATTATAGATAAAGCAGGAGAGGGTAAGTAATATGCCCAAGATCAAAAAGCCAGACAATGTTAGAGTTGGGATCAGAACTTGGCAGATTGTCTCTAAAGCTCACATACTTAACCAGTGTGTAATATTTCCTCTCTTGGAGCACATTGAAAATTTGGTTTATTTTAATTGTTCACAGCTTGCTCACCTTTCACAACAAGCATGGTAAACTCAGAAAATACTAACTTTGCACATCCATTTCCTCAAATGTAAGATGAGATAAAATGACTACTTTCTCCATTCACTTCTCAGAAAAATAAACAAGGAAACATTTCGTAAACTCTGGAGTTCTATCATGAGGCCTTTTGCCACAGGTTAGCGACATCCAGTGGTTTCTTTTCTGTCGTAAAATCATCTTGCTACTTCTCTGCCTTATACCTTTTCAACTGTCATCTTTATATTACTTATTGTAGTCTTAATTATGCTAAGTTTCCCAGCCTCTATCTCCCTAAAAGGAAAAGCAAACATAATTTTTTAAGGATATTTAAATAACTGCATACTAGATATTGATTTATTGGACTTCAGTCTTCTCATGTTAAAATGAAGTTTCCTTAAAAACACTGAGGGAAGGGCAAGAATCAGAGCGGGTGAAAGCCCAGGACCTCGTCACTGCACTTCAACCAAAGACAGTCTGATTTCATCTGATTTATATACTCATCGGTCAGAAATATTAACTGGGCCCTAGCTACAGACATTGCCCAACGCTAGGCTCAGAGAACAGAGCAATGAGAAAAAGGGCACTGTCATCCAAGCTATAGGGAGCTCAGAATCTCTGGGGAGATGGCCGTAATGTAAACCCACTGCAGATGTTACAGGAGTACAAGTTTGGGTAAGAGTTGTAAAGAAAAAGAACAGAGTGCACAGGGGGAGATGGACAGGGAGGAACTTTTACCACCAGGTTGTTCAGGGAAGGCCCCACTGAGGGGGTAACGTTTAAATGAGGCCTGGAGGATGAGAAACGGGGAACAGAGGGTCAGGGGAAGAGCATTCTGAACAAAGGAAGGAGTCTGTGTGGTGCAAAAGGTCTTCACGTGGCCATGAGCTGCTGTCATTTGAGAAACGTATTTAATAGGCAAGACTTCCTATTTAAAAGTTAGGAAACTTTTTCTAAGTTTTCTAAGGTCCTTTCCAGTTTGACCATATATAGTTAGATGAAACAAAAGAAAAACATCAATTTGTGAGTGTAGTTTTAAGACAGTTTTAATGTTCCTGTAGCCAATCCAGTTAATATAAAACAGCCTACTGGGCACCATCAGTCTGAGGCGAGTAGTAATCGTATGAACAAAAACATCTGTTTGATCTTTGAATGTTCCTTTTATTTAATCTGTTCTCACCCCAAAGAGAGAGAAATGTTTCTCTGTTTTGTCTTACATTGACCATTCAACTAAAAGTCATTACCACTGGGTCAGTAAACCACGGGCCCTTGGCTAAACCCAGTCCACTACCTCTTTTTGTTCAGCCTGTAAACTAACAATGGTTTTTATATTTTCAAATGGTTAAAAAAAAATGAAAAAATGAATACTATTTCGTGACATATGACAATGATATGAAATTCAAATTTCGTTGCCAACTTTTTTTTGAAACTGTGCCATGCTCATTTGTTCACATATTGTCTGTGGCTTCTTTTACTGTGTAAGGTCAGTGTTGTATAGCTGTGACAGAGACCTTATCATCCACACAGCCTAAAATATTTACTCTCTGGTCCTTTACAGAAAAAATTTACTGACCTGTGCATGAAAACATTAGTTTGATAAGGTGTTATCAATAATGCATTCATGCCACTAATCTTCAATTCAGTTGTGTGCCCGTGGCTTTATTGTGAGCTTTAAATGTAGATGAGCTGCTTTTTCTATCTTTAATTTTCAGAAATATTATCGCATTAACACATCAGACAATCAAATAGCTTTATTTTTAAAAACGATATGATTTTTTTAAATTTAACTTTAATTCTTTAGTAGCTTCCTAAATTCTATTTTGGGATATTGAAAATTTTCTGAAGTTATAATACAAAAAGTTAACATTAGGTGTCAGTATTTTACATATTATTCAGTAAGTGTGTATCAATGAAAAAAATGCATTGGATTATTACAGACAGCATTTTCACTGGAAAACTTCAACTCTTGTTATAATGCTTGCTCTATCATTGTTTGGTTTCTTATTATTGAAATGTTCTTTGTGATACCTACAAAGCAAATTTTTAAAATTCTTCCTCATTTTTTAGATATCTGCTGCTACATTTTTGTCGTAAGTCTGTGGGTAGGAATAAATATTAACATAGTACTAACAAGTGTCTTTTAAATGTCCTCCACAATGATCTGAATGAAGTCTCAAAATAGAGACCATTTAGTGGCAGGGTGGTTTTGTGGGAATAATCCAGGGAGGCATTATAGGGAAGGGGGCAGGATACTTAGTCTGACTTCCTACTTGTGATAAGGGGAAATTTCCTTAACCTTATCATTTATAACACGGTGAAGATTATTCCTTAACCTTCAAATTTATAACATTGTGGGTGGAATGAGTAATCATGTAGTTTCTACTCTGAAGGGTTGTTCTGAGAATTAAAAATCCTAACACTTTTTCATAAACCTCTTGTCAAAGTGGCCATGTCAATGGACAACCCACAAATGTTAGCACTTCCTCCCCACCATCTGCAGTTTCTTTTATCTTTAAATTGTTCTGAATAAATGGGTTAATATAACATATAAAAGAGAACTAGCATATGGCCTTTAAGAAATAGAAATAGAAGTTTTCTTATTTCTAATTATTTAATCATGCAAAATCTTATAACTTCATATGTGTGTGTTGTATGTGTGTGTGAGTGGGTGTCTTGTGTGTGTCTCATAGGCCTTTTATTTGTATTTATATCATTAAGCTTGGAGTAATTTCCCAAAGAATCAGAATCTAAATAAGATCAAATCTACTCTGTAATTCTAAGTATCTCTGAAAATGATTTAGTCTGAGTTCATTTCAGTGCTTTCATATCTATACGCAACATATAAGCAAAAAGGATTCCTAAAGTTATAAAAACTATATTGAACCCTTGTAAATCAGTAAGGGAGAAATAAACCCCAATAAAGTAAAGGACAAAAAACATGAATAGGCGACACACACACGCACACACACAATTACAATGGTCAAAAGATATTTAATATAATGTTCCACCCCAGTAATGAAGAATAAAGTAAAAATGGAAACATTGAGGTTGGAACACTAATTGCTAGAAAATGTTCATCTGTTTTTCCTTTTCTTAAATGATTGTATTAGATTGAAGGTGGCCAAGAGTCTTGGTTCTATTCCCATTGAAAAGTAGAATCTAATTCTCTTCCTCTTGAATCTGAACTGACTTCAGTGACTTATTTGACCATTAGGATGTGAGCTTTTTGTGGCTATCATAGAAGCCTTGCTATTTATACTCGTTCCTTGGACTGTTCTCTTAAAGATTTATTTATTTATTTTCGCCCCAAAGCCCCAGTAGATAGTTGTATGTCATAGTTGCACAGCTTTCTAGTTGCCGTATGTGGGACACGGCCTCAGCGTGGCCGGAGAAGCGGTGTGTCGGTGTGCGCCTGGGATCCGAACCCGGGCCGCCAGCATCAGAGAGCACGCACTTAACCGCTAAGCCACAGGGCCGGCCCGGACTGTTCTCTTAAAAGCAAGGTGACTACCATGGAAGAAGCCCCACTACCTTCAGAGTGTCGTCCTGGAGAAAGTGTGTAGGCCTCCCATCAGCAGATTTAGTTGAACCTAGCCATCTCGTGATTCCCACTAAAATTTTGGCCCTTCTAGACCAGTCCATTTGCCAGCTAAATACCACTGAGAGTCCTCAGTTGATGTCACATACAATTGAAGAATCACTAAGCCAATCCTTCCCAAATTCTGGACCAAAAATTCATGAGGTGTATTGATTTTAGTGGCTAAGTTTTAGGTGACTTGTTAAACAGGAATAGATAATCAGAACAATTGGGACCATCCCCAATGTTGTGGACTGTATAGGGAGAATATCAAAAGCTTTAAATTGCAATGAAACTTTAACTTGATGATAAAGTAAAAGAGTAAGAATTTAAATATTACTACTCAAGTAAGCACAAAATATACATCCTTATCCCCTCACTCCCGAAGCTTGGAAGCTCTATGAAGCAACTGCGAGTAGGGTAGGGAGGGGACTAAGCTTGCTAATTAAAGGTATTCTTAACTCATTGGATGGCAAAACTTGATCTGGCCCAAACTCATTTGGTGTGAATTTACGTGAGGCTATTTATTGCTTTTGTTTATTACACTTAGTGTGAATACTCATATAGTTTGCTACAGGTATATTAATGCACTTAAGTGCTGCTGTCCTAGACCCCAGTGGGAGTATTTTGTATGATATGATATATGGATCATATTACTGTATACACTCAGAAAGATTCTAGATTCTAAATCACATGTGGACCCAAAAGTTTCAAATAAAGGGTTGAGAGCCTATATTATGCAGCAGTTCAACATATCATTTCAGGAGTCAGACTGTTGGGTTCAGTTTTCAACTCTACCACCTACTAGCGTATGACCATGTGCAAGTTACTTAGTCTCTCTGTACCTTAATATCCCCACCAGTAAAATGGGAATAACAATCAAATGCTGATGTATTCACAAGAACTTATATTCAGATAAGCTTATCCAAATATTATTTATAAAAGTAGAAAACTGGAATCAATTTAAATGTACAACTATAAGAGACTGGTTTTGTAGGCCATCATTAAAAATTCTGTTTTAGAATTTTTAAATATTTTTAAATGTACTATACCTAACACTGTAAATAGATATTGAAATAGAGAAAACATGATTCTTACTCCAAAAAACCAAGAACCAGGAATATACATCAATATCATTAAATCTAAGTGAGAAAGAACTAAATAGAGGTGCATTTACAAATTTTTATGAGAATGAAGAGACAGGAGAAGAGTTTTAATCCCAACTAAAGGGATAAATGAAAACTTCTCTATTTTAATTGCTGGACATCTCCGGAAGTCCCAACTTAATGGATTTTCTTTAAGGGAAGGAGTAAGCGAGTCAAGGAGGAAACAGTGTCGTCTAAGTGTGGTGCCATTGCTGCAGGTCTCACTTTCAAAAACTCCACTAAAGGTGCTTAATATCAAAAAAGATTAAAAATAAAGAACAGCCTAAATTGTGTGGGTGACTGATGCAGCCCTCATTCCACTGAATGAGCTGAGGACCCAAGTAGAACGTGACAAAGTTGACACAAATTCCTCCTCATTTCCCAGCTGCCTCTCAGGACACACTGAATAGGATTCTGGTGTTTAAAGGTAAAGTCTATTTTTTTTTTTTTTTTTTTTTTTGGTGAGGAGGACCAGCCCTGAGCTAACATCCAATGCCAATCCTCCTCTTTTTTGCTGAGGAAGACTGGCCCTGGGCTAACATCCATGCCCATCTTCCTCTATTTTATATGGGACGCCGCCACAGCATGGCTTAACAAGCAGTGTGTCGGTGCGCACCCGGGATCCGAACCGGTGAACCCCGGGCCGCCGCAGCGGAACGTGCGCACTTAACCGCTTGTGCCACCGGGCTGGCCCCTAAAGTCTATTTTTTAATAACATTTTTTTCCAAAATACAAGCTAGATACCTTATCTGGAAATCAACAAAAGCATCCTACTTTCCAATAATGGAGGAAAAAATATTTAAATCTATACGTGTATATAGATGTTTAAATATATATGTATATAGTTATAAAACTATATAAATCTCCAATATGTTGCCTCCTTTGTGGATTTGTAGTTTGCTTAGGGGTCACTGGGGCCCTTAAATTCTACAACCCCACATCTTACAGATACAGAAACTCAGGACCAACACAGTAGAGCTCTAGAAATCTTAAGTTCTCACTCTCTGCATGTTACTTTTCCCTCCCTCTTCTGCACTGTGTTTCTGTGAGGATTCCACAATTCTCCAATTGCTACACAACCCCTCAGTGGAGATAACAAATTGGGATTACTGGTGATCCCATTAGCTGCTTAAGCATCCTCGTAAACCTGCTTCTCTCCTGTCAGAAAACAGAATTGTACCTCAGGGGATTCTCTTGCTTCAATTGCTACATGCTTATTTCAAATACGGGAGATTTAGCATTGAAAGCAGGGATCTATCCATTGATGTGTAGGAAGTACATGAGCAATCCTTTCCGTACACTACCCTCCACCGTAGCCAGGAAGGGATTGTCCCACCTGTGGGAACATTGCTGTGTTCTCTCTCCACACCTGTTTCCACTCTCTCACACTTTGAAGTGAAGGAAACAATAATTCTGTCATCCAAGATACTTTATACTAACCTACTCCCACCTCCTGCAACCTACAGAGAAGGGAAGATATTCTCTGAGTACCAGTACTTCCTAGATGCTTAACTATCTAAGTCAAAATTCCCTCAGCCCTTAGGGATGCATTGGACAGTCTTGTTTTTGTTGTTGTTGTTGTTTTGCTAGCCCAGCAAATTTTGAAACAGATGTATAGGCAGGAAATTAGGGGAAACAGAGTAATCTCACTCTACCCACAAACTTTCATCCAATCTATAATAATAGATTATTAATTAATGCAATTAATATTAAAAACACAAAAAATGCCTTCTCCTGTAACCAACTCCTACCTGACATACCCACGGAGCAATTTGTCCACTTTAACTGGACTATTACTTCTGCCTCAATAGCTACACACTTTTTAGATTTCATGATTAACAAAATTGAAAATAATTTTTTAAAAAAATGGTCATCTGTTTTCTGACCCCTAAGTACTTAGTCGTCCTTCAAGAATAAGACTAGGCTGGCTTCACTGAGTTCCAAGGCCTCACTTTGTTTGTGCACACTGTGTAGCACCTTTGGGTTACATGATTACCTGCTGTGTCCAGACATAACCCTTTCTACTAACTGGAGAACCAGGTCTTTGTTAAGTATTTTAATAATCTACCAGCATCAGAAATGTGGAGGATTCATCTCAAATCTTTCATGAGCAGCAGCCAAGGAGAAAAATATGATTATCTAATAGCAATCACTGTTATTCTCCAACCTCTGAGATGTCACTTACATGCGAATTGACTTCTGGTCCTTCTCCAAATTGTTGTTCCTTCCTCCAGGTTGGCCATTGGTTTCTGTTACTGCAACTTAGCACCTCCTCAGTGGGCCTTTGTTTTCCTCAAGTTCTTCCCTAGATTGACATATTAATTTTCTATTGCTGCTGTAACAAACTATTACAAATTCAGTGGTTTAAAATAGTTTATCATCTTACAGCTCTGTAGATTAGAAGACCAACATAGGTCTCACTGGGTTAATATCAAGGTGCTGAAAGGGCATTGTCGTTTCTGGAGAATCCATTTCCTTGCCTCTTCCAATTTCTAGAGGCTGCCCACATTCCTTGGCTCATGGTCCCTTCTTCCATCTTTAAAGCCAGAAACACTGCATCTCTGATCATTGCTCTGGAGTCTCTGACCATAGCCAGGAATGTTGTCAGCTTTTAAGAGCCATGTGCTTGTGCACACCCAGATAATTCAGGATAATTTCCCCAATTCAAGGTTCTTAATCTTAGTCCCAAATGCAAAGTCCCTTTTGCCATGTAAGGTAATGTATTTGTAGTTTCCAGGGACGAGGGCATGGACATCTTTGGGGGTCATTAGACTACGCATCATAGTTGGCTTCTGACCATTCCCCTTGCTCCCCTCCTACTTCTCCTTTGCTGCCTGTAGAGTTCTGGATCTCTTTTTACCCTGAAACTCTTTGCCTCCATCTTCTACTATCTGTCAGTAAACAAAGGCAGATTTTTCTTTGGAAGGCAGGTTTGTAGATCATTCCTCCATGTTCTCTTTGAAGTTCAGAGTTGCAGGAAGCCAACTCAGTTGGAGATTTGTGTGTAGGAGGTTTATTGGGAAATGTTCTTGAGATCCACATGTGTCTGTGTGGAGGGGATGGTGAAGGAAGCAGGACCATGCTGATGGAAGAAGATGAACTTTAATACAGTCACAACAAAATTCTTAGCCAATCCCACAGGGAGTCTTGGCAAGATGGTCTTCCAGAATTGCTCTCCAACTGAAGTCCTTGGTATGGGGCTCTAACAACCTCTCCATAGATGCAGGAAACTGGGATGTGGGGAATGGGTAAGGGGCAAGCATGACCTCAGGTTAGGCACAGAAATTCACTGAAAAAGGTCAGTCCCTAACACTCCCAGCAATGAGTGTTTTGAGGAAATAATGTTTTATGGGTAAAGGGTAAGAAATGGGCATTGAAGTCAGAGAACAAAGACAAAAGACTGGAGTCAGGAAAATAGGATCTAAGATATGGAGGTAAGCTAGCCTACGATTTCCTATCCAATCACTTCCACTTGCTGTTGTTTGTGTGTACAGGTCTATGTGAGATATTGGGCTTAGCTATTAGGAAAGGAACAGGAGTAGTGATCTCCTTCCTGCTACCTGCCACATTGACTCTCCCTTTCCCTGAGTAGTTTCTTATCTTTTATCTTTAGTCTAATGAGCCTGGGTCCATGGGTATATGTGTGTATTTTATGACAAGCCATCACAAGTTCACGTTTAATGTAGAAATGTTATAAAATATAAATGAACCATGATATATATATATGTGAGTATACATATATACAAATATATACACACAGAGAAACACATACATGTTCAGAAATCTGTGTAAACAGCTAATTTTGCTTGATAAATACATGTGGTTTTTTGAGGCAGCGCGTGTCTTTGCAGGTGGTTTTGGGGTAGCTAAAATTCTAACCTGAAGTTGTTTTTGTTAAAAGAAAAGGAAAATGAAAAACCCAGTTCTTTTGTAACTACTAGAATCAGCTCACAACATTTACTTTTTTTACTTATAAGTTCACAAAATTTAATAATTTAAAAGATTTCTAAAGGAAATATTGTCCCTAACCTGGTGTGGGACAGAACTTTTAATTCACAACCTCCTTCTGGGAAGAAATTAGCATTTCTGATAAACTGCTTAAGCAATTTTCAGATAAACTTTTAATGGTATTAAGACCTCTTCTGGGAAACCAGTTTTCACCCCAGTCAGCTGAATGATAGTCAAGAGTTCAATGATCTTTCACCAGACAGCTTTTTTTCTCCTTTCTGCATATAGTTTAAAAAAGATATCTTACCACACTTTTATATATGTGTGGTGTGTATGTGCATGTATATTTATATATATGTGTGTATATATACAAGAGAGAAAGCCTGAAATTGTCCAATTTAGAATTTATAACAATTTGGAAATAAAATCTGATCAATGCACATAACTAAATTTTCTGGGGAAAAAACACTTCAAAAAGGAAGCATTTCATAAATATTTGGTCCTATTTAGAAACCTAAGATCCTCTAAACATTTTAAACTACAGGTGTGAATACTTGATTTCTTTTTTTTTTTTTTTTTTTTTTATTTTAAAGATTTTATTTATTTTATTTTTTCCCCCCAAAGCCCCAGTGGGTAGTTGTATGTCGTAGCTGCACATCCTTCTAGTTGCTGTATGTGGGACTCGGCCTCAGGATGAACGGAGAAGTGGTGCCTCGATGCGCACCCGGGATCTGAACCCGGGCCACCAGCATCGCAGCGTGCGCACTTAACCACCAAGCCACAGGGCCGGCCCTGAATACTTGATTTCATTTATTAAATGTTTACATTGTTTGAAAAATTTTTCCAGTACTTATGTAATTCTCATAAAATTTACTAAATTAAATTGAAAAATAGAATAAACCTATACCAATAGATATTTTAATACTACATATAAACTTACTGACATTTCATGTTAAGATCTCAATTTGAAATAGATTTCACAATTACATGTTTTAAGCTGAAGTTACAAGCCTGATCTATTATTTTGATATGCTAAATTCTTCAAAAGTTTTCAGATATTTAAAATACCAAGTATGCATAGTTTGCTTAAAAACAATGGCAAAATAATAATATCATGGGGATGTGATTCTCTTAAACATTTTAATATTTAATTCTAAATCTTCTCAGGTTTAAAAAAGTGCTACACATAATGAAACAATTATGACACCCCACACAGTGTTGAGTTTACCTTCCTATGAAATTTTTGGAATTGGCTTTCACTTTTCTGGTTCTTAGAGACCAGAATATACTGACCAAGAAGCAATGGATCCTTATCTGGGATTCTGATGGAACTTCTCATGTATATATATATAGGATCCAACAGAGCCTTCTTGACTCAAAATGGGTGGACATTTGGACCATGTTCTTAGACTTGAGTCACATCATACCAAATTTTCAATGAAACAAGAGTCTGTAATCCTTACTGAGGAATTAAATTTGATTAGATTTTGTATTTCTTTCTGTGGAAACATGTCTCCATTCCAAATCTAAAAACCCACCAGTTTGGGGGGAAGTCAAGATGGTGGCATAAGCAGACTCTGAACTCACCTCCTCCCGCGGACACAGCCAATTTACAACTACTCGTGGAAAAATTACCCCTGAGACAGAACTGAAAACTGGATAAGAGGAACTCCCGCAGCAAAGGACAATCCTAATTGAGGTGGAAGAGGCAGAAACTCCCTTCTGGAGAGAAAAAACGCCGCCTTCACAAGCCGCCAGCTTCACGGCCGCCTGGGAGCAGCCCAAAGGTAGCAGCCCTCCCTGGAGGAGCAGGGCCCTGAGCTGGGGAGTGCCCCCGCTGTGGGCATTTTGTGGACCCAGCACAATCGAGATGACTGGCATAGTATCCGACTGTGCCTGCTACTAAAACATTGGGGAGTACCCCCAGAAAAGCTGGTTCAGAAAGAAATGAAAACCGGCTCTTAAAGGGCCCATGCGCAAACTCACCGGTTTCAGAAAGCAACTGAAAATCACCAGAAAGAAGGTGAACAGTGCTTTGGTTAAAAGACACTCACCTGATAGGCCCTGAGTGCATCTTGGTGAGAGGTGAGACCTCTCCAGAGACTGGGACATTGGCGGTGGCCATTGTTGTGGCCCAGTGTGGGCGTGCTGACACAGAGGCCCTTGGAGTTCTCCCTGGGGCCTGGTAGCCCAGGTCTGCCCCACCAACTAGAGCACCCATTTAAGGCAGCTCAGCCAGGGCAGGGGGCCCACCCTAGAGACTGGCACCACCCAACAACAAGCCCTCAGGCAACTTGTGGGCCTGTATAGATTGGTGACTGGATTCTCTGCAGCCTGGCAACTGAACCCACTTCAGTGGGGCAGGCCATGCACAAGGAGCGGGTGGAGAGTGTGGGGCGGTGGTGGAGTGTGTGGGGCTCCCGCTGTGGAGAGACTGGGTCCACATCAAGAGGTCAGGGTGCGCACACGGGGGAGGACTGTGTTGCCTGTGTGTGTGGACCTGTGGGTGGCATGGCTTGTCAGCTGCAGAAGACTTGCGCTTCTCAGAGACCCACATAGGGGGTTTGCCCCACCTTCCAAAGCCTGAAACAATTGGGTGCTCCTGTGCCTGAGGCCAGCCCCACCCAGCTGCAATCCTCAGAGAGCTGACAAGAGACCTAAAGGCTGGAGGTTTATAGCAATTGTAAGCCCCTGAGCCTAACAACCTGCCACGCTGGGGGCCTACTCACTTAAAAGAAATACTGCAACACAAATGTGGTATTAGAACTTGCAGCCAACTGTGCTGGGGCTCCCCACACCTGATAAAGAGACTGAAGGGCCCACAACAACTACAAACAGCACAGCATTACAACAGCTGACCAGGAGCATAACTCAGCCTCCCTGGGCACCTACAGGGATAGCAAACAGGCCACAACAGAAGGACCCACGTAGCCCACATAGGGGTCACCCCTGGAACATTGAGAACTGAGGGAAGCACACTGCAGGCCTCCTAAGCCGTCACTTATATAAGGTCACCTATCTAAGAACAGGAGATGTAGCTGACCTACCTAATACGTAGAAACAAGTAAGGGGAAGAGGCAAAATAAAGAGGCAAAGGAATACGTTCCGAGTAAGGGAACAGGACAAAACCCCAGAAAAGGAACTAAGTGAAACAGAAATGAGCAACCTACCCGACAGAGAGTTCAAATAAAGAGTGTTAAGGATGCTCACTGATCTGGGGAGAAGAATAGATGAACTCAGTGAGAATGTCAACAAAGAAATGGAAGATATAAAAAAGAACCAATCAGAAATGAAGAATACAATACTGGAAATGAGACATTCACTAGAGGGACTCAAAAGCAGAGTAGAAGATACAGAAGAACGGATCTGCGAGCTGGACAAAAGACTAGAGGAAATTACCCAAGCTGAACAGGTAAAAGAGAAAAGAATTAAAAAGAGTGAGGACAGTCTAAGGGACCTCTGGGACAACATCAAGTGCACTAACATCCGTGTTATAGGTGTCCCGGAAGGAGAAGAGTGAGACAAAGGGGCAGAGACTCTATTTCAAGAAATAATAGATGAAAACTTCCCTAACCTAAGGAAGGAAACAGACATCCAGGTACAGGAATCACAGAGAGCCCCAAACAAGATAAACCCAAAGAGGCCCACACCAAGACACATCATAATCAAAATGTCCAGAATTAAAGATAAAGAGAGAACCCTAAAAGCTGCAAGAGAAAAACAAGTTGCATACAAAGGAAGCCCCATAAGGCTATCAGCTGACTTCTCAGCAGAAACCTTACAGGCTAGAAGAGAGTGGCATGATATATTTAAAGTGCTAAAAGGAAAAAAACTTACAACCAAGAATACTTTACTCAGCAAGGTTACCATTCAAAATAGAAGGAGAGATCAACAATTTCCCAGACAAGCAAAAATTAAAGGAGTTTGTCACCAAGAAACCAGTGCTACAAGAAATGTTAGAGGGACTGATTTAAGGGGAAAAGAGAAGACCACAAATGGGAAAAATTATCTATTTACATGATAAGAGGGTAATGGATACAAATGCACAAAAAAGAGGATAGATATGATATCAAAAACATAAAAGGAGGGAGGAGGGGAGTTAAAGAGTAGAGATTTCAGACAGAGGTCAAACTAAGAGACCATCAATTCTTTATAGAAGAAGGAAGGAACAGAGAAGGACTACTAAAACACTGAGGAAAAAAAAGTTAAAAAATGGCAGTAAGTACATACTTATCACTAGCTACTTTAAACGTCAATGGACTAAATGCTCCAATTAAAAGGCATAGGGTGGCTGATTGGATAAAAAAACAAGACCCATATATATGCTGCATACAAGAGACACACTTCAGACCTAAAGGCACTCACAAACTGAAAGTGAAGGGATGGAAAAAGATACTCCACACAAATGGCAATGAAAAGAAAGCTGGGGTAGCAGTACTCATATCAGGCAAAATAGACTTTAAAACAAAAACTGTAAAAAGAGACAAAGAAGGGCATTACATAATGATCAAGGGAACAATCCAACAAGAGGATATAACAATTGTAAATATCTACGCACCCAATGTAGGAGCACCTAAATATATAAAGCAATTATTAACAGACTTAAAAAGAGAAATAGACAGTAACACAATAATAGTAGAGGACTTTAACACTCCATTTACACCAACCGATAGATCATCCAAACAGAAGATCAACAAGGAAACATTGGCCTTAAACGACACACTAGAACAGATGGACCTAGTAGATATATACAGAGCATTCCATCCAAAAACCGAAGAATACACGTTCTTTTCAAAGGCACATGGAACATTCTCCAGGATTGATCACATATTAGGCCACAAAACAAGTCTCCATAAATTTAAGAAGATTGAAATAATACCAAGCATCTTTTCTGACCACAACGGTATGAAACTAGAAATCAACTATAGGAAGAAAATCAGAAAAGCCACAAATACATGGAGATTAAACAAAATGCTACTGAACAACGACTGGGTTAACGAAGAAATCAAAGAAGAAATCAAAAAATACCTGGAGACAAATGAAAATGAAAATATGACATGCCAGAATTTATGGGATACAGCAAAAGCGGTTCTAAGAGGGAAGTTTATAGCGATACAGGCCTATCTCAACAAACAAGAAAAATCTCAAATAAACAATCTAACAATGCACCTAAAGGAACTGGAAAAAGAAGAACAAACAAAGCCCAAAATCAGCAGAAGAAGGGAAATAATAAAAATCAGAGCAGAAATAAATGAAATAGAGACCAAAAAAACAATAGAAAAAATTAATAAAACCAAGAGCTGGTTCTTTGAAAAGATCAACAAAATAGACAAACCTTTAGCTAGACTCACCAAGAAAAAAAGAGAGAAGGCACAAATAAGTAAAATCAGAAATGAAAGAGGAGAGGTTACAACAGACACCTCAGAAATACAAAAGATTATAAGAGAATACTATGAAAAGCTATATGCCAACTAATTCGACAATCTGGAAGAAATGGATAAATTCTTAGAATCATACAACCTTCCAAAACTGGATCAAGAAGAATTAGAGAATTTGAATAGACCAATCACCAGTAAGGAGATCGAAACAGTAATCAAAAACCTCCCCAAAAATAAAAGTCCAGGACCAGACGGCTTCCCTGGGGAATTCTACCAAACATTCAAAGAAGACTTAATACCTATCCTTCTCAAACTCTTCCAAAAAATTGAGGAGGGGGGGAAGCTCCCTAACTCATTCTATGAAGCTGACATTACCCTGATACCAAAACCAGACAAGGACAACACAAAAAAAGAAAATTATAGGCCAATATCACTGATGAACATCAATGCGAAAATCCTCAACAAAATACTAGCAAATCACATACAACAATACGTTAAAAAGATTATACACCATGATCAAGTGGGATTTATTCCAGGTATGCAGGGATGGTTCAACATTCGCAAATCAATCAACGTAATACACCACATTAATAAAATGAAGAATAAAAATCACATGATCATCTCAATAGATGCAGAGAAAGCATTTGACAAGATACAGCATCCATTTATGATAAAAACTCTGAATAAAATGGGTATACAAGGAAAGTACCTCAACATAATAAAGACCATAGATGAGAAACCCACTGCTAAAATCATCCTCAATGGTGAAAAACTGAAAGCCATCCCTCTAAGAACAGGAACCAGACAAGGATGTCCACTGTCACCACTCCTATTTAACATAGTATTGGAAGTCCTAGCCAGAGCAATCAGGCAAGAGAAAGAAATAAAAGGGATCCAAATTGGAAAGGAAGAAGTGAAACTGTCACTATTTGCAGATGACATGATTTTGTATATAGATAACCCTAAAGAATCCACCAGAAAACTTTTAGAAGTAAGAAACGAATATGGTAAAGTTGCAGGATACAAAATCAACATACAAAAATCAGTTGCATTTCTGTACACTAACAACGAAGTAGCAGAAAGAGAAATTAAGAATACCATCCCATTTACAATTGCAACAAAAAGAATAAAATACCTAGGAATAAACTTAACCAAAGAGGTGAAAGATCTGTACACCGAAAACTATAAAACATTTCTGAAAGAAATTGAAGAAGACACAAAGAAATGGAAAGATATTCCGTGCTCTTGGATTGGAAGAATTAACATAGTTAAGATGTCCATACTTCCTAAAGCCATCTATAGATTCAATGCAATCCCTATCAAAGTTCCAACAACATTTTTCACAGAAATAGAACAAAGAATCCTAAAATTTATACGGAACAACAAAAGACCCTGAATAGCTAAAGTAATCCTGAGAAAAAAGAACAAAGCTGGAGGCATCACACTCCCTGATTTCAAAATATACTACAAAGCTATAGTAACCAAAACAGCATGGTACTGGCACAAAAACAGAGACGCAGATCAATGGAATAGAATCGAAAGTCCAGAAATAAACCCACACATCTATGGACAGCTAATCTTTGACAAAGGAGCCAAGAACATACAATGGAGAAAAGAAAGTCTCTTTAACAAATGGTGTTGGGAAAACTGGATAGCCACGTGCAAAAAAATGAAAGTAGACCCTTACCTTACACCATACACAAAAATTAACTCAAAATGGGTTAAAGACTTGAATGTAAGACCTGAAACTATGAAACTTCTAGAAGAAAACATAGGCAGTACGCTCTACGACATGGGTCTTAGCAACATATTTTCAAGCACCATGTCTGACTGGGCAAGAGAAACAATAGAAAAAATAAACAAATGAGACTACATCAAAGTAAAAAGCTTCTGCACAGCAAAGGAAACCATCAACAAGACGAAAAGACAACCTAACAATTGGGAGAAGATATTTGCAAACCATACATCTGATAAGGGCTTAATCTCCAGAATATATAAAGAAATCATGCATCTCAACAACAAAAAAAATTAACAACCCAATTAAAAAATGGGCAAAAGACCTGAACAGACATTTCTCCATAGAAGATATACAGATGGCCAACAGACACATGAAAAGATGTTCAAAATCATTAACTATCAGGGAAATGCAAATCAAAACTATGATGAGATATCACCTCACCCCTGTCAGAATGGCTGTAATTAACAAGACAGGAAACAACATGTTTTGGAGATCTCTTGGAGAGAAGGGAACTCTCATACACTGCTGGTGGGAGTGCAAACTGGTGCAGCCACTATGGAAAACAGTATGGAGATTCCTCAAAAAATCAAGGATAGAACTACCATATGATCCAGTTATTCCACTGCTGGGTATTTATCCAAAGATCTTGAAAACACCAATGCGTAAAGATACATGCACCCCTGTGTTCATTGCGGCGTTATTCACAATAGCCAAGACTTGGAAGCAACCTAAGTGCCCATCAAGGGACGAATGGGTAAAGAAGATGTGGTATATATTCGCAATGGAATACTACTCAGCCATAAGAAACAACGAAATCAAGCCATTTGTGACAACATGGATGGACATTGAGGGTATTATGAAAAGTGAAATGAGTCAGAGGGAGAAGGTCAAATACCGCATGATTTCCTTCATTAAGTAGTAGATAATAACAACAATAAACAAACACATAGAGACAGAGATTGGATTGGTGGTTACCAGAGGGGAAGGGGGGAGGGAGGAGGGCCAAAGGGATAATTTGGCACATGTGTGTGGTGATGGGTTGTAATTGGTATTTGAGTGGTGAACATGATGTAATCTATGCAGAAATAGAAGTATAATGATGTACACCTGAAATTTATACAATGTTATAAACCAATGTTACTGCAATAAACAAAAATTTAAAAAAATAAAAATAAAAAAATAAAGACTCACGAGTTTCAAGAATTTTCACATTATCAGTATCATATAACTTTAGCAGATATGAAAATATCAAACTAATTTCATATATCTCTCCTGGCTATGTATTAGTATTCAGTTATAATTTCCAAGGTCGTTCTATGAACACCATCATTTCTCCTAAGCTCTTGAATTCTTGCTTCCCTTCTGTGAAAATAATGCCATCAAGCCTTATTTTCCTCACTACAAAATAAGAATAATAATATTGAACTCACAGGTTTGTTGTGAATGATAAATTGGATTATATTTCTAAAATTTCTTTGTAATAAAGTTAGTGTCGCTGTTTTTTTACCACAACTACTACCTATCTTTTATTGAGTTTTCACTATAGGTCAGATATCACAATAGGGGCTTTATACCACCCACTTAAGTGTCTAGACAATGGTAAGTGATGGATAATAATAATCTCCACTTCAGAACCAGGGCTTTGAGACCCCAATTTGGTAATTAGTTATAACCTATTACCAAGTTATGCCCCTAGTTATGTTGCTAATACTCGTTGGACCAGATTTTAAAGCCAGATCTGATGGACTGCAAAGATGGCTCTTTTAACCTCTATTCTATGTGAGCACTGGCTTCAAAAGAGGTTACCTAAGCACCCTAGGCAACCCGGAAAGAGGTGGTCAGTGTAAACTGGACCATCCGGGTCTTGTTACAGAGGTGGTCCACTATTTCTTTCACTATTTCTTCCACAAATGACCTTTTATTGCCGTTTTACTGTTTCCTCCTTGCAGGGCTTGTATCAGAACTTTACTGTGACACCTTTTCCATCCTTCATAAACAAGTCTATGGTGGAACTTGACTCTCATTTTCAACATGGTTGAAATTAAACTCATTGTCTTCCCAACTGCCCCAAATAAACCTTGTTCCTACTCTTCCTCTTTCATCCTCTATGTCATTTAATAACCTTCCCATCTATTCATTTGCCCAAGCCAGATCGTCATTTATTGACTGCTCCCTTCCCCCAAGATCCCACATCTAATCAATCACCAAATTTTATTGATACTATTTCCTACCACCCCTAGAATTTGTTCAATTTTCCATTTCCATTGTCAGGATCACAGCTCAGTCACTATCTTTTTTTGCCTTGGATTAATGAAATGGGCCTCATATATTTCTCTGTCTTGTGCTGTATCCTATCCTTTGAATTCTCTACGCTACAGCCAAAAATATCATCTAACAAGCAAATATGTTCTGGTTGGATTCCTTTTTTAAACTATCTCTTTTTTAAACTTTAAAATATTTCCAGGAATTTGGGGACAGAATACCTATCTGGCTCTGATACCCTTTCAAGCCTCGTATTTCACCATTCACCTGTTCCTCCAAACAGCTCTTCAGCCACGTTTTCTCTTGCTTTGTGGTAATTGCCATTCTCTGCTTAGAAGACATTTCTCATGCCTTGTCCCCAGGTTACGTTCTACTCTTCCTTCAAGTCTTAGCTAAGCCTTAACTTGCTAAAGAAATCCTTGCTAATGGGTATCATCCTTACCTCCCATAGCAGGGTTACATGAGCTGGTTCTAGGTACTTTCCCTTGTAAACATCCCTGCCACAAGCATTTTGCCACAAACATTTTTGCCGCAAACATTTTTGCTGCATAACTAGTTGGCCATAAGGCAATTTTGCTGTAAAAGATAAAATAGTGAAAAATAAAAGAGGGACATTAAAAAGGACATAATAAAACATGAAAAATGAATAACAAAATTAAAGACTTTATTGTGAAATACGAAATATTTGAACACGCTTAAAATATGTGTAGATTCATGGCAATACTGCGCAAATAACTGATTTCATTTTGTGGATTGTACCTAAGCACTTGTCTTTGAAGTCTTTCGTTCATGGTATTACACATTATTATTATTATTTGCTTGTTGATTCATCTCCTTCGGCATCCACCACACTTTTTCTTTTTCCCTAAAATTTCTTTCTTCATTAAAAGAGGTATCAGCTCCTGAATATTAGCATGCATTTTCTTAACTGGTCTCTGTATTGCAGTTGAAAACCCTTCTACACTGCTGTCTGTTCTTGACGTATTGCCACATGTCCGTTGATAGATGTTCCCAAGTTCTATGGGAAATGTGGAACTAAGGTTTACATAATATAAAAATTGGAGAACTGCATCAATGGAGAAATGGAACCAAACTGTCAAGCAGTTATTTTATCTTTTGCGGCAAAAATACCAGACATGACATGAGCTATCTAAATATTCTCATAGCAAAATTAAGTACTCTTTTATTTGTTTCCATTGCAATTCTGTACTTCTCTGTTTTCAACCCCATTCATTGTATTGGTCTTCATATACTAAGTATTGGACAGAGATCTGGAAGACAGTAGGCATTCACAGAAAGCTTGTTTACTTGAAATATTAAACTTACCCATATTTATTATTAGTGTAATATAGGAAACATCAGATAACAAACTTCAGACACAAATTTTTAATAGGTCCTTCCTATATTAGAAATTATATGTGTAAAAGCAAAATATGAGAAAATAGTAAATCATGCTAACTAAAAGTAGAACATTATGCCTATATGAATTTGAATTGCATGAAGACATAAGATTAATGTATAAATGTTTTTAATAAAGTATGCTAGATTAATGGAAGAATAGTTAAGGAAAAACATACTTATAAAATTCTTATATGACACAATGCTGCATATCTTACTTTTCTTCTATCTCTAGTTCTTTTCTGAACACAGTTGAGTATTCTATTGCGTGGTCCTTTGGGTCAATTTGATTAATTTAAACAAAGGCGATACTGAAATTTAGATGTTATGAAAGAAAATATTAAAGTTAAAGGTAACAGTTATAAAACAACGAAGTTGGTACAAGTGAGGAATATAAAATGTTCAGTCAAAATAAAGAAATAAAAAGTTTGTTTGAAATTGTGGCATGTGTCTTTCACTGCCTTTAACATCTTTTCTTAAAAAACACATAGTTACAGGGGCCGGCCCGGTGGCGCAAGCGGTTAAGTGCACTCACTCCGCTGCGGCGGCCTGGGGTTTGCAGGTTTGGATCCCGGGTGCACACCGACGCACCGCTTGTTAAGCCATGCTGTGGCAGTGTCTCATATAAAGTAGAGGAAGATGGCCACGGATATTAGTTAGAGGTCAATCTTCCTCAAGACAAAAGGGGAGGATTGGCTTCAGAGGTTAGCTCAGGGCTAGTCCTCCTCACAACAAACAAAAAAAAACACATAGTTACATAGATTCATTGAATTTTATATTGAGTAGTTTTAACCATTATACAATGGTTAAAAACATTCTACAAGACTTCTTGTGGGTAACATAAATTTAGCTACTGTTTTGACCACCTAACTAACAGGTGGGTTTTTGTTTTTAGTGTGGTTTTTTTTTGGCTTTTGTTTTTATCATGCACCAAACTTTCACTCAATATTGGTGACATATTTTATTTACATGCCCTGAAACCTCCACAAATGACTCAGTTATAGATCAGTAATTCATGCTTTTTATTCTTCAATTTTGTTACCTAAACTTACCCTTCTAAGCATTATTTTATGTTTCTAGTTAAATGTAAGTGAAAATTGATTGGAGTATTTCCCAATGGAATTTTATCTTTATTTCACCATAATTGCTTCATATTTGAATAATGACAGATGAACTGCCTCATTCAATTGCAGTTTTAAGGCTTTGAAGTCACAATAACAGCACAGGATTTAAATCCTCAAGCCATTATTACAGCAGAAAAGACATTGGGGAAAATGAAAACTTATGGTGTTGTAATTTGCTGGGGGCGGGGGGAAGACACCAATGGTTAAAACACTATTATTTCCTGGACAATTTCTAACTTAAGACATTATGACATAAGAGTGAACTGGACAGTTACATAGTGGCCCCACCTTCCCAAATTACTTCTGGAGCAATATTTTATAACTATTGAGCCAAAATTCACATAGCAAGTAAACGACACTACAATTGTTTTGCTTCAGGATGAAGCATTATCTCAGTGGCATTTGTAATTCTATTCAGCAACAGTTCAGTATTTCACCAATAGAGAGTTCATCAGATCTTTTTCTTTTTTCTCTGACAATTACATCAAGAGCTGAGTACTTGTTAATACTCCGAGGTATGCATTTCAAAGTTCTTTTTGTCTTTGTATTCAGTTTTAAGTAATGAATCAATATGCAAAGGCTCAAAGTAAAAAACAAATCCTGCATTTGAAATTTCATTAAATATGGTTAATATATTTTGCAGTGGCTGATTTATATGTACAACACTTTCATTTCTTGACTAAGACACTCTATTTCTACCAATGTGGCATCAAATTTTTCTCAAGACCTCAAGATGCAGTGGCATGAGATGCAAAGTAAACAGAATAAATGAAAACATGAAACGCATACTTAGCATAATTTAGAGCACCTAAAATTACATACATAAGAGGGAATGTTTCTAAAGGATTACAATGAATAACATGAACATGAAAATGGTTCCCGTTTGAAATTACAGAAAGACGTCTTTTTAATGGGGATTTTCTTTAGCCATTTATTGAAGCAAGTTGATACTCCTAATAAGTCAATACCATCCTTTAAGAATGAAATTATATGGAATAAAACATTCTATATGTTATAAAAATTATATTTTGTACTAGCACTAAATTTGGTGAAGTTAGAAAATCCAGTAAATATAAGTTTTTAGTCTAATGGGGAGAACATCATTAGATATTTCTTCTATAAAGGATCATAGCACACTACGAATGAATTACCTCCGAGTCAGGCAACAAATCTGTTATTTCTCTAAATGCATAGATGCTTTCTATGCTAGTGGAGTCTCTTGAAACTCTAAAACCTTGTTGTGTACATCTTAACGCTGTTTACTCAAATGTCAGCTGTCGTTTGGGCTCTAGGGGAGAAATGAGACTGAGTGCTCAATCTATGCACCCAGTCAACTTCTCCTCATGTTGCAGACTATTGAAGAGATCATCAAGGCCTTTTTGGATCTTGAGGATGAGTCTACAATTTAAAAAATATATATTTTATAACACACCATGATAAAACCTATATACATATAAACCTAACTGATCGCTAGTTATTATCAGAATATTTTCATGTTTCATTTCATCCTTTCTCGTCCTGTCTCTCTTCAATAGTTTTTGATTCCTGCCTGAGTTAAGGAGAGCTTTGTTTGGTACATTTTATCTTTTTATCTTTGAATTGAATTTGGTCAAGCTTCATCAAATTGATCAATAAATTCTAATCCCTTGTCTCAATTTATTGTGACTCAAATCTCCATTTGCCAACTTCTCTCTTTTGAGTTTCATTCTTTAAAAAAAGGATCAGGCACTTAGGAGTAGATACTGGCAGCAATTGATGGGGTCTAGAGACGACAAGAAGGAAGACAAAGAAGCACTCTACGGAAATATATCAAGCTCATTTGTCTCTCTGTGCCCAAATGCACCAGATGATACCTGGTATCAGATCTAGAAAAATGTTGCAAAGAAAACTATGCCCATGACATATTCACATCTTACTTTCTGAACCCAACTTTTGGGCTCTGGACACTTTCTCCCATCTTTCAACTGTGGTGCATAGGCCTTTATATTTCCAAAACCCTCCATTGAACTACCTCCTTGACCTCAGTGCTTCAGTGCCAAAATAATACTGTTTTTCCCCACTTCTTCCTAGATCCTCCCCTAATATTTGCAAGGCCCAGGGCAGAAGTACAAATAGAGACTTGCAAACTATACTGCTAAATATTTAAAAGTTATAAAACAAATTAACAAACTATTAAATAATACCTAGTTCTATCTTCTTACCTTGACTTATTTTCCTTTATAATGACCCAGAAAAACAAATTCAAAGTTAGAATTCTTGTGCTTCTTGGAGGCCACCCTGAAATGAGGGTGAGGGAGCCAACCCCTTGCCCTTGGTCTTCAGTTTGAGCCCCGCTCTCTCCTCCCACCCTGGGCTCCATCCCACATCTGGAAGGACCTCCCCGGCATGCATGTCTGGATTCATCCAACCCTCTTCTCCAAAACAGCTCTTCCTTAGCCAAGCCTGAGGCCTAGTGGTGCACACACCTGGCAGTGTGGCCAACCCTTGGAAAGATGGAAGCAGAGAAGCAGACTTGGGCTCTTTGGGCAGGAAATCCCCAAATCTTCAGTATCTGCAGACATCTAGGGGGCTAGAGACATGACTCCAGCTGGGCACATGTCCTCTGGTCCTGTGGACTCGTCACTTGTGGGGTGGAGCACCACTTCAAGAGAACCCGGGCAAGGCCTCTGAAATGTGGGTCTCATCTCAAGGCAGGGTCTCCTCTGGTCTCAGCTGCGTGTCAGAGCAGAAGAACCTAAGGTCATTCGTATTAACATGTGAGTGGTTGATGATACTAATCCCTCAGTAGGGTTGAAATGGCTCCCAACTTCGGAAATAAATGAGGTCACCAGCTTTGCATTTTCAAGATCTATTTGTAATGTGTTTGTTTCAAACTTGGAATTCTGTTGTCAGATGGTCAGCAAAAGCCTGCTTAGTTTACGATATAGTTGAAATACTATTGAGAAGAAAATGAGAGAGCACGCTAATCTTGCAACACTGGTTGATGAAATTACATATAAAAACATAAAAACAAAGGAAAATAAACCCAGGAGTCTTTTAGCTTCCAGTAATTTTTCATAAAATTTGAAATCTCTCAGTAATAACTTTTCATCATGACTGTAGTTGCCAATAGCCTGCTAATAGGGCGAGGTGTTGGCCCTATATTGTTCTGTCAGTCTGAACCTGGAGCATGGCCTTTGGGCATGGCTGGTACCCAGCCAGTAAGGGTACAAGGCCATATTTGTTATTTATGGGCAATATCTATTGATGTTAATAGTCATCTGGTCAATTTCTATGCCTTGCCACTATTTAAATATTTTTAATATTATCGTCGCTTTTTGGATCTGCTCATTGTCTTTGAGATAAATCAAAGAATTTGCCTAAAACATAATCTCAAACAAGCCGTACACCAGAAAATGAGAAGTATATTTTAAATATAGTAAAATCTTGCAATAAATCAGAATCAGATATCAAAAGAATGGTATTGGTCCTCCACTATTTAGCCTTTCATTAGGAAGTGAGCTTTCTTTCATCTTTGGGGGAGGGTGGGCAGAGGGCAAGCACAGGCAGCCCTGACTCAGGAGGCAGAGTGTGTTCCACATTTCCAGTAATTTCCTGCCCAAATCTCACCAAATTTGGCTGATGGAACTAACTCCGCCTCCAGCTAACTATAGAGCCATGTAACTGTGAGATTTCTGAGTTTGTGCCTCCAAACAGGAAGTCCCAGGCAGCCACAAAACAGAATGGTCCCCATCTATATTTAAGCTGAAGTAAACAAGTGCCACGAGGTGGCACCAAATCACAGATGAAAGCTACACCGATTGGGATTCTGTCAGTAAATGTGTCTCTCAGAACTTGCAGCTGGCTGGATGACGGGAGAGCTCCTGTCGTTTCATTAACCTTATAATAATACAACGCTAGGTTTGGCATGATTTATTATTGTTTTGATCCCATTTATCTTGACTTAGAGGGATCTTACTCTACAAATAAATAAAGCAAGGAGAGGAGATGAAGACATCAGTCAATTAGCAAAGCCAAATAGTAAAGTTTTGCATAACAAGAAGTGGAAGAGATAGAGCAAGTTTGAGTTTGGATAGCAGAATGTCAACTGTGAAGGACGCCTATGTGCAGTTCTACAAAGGGAAGGACTCAGTTATGTCTTCCCGTATTGGCAGCACTTTCTTACTGTGTGACATTGCCATGTATGAGCCAATATCTCAAGAGGTAATTCCCTGAATCAAGTGGAATAATAAAAGTAGCTACAATCCATCCACCAGAATGATATTTGTTAACACAGATTGTACAACAAATCTTTGATGGCTCCCCTTTGATTTAAGAATAAAGGACGAGCATCTAGGATAACATGCTCTCAAACTGGACCCTGGCCTAATCGTAGGACTTAACTTTCCTTTGACTTCTTGATATGTGTCTGTGTCTGTGTCTATGTGTGTGTGTGTATATACACACACAGAGACACATATATATTTATGTTTATATATATACATATATAAACTCTAGATACACGGAACTATTGTTTTTGTTAATTATGTAGGATTTATTTATTTATAGCTGAAGATAAAGTATCTTACTAGATTTTGTGTTTTGCTAGATTTTTTTATCTGTAAAGTAAAAATAAAAGCAATCATATCAATTGTTTAAAAAGATCTTTAGCTAAACTCTGATTTTAGAGACTAGATACAATGGCTTATCTAATGAACATTTTTCCCTTTTTCCTAAGTAACAGAACCTCAATTTTTTTTGACTGTCAATGTGCCCAGCTGAAAGACCACATTTACAAACTTTTTTTTTTCTGGCCAGTAGTGGCCAATAAGACTAAGCAAAATTGTTAGGTGGAACATTTGAGTGAGTGCATTTTTGCTCATCTGTCTTTCGTGCTACATGGAACTCGGACATGAAGGCAGGAGCTAAGGCAGCCATCTTGAAAGTATAAGGACAAAGCTAAAAGAGTCACCGTCCTGAATCAGTGGCAGAAACTGCCTATTTCATTTCTCATTATGTGAGAAAAAGTAACCCTTATGTATTCAAGCCACTGCTATTTGGAGTTTTCTTTTATACATAACTGAATCTAATTTTAATTAATATAGAAACTAAATATTAATCATCTTTATATATACCCATGCTCTAAAACTCAACAAAAGTTGATACTAAGTGTTTATTGAAATGTATTGAACTAATAATTTGCATAGCTTTTTAGTATTTATAAACTGGGTTCACAAACATTAACTTATTTGAGTATTGCAAAAATGCAAGTAATTTAGTCATTATTTATTAGGCATTTACTAAATGCCAGGTGCTGAACCAGGTGCTGGGGATACATATTACAGGCAACACAAAAGCTTACTTAAACTAACCTCACATTCTTGAAGAAGAGGTGAAATGAATAAATAGAAAAATAAATGAAATAATTCGGTATGATAAAAAGAAATAGGGTCCAAGATAGAAAATGTGGAACAGGATAGGGTGCTGCATAGATAAGGTGAACAGAGAAATGGCATTTGAAGCTGAGATCTCTAGGAACTAGCTATGCAGACAGCGGGAGGTGGGCTTGGGAAGGGGATGCAGAGCCTCTGAATCAGAGCAGACAACTGGAATAAAGGCCTCAAGAAGGAAAGAACACGGCACATTCAAGGAACTGGAAGATGAGTGAAGATAGAGTAACACATAAAGGAGACGTGCTAACAATGTCATAAATGATCAAGAAATACTTGCTGAACAAACAAATAAATGTTATAACTATTGATACATTTGAAATAACTATTGAAATAATTTTATCAGTATAGTTAATCAATGATAATTAAAACAACTAAAATATAAAAAATAACACATACTAAAATAGCTCAATTTTTAAACTTTATAACTTATGGTTTACTGACAATACTTTCCTTATTATGAACTAAAATATAATAACTAGATAACAGTAAAAGACCTCATTGATAATATTATAATATTATTCAGAGTTCAATTGACTTTTTGAGTGTTGTTTGTGTAAATTGAGTGTTCACAAAACTTATCAGAATCTGTAAATGAAATTGAAAGGCATTAAAGTAACAGAAGTAACCAAATTAATTTTCTACATTCTGCTCTATGCATGGTCATGCCCCATCAGATACTAAAAGAATTTTAATAAAGTTTGTTGAAAAGAGAGGAACAGGGGCTGGCCTGGTGGCATAGTGGTTAAGTTCATATGCTCCACTTTGAGGTTTGTTGGTTCAGATCCTGGACATGGACCAACCCACCGCTTATCAAGCCATGCTGTAGCAGGTGTCCCACATATAAAATAGAAGAAGATGGGCACAGATGTTAGCCCAGGGCCAATCTTCCTCAGCAAAAAAAAAAAAAAAAAAAAAAAAAAAAGGGAGAAAGAACTTTCTTGAAACATCAAGTAGTCAACCACCTTCGTTCCAAAAGTATCTGCTTATATTTGATCGGGACATATACAGTGTAAATTTTTCTAAATATTTGTATAATATGATATTTGAGGTTGAAAATGAATAAAATCTTTCCTCTAAAACAAAGTTACTCTTAATATGTTATTTTGGTGAATATTTTTACTTGTAGATTTTAAATTATCCTAATATTTTTAGTTTACTCAAGATATATATGAACTTGAAGAGAAAAAATATATTTACAACTACATCTTCACTTCAGGAGAAGTAAACTAATCTGCCCAGTTTCCACAGCTGAATGTTTGTAACAGAATTTGAGCGAGGAGGTTGTTTATTCTTCATCTTCTGAGTATTATTGAGATACAGTTTATTTCATAATATCTGCAGATTACTTTATAATGTGTAAGAAAATTAATATATTATAGCTCAAGCATTGTAATGAGTATTACTATATTGAATGAATCAGAATATGCTGAGATAAAATTGCCTGTTCTAGGATGTTTTTTAAAAATGAAGATTTTCTGTGATGCATGCCCAGAAACTCAGATTCAGTAGGTCATTAGATGGACATTGAAATTTTTGTTAAAAAAAAAAAATCCCTAATCATTATGGTACAGGAGTTTTGACCACATTTGGGGAAAACTAAGCAAACAAACAAGTATTGCCCTCAATCTTCTAGGTAGCTAGTTTTCCATAGAGTTAATCACAGGAAGAGGACAGTATTGTTTCCCAAGAGCAACAGCGTAAGTTCTGTTCATTGTGTGGAAGGATAAATGTATGTTTTCAATTTTAATAACCGAGCATATCTTCAGAGTGAAAATGTAACCTAGCTGAAGAGTCATTATAAGATTTTTTTTAACTGGAAACTTCTGCCCCTAGCTGTCTGCAGAAATAGATTATTTCTCCTAATTTTCTGATTTAGTTATAGTCATAGTGTACAGAAAAACAGATTTGATTTTCTTGGAATCAAACATAAAATGAAAGCCAAGGCCTTATCACTGAAACAAGACAGCAGTTTTGCAGAGCTGTGTACATCCTTTGAACTCAGATGACATTGTCTCAGAGGAAAAGATGTTTGATGAGTTTTTTACACTTTAAAGCTCTTGCTAAGGAAAATGAGCTGGGAATCTCTTTTAGAAGAACTGAAGGGGGGTGGATAATTTCGTCTTCAAAAGATGAGGGAAAAAGTGTCCTTTTCTATTTCCCTTAAGTATCGTTCTTTCAAATACTTGTGTGACAAGAGGTTCAACAGGCTTAGATTTGGGGTTTTAGTTTTCTAGAAATGCATGGAGGACTTAAAAATGGCCCTGCACATCAAAAGGAAGAGAGAGAGAGAAAAATCCCCTAGAAAGAATGAAATGGTGCAGCAAACTCTTGAAAAATATAGTTCATAAAATTGCTATAATCAATCCAATATCCTACAATTTAAAAGGAAATTAACCATTGAAATTCGAAATTGAATTAACTAACATTATGCACATCTAATTCAAATTATCAATGATGAAGGGAGAAATGCTCTTTAGAGAAAGAAACTTTTAAATGCGTTGGTTCGTTGGTTCGTTCAGCGAATATATATTATGTGTCAAGTTCTGTACTAGGTCTTGTGTCCATATACAGAGGATGAGATCAGGTTGAGTAAATAAAGAATAGTGAGAAATAAGGTGATAAAGCATAGAAATAGGGAGGAAAGGATGAAATGATCAGTGAGTGAAGTGATGAACAGTGCAAGGAGGAAAAGTCAAAACTAGAAGGATTGGATGTGTCAAGAACTGGGAAGGGTCTGAGATTTTGCACTACTTACAAGCTAACAAATTAGTCTGCTGAAGTTTCATAGATGGTGGCAGAAGACAGGAGATTCCTGGGTCAGAGATAAAAGACTTTTACTCACAGCACAGCAGGCAGCGTGTGCTTTATGTCCACATCAGTTTCCCTTGTTCTGCAGGTCCTGTGGAGGCAATATGGAGATGGGCTCAGGTAGATAAAGTGCACACAGTGGGTTTGTGTCACAGCTGAGGGACCTTGAAATTAGGAAACGCCAATCATGTATCAGGGCATACTTGCTCAACCAACCTTTGCCCCAAAAGGAGACATAATCTTCCTAACCCTGAGCAATGAATAAAACTCTCCTCTGTTACAGAGGAAGACACTGTAACTTCCAAGGCTGTTTGCTATACCAAATCCTTGAAAACCTACTCCAGAACAAAGCCATTAATGCTTCTGGCTCATAGATGACCAGAAATGCAACAGACCCACGGCAAGTTATCTTCCAAGAGGGTGTAGAAAATATAGCGTTTCAACTAGCATTCTTGCAACATTGTGTCACTGTATATCTTTATAAAGATACTGTGCCACTTTATGTAGGCCTTTTTATTAGAGCAAAATTTTATTGCCACAAGTCATTCTTCCACATGATATTTTTAAAACTCTACTCAGCTGAATCTTTCCTGAACAAAACAAGCAGACATATCTTGGCAAGTTTATAAGACACACAGGTATATAAGACTCATGAGAGACTTATAAAGACAGTTTTGGGAGAAAATTTTTAGGTATTTTCACCATACATGTTTCAAAAGTGATTATAAAGGATTCTGTCTAATTACTTTTATTTATTCTTATTGTTGTCCCTGTCATAGAGGAAAATATATCATTGTGGTGTTTGCCAAGTCTAGCAGCTTTAAGCTGCTATTTATAATTTTCTCTGTGTCCTAAGCATTCTCATTTCTGGTAGGGAACAAAAACAAGCCTCTTCAGCCTCATTTCTGTGTTCTTTCACAGAGACTGTAATAGTACATTTGAACCTAACAAGATAGAAATGCTTCTACTGTGTTTCAGCATGAATCACAGTAATGATTAATTGTAATTTAAAATCTTGTAATAATAACTCAAACTATTTCTAAGTTATGTAACTTATTTTTTTGAGGTTTTCTGTTTTTGTTTTTAGTTAAGAAAATAATTTTTTAGATGCAAACTTTGTATTGTTGCTTTGAGGCATGGGGTTGCTTCATTCCATCAACAGAGGATAGCTTCAATGGTATGTGATAAATTATTTAATAACTGACTTTCTGAAAGCTAAAACCCCAAGTTGTAGCATTTGCCAATTTCTGTGGTGGAAATACTCCCATAATGGCCAATTGCAAGCTACCAACATGATGTCACTGAACACAGGATTGAGAAGATGTGTGCACATTGGCTCTTTTGAGTTGGTTTGGGGCTGCTCCAGTACGCTACTGGATAACTTCATCAATTACTTACCCTTTCCATTTGTAATATGGTTTGTTGGAAAATAGGAAGGCTACAATTTGATTTGTTTTAGGCAAAATAAAATTTTTACCCAGGTATAATGACAGCCAGGTCATCACAGAGAGAATAATTACAGTCATCTCCTATTGGCGAAGGTGGGATTTATAAGTTACCCTATTTATCAAAATAGAAGGCACAGCTCCATCAGTCAATACCTTCCACCATGTGCATACACACACATCCTGATAACTCGCCAGCATGTTTCTTCAAAACTCAGCTCAGAAAAATCTCAGCTCATGGAAGTCACACCTGAATCTACTTCTCCTCATAATCCACCATCCTCTAGTCTATGTCTTCCCATTACATCTTCAAGTCTTTTTATCAAGCCAAGGAAGTTCTCAAGCTTCATCTCTTTATATTTTGCTCTCTCTCCTTTTCTCTATTCCGTTCATCTGGAACTCCTTTGAGATACAGTCTATCCTTCATGTCTCTTATTATTTCATATTTTACATCTTTTCAGCACTTTTGCCACATTCTATGAGTTTTCTTCATGTCTATCCTCAAGTTTGCTAATTCTTTCTTCACCTATATTGATTTTAATGCATCTTTTGAATTTTTAAACTTACTATGCATTTTTTTTGTCTTAGTACCAAATTTTACTTGAGAAAAAAGAAAGTAGAAAACTACAATTTTTGGCTGAGATTTCAGGATAATTGGTGTCTATTACAACACAATTGACATAAAGTGATAAAGTGGAATTGTTAGACATTTTACATCTGCATTACTTTTAGAAATTAAAAGAAAAAGCTTACCACCTACAATGCTACTAAAGTTTCAGTATTTGTCATCTACTCTTTAGAAAGTAGATATACATTTTAAGGTTATTTCGATTCTAAAGTTGTGAAATACAAGTTGCTGATACATCCCATAAGACACATTTATTTTTTCCATAAGCAGTTTTACACAGAAGTCATCTTTACTTTCTAGTTCATTTCTACAGAAAGGAAATGAAGAAGAACAATGAAAATTATAACCTCACTAATTCACAGTACTGTTTATCTTTCAGCTAGAAAAAGAAAGTACGTTGTATCTATGTTGATGCAAGTGATCCTTCTATTATATTTCAAGAGTGACAAATTTATTCGAAGTAAAATTATTTTTTAAGTTACGTTGTTTCATTAGGAACTCAAGAATATTCACTGCTTGGTCAAATCTAATCTCTGAGAGTTACATCTGGAAAAGAATTATGTGAATGATAAAACTTTTGATTCATAATGATCTGCTTGGATGTTTATCAAGGAAAATCATATAATGGTAGAATATTTCAGTTAGAAGGCATCATAATACAGGACTTCCGTTCTAATTCATGATCCAAAATAAGTACACTCACTATGGTACAATTGGAAGAGTCTTCTATCCAATGCTAGAAAAACTTCTGTTACTCAAGAACATAGTATGATATAAGTCCTTAATATGCATTTTTAAAAATTTATATTTGGTTATTATAATAATATGCCAGTCATTTTTTTATGGTGCTCTGGCTTTCCTGGTGTAATCTATTCTATTTCTAATTGTTGTAGTCATCTTAAATATTCTTACGTTGTAGATTGTTTCAAACTTCCTATAATCTCAAATTCTGAGGAATCTATTTGTCCTTTTTTTTAATGCTCACTATTGCAAATGGTTGATCATTTCTTGATTTTCAGTGTCATTTTCATTGCAAAAGCACCTTATGCAAGGAATAGAAATATGTGGATAGAGCTGGATTTCCATGCATTCTCGGTTGAGAAAGTATTTGCTACATAGTAGTTTTGCATTTGCTTCTTCCAAAGGCCATCTGGTTTCACTGGTATAAAAGCAGGTTTACGTGAATTTGTAGGCTTGGCGTTTCCAGTATCAGAGAAGATATTTTGCATCTGGATCCTCAACATAAATCAGTTTTCAATTTCTCAGAAACACCTTTTTTTTTTTTTTCACACCCCGAACCCTGGTGTTGACAAGGTTTCTTGTTTTTATCAACTTTAGTTCCTCTTTTGTGGTAGTCATATCAATTTTAGGGACTTATCTTTAAGTGGGAATCAGTTCTAACTCCTGGCTTTGGGCAAGCCCAGTGCCATTTCTTCATTTCCTCAATGAGCATGAAAATCTCTGATCCCAGGAACTACATGCCTCCTTGATCTGGCATAGCAGCAGCCTGCAGTTTTATTCCTTTAGCTTCAGATTTCCTTTTTAATCCTGTCTTTCAGTGAGTTTACTTTCTTTTCTGGGAGGCTTAGCTATGTATTAAATATTTTTAATTCATAGTTGTTTTTGCATTTCTAAGTGTTTGCCGTGATATGGCAGATCCATATCAGCTCAGTAGGCAATGTTGCTAGAACAGGAAGTCTTTCCATTACAGCTTGCAACATACTTCTATAGCGTGAACTGCAATGTTTTATAAGTGACTTGTTTCCTTTCCTCTTTCTTTCATTAGAGTGATACACTTCGAGACTCCCAAAGTAGAGCTGGAGGCCAGGAAGTAAGGCCTGGGACCTGGCTAGGTACAGGTACCCAGAACCTTGGGGCTCCAGAAGGACATTCCTGAGCCGGGAGCCTTAAGACTTCTCCTTGTGGCCATTTAAGTCAAGCTACTCCTTGTGGCCATGAAGGAAAGACTGCCCTTATACCTGTTACAATATCCAAATGTGTTAATGTGAACAGAATAACCCAAGGTGTGTTGACAGAGGCTTGATAGAGGTGAAGGGGACAGAAAGGAGGTGAAGACTTTTGTCTCTAAATTCTCTCTACCTAGCACAGTGACTTGCACAATGTACAAAAAACTACTGTTCTTACTTGGCATCCAATGCCCTATAGAATCTCGCCATCACTGCTTGCTTTCTAGGGACACATGTCTCTTTGCTATTCTTCAAATTGCCAAGCATGCTCTAACTTTGCATTTACTGTTTCTTCTGTCTGGACTACTGTTCTCCAGATATACACCAGGCTCCCTCTTTGACATTTTTCATATCTTGCATCAAAAGTCACCTTGTCAGATATGTCACTACTGAAAACCCTCATAGCTATCCACCTTCATTTGGATGATCTCCTTTTTCTCCTGTTTCTACGAATTATCTATGACTTGGTGCTAAGGCCAATATCTCTCCTTTCACCTACTCAGGGTCATTGCTTCAGCGAGCATCCCTTTTATGTGTTACATCAACAGATTTTCCCTCTGTGCTGCATCATTCCAATCAGCATAGAATCGAGCTATTATTCTCCCATCCCAAAAACAAAACAAAACCTCTTGTCCCCTTTTCCTCCTCGGGGCACTGCATATCTAACACATATCTGACTTCTGTGGGAGATCAAGATTTGGCCACGCTGAAATATATCTCTTTACCTTGATTGTTTTCTCTGAAGGACATTTGACCTCCCCCACTAACTGCCTAAAGAATTTGACATGGTGGCTCCTTCTTGGAACAGATCTTCTATCATGATGGCTATAAAAGATAATGTAGGATAGAGGTTACAATAGCAAAGGCACCAAGCCTCTTTTGTCAAAAACTCTGTCTCTCCCTGACCACATTATCTATAGATGACCCCGAAAAGAATTGTCCTCCTGCCCTCTGAAGTCCCAGGCCACTACCCACCCCCAACACGTTCCTCGCCTTTAGCTGCAATATTTAAGCAAGCAGCTTAGACAGAGGGACGAGTTGCTCATTTCTGAGTTTCTCCCATGTATACATGCTATTAAACTTGGTATTATTTTCTCCTGCTAACCCGTCTTGTTGATTATTTGGCCAGCCAGAAGAACCTTAAGGGAAAGGGCAGAGGAAAATTCTCCCTCTTCCCCCGACAGTTTTGGCGTAGTCGCCAGGAGCCACACTGGCTGGCAAGTTGCCTTCTCTGGCTGGAAGACCTGCCTTCTCCCTGGACTACTGCAAATGATGAGATACAGGAACGCCTGACGAAAGCCGGCAAAAAGGTAAGACTTCTTACCATGTCAGCCTCCCGGAATCTCTATCTGCGGAGTCCGGCGGAAGGAAATGGTAAGAATTTTTTCTCTTTCTAAATTTAGATTGGCAGGAGAAAATATTGGGGAAACTAGTTTCTTGGGCTTTTAGTGACTCTTGGTTTAAATTTGGTAGCGTATTCTTGGTTTTGATCTTGATCCCTTTTCCTCCCAGAGTAGTCTCTGTCTTGTTCTGTGTCCTGAGAACTTGGCTTTGTGACCAGTGAGAATATTCTCCTTGGTCTCCACCATATGGAAGGTGCATTTACCGGGGTGCACCTTGGTGGCCAGTCGAGTAGACTGGGGTTCCGAACTGTCTCTGTCCGGCTGTGCCAAGCTCTCAGGGCAGTTTGTCATAAAGGGCCCAGTCCATACGGGCTTTTGTCGTCTTAACCTTTGTTGCTTGTTAGTGCTGGAAAAATCCCATTCCAGTATCACCTGCCCGGTGTCACAGATTAGCGGGTCTGTGACTGGAGGTGTCCCACACTATTGTGGGAGACCGGAGACACCGTTTTCACTACACCATCCTTACCGCCTGTGCAACGAAGGTCTTTACTTTCTCTGAATATCTTTGGGAGTGAATTCTGTGGATCATGGGGGCTACATCATCTGCGCCCTCACCAGGGACGCCTCTTGCATCCATGGTAGATTTATTCTAAGCGTGGAAAGTTACCTCCGGGTCTTTCCTTAAAAAGGCTTATTAGTTCGAGTCACTATTGGAATAAATATACAAATGAAGATCCTACTCGTTAATGGCCAGACGACGGATCCTTTGAATTAGAAAAACTTATAAATTGGGGGAAAAAAATGTTTTGAGAGCTCTCACATAATTGCTTAATTGGTACCTAAGAATTAAGGCCAGAAAAGGGAAGGGAAAAATTTGACTAACCTTAAGACCTTGACTCAGGTTACAATTGAATTGAGAACATGTAAAAGTGTAAGTGTTGATAAGATTATAAAGGTTGGAATGTTTGAGCTAATTTTATATAAAGAGGTTACATCAACTTTGCCTGAGTATGTTTTAAAATGTCTGACTGGGAATGCTTCCCTTGTCCAAAATTAGAAGACCAAGACCTATTGATAAAAATCTTACTGATAACTATGTTTAAAGGTATAAGAAGTGATGAAATTTACATGAAATTTTGTAGGAAAAAACTGATGTTATTTCTATTACAGAACTGGTTAACAAAAATAGTAATTTAAATGATGGCTAATTTTATCTGAAGTCTTATGAAGTCTTGTAAGCAATCTAAATAATTATTGGGAATAAGTAACTAAATAGTTGTGAAAAAGATGAATGTTGGATGAACTTTAAATAATAATTATGTGTTATGGTGGTTACAGCTTCCAAACTCTTTTTGGTGACTTAAAACTTGAGAGTTTTGCTAAGTTTTATGATAAAAATTCTGAGTATCATCATTTCCAAATAACATAAGATATTAGACACTGATTGCTAAATGTACGTTTGTCTACTTTTGGCTTTTCATTTAAAAGGTGTTTTGGGTCTATTGGTAAACATGTGTTTTATTAAAAGATTATACTATAAAGTAACATATTTCTGAAAGTTATGAAGTGTTTATAAATTTTCCAAGCCACAAGATACTAATGTAAAAGAAAGTTTATAATTGTTTACTTAGTTTTTACTTAGAAATTAAGGTTTCTCAAGGTTAAAATTTCTAATTAGTATATGTGATTGAAGCTACTAAAAAATTAAGAAAAATACGTCTGTGTACAAGGAAAGTAAGATGTATAAAGGTACAAAGAATGGAAATGTTTTGTTGGTCGATTAAGAAAGATAAATTTGTCCTCAAGTACTAGGAGGGAAAAGAAAGACATGGGACAAATTCTGAATGTAAAAAGAAAGCTATAGAAGGTTTGTGGAAGGAATTCTGGAAAAGGAGGTTTTGCATGGTCAAGTTGGCTAAGATTGAAATGAAAATAATTAAGTAAGTGAGTTTTAATAGCAGAAGTAAGCTGGTGCAAAATTATAATTTGGTCTTATTTCTCTTAAAAGGATGATTTTCTTAAACTTGATAAAGAGGTTACAAAAGATTTTTCTTTACTTTTGAGTAAGTCTACCTAAAAGACAGAAAAAAAAAAAAAACTGTTAAAATAATTTCCTACGTTCAAAAGACTAAGGTCTTTTGGTCTGTTTATTAAGGTCTCTCTATCAAGGTCTTTTTGGACTGTTAATGCTCTGTTTGCTTTGATTGTTTATATTTTTGACAAGCTCCACCAAAATTCATATCTTAAAATAAGTCTTTTTCCTTTGAGAATTTTCAAAGGGCCCTGGAACTTCTCAAAGAAATTTGCTCTCTTCTTTGCTCTCTTCCTATAAGGGAAAAGATACTAAACTTATTAGGCTTATTCAGTATGTTAAATTACATGGAAAGCATTGTCAGACAAGTGATGATAAGCCTGCTTAGGTGGTATTTTGTGGGTTAATGTTACTGATATAGACGTTTTAAAATTGTATAACATTACTGAAATTCTGATCTGTCCTGGTTATCAGTCATAATTCTGGTTATTATTATTTTAAAGTGTTGTATGTCACAAAATTAACCAAATTTCTCTGTCAGTTGCCATTTTGAGGTCTTGTTGTTTACAGACTTATCTCTTTGCTCTAATGCTTTTGCAAAATATGTTTTAACTTCAGAAAAATTCTTGGAAAGGACTCTGATATTTACACTGGAATCCAGGTTTCTGACAAACTTTCTGATCATAAAACTGAACTTGGTAAGAAATTACAGAAATCTGATGGAGAAACTGACTTCAAGAAGCTGCTAACAAAAAGATTGGGATCAACAATGGATTATACAGGACTGAATGAACTGATAAGGATGATTATAATTTTTATGATTTTTTATTTGAAGTATTGCTGAATTTTTAATGTTTTGTTTTTTCAGATTTAAGGAAAACTTTTTCTCTTTTCTCCTGAGCTAGCTATGACGTACAGCAATTTGGTAAATGATACTTTTGTAAGTAAAATTGAAATATTTATCTTTTTCTATCTATCTGATCCCTCAAATTTGGAAACTCTTAGTGAGAGAGTATTGTTGTTTTCTTGGCAATATAGTTATTTGCATAAGTTCAATAAGAATCTGTTCTCCTTATAACAGGACACAATTGGAAACACTGGTTATATTACCAAGGCTGTGACGGGAATATCATATTTGCAATATAACCATACAGCTTTTGAGGAATGAAGATTGGACTTTATGGAATAAAGCCACGTGGAAATATTGGCCTGGTACCTTATGTTCCAAGCAGCACTTACCAGGATAAGTAAAGAATGTCACTTATCTGGCAGGTACAAGGAACCTCGAAATATTTGGGGGGAACCTCGGAGGAGAGGAATTCACCCAAATCTGTAGGCATTGCAGGCAAAGTCTGATGACAAAATCCTTGGCTTGGCTTTCCTGGCCTCGAGAGGCCTTTGAAGTTCAATCTGAGATTCCTTATAAAAAGTTCCAGCAAAGCAGATTTAAAAGAGCCTATGTGATCAATTGCTATTCTTGCTGTACTTATGTAAATAATTGAGCCAACTCTATTGGAACTAGACTTATTTTGCAAACTAGTTAGTTTTAATTTTGCTATCTTAATAAAAATGAGGGTGATTTTAGAGAGAAAAATTATATTTCAGTAAAAACTATAGTATAGATTTGCGGATATTAGATCCTAGTTTTGTTAATTGTCTTTTGAGGTTTTTGTTTTATATCTGTTGACTGGACTGGATCCTGATTTCTTCTAGTCTCCTAAAATATCTGGCTACAGATCTCCAAACTAATGTTTTTCATTTTTTTCCATCATTTTCATTTGGAATCACTGAAAACTAAACCTGCCCTTTTTCCTGAAGCCTTACAAACTGAAGCTGATGGACTTGATAGAAACTTAAGAGATGACCTGAGAACACCAGCAGAGACATTTTAAACTGCAAAAGATACTTTGACGCTGACATCTAAAAATCATCTTAACTGGCTGTCCTCTGAACTCAGAAACTGGTTTACAATTTGCTCCAACCATTAACCTTGTTTTTCTTTTGTTTACATAGAAATGCTTCTATTAAATACTTGATTGCTTGCTTCCACAATATAGGCGTAACCTTGAGAGCCCACCTGCATCACCACCTTCCAAAAAGAACTTAATTGAACTGATCTATTATCAGGACTAAGAAATGTGTTCAGTGAGATGAAACAATCTACCAACAAAGCTTCTGGACTATGAAATTTCTTTAAGTTTCAAAAAGACTGTGAAACTTTTAGTTTCAAAGGCGGGACTGTGGGAGATCAAGATTTGGCCACCCTGAAATATATCTCTTTACCTTGATTGTTTTCTCTGAAGGACATTTGACCTCCCCCACTAACTGCCTGAAGAATTTGACATGGTGGCTCCTTCCTGGAACAGATCTTCTATCATGATGGCTATAAAAGATAATGTAGGATAGAGGTTACAATAGCAAAGGCACCAAGCCTCTTTTGTCAAAAACTCTGTCTCTCCCTGACCACATTATCTATAGATGACCCCAAACAGAATTGTCCTCCTGCCCTCTGAAGTCCCAGGCCACTACCCACCCCCAACACGTTCCTCGCCTTTAGCTGCAATACTTAAGCAAGCAGCTTAGACAGAGGGACGAGTTGCTCATTTCTGAGTTTCTCCCATGTATACATGTTATTAAACTTGGTATTATTTTCTCGTGCTAACCTGTCTTGTTGATTATTTGGCCAGCCAGAAGAACCTTAAGGGAAAGGGCAGAGAGAGATTCTTCCTCTTCCCCCAACACTTCTCTTTAGACTGTGATTTCTTGGAAGAGTTGCATATACTTACCATTTGCTGATCTTGCTTTACTTTCTTCATTGTTCTTACTACTCTTGGACATATTATTTATTAATGTATTTTATATTCTTATTTGTTTATTGTCTGTCACACCCCACCCAATGACATTAAAAATCACCAAAAAATTGTACTCTTGGAGCTTATGTGGTGTCTAGAATAAAGTAAATTCCCCGTATGTATTTGCTGAATGAATGAGTAACCAAATGACTGAGTGCACACAATTTTTTTTCCTATAACAGTATAATACTTGGTTGCAAGAAATGTCACATTTCTTTTATTTCTCTTGTTTATTTATAAATAATCTAAATCTGGTCTTGTCCTCAAGCACTTTCTTTGGTGAGAAATTAAATTTCCATCACACTTTGCTGCCCAATTCTACATACAATTTTCAGCCCTTGAAACTATACAGGATTTCCAGTTACTTCCACGGTCCTCAGGGAACCTCCTCAGATCATTACTTGTCCAAGTACAGGGGTTTAATTTGAAACAGATGGTTCTGATGCTCCTGGAAAAATGTGGGGTATAGAGATGTGTCCATCCTCCATCCCAGAATCCTCACAGTGGTGGACTGTTTCACATTTTCTTCTCTCTCCTAAAACCTCTAATTCTTTGTCCCATTTTCCCTCATTCTAATTATCATTCTCATCTTCCTACTGTGGGGGAAGAGGGAGAATCTCCCTCTGCCCTTTTCTGGGGGAAGAGGGAGAATCTCCCTCTGCCCTTTTCCTTAAGGTTCTTATGGCTGGCCAAATAATTAACAAGACAGGTTAGCAGGAGAAAATAATACCAAGTTTAATAACATGTATACATGGGAGAAAGCAGGCACACTGCATTTCTCAACACAATAGCAGAAATTCTAGTCTTAAATACCATGTTTAGCCAATGACCAAGGAGGATGTTGGGGGTAAGGGGAGTCAGTTACAGGAGATTATCACTCAAGCACAGTAAACAAGAGTAAGGTTATTATGCAGATTTAAGGCCTCACCTTTTACATTGATAAGTTTCTAGAAATGAGGTCCTCTCCCCTCTTCCCAATACAGAGAGGGAGATACCTTTACAAATGGAGATTTCCCTTATAAATGTAAATGTCTGTCTAGCAATTCTTTGCAGGGCCATCTAAAGAATGTGGCCAGAGACAGAATTTCAGATAAGATGGGCTTGTTGGTGCCTTTCCTATTGTAATATCTATTTTACGTTATATTTACAGCCATCATGATAATAACTCTTTCTTGAAACAGATCTTTTGTTTTAAATTCTTTAGGCAGTTAGTGGGGGAGGTCAAATGTCCTCAGAGAAAACAACCAAGGTAAAGAGATAGATTCCAGGGTGGCCAAATCTTCATCTCCCACACTACTTAACTGACAAAATTGTTGCAATCAGAAGAGAACTTCTATCTACTCCAAATACCACACCTACCTGCGAATGTGCACCTTGCCATGTGCTCTGGCTGCATTCCTGTTACAATGAAGGAGCTGCCCATGCTTTTAGCCAAGGCTGAGGCCAATAAAGCTACCTGTGCCTAAGATCCTAGTCTCGATCCTCTGCTTGAGGACAGTGTCCCACAATACTTTCCTTTTCATCTGGCAACACCAATTTTTCCTTCTATAGGATCATCTCCCAGTGGCATACACACATGCTGCTATTCTCCTATCTAAAAACAAATAAAGAACAAAAACAAAACTCTCTGATTCCCTCTCTCCCTCAAGTAGCCACACTATTTCTTCTCTTCTATTCTTTCCTATAGAGTAAAATTCCAAAAATATATCTGTACCTGCTGTCCTCAGTCTATTAAAATAAGATTTTCGCACTCATATCCCTCTAAAACTGCTTTTATCAAGGTCGTAATGACCTTCATATTGCTATATCTAAAGGTAATTTTGCCCCTTTCATTTTACTTGAGTTATCAGCAGCATTTGACAACTCACAAACTTCTCATTTTTGAAAAATGTATTCAGGACATCAAATTCACCTGTTTTTTCCTCTGTCATTCCTGGCTGCCCTTTTTAAGTCTCTTTTGCTATTTTTTTCTCTCCCTCAATCTTTAAATGGAGCACTGGGCTCAGTCCTCGAAACTTTCTCTTTTCTCTATATACTCACCACATAAGCTATCATATCCAGTCTCACGGTATTAAATGCCATTTTTATGCCGATGACTTCCAATTTTATATCTAACCTGGACACCTTTCTTGACCTCCAGATCTTCATATCTAACTGCATATTGGTCAGCTCCACTGAGATAACAAAGAAGCAGCTCAAAATTAACATGTACTATAACCCAATGAGGCCCAATGCACCAAAACCAGCTCTTCTAAATTCTTTCCCATCTCAGTTAACAGCAACGCCATTCTTCAGTTGTTCAGGAGATATACTTGATTTGCCCTTGCCACTCAAGAGGAAATCCTATTGGATCCACTTTCAAAACACATCCAGAATTTGACCGTTTCTCCATTATACCTGCTGCCACCACCTTGGTCCAAGTCCCAATCATTTCTGCTATAGATTACAGCGACAGCTTGCTAATTGGTCTCCCTGGTTCTACTCCTACCTCCTTCAGTCAACTATTCATACAACAAACAGTGATCTTGTAAAACTGTGAGTCAAATCATCTTAATGTTTTCCCTTCTCACTCAGATTTTCAAAAAGAGCAGCGGGACCCACTTGGTCTAGGCCTCTATTACTTCTTTGACATTGTCCTTTATACTCCTCTCTCTCTCAATACACTACAGTCACACTGACCTCCACGCAGTTTTTCAACCATTCTAGACACAATCCTCATCCAGAGTTTTTGCACTTGTTCTTCCCTCTGCCTGGAATGCCCATCTCCCACCCTACAGCCACGTGACTAGCTCCCTCGTTTTCTTTAGGTCTTTACCTTCCTTGGTGAGACCTCTCTTCTTGTCTGACTTAAAATTTTATACCTCCTCAATATTTCATGTGGCATTTCACTGCTTTCATTTTTTTTCTCCTTTTCAGTGATTACTATTTAATATATATTTTCATTATTTATCTTTTTTTTCCTAGCTAATATACAGTATACTTAAAGCTTACTATATTGTCTGGCACATAGTAAGTGTTCAATAAATGAGTAAATGTTACCTCCAGATGACAGCATTCACCAATGCTGGGCATCTGCTTGGGAGTGGAGTACAGCTCTCCTCCAGTGAGGGAAACCCACCTCTCTCTCTCATCCTAGTCACCTGGAATCTAACTCTTTCTAAGTCTAAGTCTAGCCTTTCCTCCCTTGTCTACTCTCTTTTAGTGTCCATCTCACAACATCTGTTCAGAGGGCCTAGAAACTTCTGGTTTTCTGGCTAATCATACACAAACATGCAGACACCACACAAGTAAATATTACCTGAGCTACAAGAATCAAGACCCAAATCAGTTAACTTGTTGTGATAAAGGAAAGAAAACAACTTTTGTGAGAGATTTCTCCGGACCGTATATTTACACCAAAGTTGGGTTGCTGGAACATAGTGCATGCATATATTTTATTTTGTTAATTTTTGCCAGATTGCTTGTCAGAATGGCTTCAGTTTACAGTTCTAGTAATGTATGAGAGTTCCTCTCTCTGTAAATTCTCGTCCAGAATTTTGCCATTTCAATACAAGCTAATTTAATTTGTTTTAACTGTGATTCCTGGGACGTTCATGCAGCTCTTTACATAATGGTCAGATATTAATGCATTCCTTTTCACGAATTGTTTATTCAAATTATTTTCTTATTTTCCAATTGAGTTGGCTATTGTTTTCCTATTGATTTGCATACATCTTTTGTGAATCTATGTATTTTCTACTAGTCTGTTATTTTTCTATAATTTGTCTGTAGTGTTTTATAATTAACATAAATCTGTAATTATTGTATAATCAAATTCGTATATTTTTGCTCTTTTCCTTTCAATTTAAGGATACCTTTTAAGAAAGTTCCATTTTGCAAAATGTTTTCCTTCATTTTATTATATCAGCATCTTGGTTTTACCTTTCAAATAAAAGGTAGATTTTAGTCTATCTGGGGTCCAGCTTTGCACATGGTCTGATGTGGGGCCTTGCTCTATTTTTCTTGATTTAGTGAACATGCCTTGCCAACACCATCTACTAAACAATCTGTTCCTTTTTGTTTACCTTATGATACCATCTTTGTCATATATCAAGTATTCAAATAAATACAGTTTTTTTCTAAGCTGTTCCTGGGCCAGAACTGAAATGTTTTAATACTGTGATTTTGGATTATGTCAATATCTGATAGGGCAAGTCATCAATTCTTGCTCTTCTGTTTCAAAATAAACTTACGCATTTTTTGAAATTTGTTCTTCTATGGAAATTCTGGAAAGAGCTTGTTGCATTCCTTAAAAATTAAGCTGCAATTATAATTGGGATTTTATTGAATCTATTTGCTGGTTGACTTGGACGTATTGACAGCATTTCCACTGTTAGTTTTATCTATGTATATCGTATATTTCCATTTATCCTGATATTCTTCTAATTTCTTCAATGTTCTTGAGACCATCTGGATGGTATACGTGACTGAACCCATTTAAGACCTCTGTATAAACTTTTAAGATTCTGGCGGGTGGGTATAGAGATCTACTCACCTTGCTGCCACCCAAGACAGGCCTTGTATGTAAGTTCCCTAGCTTACTAAACCTGCCATCTACCAATCTGGAGTGGCCTGCCTCTTTCTTTGATCTCTCCTTGACCTTCATGTATGGGGGCCAGTTTCAGATTTCACCTGGAAAGCTCCTAAGATTGTGAACCAACAATTGGCGAACCAGCCAGGAAACCGAAGAAATGGGCCTTGGGAAAGAGACATCAGTGGAGGAAATCCTGAGCTGGCCGTCGACGTCTATGTGGGGAAGGGTGACTCGAATGTTAGATGCTTGTGGACCACTGCATGAGCACAGGGATGCCCCCAAAATGCCAGCTGGTCTAATGCGCTTGTTTGAGGAACTGCGCAGAGTACACTGCAGCAAAGAAGGGAAACGAACGGCTGCTGCAATGGGCTGGCCTCTCCTGTGGGCAGGTCAGCTGGCCGCTGATGCCCAACTAGAGGCTGAAGCTCAAGTTAGAAAGTTGGAAGAAGAGTTGAGGTTAGAAAAGGACATGAGGTTGACCACTACTCTGCTAGCTTCGGGGCTGGCAGAGGAGGTGGGAAAGCAAGATAACAGGTTGGAGACCTTAGTGTGCCGTTTTGCAAAGCTAGGAGGGTGCAAGCTGCAGCGGATCAAAGTCTGAGCGCTTGTGACAAAGCCTGATTGGGATGCTAAGATGTGGAATCTCTGGGAAATGAGGAGAACTAAGAGGAGGATGTTGTGGTGATTGACAGTAAAACAGATAAAAGGCCCTCTGCCCTCTGACCCCTAATACAAAGGAAAATAGACGCACAGCAACAACAACCCCAGTCAGCAGGACAGCCCCCAATTCAGGAAAAGTTCATGATGAGAGAATATACTCCCACTGAGCTCACTGATAAAGCTACCAAGTTCCAGCAAAGGCCAAGGAAAGTATCCAGACATGGTCAGTGCAGCTATGGGATACAGCGGCCCAGGGCATTTCTCTGACGCAGCAGGAGGCAGAGAAAATGAGCAACGTCACCACATGTCCTGCCATCTGACAGTGCCTGCCTGGTATTCTCTCTAGGTACTCTCTCCCTTATAGATTGGATTATTCTAGCCTGCCAGGAGGCTTGGCCCAATTATGGGGATCTCCCTGGGCACATGGGACCCTGAAAATCTATAGAGGAGATACAACAAATTCTTAGGGATTTGGAAATGAGACATGCCATCTATACCACTGTCTTTACAGTCATTCACTTCAGGAATGAGGTCTGAGCTACTCTAGTCCGCCCCAGCACCTAGTATGGTTTTCTGATATCCATGGTGAGCCCAGTTGTGGGACAAAACATTTACAATGTTGGACAATCCATTACTGATCTGGGGAAACTGACAAATCCTGAGAATCGGTACAGGCTGTAGGAAAGGCTTGAGACAGAGAGGGAACTCAAAAAGCCAAAAAGCTACCCCAATCAGCTATAAAGAGTCCAATAAAAGTAATCTGGAAACGAATGTGGTTTGACTTCCTTGCTGTGGGACACCATCTGAAAAGAAAGACTGGCAACCCAACACTCTGTTGGTCCATCTGTGTAAAGGTTTAAAACCTAAACAACAGTTCAGACCTGCCTAACCTGCCTCTACCATCCCTGACACCCCGCCTGCTCCAGCAGAGGCCTCAGGGATACAGTTCTATTCAGGATGGGTGCCTTCCACACCCTGCGTAAAGGAAGCAAGCAAAGATTGCCTCCAGGTGAGGGCCATTGGGGGTGATCGAAGTCCCCATGTTGAGCTCACTATTCACTGGTCCCCCAGAAATAAACACAAGGTGATGGCTCCAGTTGAGACTGGAGCCAAATGTACTCTAATACATGGTAACCCTCAGAAGTTTTCTGGACCCCTCAGCACTATCAATGGTTACAGAGGGCAATGGTTATCATCAGGAAGGTCTCTCCAACACTACGAATTCGATGTTCTCCCCCATGAGAATACGAGGTTTTTATCTCTTCAAAGCAGAGAACACATTGGGCATTGATATCCTACAAGGTCAAACTCTGCAAACATCTATCAGTGAATTCCACCTCCCAGCTAATCAAAACAGTGCTGAGGGAAAATTCCAAACTGGAACCAGTAAATCTGCTACCCCCACAAAGAGTGATAACCACCAAACAACATACATTGCCTGAGGGGCATAAGAAAATAAGAGAAACTATCCATGAACTGCACTGAGTGAGTATTGTACACCCTGCCATAGTGCTTTCAACAGCCCAGTATGGCTAGTAAAAAAGTTAGATGGTTCATGGAAAATGACTGTAGAATTGAACAAAGTTTTGCCTCCCTTCCATGCGGCTGTGTCCAACGTTGCCACCATCTTGTATACCTTGGCCGTGATCCTAGGAATGTACCATGCTATACTGGACTTAGCAAATGCTTTTTTCAGTGTACCCTCGGCAGCTGAGTCACAAGATCAATTTGCCTTCATGGGGGAGGGGCAGCAATGAAGCTTTCGAGTGCTTCCCTAAGATTACCTACATAGCCCCATAATATGTCATGGGATGAGGCCTGTCCCTGTTCTCCTTCCCTACATTGGTAAAATGGGTCCATAACGATAATATAACGTTAAAATGTGAAAACTTGCCTCTGCTACAAGACACTCTGAAGACGTAGCTGGAACATCTGTGAGGGAGAGGATAGGTGGTAAACCCACAGATAATTCAAGGCCCAGGCACCACTGTAAAGCTTTTGGGATTCATTTGGTCGGGTAAGATGTGCATTGTCCCACAAGCTGTGACTGATAAACTGTAAGCCTATCTAACGCCTAAGAACATAAAAGAGATTCAAGCCTTTGTAGGGATTTTGAGATATTTGGAGGACTTTTATTCCTTACCTATCACAGTGCCTCCATCCTTTATACCGCCTGGTAAAGAAAAGACACATGACAGAGGATCAGAATAGCAAGCTGCCTTTGAGAAGGTGAAAATACAAGCGAAGCAGATTAAAGCTCTGGGCATCTCCCAAGCAGGTCTAACATTTGAGTTAGATGTGTCTGTGACTCCAAAAGGTATGGGTGGAAACTGTGGTAGAGACAACAGGAGAGAGTACCCCTAGGATTTTGGTCCCAGCTCTCGAAGGTGGTAAAAACCCAATATACACCCATACAGCAATAGCTCCTAACAATGTACACAGTCCTCCTCCAGGTAAAGCTTCTCGTGAAGGAACAGCATATCATAGTAAGAACTTTCCTTCCTATCAAGGGGGGGGCGGGGGTTGAAAATATGTTTCATTGACCCACCTCTGCCATGGCTCAAACTCCCACTTTGAGTAAGTGGCAATATCTATTTGCACCGGAGGAGCACCGTGTCCGCTAGCCCACTGTCTCTAAAACTGTGAGTGCTATTAGGCCCTGTAGAAAGTATAAATCCTCCAAATGCCCCCATCCCTACTTCTGGTGGCCTCTATGGTCTGTAGAGATGGAATGAAAAAATTTTTTGCCGATGCCTGGTATACAGATGGATCTATCTGGGACAATCCACCCACATGGATTGCAGTTGCTATTCGGCTCAACACTGCCACCATCTGGATGGAAACAGGAATGAACTGCAACAGCCAGTGGGCTGAATCCAGAATGGTTAGGCTGGCGACTGCTCATCAGCTCTGGCTATTAACCCTTTGCACCGACAGTTGGGCTGTTCTAAAGAGTTTAACCCTATGAACAGGACAATGGGAAGCCAAGGGACAGATGATCAGGAATAAGCCCTTGGTGGGTCACGATATATGGGAAGACATTTGGTTCTGCCTGCAAGATCCTGAGGTAGTCCTCACTGTCTTCCACATCCCGGATCGTAAGGCACTGACACCCCTGGCAGTCAGGAAGTTGATGTCCTAGCTCAGATATGAGCACCAGCAACTGACCCTTCAGTAGACACAGCAGATTGAGTGAATAATATTAGGTCACTTCAGTACCAAGGTGAGATGGTATATTGCCGAGGATGCCAGATTGCTCTTGAAATGCAGTGGTTTGGTTGGTTAATGCAGTAACAGCAAGTCGTATGTGTTCTACACAATGCCCAAGGCAAATGCCAAAGGAGTCTGGGGCCATCCGCCAGAGTTCCCAGCCAGTGAGGGATGGGCAAATTGATTATATTGGCCCCCTGCCTCCAAGCGAGGGATCTAAATATGCTTTGGTTTATATGCACACCAAGTCCGGCCTAACCCAAGCTTTCCCCTGTTGCTGTGCAAACCAGGCTGCCACCATTAGGGGATTAGAGAAGCTGAGTACCAAGTATGGATTCCCCCATAGAAAAAACAGTGATTAGGGGTCACATTTTAAGGATCATGATATATAAGGCTGGGCAGAAGATCATGACGTTGAATGGAGGTTCCATTTCTCCCATAACCTGCAAGCAGCAGGGTTAGTAGAAAGGAAAAATATAACATTAAAGCAAAAGAATAAATTACTAACAGGCAAAACCACCTTGGCCACGTGGACTGAAATACTTCCCAGGCTTCAATGCATTTAAATATTCAACCAGTAGGGCCTGTTGCCCCATACACCTGACTAGGGACTCCTGCCAAGACACCCAACACAATAAAGATATGGAAGTCTCAAGAGATAGTCATTGCCCTGATTCTCACTGTGGATCAACGCGTTATGCTGCTGAGAACACCAAGACCCATCACACCTGGAAAAGGCATTATCTACTGGAATTTAAAAATGGAACATCCCACCTGGATGGGGGAGTTACTTCACACCCCTGCTACTCAATGGGGGAACTACTCAGTCTCCACTGGGATCCCCTTGTCCTGCTGCAAGCCAGACCTATGAAAATGCACTATACTTAAAATGAAACACACACCATTACAAGAGGAGAGAAGGTGGGAGTCCTGGCCTGGCATATTCCACCCCCAGTTCATCTCCTCACAACTGACAGTACTGCCTCCCTCTGACAACATATATGGTATGCAAATGCTTTCTACAGTGGGCCCACTCTATGTCCGACAAAGGAATCAATCCAGCTGTTGGGTATATAGCCAGCTGCCTCTCTTTAACTCATCAGGATTACCAAGGTGGGTATAACCACTCCAGGAAGGAAATTAAAAGGCCCTAAAACAATATATTAAGGAAGAACAAGCTAGGACTAGTATTCTTAATTCATCTGCTATTACCAATACTGATCCAGAAACCCGGCCTGTGGCACACACTATCAATAATACTGGGCAGGTATTTTTTTTTCTGTCAATCAAATTACACAGGCAGCCTATCAAACTGCTGACTGGAAGGATCCTAAAAATACCACCATAGAGCCATGGGTGGCTATGCTCAGATTTGGGACAGGTTCATGTGGCTCACCCTGGGTTTTGGACATTTGAGCATCTGGGAACCCCTATGTTGAGAACAGAACAATCACTCTAAACAAAACCAATGCAATTACACCAGGGCTATGGGATGGATATCACCAGAAATATATGGTCATTCTGTCACATTAAAGGATAGCGACTGGTTGGCACTGACTTGTTGCACCACCCAGGTATTTATTGGGTAGGTAGCCCTGAATGGGACCCAATGGTTGTGTGGCACAAATCTTTGGCCATGGCTTCCACTTAGATGGTTGGGCCACTACACCCTGGGTTTTCCCTGCACATGGGGAGAGTCCTCCCCACTGTAACAAATATTGCCAACCTCTCTCCTTAAGGCCAGATGGGCACATTCTGTTTTCCACTGGTAAGATCATTTGGCTACTGTCTTTGTCCTCCTCTCCATTGGCCTGGAGACTTTATGGCACACATAGAAATCCGTAATAATTCGCCCAACAATCCTTAAATGATAGCTGGCAAAGCTTGTCTTTACTGAACACTGAAACATCTCTAATAAGAAAAGCTATCCTCCAAAATAAGATGGCCTTGGATATTATTAGTGCCTCGAAAGGAGGTACCTGTGCCATTATCCAAATAAAATGTATACGCTCACACCTGATGAGTCTGCTAATGTATCATCTTTGTTAAACCACCTAAAAACACAAGTGAACACCCCGAGTGATCTGACCCCTAGCCTAGGGGACGTAATAAATCAATGGTTCAGATCATGGGGCTCTTGATTAAAAAATTGTAACTTATTTTGAAAATCATTATCTTAATCCATGTTTTTTCCTGCATGTGCCTATATTGTTGCTGTGGTATCTGCCTCCAGTGCAGCCAGATAGCTGCCAAATGAGCCACCTCTATGCTAACAAAACCCCTTGCAGGCCTCTCAGGGCACATTACAAAAGAGGGGTCATATAAGATTGTAAGTGCCAGTCACGAGGAGGGGTGGAGTGTTGGAGGAGGTCTTCAAGAGGACGTGACCCCCAGTTGACCCACAAGCTGGACTCAGGCAATCAGAGGCTCTGTCCCTCCACCCCTCTCCTAGGAATGTACATTCCGTCCACTGTTCTACAGTGGGAGCCATTTTCAAGGGTGCAGCCTTGAGAGAGCAATGTGTTGTTGAGACCATCGGGATGGTATACATGACTGAACCTAGTTAAGACCTGTATATAAACCTTTAAGATTCTGACAAGCGAGTGCGGAGATCTACTTGTCTTGCTGCTGCCCAAGACAAGTCTCAGATGTAAGTTCCCTTGTTTATTAAACCTGCTGCCTACCAATCTGGAGGGGCCTGCCTCTTTCTTCCATCTCTCCTTGCCCTCTGTGTATGGGGGCCAGTTCCAGATTTCACTAGGGAAGCTCCCAGATTCGCTAATCAACAATTTTATTCCTGAGATAGGTGTGTTTTTTATTTGTGTGTTCTATTATATGGATAAATAATCTGAGTCTCAGAGAACTTGAGTGACTAGGGCAAGGTTAAATAAGTAGCAGTGTCAGAATTGAGGGCTGAATTCTGATCTTCACTTTCAGTATCACGTTTTTTCCATTTTCTCCTCAGTGTTAAGGAGGAACATTGACTACAAACCTTCAGGGCTCTGACATTTAAAAAGGCGCATCCTGGCAAGACAAGTGATAGTGAGTCCTAGGGTCAATCTGGAATACCATTTTAAAAAGGAGGGTCCTGGAGAAATTAGATTAACTTGCGGGGACATGTCATCCTTAACTTGGGCCATGTATACCAAATATATTTTTAAAGATTGTCTTTATGTGTGCCAAACGTTCCACACCACTGGGAGCTATTACACAGATAGCTAGTCTAAGTGGTTTGTACGACACGAGATTGCGATTTAACTTTCTCATATATTTGGAAGGGAAGCTTTTCCTTTTGTGAATATCCTGCAACTCTCACAAAACCAGCCAAGCCTCGGACATCCAGGAGCTTATCTCTTGAACTCCGTGGTTCAATACAGATGCACATCCTATTTTCTTGGATTGGTTGAAGTTTGACATAGATGGGCACACAGCAGCATGACAAAAATAATACTCTTTGGATCCTTTATTTTATTTTTCTTCTTAAAGCAGGTCACACAAAGAATCATTCAGCTAGAGCAAAGGCTCTAGGGCAAAAGCTAGAGCAGATTTCAGAACTGCTTCGGAAACTGCCAGAGAGGGCACACCAGTGTGAGAGCCAGCGCCAGAGAAAATGTCACAGCATGTGCTAGATGAGCACCCTCCTTTCCCCAAGGTGGCATCAGGGTCCTGGGCTTTGTTCTCTGAAGTTCTATTGCAACCTGTCCAAGGCCGCCTGAACTTAGTACCTGGAGCACCTCTTTGTGGGGCCATCCATGAGTGAGACAGAAGCACCAGCTTTGTGACTTGGAGGTGGCTTCTTGTTTCCCAAGTTAGTAAGCAGAGCCTCCTGATGGCATGTGAACATGCTCAAGCCAACCACAAGATAGTAGAGACTGAGGTTTTAAGCCCTTGCTAGAAGGCAGAGAAAGAGGAAGTTTCCTCAGGGCTTAACAGCCTGTCCCTCCCCCTGCTAATTTTTAACCGCACATTTTCCCCATTAAATCAGAATTGATGAAACCTATGTGTGTGTTTGAAAATTGAAAATCACATTGAAAAATAGTGATGTTGTTGACTATACAAGGCAATTTCTTCAAATCGAGTAATGATGTGATGTGTGTGGTTAACCGTATCTACGCAGGAAGTGGTTTTATTTAAAAGTTTTTGTGCTCACCCCTACCCCCTCCTTTTTTTCTCCGGTACTGAAATTAAGCAGCATCCAACAGAGGCCTACTCTTACGACATGTGACTACTTTACTGTTTTCCGTTTTTGTTGAAAGAGTCATTAAGAGTTAGAAGTTGATGGCCGTTTCAACAACAAGTCATCACCGAGAAAAGGTGAGTTTTAACTTTATATTGAACGTGAAATTTAAACTTGAAAATATTTGGCAGAGTATCTTCTGCTTTGGTATGAACATATAAACATTTCTAAATGTTTTCACCTGTGATTGAAACATCAGTTTATTTCCTTTGGTACAACTGTCAAATTCTAAAGTCCTTTCAAAGATATTATACTAGGATCATTTGCTAAGATTTTATACTAAAATGTTAAAGACAGATAAGGTACAGTTTTAGTTTGAAAGTGATTTTAAAAATAACTACTAGAGAAAACGTGGCACTTTGCATCTTTAATTGATTGTTTTATAAAAATATCTACTATTCAAGATCTAGATAATGAAAGAGGAAAAGGCAGTGTGCAACAATAAGAAACAACGTCTGAATTGCAGTGTGCAAGATACGCACAGTCAAGTGTTATATTAAAGTCACCATTAGAAACCCTCATAAAGGTGTAATTTATTAAATAGCTATTAAAAAGCCGGAAAGTTTTAAAATGCAAAAGAAAGCTCTCTATTATGACATTTGAATATTTTTCTCCTAAATTTTATCTAAGATATGATGTGAGGTGAAGACAAGTTTCTGTTTCATAAGCAAAACTCTGTGTTTAAACGAGAAGTCACAGCTCACTTCACCGAAGGCTACTTCTGGGAAGAGGCAAATTAGAGATATATTTTTGTTATTTATGTAATTATATAATTTTCCTTCTTTGAGATTTTCCAAAATAGTAACCTTAGAAATGAAAAGGACTTGTCAATCATAAAGTGACAAGAACTTTTCTTTGCGATTGACTTCTTGCTTTTACAAAATGTCTTTGTGTGCTGTAACATATGTACAGAAAATATAAAAGTATTGCTAATCTTGGAGACAAATCCCTAAAATAAATCAGACTGTAGGTTTTTGAAAGCATTTTAATAAAAGCTCCAGATATGATCCACTCTTCTCTAATATTATTTTTATTGTGCTGTTGGATGGGGGAAGTGATGGCCCCCACAACACCTATCTTTTTGTTATTAGAAAATTGTTACAGGGTTGATAAGTGGCAACATTTTTCTTTTCTTTTATTGTCTTCTATTGAAAGACACATATAAATGTTTTTTGATGTGGTCAATTTAGTGGGAAATTATTAGGCATACTGCTATACTCTGTTTTAAGACCTCTTCAGTTGTCAGCACTGAAGCGAGCTACTTGTTGACTATTAAAATGATCATGAAAAAATAGAGATTAGGACTTGGTGTTCAACACATTTTTTATTGTTAGAGTGTAAAAAGACCCCAGTAATATGTATTTGCTTTGATATTCTGATTAGCTTTTCAATTTGTTGCATTTTCTCACAATGGAAAGCATTATTTAAATCTGTCTTCAATATTGTGGTTCTGAACCTCTGCATCTATAGAAGCTGTATAATTCAGATAGTTTTGGTTGATATGTTATTAGTTTATTTCATTTTATTATAAAAGAACATCACATGAATAAACAGATGTACTACTTACACATTAGCAAGAATGAATGGCCACATAAGCATTTGGCACTGACAAAAAGTCCACTATAGTTTCTTAAACCATTTGATACTTCTAAAAGCCAAATTCTTTGTAAAATAATTGTTCTTGTAGAAACTATCAAATGAAAATACAGATATTTTATGGAGTGTGTGTAAAATTAAGAATTAATTAGACATAGCTTAGTATGGATTTATAAAGAGCAAAAAGTAGAGATAATAGACATGTAAACTAAGATATCCTCAGAATTATTTCTAAAAACAAGTAATGCATTACCTCTTGAATGTATAGACCAAATCTTAAGAGACTCAAATTACAAATGATTATATATTTATACATTTTAAGTGAATAAATAAGAAACAAATTTTGGTGAAATTAAAACAATGCAGAGGATCTGATTTGGAGAATCATTTAAAAGCTGATTTATTAAAAGAATATCATGTTTTTCCACTTGGGGCCAGCATTCTGCAAAACTCAGAAAGGAGACATTGTTTTCCTTGATATTCTTCCTCTTGTTCTTTTTTAATGCTCTGTTCTGGAGTGGCCTCCTCTGTCCCTAATTTAAGGTCCCTCAGCCTCGGTACATGGAGGGATAGACCCTACTTCATTCCTTCCATCCCACTGCCATTGTACTTAAAACTTACTCATTCTACTTCTCAGCAATTAGGGCAGCTAATAAAAGTAATCTATGCTCACAGGAGAAGGCTACAGAACTTTGTTTCTTTTAACTTCTTAGCCAGGCCTCCCCTCCTCCTCCCAGGAGAATTTTAATATGGTCTCTCAGCAGACAGGATCGAAAAGAACAGCTAAATGTTGAGGACTTCTGTCTCAAGTGAGAAGACTGATGGCATGGCAAATAGGGGGAAATATTTTGGAGCAGAAAGAGTGTTTTGTGAACAATTGGTTCTGTCTGTAGTATTTAAACACAGAATTTCAGAGAATGTCTTATATGGAGAGTCCATCACAGAGATGTGTTCATTTCTCTAAGATATTCCTGAGGAAATATACATCTTTCTTGCAGTAGATGAAAACTAATTGCACTAGATCTTCAGACTATTTTGGTATTCTCATACACTTAGAAAATATTTAACAGAATCAACTGTGTTACATACAAATTTTAAAAATCATTTAATATCCTGAATTTAAATCTTTGGATAGCAGAAGCATATTTTTTACACTGCAAAAAATGTTATATAGCTAGACTTTAAAATGTACTTATAAGTATTCTAAATCAGCTCATAGTAGACAAAATTTCTTTGTTTTCAAATGATAGAAAATGAGTTAAAATTAGCCTAGGCAATAGAGATAGGCATTGATTTGTGTAACTGAAAAATCCAAAGAAAGCAAAGTCAGGCATGGCTGGATCAAGGAGCTCACACAGATTTATCAGAATTAGGTCATGTTTTCTTTATTCCCTCACTCTTTTTTTCACTGTGCTATAAGAAGTCTCTGGCAGAAGCTCAAACGGATTTAGCAAGAAAGCTTCAGGTTTACATCTGACCCTTTCAGAAAACTCTATTGCAAAAGAATACCTTTCCCCTGTCACCACAGCCAAAGTCTCAGACTGAGATCTGATTGGACTGAATTGGGTCACGTGACCATATCTGAGCTGATGATTCACTCTGAGGCACAGACCCCCCCAAGTGACCAGGCCTCAGTTGCAGGCCAAGTCTAGCGTTGAGGAGCCGCCTGCATCCACGACACACGGAATCTCAGCTGAAAAGAGGGTTTTCCACACGTAGAAATTAAAATACTTTCCCCAGAAGAAAGGTGACTTCGCTTCTCATAGGGAAAAGCCACACAATGCTACTACACAGCCACATATGGTCACATTTAAAATATTACTTATTCATATTCTCCAAACTGTATAATCAGAAAGAAATATGGTGTCAGTTTAAGGGTAGGTCTGAATAAAACGTGTTTCAATTAAACTGAATTTTAAAATATTTTTCAGCAGCTATTTCATGTATGAACCCTCTCCACAATACTTGTCTTCTAAAAGCTTATAACCTAGTATGACTATTATGTTAATAATTATTTGCAAATAAAATTTGTCAAGTACCATAAACAGATAAAAGGAATGCTGTATTATGGTGCAGAAATTCATCGAATATTTTTGTATTCCTTTTATGTGCCAGGCAATAAACTAGAGAATTTTGCAAGTGTTATATCATTTGATCATATCCTATCAGAGAAATCAGGACAGTTTTGGAGAAAATGTTAGTAGTAGTATTTAGAGAAAGCTAGGACTGGGGAGATGAGAAATATTCCAAGGAACAGGAAGGGGATACGTTAAGGCAGCAAAACATGGAATATCAGAGAATTTCCAAGGAAGAGTTGTCTGGTTTTGTTAGCTAGAAGTATGGTGGTAGGAGGAAAGGCCAGATTTGAGATCCTAATAGAGTGGACCTGCTGAGCAGATTATGACTAAGGGTTATAAGTAAACAGGATTGTTGAGCAGAGGAAATACGTAACTGGATGTCTGGATTTTGCATCTTGATGAGCTATCTAGTGTCAGGATTTATTTGCTTCTTCCATATTCCTCACCATTGGTGACATACCCTTCAGAGTGGTTTGCAGAAATGGTCCCAGTCAATGAAGGGAGGTATTCCTGTAAGACCAGGCACTGGCTCACCTCCCCCGGTGCCTTGGGGTTCTTGTATAGGCTGTGGTTATAATAATCTTTTTACTTTCATTTTATGAAAGTCTTTTTTGTTTGTTTGTTTTGTTGTTTGTTTGTTTGTTTTGTGAGGAAGATCAGCCCTGAGCTAACATCTGCCAGTCGTCCTCTTTTTGCTGAGGAAGACTGGGCTTCTTTTTGCTGAGGCCCTGGGCTAACATCTGTGCCCATCTTCCTCCACTTTATATGGGACGCCGCCACAGCATGGCTTCACAAGTGATGCGTCGGTGCACGCCCGGCATCCGAACCAGCGAACCCTGGCCCTCGGCAGCGGAGGGCGCGCACTTAACCGCTTGCGCCACTGGGCCGGCCCCTTGTTTTTTTGTTTTTAATTTGAGAATAGGTGATACAGCAAGATGGTTCAAAATCAAAATCAAACCTAAATATAAAATTTTTAGAGAAAATCTTGCTCATATTCCTGTTTCCATATACCCTCTGTCGCCCCCACCTTAACAGAACAACCACTTTTCATAGCTGTTTTTTTAAATCCTTCACAATTTCTTTATGCAAAAAGCATATATGCACATACATATGTGTGTGTATATATCCTCCTTTATTATATTAAAGGAAGCATACTGTACATACCTCTCCACTTTGCTTTTTTTCTTTTAGTAATGTCTTGGAGATATTTCCATAATAAAAATAAGAAACTGTCTAATTCTCTTTGTTTATACCGTACAGTATTCCACTGTGTGGATGCATTATACTTAATTTAACCAGTCTCTTATTAAAAGAGTCATGGGTATTTTCAATTTTTTGCTAAAACAATGAATGTTTTAATGTAATCATGTAAATTTGAAAATATGTCTTTGGAATGAATTCCCAGAAGTACTATTTATTTAAAAGCCAAGAGATAAAATAATTCTGATAGTTATTGCCAAACTATCTTTCGCGTTAGTTGTAACTTTTTGAACTTCCACCAGCATTTAATGAGAATGCTGGTGGAAGCTCCATAGCCGTTCCAACAGATTGTGTTACCAAACTTTGCAGATTTTACCAATCCATAGAAAATTCTATCTCAGTATAATTTTATCCGATATTTCTGTTACTAAGATTGAAGTTGAGCTTGTTCTCAAACGATTAAAGATCTATTTGTTTTGCTTAATAAGATAATGTATCCTTTCTCAGCTGTATAATAAAGGACCAAAAGCATTGATAAGTTCAAGCATTAGAGATGTTAAAAGATGTAAGGAATTGGGACCAGCATACGTACAATACTCTTTTTGTAAAACTTGAAATAATCAATAGCTAGAAAAGGAATGAAACATGAATGTTGAAGTGAAGGAGAGGAGAAAAGGAATGAAAATAAAGAAAATATATCCAGAGACCCAACAAGGTCTCAGAGGATACGAAGGCAGATGGTTGTAATCCCTAGCTCAGGTAGATCAATTAACCTGAAACGGCAGGGAGAGCACTCCAGTGAGTGTATATGCAGGTGAACTGGACGTGGATAAGGTGAAGTGAGGAGAGGAAGTCAAGGGAATACAGGCTTCATGGTTTCTATCTTCTCTGAAATGGTAGGAAAGCTCGTCTGACGAGAGGGAGTATTTACGGGATGCTGAAGAATGGGAAGAATACCTTATTTTAAAAATTGGTCTTGTCAATAAGACACAGTGCAATCGTGGATTTTAAAATTGTTTTTTCTCTTTTGGTGGGCATCAGCCCAGTTCAATCCAATTCCATAAATGATTTTGATCTTGAAATAAGTACTCCGTGTTGTACTAGGAATTACTGGGGACGCAAAGAATCAATGTGCTATCTAGCCAGTGAAAACTTTAGGCAGCTTAATGCACAAACATAAGAATTTAAATATAAATTTATATGTATAAATGCGATGGCTGTAGAAATATTACAGAACATGCTATTGTCAGAGTTCCAGTGGTTTCATTTTGCCAAATCCAATTGCCATTTGTGCCATTCTTCATATTATCCATGATCTGAGCTGCATTTGATGCAATTGAACACTCCTTCCCTCTTGAACCTCTCTCTTTATTTGACTTCTGGGATATTTTATTCTCCTAGTTTTTCTCCAGGCTATGCTGGATGCTCCTTCTCTGCCTCCTTTGCTAACTCTTCTTCATCATCCAACACTCTAAATGTTGGATTGCCCTGCACTCAATCTTCAGATTTAAACCTTTCCAGTCTTAGCTCTTCTGAATTTATTCCTAGCTGACCTTATTTAGTGCCATGAGTTTAAATACTATCTATATTCTAACTTGGTCTCACGACCAAACCTTTCTTATTAGCATTAAAACTACAAATGCAATTGCCTACTCATCATCTCCATTTGAATGTCTCATAGAGACATCAAAATGAGTATGTTCAAAACTAAGCTCTTAATTACTCCCCACCTGCTCCCAACCTAACCTGCTTCTTTTCTATTTTCATCCATCTCAGTTAACAGCACCACTTCATTTATCTATCTGTTCAGGACAATAAACTAAGAATTACCCTCAATTCTGCTCTTTCCCTCACACTTCCTGACCCAAAGCACATCCAATTCATCAGCAATAAGCAGAGCCTGCAAAATATTGACTTATCTCCCATTATCCTGTTTACTTTTCTCAATAATGGCTTTTGAAAAGTTATATCTTTTTTTAGACTAATGGCTCTTTTTATTTTTTGTTAATTTCTTTTTGTTTTTGGTATAATGACTTTTCCCCAAAAAACTTGCTAAGCGAATATACTACTATATGTGACATTTTGATGACATCATACTTTTAGATAACACCACACTTACCAATTCACTTTCTAATTTCAAGTTGGAGAAAAATTATACAAAATATATGGAGCAATGTTGATTTGTTCATTTTGGATGAACTCAAGAAGGTTGAGGAGGTAGCAACCTCTAGAATCTTCCAGTCAGGTTTTTTGGGCCTAAAGGTGTTTTTCTGAGCTGTAATTTATTAAGTACACTCTGAGGGCAAGCAAATTGTAACTCCCACAATCATTGAAAATATTGTGAAGAACAAGATGCAGAAAAAAAGGAAATTTAATAAATAAAATGAAGGTTTTTATATAACATTTTTGTACAATTTTTTTCAAATTGTTGCTATTACTTACCTGAACCCATTTTTTAAAATCTATTCTTATATTTTTATACTTATAAATATTGATTGGGTATCTTGGGTTTCATTTAATAGATTTTCTTTTAGCAGGAATGAATTAGACATTAAGCCAGGGGTAAATGTACATCAAAATGTCCCAAATTCAATCACTTCTTACCACCTCTACCATTGTTAGTGCAGAATTCTCCTAATTTGTTTCCCTGCTTCTGCTCTTCATGCCATAGTCATTCTCCAAGGAGTAGCCAGATTGACTTTCTTAAGACTTAAATCGTACAACTTTCTTGCTAAAACATTCCAAGTGACTTTATACTTCAAATTAATTCAATCTCCTTTCATGATGGGCAAGTTTCTCTCTATCTCGTTACTCTCTTTTTGTTTTCCTAAATAGCCTTTTGGATATAGAGAATTATGGGTTTTCTTGTTTTTTTTTTTTCAAATTGTTTAGCGTCTATCTTCAACCTTGGACTGAATGATCCATGAGAGTATTGACTTTGTCTGTTTTTTTACTACTGAATGCCTAGAACCTCGAACAATGATAGGCATATAATAAACACTCAATGAATATTTGGTTAGTGAAAGAATAACTAATATAAGAGTTGTCTGTGGGCTGTAGAATCAGGGAGGGCTTTACAGAGACTTGTGACTTCTCCTGGGTCTAAAACACAGGGTAAATTTAGGGGAAGAGAAGCTGGAAACATGTTTTTAAACAAGTGACACTTTATGGCACATTTTGAGTAACGTGGTGGTGATGAAAGGTTGGATTAGAATCCTGGATCCATTATATACTATGGTGACTGTCCTAAACTCAGAACAAATAACCCAGCATCTGAAAACATATTACCATAAACTAATGAAAAACACCAACCACCTCTAAGCATTTAAAGTTGAAGCTATTTTGCTAAAACTGTGGAATAATTTTTACTTTAAATTCATTTTCTAAAAACTTAGAGAACTTTTTGTTCTAGTCTCTACTGATGTAATGTCAAGCTTAGAGTCAAAATGAGATATCTCTTTAAAAGAGCTGTGAAAGGTAAAATGCTCAGGAAACTGAGTGCTGCGTCAAGGGAAATTTTTGTTTCTGTTAATTTATCTTTGTGCTTTAATTGACTTCATATCAGAATTTTAAGGGCTAGAAACTGAGAAGTGGAGCCCATATTCATTTTTCTGCTAAATGCTCTGAGAAATCAAGTAATCTGAGACTCCGTATAATATCATCTATTCATACCTTGATAATTCTCCTAAAGGAAGTGGAATTTAGGAGGGAAAATGAATGTTGATTATGCCAGTGGTGTCTCCAACACTATAGTAGGTACTATGGTGTTATAAAAAATAGACAATATTGCTTTAATCTTAAGATACTTGCAGGACCATGAGACTTTCATCAATATAAATTATTAGGGTGGGATTGTTAATAATCATCATCATAGCTATGACGATGCTATTGTGTATAATGCATATTATGTATCAAGTGTTCTTCATACCTAATAGCATTCGATATCCACAAAAATCATGTGAGGGAATTAGTATCCATATTTTAAAGATAAGGAAGTTAAGGTTAAGTGCCCAAATTTACAGAGCTATTTTGTAGGCTGTGTCATGATTTGTACAGAGATCTGGGTAATGGAAAATCCATGTGATTTTCACTATGCCATGCTACAATTTTTAAGCCTGTGAAGTGTTAGCAGTTAAGCAATGTTGGACTTCATTCACGAGGCCCTGGAGTCTAAAAGGATCCTGCTTTGTTTGATGTCTAAAACAATGCCATCTGTGAGAAGCCTGCTGCTTGTACATACACTGCCTTATGCAGAGGTGTTGTAAAATATGTGAGGAAGAAAACACTTTTTCCCTTTTTCCATCATACTGCAAGTACCTTTTCTATTTCTCTTTTTCTGTCTCCTCTGGGCCTATGTGCCCCTCAGCCCTTAAATCCCAACATTCCTTCTTAGGCCATGCCGTCCTTTATGATAATAGCTAGCTACAAATGGCTATTCAGCACTGGAAATGTGGCTAGTCTAAATTGAGTGTATAATAAACACCAGATTTTGAAGATTTAGTACAAATAAAGAAAATGTAAGATATCTCAATATTTTTACGTTGATTATCTGGTGAAATTATAAAATTTTGATATATTGGGCTAAATAAAATATACTACTAAAATTAATTTCACCTATTTAAATTTACTCATCCAATGTGGCCACCAGAAAATTTTAAATTACATGTGTGACTCACATTACATTTCTAGTAGGTGGCACAGCTCTAGACCATCTTCTCTTCCCACAAGACTCTTTTGACATTTTTACCCATTCTTATGATTTAAATTTAATCCCTCAAATACAATCCTTAAATTTCTATGTTTTGACCTTGCCCTTTTTCCCAATATTGTTCCTCATTTCTGATTGTCACTTGATACCTCTTCCATGATGTCCCATCAGCAGTTCAAACTGAATATGTCCCAAGTTAAACCCATAATCAATTTCCCCACAGAATCCTTGTCATTCTTCTAATTTCAGTTAAGATACCACTATTCCTCAAATCACCTAAATAAGTAATCTTGGAATCTCTGTGGACTCCTGTATATCACTTATTTCATATATTCAACCAATTGCCATCTTCTGGGGGCATCCATTCTCTTCTTTCCATTTTTACTTACTGTCATAGTTACTAATTTGGTCATCCATTAAATAGACTATGGCAAAGGGGTCTTACTTACTTTCATACTCTTATCTCTCTTACCTCTTTGTCTATTTCAGATTTATTTTATGTCTTCAGGGTGATGATTGGGTTCAAGTTAATTGATACAAGAATGTCTACTATCTATTTATATTCTATTTTGAGTTTTAAAAGTGATTTTGCCTACATTATTTTACATAATCATTCTAGCACACTAGTGAGAAAAAGCAAGATCTTTTAATAGATTTAATAGAAGAAGACAATGAAGCATGGAGAAACCGAATTGTTTCAGGACATGCTGAGAACATACTTCTCCCACATTCTAGTCCACAACTTTTTTATTCCTTACAGAGATAGTAAAAATATTAAGAGCACAGCCTGGGGAGTCAGAAAAACCAAAGTTCAGCCCTGTGTTCCACCACTTACTGGATATTACGTATGTTATTTTGTGCAAGTTACCTAATCTCTCTGAGCCTGAGTTTCCTCTTCTATAAAAAGGAGGAGATTCCTCACAATGTAAAAAAAGAACTATGCCTAGTTTGTGGCACATTTAAAAAGGTTAAATGTTGTGTGACTAGTAGCCATAGTAGTAATTGTTTTATCGGGTTATATTGAATCAAATGATGACCACTTTTTTCCTTCATTATGATATAAAAATCACGCAAGGATAATTTTGGTTTATTTCAATTCTAGACATTATGATAAGATTATGAAACTCATCAAAACAATTTCTTGCTATTAGTTTCATTTTCTCAGTACAGCTGTGTGGGGGAGTGAAGTATAGCTGTGTAGGGGAGAAGGAAGAAGGCTCACTCTTTTCTTGTTTGTTTACCAATTTTTGGTTGATATGGAAATTTTCCTTCGAGCAGCTCAAGATACGATCTCACTAAAAATACCCTTTAATTTTGAAGAATTAATATTTATCACATAGAGCAATTCACAAAGTGGTAGGCAGCCATTGACTCTTGGACCTGACATTAAAATGAAGCGAAGAAAAACTACAGAGACAAGGAGACAGGAAAAAAAGTAGAATTCTCTTCACCCACTTTTATTTTATATCTGATTTTTGCCTAGGTTGGTCAGGTGGTAACATAGAGGGTTCATGAGTCAGATATGCTGGGGTCCTGGAAAAATGATTCTGAGAAGGAAAAATAAGAAATGAAGTTGGGAGATCCAGGGTCTAGGTTGCTGACCCAGTTAGAGAAGTTTTTTTGTTTGGTTTTGTTTTCCCCCTGCAGAAATCCACTGAGGATTCCATGTATGGAGGCTGAGTGACACCAATCTCAGTCCTAATTCTGAAAGCAGTTGGTATTAGGGCATCCAATTAATGAGAGCAGGTGTGGCAGTGGGAAGTGACTGACAGAATTCTAGGGAGATAAGTAGCTGTGGCACTGTCATTGGAGAACTAGCTCTATCCTACAGGCCAGAGGGCTTTAGGTTAGAATTCTGGCTATAAGAAAGGGGATTAGCAAGTGGGCTGTAGTGGGTGGAAAATCAGCTTGAATGGAAAACTGGAGACTAGTTAGCATGGCAGATGGGTGGAGTGTATGATTTGAGGCAGGGATGGGGGGAGGCAAGATGTAGTCCTTGTTCTGACTCCCCCTGACCATGCTGCACTGTATCCCAGGTCCACTTGGCAGCTTTTGATGTGGAGAAGTAGGAAAGAAACACGAGAATCCAGTGACACTTGAGACTGGGAGTCACACCATTCAATCACAACATGGTGACAAACCGGAACTTTTAGAAAGGCTCATAATACTGGGAGAATTAGAGACAGGTTTTCAGACAGGCACCAAGCGCCTGTAATGTTCTCAATACAAAACAGAGCAACAACACTGACAAATAGAGCCCACAGTCAATTTGGGCAGAAGAGACACACAACTCAAATAGAGAACAGAAAACAATAGAAGTCAGGATATGATTATCTGCCAAAATATAATAGGAACAGTAAAGGAGGTCAGAGCAGAGAGGAGGAAGAGGGGAAATTGCTTAGCAATAGCAAGGAGCACAGCACAATATCCTACTCTTGGTCATTTGAGATCATGTTGAAAAAATTACATGAATAAATGAAATGATGTTAATCTCCAGTGAACCTCTTTCTAAAGCAGTGATATAAACACAGTCTCTTGGTTTTGTTCTCCATTTCCAATCCTATCAACTTGGATTTAAAAATAATAAAATATAGAAAATGATATTGATTAATATGCAGCAGAAACTCTGCTCAATCCACACATCAGAGGAGCAATGCTCCTAGAGGTGATCGACACCAGGGGTCACAATCACAAATGCTCCCAGACCAGTCAGGATATCTATGCAAATCAAGTGGCGAGGGAGAGAACCTGTGTATCAGAGAGGACCTGCCCTGTGTACAGGATGTAGAAGCTGGCCATTCCCAGCTGACAGTTACCATATACACTTCAACCGGTTTTCCACATCTTCTGATTTTTCTAGAGAAGACACACAGATATACACCTTTTTTTAAGGTAAAAATCTTCATTTTTTCATTGGAAACTGATTCAAAACATTGTCTAGGCCCAACAACATATGTCTGTGGGTTGAATTTGGTTGGCAGTCTGCCGGTTTTCCACCTCTTCTTGAATTTATAGCTGCTTCTAAGAAAGCAGGACCAGACTGCAATGATTAGACAGAACTGGAGTTCTCCAAAGAACTTCTGTATATACAATAAATCCTAATAAATGTTTAGAGATGGACCAGCACGTTACATTACTCTATGAAAAAACATCCATTTATGTGTAGCTTTTTCATTTATGTCCTTGTTTTGTTTGTCTAACTTTTATGACTGGGTTCATTTTCCTAACTTGAAAGAACAAACTTTCGTCAGCTGCCAACCCTCTTTAAAGCATTTTTTTAATGATTAAAAGATGTCTCCAAAAAGTTTACTTTTCTAAATAATAGTAAATATAGTAATCCTTAGGTTGCCTGATATTTTCAAAGTGACATGATATAGGTTTTGGACCAGAACATCTACACTTGTATGGACGCATTGTTGTAGGGGAGATAAAAGAGAGGTTTGTATACCTTGGGTGGTGAGAATAATAGTGACAACAATTTAAACACGCTCACATACACACACATACACATGTGAAATCCACTGTGCACAAAATGGGAAAATGTAGCCTGGGTGTAGTCATATAACCCATTTCATTACACAGTGTTATCTATTCATAGATCAGAATCTCTAAGCCTCAGAAGAGTCATGACTAAATGTGTAAGCAAATAAAGGGAAGGTAGAGAGAAAAAGAATTACTGTTCAATAACTTTTAAATTAAATAGACAATCCTGACAGCCATTTTAAAACTCTAAATATTTATGCATTTCCTTTTGACTTCAATGTGCCCAAGCCAAAATTCTATATTTTGCTTTTCAAGGAGCCTGAAGTAAGAGAAATTTGGCTACACTACTTCAAATTACAGTAACATTCAATTGACCAGAACCTAGTTAGGTAGACAACGTGTCTAACCATCTCTCTAACTCCCACCTCCTGAGGAGACGTCTCTGAACCCTACTTTGAGGAAAAAGAAGCAGAACACAATTTGTTTAAGTTGCTTAAGGTGCTTTAGTCCCCAAACAACTCCTGGGTTGAGTTTCTTGATAACGCAGCTGAGCTCTTCAAGAGATTAAGAAATCAAAAACGCCTTTAATTAATCAGCCTAGAAAGAAAAGGATTCGTTTTAAGATGTACAATATATGTAGCATATTGAAGGATCTTCAAAGACAAAGATTAAAAAACTCAGTCAAAAACTTTCCGTTCAAATAATGTGGACTGGTAAATATTTTTTGCTGTTTTTTATATTCTTGGCTTCACTAAGGGAAGCCTCACTGCCCCAAGATTTCAGATTAAATTTGAGTGAAAACAACAATACCTTGTGGAATTTGTTTTGTTCTCACACCAAGCATCCTTTGATATTTAACAAGCAAGAGAACTGTTTTCCAAGTGTTTGAATTGATGTTGCTTTAGTCACACTTAAGTTCATGATATAAACATTAAAAAAAAAAAAAAAAAAAACCACGCTGAAAGTCATAAAATAGACCCAGGTTGCTTGTGGTGTGATCCTTTTGGGTTTTTCTTTTATGTAACAGAATTCATTTTACAGCATTAGTTAGGACTGGATATGTGTTCTGGATAGCTAAACATCATATTTTAATTAATATGAAATAGGATATTCATAGTATTACTTTAATGTACCTATGTGTCTACGTATCGATCTGCATACCCACCTACCTAGCTACCTACTCGCTTCTCTTCTCACTATTCCCAACTACGATCCATACCACTCCCCTCAACCACCAGCATATTCCAAAGTGAAATTTATTCCCAGAAAACTTAATTAGAGCAACAATATTAACAAATATGAACTTAGTAGCAATGGGCTTTAAAAATAAGAAGATATTACAGTAAGTAGTAACAATTTATAACTTTATATAATTCTGTAGACTTGTTTCTCATCCAAGTTCAGCATGCATCTGAATCATCAGGGGTAATAGCCAAACAGGTAGTTTCTAGGCCCCTCCTTAGTCTTGCTGAACGAGAATATCTGTGGAAGGTGCAGTGAAATCTGCATGTTTGTGAACGTCCTCACGTTGACCCATTTGTCCTCACGTTGACCCATTTGTTACTTTTCAACCGAAGTTGAGTTATTTCTGACCCTATCTCCTAGGAGAAATCTTAGCTTAAGGCAGGTAATCTTTAACTAATTCTAGGGGAGTGGAATTCTGTGAGCTCAATAGGAAATTATAACAGGAGATCATGGGTTTTGGTCTGCACTTGTGGTGTACACATTAAGTGTGCCCCGCCTTATTTACAAGTCCCAGTAGCTCAGCAAGTCACGCCTTCCTCATTAGGTATTTGCTTTGTCCCTGACCACAACTTCCTCTACTGGTGACCTGGGCATTTATTGCCTCATTCCCTTGCTAAGATTGAAGTCCTACCTTTCTACTGCCAGTCTCCCTTGTGGGTAATTCAGCTAGCTCTGAACAAAACCCCTGTAATCAGAGCTATGACATTTAGTAGCAAACCTCTTAGTTGATAACAATCTGCAAATCTGAACTTCTGAGTATTGCCCCTCTCAGATTACCAATGGTCTTTCAGGTTTCTTCCCACCTGTTGGATAAATCTTTCTCTTCAACTTGGATCCCCAGATCCAATGTTTACCGAGACTGTGACCAGAGATTTATGTAATTATTAGACACAACTGTGCCTCTTGTCAACATTTGTAGATGAGAGTTCTCCAGCATCTGTTCACTTCAGATGGAGAGCCAGATCCTGGTCCTTTCTCACCGTGATAAATCGTGAGAGATGACTTGTACTTCTAAATTAAAAAGAAAAAAACAAGAATTATCCATTTAGAAAGAAATTTATCACTACCTCACACCAAACACAGAAGTTATTTCCAGAAGAATCACAATTCTAAGAATAAAAGTTGAAACAATAAATCTTTTTAGAGGAAAACTTAGAAATAGTCTTTGTGGCCTTGGATTAGGCAAGGATTTCCTAAGAAGACAAAAAAGCACTAATAATAAAAGGAAATAAATAATACAAGGAAATAAATGATACATGATAAATTGGACAATATAAAAAGAAACTCACAAGTGGGAAAAGGTCATATTGCAACATATATATATTTAAAAATGACGTATCCAGAATATACAACCACTCCTACAAATCAGTAAGAAAAGGACAAACAACCTAACTGAAGAACTAACAAAAGTTTTGCCTAGGCACTTCACAAAAGAATATGGCACAGCAGTCAGCAACACAAATAAAAGTTTGAATGAAATAAGCCCAGCAAGTAAAAGTACATACTCTAGGTTTCTGTTTATATAAAGTTCAAAAATAGGCAAAACTAAGAAGACAGAATAATGATTATGCTTGGTGTCGGGGGGTAGATAGTGACTGGAAGGAGCTTCAGGGGACTTCTGGAGTGCTGATAATGTTGAGTTTCTTCGTCTGAACGTGGTTACACAACTGTGTTCAGTTAGTGACAATTCATTAAATTTCGTACACAAAAACAGGCGTACACACACACGTATAAACATCCATGTACTATTTAAAATGTTTTTTATGCTTACATAATTGAGAGGGAGAGAAACTGATTTTTAAATGCATTAAAGGAGATATTCTGAAATATTTTATTTTAATGGTGTTTTCGTTGTCACAACAATGGACTATGACATTACTGTCCCATTCTCAGACATGTCGTTTTGGCACTGAAATCCAATCCAATCAGTTCAGAGTTTGAAGACATGAGCGTTAGGGAAAAACTAATCGGATACAAATACAAATTTGCTAAATAAAACAAATGTCAGCCATATTTGACTACTGTCAATTACTGACTCTGCTAATTACTGTCAGACACTAATTATGCAATATGCAGCTTCCCCATATTTAAACCTGGGCAGGCCAAGCTAGAGATAGAGAGAGCCTGGTGTACTGCAACCAGTACGTGATTAGATTTAATCTGCTTGATTAAAGGGCTTTGCAACTGAGTCACTTTAGTAAAAAAATACTATAGAACATGAAATCCCAGAAAACAAGCAATCACAGGTTGAAATATACTTTTTGCACTTGATACTCTTTCAAAAAAGATCAGAGAATCAGTCCTGTCCCAGAGAATGTCTGAGACTGCTTGTTTGGCTAGTTTTCTAATACTGCGGCTGCTGAGCAACTTATTCTACAGCCAGTGTTTTCTCCTGAAGTGATATTTCATCATCTAGTGCCCAAAGATAGTCACCCGTTTCCCCTTAATTGATACTTGTACGCAAGAGGTGGAAAATGGCTCAGCATTTCTTGCTAGATTAGGTCAAAACTGTAAGAGGAAACAGAGAGAAGATTGCATTACTTATGCCCCTTATGGTTCTCCTGGGTATCTAAGGAGATTGCCATTTCATAAAATTTCTGATGCTGCCGAAACATAATTACAATGGCTCAGGCGTTTTGTTCCTATTTGCTTTTCAATTTTTTCCTACTTATCTGATCACCAGAGGGAAATTCACAAGCAGTTCCTTCTGAATCTGTTCCTTCTGATTAGCTCCTTTAATCTTAACTTTATTTTTCTTCTTTATCCTTCATAAGATGTAATTGTACCGTTGAACCTCTCCTCTGTAAATGCTTCATTTTGTCATTCCTGTGAAGTCTTTAGCTTTCTCTTCATTTGATTGGCAACCATAAGCATTAAACATGTACCTGGAAGTTCAAAGTGAGGTTCCTAAAGTTTTGGAGTATTTTTTTTCCCCAGATTACTGGGTGCTTTTATCATAAGATTAGTGTTTACAAATAGATTCTGTGATATTTATTCTGATTTAAAGTTAATTAAAAAGCATCCCGTGAGAATGCTATCATTCATTGTGCAGCCTCAGTGGCTTCAGATCCATTCTTCTGGGTCTCTCTTCACTAAGTCTTTTGGGCAGGGATTATGCCTTAAACAACGTCATCCAAGTTTCCCGGGATCTGTTAGACAAAACCCAAATTCTTTAATATGAACTGCTAGGTTCTCTTAATCCAACCCTAACCAACTCTGTCTCACTTGCTTTCCCACTTAACCACACGCACTCTATCATTTGATGTGGATGTTCACTCCTCTTTTCCTTAAACCTTGTGATCTTAGCATGCACTGCTCTTGACATCCCTTCTCCGCCTTTTGGAGTTCTATTTATCATACAACATCGAGGTTGTATGTCACCTTCACCTTGAAATTGTCCTCAGTCCCATCCTCCATTGCTCTCTTATCAGACTCCATGGTAGGCAAGTTAGTGTCTAACTCTACCCCAGGATTCTTAATAATTTTTGTCAAAACTGTGGAACCTAGCAAGTCTATTCAGAGTAGAGGCTCAATAAGTATTTGAAATGTAAAATCAGTTGCTTTGCTTCCTGTAGGATGGAGACTAAAAGGCTAAGGTGCCCAGGGGCTGAGAGATGGCAACAGACTACCAAGATCTAAAAAAGTGATTAAGGTTCCTACCGCACAATTTTGCCCGGGACTTATTCTACTTAAAAAATACATTTTAGTTGTAATTTTCACTGTTTAGGATGCCCACATTCAATGATAATAACTGTATTACAATTTATCCATGCAGCTGACTTGCCAGACTTTGTCAGTAAGTGCAGCATATTGCCCAGATTCCCTGATTTAAGTTAAGTAAATGCAAAGGCTTATTATCACATTTCCTATATATAACACCTGCTCAGTCAAAGACAATGTTACCCAATGGGGTACCTATGGTCAAATTCCTTTACTGTGATCTTCCTTTCTCATTATATTTGACATTTTTGAAACTGAGTTTTATTGCACTCTCTCCATTTATGGAAGTGGTCTGGGGAAATTAGACTTAATAGAGATGTAGAAGCCACAGGGAAAAAAGAAAAAGAAAGTGAACTGGAAGGAAACTGAAATTAAAATGTTATTTTGGTAAATGGCTGCTGTGGTGGAGATGACAAACAATTGCAATGCAAGTTAATTACTGACCTGTCAGGAAAGTGTAGCACAAAGGTTGTGCCACACATTACTGGAGCTACCACAGCCACAAGTCATTTCCACAGGGGAACAAACAGACCGTGCTCTACCACAGATCAACATAAGATCTTTCCAGGGGATAGAAATGAATTTCTCAGAGAAGCAATATTTGTACAGTTGCCATGAGCTCTCAGCAGACCTGGAGAAACAGCTCTTCCCACACATTCCAGGAAAGCAGCGGGGTCATATCACCACAGAGGACTCCTGATGTTTAGGCAGTGAGAACTGTAGCTCTTGGTGGTTGGGGTGACCAGACAGCTAACGTGCCACACAGTGAAAACCCAGGGTAACACCCAAGGAATGGGAATCCCCTGGGGTACACACAATGCTTGCCTCTGGGATGGGTTTCCTCACAAAATCCTCAGCGGTAACCCATGTCAGGCAAGAGAATCCTTCTTTTTGGAGAAAGAATATCAAACACTAAAGAAATTTGAAATTCAAGGGAGACTTTCTGTATTGTCAGAAAAAATAACCCTGCTAAATTCTAAGACGATGATAAATGTCATTCTTCATGAGAAAGAAACAAAAGGGTCATTCTGAAATGGAAATATGGTATTCTTCATATTTTTAATAATTCACATAAATCTCCAAGTATACTTTAATGCTACCCTCGGAAGGTATGAAAAGCATTGTTTTTTTTTCTGCATCTAACTTGTCATGAAATATCCATAGTTCATTGGCCCTTAGAAACAATGACCAAAGTGAGTTATACATATTTCAAATAAGAAAAAAACTCTGTCAAAGACAGTTTCCTGTTGGTAATGCTTTGCTTGGCTATATACACTGACATTACCTAGTTTCCATATTTGTTTTCCATGTATATATTGAACAAAGGTTTGTGTTCTCTACTATTTTGTCAGGAAGCACAGGAACATTTCTAAATAATTAAATAGAGTTACATGATGCATATGGCTGCACTATGATCATTTTATCTCCTTAATCTCTGTCAGATTTTCTTTGGAATTCTTGTTACCTTATTTTTCCATCCACAATTTCCATTTGATTTGGGGGTCTATGACTAAAGCAAGGATGTTTGGGGATGCAGGCCTTGGGTGCTGTCCTGGGACTGCTTTGAACATGCTGTGGTCCCATGGGGAAGATGCTTGGTATCGCTGAACTTCAATGTTCTCTGCTCTGAAGCATGGAGATTATATCATAGTGCCTGTTCAATCTCTCCTAGCTCAAAAAATTCTTAATATGCTTTTACTTTTAATGCTGCTGATGAGAAAGAGATGTCAAAAATACACTTTTTAACTCAAAAGGGCAAGCTAGTGAGCCTTAGTGGAATTAACAGAGTGCAAGAAATAATTGACAGAGCAGCTATGAAATTTATGATTAGATGAAATATCACATTCACTCGTATTTGGGTATTTGCAGTATGTGTGGGAAAATCAGGCCAAGAATACTACTGAACCAAGTCTGTTGAGCAGAGCCAAAGTTTGTTTGGCTCTTATGAAGTGCATTCTCATCACTGCTTCCTGTTTTTAAAACAGTATTGAAAGTGGAACTAGTGCAATATCACAAACTATTCTTGCTCTTCTCTTGGTACATATAAAATCAGGAAGTCTAGAGAAATTGTGAAGCCAGTCTTAACTGATTTACATTTCATTGTCTAACTCAGGGATATTTGTTTGGAGAATTTTGTTAAATCAGTATATATTTTAGATTCATGCAAAATGAACCAATTCTTCAATATTTTCATTAGTCACTCACCAAGGCCTCCTATAAGAAAATAAATGCATAAAGAATCAACGTTTTCTCTAACAAAATTTAATAATGATGAGGATGAATAGATGATATGTTACAGGAAGAACAAAGGGAATACTGAATAGGTATATAGATCACATGAAACAAAGTTAATGTGACTTATAGTTAACAAAATGCTTGATGTTACTAAGTTGCATACAAATAAGCATAGACAAATACTATTGACTTTACAATGTACTCTATCAAATCTAGAAAATCGAAGTCAATGAGAAATGAAAACACGGATGGAACCACAGAATATGATTTCAAATCCCTGTGAATATACCTGGAATAATAACACAGAAAGACTCATAAATTGGAGTTCTTCATTGCCTGTAGGAGTATTTTCTGAAATTGGTATATCTTGTCCTGGAAGCACATCCACTTCCAGATGCTAGAAGCCAAGTCATGAGAGACCCTGGGGCATAAGGGTTCCTTTTGACTTGACACTGGGCAGGCTTTGTAATGGACTTTGTTCCCATTGAATCTTCTTTCATAAAGACTCAAAAATAAGACCACTATCGCAAGGCTATCGCATTGCACAACTCCAGGAGGCACCATCTGCTGGAATGCAATACAGTATCCTTTACCTAGTCACAAATGCTACCTTCTCCTGAATTTACTTAAGGTCATACACAGAGCAGACTGGTCACAGCTCTTCTACTCCAAGATATTTCTTCCATATAGCCAGAAGAGTTTCCAGTTTTGAGATGCAGGTAAGTGCTTCCCTGAGAGTTAAGGGGAATCATTTACGACATTGTGGTAATTAGTTTAATCATTCACCTCCCATATGCATCTAAGTGGTTCACTGAGAGAATGAGTATGTTTGAAGGATGTAGGTAAGGAGGAATGCATGATGGAATTTCAGAAACGTTGATTCTGTAGATGAGATGAGCCCTGAGTACGTGCTGCAGTGAGGGGCTTTGGCATCCAAAACATGAAAAGGATCATAGGGTGCCTGGTAGGGGAAACTAAAGAGTATTAGGATGTAGGCGAGGGCAAAATGGGAAGTTGAAAGAGGGTAAAGAGAAAGGGCTGAGAGAAGCAAATGCAACTTGCAAAATTTGGGCTAGAAATGCCTCATCCACTTGCTGTGAGAGGTTGAATGAGCATAAATGATCTCTGAACCCACAAGTACAGCTGTTACAAGTTCTACAGCCACTAGTACAACTGTCATTTCAGTCCATCAAATTTCCTTCCTCCTCTGTCCTCCCTCATTCCTCCTGCACCTCCCTCAGCAGGGGGTTCCTGCTTCCCTCTGTCTGGCACTCAATTCATCCATACAAGATATTTGTGTATTATGCCAAGGAAAGCCTTCTTCCCACATTCTCTTCCTCAGAGAGTCTAGAATACCAACCCCTTACAGCACTGTAAGAAAGGATGGGCTCTCAGCCAATCCCTCAGCCCCGTGAGAAGCTAGCAAGACGATCAGACTCACCCATGCCGAGGATAAATGCCATTTTCTTCATGAAACCCATCATTTCTCTTTTCCTTGAACTTCCTTGGTACTAAATATTTCCTTCATGACACATTTCAGTATCTACCTTACGAGCTCACAATTTTTTGCATACCTTTGCATTACTGAGCCTTTTGCCTGAAATGCCCAACTTGCCCTTGCTTAGCTACAGCATCAGCTGATCCTTTGCAAACTTTCTCTCCACATCCCAGGTCCACCTGAGTTTGATGCTGTTGCTTCTCTCCTCACCCGGGCACAACTCTATTCTCATTTGATTATTGATCACCGTCACCAAACTGTAAGGCACTTGGTAAATAAGAAAAAAAAGTATCTGCCACTTAGGAGAATCTCAATAAAAGTTGAATGGATAATTTATTTTCTGCTGGTAGGAATCTTCAAGGAGAGGTTTTATGGCATTTTCTGTATTGTTCTCGGAGCAATACAGTGCTCTGCAAAATTAGAAACAATCAAATATTTTCAAATATTAAACAATTATGAAATAGTATCAGGGGAATACCATTGTAGAACAAAATACAAGGGAAGCTGAGTAAAGAGAACAAATAGAGTGCAGTGGGATATCAACAAAATGTGAGGGTGGGGTCAGATGGGAAAGGAAGTGATGGCGCTAGAGGAGAGAAAGACTGAGGAAAGAAATAATATTTACACTGTGGTAGTGGGAAAGATCACTCTAATGGAAAGATCTGAAGAAGGAAGATTTTTAAATATTTTCCTGCAGGCTGTCCCCAAAAAAACAGGTGGGGAAGCCATATAAGAGGTTTTTTAAGTAATCCAGCCTTTTGACAGTAACACATCACTGGGCGAATTATGAGTTGATTGTGAAATAAATACAAGAATGCAAATGTTGCTTTGACACTGAAATTTGCGCAGACTCTGAGGAAGCAACGTGTCCTATAAATGGCAGGTGGCAGGGCTATGTAAATATGGTGGCTTCATGCTCTTAGTCAGAAGATAGCAGCTTTAGCCTGAGTGATTTTCCTCACTACTATTACAAACATACCATCTTGAGAGTTTGAATCTAAAGAGTAATATGTAAGATCAAGCCTTGAATGCACTCAAAGGAGAACCCAGATTTTTTCTAGAAAAGACTTATATGTTTAGTTATAGATGCCCCCCAACCCCCACCCAAATCCTTTGGGCATCAATTCATACCAAAGCATTTACATTGTTGCTTATCTGCCTAAAACTACTGAGCTCTGTAACTCTGCAGTCATACTTCTTGAGCTCCCAGTCTTTTAGCACCTCAGTATCAGAAGTGAAAAGGACCTTACAGATCACAGCAATCCTCTTGGCTGCTCCTGCCCTCTCGCTATCAGATTTTTCCATTGACTTGTACAGGATCACGAAGGTGACCATTAGAGACAGTGCCGCCATTAGAAGTCACTGCGGGATCTTTTTGTGCAACCAGTCTAATTACTACGAATCTAAGGCCTCCATTACAATGACAATCCCTAGATTTTCATTCCTTCATTCATCCTTACTTCATTCACTGAAATATACTCTGAAAAAACTCATGCTTTTAGTAGTAGCATCTTCATAAATGTCATAAATTCACTTTGTTGTTTTGAAGTAGTTTCTACTTGGCTAAGAAAAATTAATGTCCTCAACGACAAATGATACACAGAATAAAACCAAAAACTTATTATCCTACACAGGGGAATATGGAGAAATAACTATTTATATCATCTGCATGTGATTGTATTTACTTTTTAAAAAATACATAATACTCTGTATCTTATTCTAGTTAGATATAAAGGTAAGATCCCTTATGTCTACATTAATGGCCAGATTTGATACATTTTAAAATCCTTCTCATCAAACTAGCTGTCATTATATTTCTATGGAATAGTAGGGATAAGACATTTTTCTGTTATTACTTCAAATTTTTATTTCAAATCTTATTGAAAGAGCTCTTTTATTCTCATTAGATAAATTTTTATAATACATCACTCATATAGGAATATAAAAATGAAAACATGAGCAAAATAAATTGGTTAATGAATTACTAAACTTTCCTATAAACAATTTTGTGAGGTATAACTGAAGTAGAATAAAGTGCAAGTATTTAAAGTATACAATTTGATCATTTTTAATATAAGTATATGATTGTTAAACCAATAGCACAATCAAGATAACAAACATATCCATCACCTCCAAAAGTTTCTTTGTATCCAGTATAATCCATTCTTCCCTCCATCCTGTCAGTAGGCAATCGCTGATCAGCTTTCTGTCACTGTATATCAGTCTGCATTTTCTAGAATATTATATGTGAAATCATTAGTACTCAATAAGCATATTTTTTGGGGGTCCTGGCTTTTTTCACTCAGCATAATGAATTCGCAATTCATCCATATGGTTGCATGCATCAAAAGTCCATTCTTTTTTATTGTTGAGCAATACTTCATGGTGTAGATAAACTAGAATTTGTTTATCTTTTCACTGGTTGATGGACATCTGGGTCTTTTTTTGGAATAAAATACATACTCTTCCACTTCTTTCTGCCCAGTGTCCTTGGGAAATTATTAGTCTCTCTGATCTTCATTTTTCTCCTTGATAAAAATATGAGTTTAATGTCTATCTCACAGGAGTGTTTGTAATGATGAAACCACTGAGCGCATTGCCTGGCACATAGTAAATAATCAATATTAACTTTTTTTCTAAGTTATCGTTCAATTGCCTTACTGATGTCAATTCTGAGGTAACACTTTGTCTCCTATTAAAATGCTTTCATTCTTTTCTAATGATTTTAGTGTCCACTTAAATTGAACAGTACCAGATTCCAGCCTCATTGCCTGTCCAACTAAAATAGGGGTACCAAGACAGTTAGCTCCTTAAAATATAATCCTTCTTTTGGATTATATTGACTTCTATAACTGACGAGTGACAATTTTTTCTAATGTACACACGTGTCCAGAGTGGCGATGAAATGTCTATATAGAGGAGACATAGAGACAATAATCAGGGTGGAAGGGGATCTGCTTCTAGAAGCTTAGAAGCTGTGTTTGCATTGCAAATATTCTATTTGAAATGAGATGATATGTTCATTTGAGGAGCTCATGGGGAGGAGAAATTGAAAAGGATTGTGAATTTGGGGAGGCAACTAAAGCCCTCCCAGTCCACCCACCGACGCTGCCACAGTTTAGTTCTCTTCTTTTTCTTTTTCCAAATAATATATTGTTTCCTCACTCATGCTCCTGTAAAACATGCCCACACTGAATATTCCAGCCTAAAATCAGACTCCTTTCATTAAAATAAATATAAATAAGTAAATAAATGGTGTTGATTTTCTCTTTCTTCCTATTTCTCATAAATATCATGTCCAACTAAGCTACTGAATCTAGTTCAGTTGGCAGATAGTGGGGGACAAAGGAATGTTAATTTCTCCTGTGGCTATCGAGAGTGGAGGTGGGGGCTAGAACTGAGCACACTGCTAATAAGGCCAAGCCAACATGTTTGATAGTCTATGGAACTGGCGTGGTTTGCTCTAACACCAATTCTACTCACTTAAATTTGACCTTATTCACATAGGTTTTTGTTTGCTAAAAAAGGGTGCTGGTGGTAGTGTATGGAGGTGGGGTGGGATGGGGTGGGTAACAGATCAGTGACGTTGTGAATGAAAAGAGTGTATACCCCAAAGACGCTTAGTTGACAACATCATTTCTATATAAGGAAGACTGTGTCGTATTGCCATTAGGAGGTCCTTAATGGAATTAGGAACTACACAGTGTGAGTGTGCTGCCTATGAACCTGGAAGTCCTCTGGCACGTACAGATAGAAACAACTACGCAGCAATTACCTCCTTCTTCACTACTCAGAGAGGTGGAGACTCTATTTCATTTTTGTACCTTAGTGATTAACAGAGATGTGCACTCCACCAAGAGTTTTTCATGGAAAAGCATATATTTAGAATAACATAATGCTTTTATATTTTATCAGGATAACACTGTAATATGCAGAAATCTACAAATTGTGATACCTCTATGGAAACACTGAATTCCCCCCGCCAAGGCACCGGAACTGTGCAAATGAGAATAAAAAATGCCAACAGCCACCACGACAGGCTGAGCCAAAGTAAATCCATGATCCTCACCGATGTTGGGAAGGTCACTGAACCCGTAAGTCAAATATCTCAAATACCTCAAGTTCCCTGATATAGAATTGTGTAAAAAAAAAAAAGCAAATTGGCCTTGTTTTATTTGTTTTCCTAAAGTGCATGAGAAAACTGTTTTTGTAATGCATTTTATCTTGCCTACTTATAGTCATAATAATATCCCCAGTTGTGAGAGAAGAGCTGGGATTAATCCAGGGTGATAAAGTGGATTTGGAGCTAGACTGACGAGCACCTTTGACTCATTTTAAGGGCCTCCACTATCATGCTTCAGTGTCATAAAAATAATGAGGTTATGCTAGCATGTGGTGTTTGTACTTCCAAATACAGTACATCACTTTGAAAAGCCAGAGGCTAAAATTAGCTAAGAATGAACTGAGAAAAAAAAATCTTTAAAAAAAACTGTGAAAATCTCTTCCTTAAAATCTTCCAACAATATACGATATTGGAAATTACAATCTGATTTGGAATGAGCTTAAACGATTGAAATGGTGTGGCGATTTAAGGTTTGGAGAGGAAGCCATTTTGTTTCGATAATGTGTCATTAGGAAGATTTGAAACAAAATAGTTAGAGATGAACTCTACTGCCAATTGTGTCCCTGCCCCTGCACGCATCCTGAGCCACTAAACACACTGATTGCGATGAGTCTCCTCTGGTTAATTTTCTTCCATAATGGTGGTAACTTGCAGCTGAGGCCATAGGATGTTACAAAATTATTTATGCAATGTTAGCCACTCTTTTGGACCCTGGATCTATTTTGTTTCTCACAGTGAGAGCAACAGCAAGAAATAGGTTAGCTGGGGACAGGCCGTGAGTCCCAGTCACCCTGCAGAAACATGTGAGCTATTAATTGAGTGTTCTGTTAATATCGTGGGGGCCTATGAAATATTCAGCTCCCTAACTGAGTTATTAAATGAGATCAACTTGCTGAGTAGCATGTTACTGATTATATTTATTCCCTGTTTTTCACTCGAATTTCAAGTGCAAAATTAACGCACAACAATCTCAGAAGCCTGAGAAATATATGATTTTCATCATTCTTTCTTCAGGTATGATAGACAAATGTAGTATGAGGAAGCAGTAATTATATTTTGGGAGTGAGAAATACATCATTAGATAAGGCACCGAGAGATGCATTTTTCTTTATTTACTTTCTCATTTAAAGGTATTGTCTGCTGGGAGGCACAACACTGCCAGCCTGACTTTGCTTTTAAACCAGCTAAAATGCTCCTCAACTATGAACTTGAGACAGTGGTTAGAGTAAATTATTGGAATCTCTATAATGTATTATCAGTAAGAACTGTACCTTTGAAAAAGTTTAAAAGTTAAGTATATTTAATGATGCCTAACATATTTTATTGGCTGTGTTTAACAAAAGGCACTATGCCGCAGTTGTTTTTGACAAGCATGAAAACATCACAGCATGAGACTGCAAAAGGAATTATGGAGAGAAATTACAAGTGATCCATCTCTCAATGAATTATCCACCTCAATAGCCCGCAGAACTCAGCTACCAATTAACACCTACTTTATTACATGTTGGGATGTACTTAATAACTTTCATGTGTTTATGCACTATTACCTTGACTGATGCCTCTTGTACAATTAGGCATAATTGGCATATCAATATGCAAAAGTTAAAAGGATTAACCCTCTTAAAACTAATGAGCATTTCTGTATCCAGCTGCTAAATGAGACAAAATTAGCATTTTTCACTTTTGGGCAGGATTTTATCATGCAGTTTCTCATTGTTGATATTACCTTGTTACATAACTTTAGTTTGGGGGGTTATATGCTGGACTGCTAGAGAAGAAGAGTTTTCCAGAGTTAAATTAGCTATAATTATCCCAGCTTTTGTTTCCGAATTCTTAGCCTGGGCAATATGTATTCCTCGATAAGGAACAAAAATAAAAGTTACTTTTGGTTATGTGTGCTCAGTGCATAATTATATAAAAGGAGTATTTTAGTGAGGATATGTCATTTCACCGAGAAAACTTGGCTCCGAGCTACTGTATTGAAAGCTTGCCATGGCACTAATTTTCTTTCTGTCTCAGTTCTTTTCATCTCTTTTTTCCATGCACAATTTTCTGACTAGATACTGACAGAATGTAAAGTATTTTGGCATATTTATTCAAACAAGCCTGTTAAAGATATCTGCTCGAGCTAAACTAAGAACTTGATTTTTCTGAAGTTGGAGGGTGGGGTGAGGTCAAGGGGGAAGATTTTGAACTTAGAAGAAGTGGGAGGAGGTGAATACTAAAAATGTGTGCACATGTAGCATGGTTTGTTGTAACAGAGACACATACATTTAATCTGTACAGAAAAAACTAAGAGTACTTGGAGACTATATATATATATGTTATGCATCCTATTTAGTATATACGGCATATATATATTATACAAATCTCATGTGGACTGACTGGAGGATATACTAATGCAAGAATCTGATATTACGTTCATAATGATTTAACTTATTACAGAAAATGATAAAAGTTTCTAGGGTGAAATCAATTATATAGTTTTGTCATTAATTCATAAATTCCTCTTTTATTATTTTGTTTAATTTAAAATATGTTTAATATGACTGTGACCTCAGAACACAATATAAAATTCTCCTATAAAATAAGAGCCTATATTCTTGGTATCCTAAATCAAGGAGTATTTTGAAATGCCAATATAAACATTTATTTGACCCTAAGCTATGCAAACATAGGTGAATTTACTTGTTAAATTAAACGTTTTGATTACCTAAGAGCTGCAGGGAAGCATTTCAGTAAAACAGGTATCAATACTCCGTTAGTATTTTATTGGTGGTGTGCATCATTTTCTTTAAACACCAAATAATCATTTTTATGTTGTTAATGAGATCGATGCCTTTTCCAAATTCAGAGTTTGATTTCCCGCTTTGCTACCTGGGAAATGCTGGAGAGGTGGGAAGTTTGGACGTAGGAGGATGTGGTTAGCAAGAAAATTGCTTATCCATGAGAGAGGTCTCAGATTTCCGCCTGGTCGGGAAGAAACAGCTCTTTGGTCTCAGCGATTTGTTGTCTCATCCTGAGCACTGGAGTGAGACCTCTGAAAGGTGGACTGCTTATTTACCCGAATGTGCTAACCGAAGAAGCAGACAGCTTAGTGAGTGTAAATGGGGGCAAGTGAAGTGTGCCTCTGTAAGTGATGAAAAGGCTAATGTGCAATCCAGCAAAGAGCAAAAGCAAAAGGTTTAATGTGGCTTTGATGTGATTTACAAGAGGGACACTCCAGCCTACTAGACAGGTTAGAATAGATATTAATGAAGAGTTTAGCCCAAATCAAGAAAACTGCAGACAGGACTTGAAGGCAAGAGAAGTTTCGGCATTTAATGCTGGTGTCTTAGGCAGCAACATGTATGAATATTCACCATTTCCATCTTGTAAAGCCTGCAGCAGTGCAATGCCTCCTTCATGGCCATCATAGAGAAGGAACTGTCTTATTACTGTTCAGATAAAGACTCAGGTCAAGACATTTCTACACGTTAGCATACCAGACTCCTTTTGCTTCCGTTAGACTGTGCTCGTTCATTTTTCTTTTTAATATATTATAAGGGAAAAGAGGAAACAATTTTCTTTTGTTTCTTACTTCTGTGATTATAGGATACTTGCCAAAGTTGTGGCTAGCCAAAAAGGCAGACATAAAAATTGCTACTAAAAATATAAGCCTTCTGTTTAGCAGAGTTTTTGAGAAATATTATGAGACTATAGGACTTGTCCATGTTTACTTCAAATCAAGCTTATAGTTAGGTTTGAGGCTTTGTTTGTATAAATTGTCCTGAAGTGGATCCTGATATTTAATTAAAATGACACTAAATCACATTGAATTGATAAGACTTGGCATCTCAAACAAAGGTAATTGCCCGTATTGGTTTTGTGCAAAAATAGCGCTGCTTGGAAAATGTGCAGCCAACACAGACTGTCAACTCCATTTATAGATCAATATGTGAAAACCATTGATCAGGCAGGCATGTATAACAGTAACACTTTGCATTTATTTGTTGTTTTTATACCACATTAAGGCTTACAGGATTATAGGCTTCCTAAATATTTTGACTTCTTCATAAATATATGATCTGTTGCATGTTAATTAAATGAGAGTCTGCAGCCATTTCTAAAATTGTTTTTAGTTTGATGATTTCCTTTTATTGCTGTGGATCGTATGATCTGAAAATGGATTAGTTTCCTTCTGCATAAAGATTATTAAAGCTTATTTTAATGTATCCTATTTACTGTAACATGTGACTGCCTTTTTGCTTTGAAAAATATAGATACAGACAATTATTTTCTCTTAGCAAGAGGCTGATCATTTTTTATTAACTGGGCATTTTCAGCGCTCAGGGTAGAATTATTTCCTGATGTATTTTGCACACCCTGTAGATAACGGGTCTTCTTGATTTCTCCTGATAGAATTTGTTTTCTTTCCTTTCTTTTTATCTAGCTGTGTAGTACAGGTATCTGATCAAACATTATGTAGAAAATAAACTGATCATCTCAATTAAATTCTAGGCACAAATATAATTTGAATTCTATTTTTCTGATTCCAGAACAAGCCTTATGAACTGTTCTTATACACAGCATTCTGCAGTTAAATCTTTCTTATCTCATCAATGTAAGGACAGTGTTTTGTTCCTAATCTTTATTGGACTATTGTGGGTGACATTTGTAAGCCATTTTGGTTTACAAGGAAAAGGTGGAGGACAGTGGAGTGAGACTCTTCCATAGATCCAAGCCTCAGATATGACTACGCAATAATGTGTCTTCCACTGCAATTTTCTTTGCCACTGAGAGGTCAATTTTGTTGAGAAATCTTTTTATATCCTCTATATATATTAGGAGTGCTGCTTTCAAGACAATACTTGGCTTTATATACGATATTAAAACAATAGTAAAAGAAACAAGATTGCAGAAATAGCAACAACCAAAAAAATCATGAAATTCAAGGGTTATGTAAGGTAACTAGTCTGCTGTAGAGCAGACGAAAAAGTTATTGGCTAGAATTTTGACTTTTACATAATATGCCCTGAGGGGCAGAGGGTGGAAGAAGAAATCAAAAACCACCAGAGATTTTTTTTCCTTGAACTTGCCATCTCATGTCATCTCATGCTGTGAAAATCTCTAACTCTGTTTACCAAGCACAAATTGGACTTGCCAAAAGGTTCAGAAAGTTTGCGACAGCGTCGAGTCCACGCTTCAAAGAATGAGCCGGCGCTCTTGGATTCACATACGTGGCTGCGTCGTTTCCATTCTTCACTTGCGCATAGCTAAATTTGTTTATAATCTCCTACTGATTGAACATGGCGCTGAATGTACATGAGATACATTTTTTTAAAAGTTAGTCCTCTGATTACTAATTTGAATCCAAAACTCTAACCTTGTTAGCATCTGGACTTATTTCCATAATAACAACCCCTTCAGAACCTACAAAGTAATGAATAATTGACAACAAATGAAATGTTTTGATAGTTGTCGGCACAAAGCATGTTTAATGTTTTGTGTTGCTTCCTAGCTAATTATGTAGATGACACATTTGTCAGACCTTGACTGCCATTAGAAACGTGTTTCCAGAGGGGAGAAAAACAGGCTATTCATAGAGTAATTAACTAGAATGCTCAATGACCTGTGAGAGATTCAAATCGCTGCCAGTTCAGACATTGTTTTGTTACAGAAGCAGAGGGGTAATTAAAATTCCAAATTACAGTCCTATGATGGAGCATTTGTTTGTTGACAGTATACTCTTACTCTAGTTTGTTAATTCTTTTTTAAATTGCTTCTAATCCATTTTATAGCTTTAGGAGTTCCGTCTTTGAATTTACTGACAACTAATATTATGGTAAATTGTACTTCAATGGAGTACAGCCTGCCTCACAGTTTCAAGGGAGCACAAGGTGGGTGGGATGAAATAAGCTCCTTCCATAAGCTGACATATCAGGTGCTGTCAGTGGGAATGCCTGTAACGCAGAACATCTTGTTAAATACTGCGCTTCCAATTCTGTATTAGGGGAAAATGTCCTAGTAGAAAACACAGAGATAAAAGAGAAAGCAACAATGAACGTCTAAAAAGGAGAAAGGAACCTAATATCTCAACAGGAAATGATTGATTAAGGGGTTCTCTTACCACGAAGGAGGAGAGAAGAGTTAGGACTGAGGATGATTTGGGTAACGGTGTAGAGTTCAACGCAGAAGATGCAACAGTCTAGAAAAGCTCCCACAGATCACCCAAAAAGAAGCGCGTGTTTTACAGCAGTACCTTCCATCTTAGGTCAATATCAAACCGCAGGATAATGTATCACGGATGAAATTTGTCAAGGATTTATTGGCATAGTTTACTAATCTGGAAGGCTAACATAGTCTAAAAAATCCAGCTGAAGTGAAACATTTATTTAGGTTGCTGAAAGTGAGAATATAGTTTTATTAAAAAGATCTGACAGGAGTCACACGGTGTTTGATGCAGGCGAGCTGACAGAGGCTTGCAGTGAGCGTTGATTATCCCGAAGTCACTGTCAGCTAGGATTGATTTTCACTTTCTCCGTTTATGTAACAGTTCCTGTAATACAGCTGACCCCGAATCACGTTACCTTGTCATTTCTCTGCATGGATCAAGAAGAGATGAGCTGAAAATAGCTAGACACTGACCTTGAACTTGCCAGAAAAGTGAGAAGTGACAGTGGGGTTTTTCTGTAGTTCACGTACAAAGATGAAGGCAAACTGTTCCTCTGTTGTGTTCACTGTAGCAGCACAAGGGGGCAGAGCAGTACTAGAGATTACAGGTAAAACAGAGTCTGCACCAGCATGCATAGGCTCTGAAATATCAAGTTAGAGCCAGAGGTCTCATTTTCACGTCTTAGCATAGACATAAAGGAGAATTACTGATGAATGAAAATCTAGGGTCCCCTGATGTTCATAATCAGTAATCTAAAAGTGTACATTCTAATTAAAAAAGGTTACCTAATACTCTGTGTGGCAGCAACCATGCTTTTCCACTAAATTACTTGCCACATCTCTTATTTAATTCATATAATACTCTTCACCCTTAAAATAACTTTGGAACCATAGTCAATAATATTGAGAGTTTTATCGCAAATTCCTAAGGTGATGTGTGTCACTTTAGGACAATTATATCACAAGATAGGAACAGTCTTTTTATACTTATTAAGTATCAAAACTCCAAAATTAAAATTGGACAGTGTTATATGGTGATGTGCACCTACAAAGAGGTAAAATGCAGAGTGGAAAATGACATTTGTCATTTGATTTCCATTTGTCCATATCTTGTACATTTTTCCCTTTTAATGCTTACCTCAGTTTTCAAAAATGTTTTTCAATAGATCATCGTTATAACCTTAATTAATCTAAAACTCAGTATGTTGAACATAGTCCTTTGCTTGCTAGCACTTACTTAAGCTAAATCGTTGTTATACTGATGCTGAATATTTCTAATAAAGGATACTCAAAGAACTTGCCCAGCAAAGCAGAGAATGAAGCAGATTGAGAAACAGAAGAACAAACAATGACTCAATTATTCCCCAGGTTGTAAGTGCCTTACGTCACAGCAAAATAGCATCTTCTCAGGCATGACAGCACAATAACATTGCAAACCTCCACAGTAAAAAGATCCTTTCTTGCATATAATGGATTCTTTCTGTATGTGTATACACACATACACACATATATATACATCTCTCTATGTAGATATAGATATACATATAGATATACATGTAGATATGGATACACATAGAGAGATGTATATGTATGTAATATTTATATACTTCAATATTTTATTTTATTTCCTTTATTTTATTATTTTATTTCCTAGAATATAAAATATATTCTAGGAAAAATAACTACATATATTTGAAAGATGAAATATCAAGATTGCTTCAATATTCCTCTTTTGTACCTTTAACTCAGGACAAACTGACAATGTTAAGATCTGAGAAATGAGTAGAATTCCAATATGTTTCAAGGATGGAATAAATAGGAGATAATTCTGTTGCCAAGATGAGGTTGAAAATATCAGAATACCTGGGTCATCACAGAAATCTCTAATTCCTGGTTTTTGGCCTCATGTTGAAGAAAATAGCTCTGTGCTTCAAGCATAAGTCCTCCAACTTAGAAGGATTTGATATGTGGGTATGTGTGTGTAGGAGAGGTGGGGCGGTGGTGGATTTACAGTTACAAAATTGGTGTGTCTAAAACTGACTTCTTTGAAGGCAATCCTGAGGAACAGTAGCGTTCTTCTAGAGTCATACAATCTGCTTTGCATTCCTGCTCCTCAGAGTGTGCAGAAGACCTCTTGCGTGCCCTCTCCTAGGTGCTAGGAAACCCGTCCCTAAATGGTTGATTAGCTTCTGCTTCTGAGGTCAAGATGGATATAAAGGTGTTGGCTGCTAAAACACTTCCCCAGAGTTGGTTTTTGCCCCCTCCCTTCAGTGTGTAAGGCTTTTAATAAGGGACTCCAGTCCCTGATGTGTTCAGATTCAGTTTATTGTTACCATCTGTTTAATTACCCTCTCAGGTTTGTGTTGGGAGGCATGAAAGTATTCTATCCAGCCTTTGAACCCCTGTGTTCCTAAAGAGATGTGGGTAAAGTACATGTCAGTTTTCAAAGAGCATATTAAAAACTGATAAGCAGAACCATCTCCAAACAATGCCATGTAAGGAAAAGGTATTGCTTTTCACATTAATGTGTGTTTCAAGTAATTAGCAAATGTACAACAATGTAGCACTCTTTCCCAGAAATGATGCCATGTTCTTTACATGCAATCTCTATGCTTCTCCTTTGAGGTGATGGATTTTTATGATCCCCATTCACTTCCAAGACATTAGCAATAAGTTTATTAGGAGGAAATATGGGATTTGAGTTGTATCAGGATGTATGGTTGTTATATGTCAAGCAGGTTTAAGCAAGTGCTAAAGTAAAAGAAAAAGCATATGCTCAAAAAACGAGGATAGAAAGAATCTTCGTGGGAAGGTGAAAAAACCCAGAGGAAATTCAATTACTTTATTCTTTCTCTTTTTCCTCTTCCACATTATTATTATTATTATTACATTGCATTCTTTTTTTTGTCTTGAGAAGTACCAGCATATTGCTCCTAGTGGTCAATACTCACCATTATATGGTGCATTTTCCGCATGCAAATGCCTTTGATAACAAGAATTACACTGGCCGACACAGACCTCTCATTCATTTATGTCCAAATTTATTTTCTATATCAGCATTTGGGTGAAATAAAAAGGTAACATAAAATGAACAAAAACCAAATTCGAGTATTTCAGTATCAAAATATTTTAGAGATCTGACTCTGAAAACCAAAAGGAAATAAACCAGGTGATTTTACTTCCTAAGTCAAACAAAGAAACCAAATGACTACTAATGTATCATTTTTATTATCCCTTAGGAGGTGATTTCATTAAGTGAACGTTTTTTTCCTGAGATTCCAAGATGATGTTAGATTAAGAATGTGTTTGACAGTGTTCAGAAATGGTAGTCTTGTTTTTATGTGAGTGCCCTTCCACAATACCATAACATAAACAACCAAGGTACTTTTTCTTTTTATCCCTTCATGAAGAAACCAATGCTGTTCTTGCCTCATGATCTTATATTATTTCTGTGGAGAAAGAAAATAGTGATGCCACTAACTTTCCTCTACTACTTTTGGACACCTGACCTGCTTTCTTTCCCACAGGGTAAAAGGAAGCTGCAGTCTTCATATTTCCAATGAGAAGGGACATGTGTCTCCTTGCATTGAATTGTCTTAGATCATATCATGTAGCACAAAGTGACCCAATATAGAAAGACAGGAAAACAAAGTGACAGTTTTGTTTGCTCAAATATAAATGCCAACATCAAAACATGGGGGCAAATCCTAGAGGCCCACTGCCAGATCGCAGGAATTAAATAACAGGAGCTGATATTCTGTACTTAAATAAAATGTATTCGAGGCATAGTCTATACCAGCAGTGAAAGGATAATGAACAAATAAGCTTAGCTCAAGTTAGACAAGCTGAATGTAACTATGACTATTTTTAAAATCCATGAGAGAGTGAATCTGGCTGATACTTCACAATACATCACCCACTGTGGTCTTACCTATTGATCATAGCCTGACAATGGGTAACCTTTCCTGGCAACTACTTCTTTTACCATGAATTATTGACAGTGTTAATGCCAATAGCACATGATCAAATAGACAGGAAAAAAGTTTACATTCCTGGATGTGCTATCCTTAACTTCCATGCTTTTAATATCATAGGTTAAAAAAAAAAAGAAAAAGAAAAGAAAGAAAGAAAGAAGACATTTTCTTTCCTGTCTTGAAAATACTAATGAATAATCTTTTACTTTGACACAGATTATTAATGTGACATCCTTATAATTCTCATCTACAACGCTTTTGGGTTAATAAAGCCCTATATGTAAGGGAACATTGTAACTGTTTTTTACTACCCTAGTATCCTCTATCTTACATAACAAAAATCCTTGGAAATTTTACTCTAATGATGTGTCCTGAGGTCCCTGCATTGAAGTTTCCTGCTCATCATCCCAGCCATGCCTCTGTTTGTGTCCTTTTAAGAGTCCCCAAAGTGGAAAGTGGGCCAGCAGGTGAACTACTTTCTCCATTCATTCGTTAGTTCGTTCTTTCATTCATTCAACAGATATTGATTGGCACCCACTGTATGTCAGAGACTGTTTTGAAAGCTGGAGATACTGAGCAAAAAGATTCTCTGTCCTCCTGGAGCTAACATTCAAGCAAGGTAGCATTCTTATTCTGGGCTAGGCCAGGCTCAGCCATCCTCTTCCTGGACATCATCATTGTCGCCACCAGCACCTCTTCACACTCAAGACTAGTATTAGCATCATGTATCATACATTTTTTCACAAATATTGTACACGGTGTCTAAAATTGCCCTGTGAAATAAAATACCGTCACTGTCTCTTCCTATAGATGCATTTCTGTGGGTTGTCAATCTCAAATGAGATTTTTTTTTCATTTGACATTGTGGAACTCCCACCTGATTTTAACTTACTTTAAACTCTGTTCTGCACACTTTGACCTATTTGCTATGTCTTGTCTCCTTTGGCATACACAAGTTATTAAAGGACTTTCTTTGGTAACAAATCAAGGTGCAAGTATTTCTATCTGGTTAAATTTATAATGTCTCTTTTATTCATCACCCATCCTTAGACTTAATGTACTTACGATAAACTTTTAATTGGAATTGAAATAATTTTCATGAATAGAAACTAAAACATTAGTATGTTTACTTGACATCTATGACTGTTTATGCTTTCAACAGGAAAATTGAACACAGACCCAATTTAGACTTTTACAGAGCATTCAAAATTTTCACCAAGTGCTTGATTTTTAAAAAATTTTATTGTGATCTTTGCTGTTGGGGTCTGGCTGAACATTGTCCTCTAAGTACTCATGATTTGTGGAATTTTGTGGGGTTGATCATGGAAGCAATGATCCAATTTACAAACCTACCTAAGCAGTCCCTATCATGAGTGTTATTCTTGTCTGTTTTAGAGGAGTAGGCTGCCATAGCCCTTGAAACCCATTGCCAGCCATAATACTAACATGCACCTGCACCGAAACAAAGGTGACTACACTAACCATGAAGCAAAGGTCAGAGAACATAGGCTCAGTTGGCAGTATGAGCTATTTTGAGGCTTACTTCATTCAGGAAAAAAAATAAGAAAGAAGAAAAAAACTTTTTGGAAGAGTAATTTCTTCAAATTGCATAGACAAATGAGGGCCAAAATACAGCAACACCCAGGTATTGAAATGAACTAATCAGTTAACCAGTTTAAAGATTTAGCTCTGCATAAGGCAAGGTGATCTTGGATCTTTCCAATTACTTGATCATGCACACAATAGGCTCTATTGAGACCTCATCATTTCTTATTTCTCTCATGTGTGTGTAACTGGACAACAGTCTTGCTATGAGAATGGACAAGGAAACCCTGATTAGATTCTGGATGCATTAAAGAGAACCGTTTTGCAGCTCTTGACTGTGAATCTGAGCTTCTTTCCACTCCTGCTGCCCTTTCCTATTCTGAGTCCCCCAATCTCCTGCCTGACTGCTTTGTTGAAACCAGTCTTGGAAGATCCACGCTTTCCAAGATAGCCAAAGTGTACCTAGAACTCTGATAGCGCCCTTCCACCTATGCTTCAAGGACCTGTTCCAGGACAATATTGACTTCATATGTACTACTTGCGTTCTACAGTGAGTCTAAAGCAGGGCTTACAAACAAGTAGCTGACACAATTTCACCCAGCTATTTTTTGTTTGGCTAGAATGGTGTTTTTAAAATTTTGAGTTTGAAAGCCTTTGGTTCAAGTTGTGGTGTCTTCATTAGTTTATGCTACTTGCTTGGCCCTAAAGATATTTCAGTTTGTAATCTTAAAATTATTTCATTGACTGGCTATTCAGAGGTGAAAGCATAATGTGGCAAGTCAGAAGATGACAATTGTTGGTTATAAATTTGGAAATTCAGAAGATGACAATTGTTAGTCATACATTTGGAAATGTAATCTCTATCACATTTCACTGACGGTGTAAAAACATTCTGTTATATAGCTAAATATGAATTTTCTTATTCAGATTTTCTCATTTAGGTTTATTTTCAATTTTAGACTCTTACATTCTTATAAATTAACAAACATCTTGCTGCCTCTTAGACAACACTAAAAAATAACTGTGATTAACTACGGAAATGGTGTTCTCCTGTCACCAAGTTATAAATATTCTATTTATTCTGGGTTATCTATGGTTTAACTTTTGTGGGTTTTGTTAAATAGTTCTGAAAACTTGATGAGAAGCTACTTTGTATTTAAATGAAGCAATGCACTTCTAAATCTTATTAAAAAAAATCATACCAGGCCCTTAAAAATGAGAAATGATGCTATCTAACAGTTCAAAATATTATAAAAAATTTAAATCAACTTAGATTTGATTAGTCATCTTATTAGTTATCATTTACTTTACATTCTAACTAATTAAACTTAATTTGAAGACTTTTAAACTTTGTTAGAATTTTTATTTCTTTTTCAACTGACGTGTAACGTCCCATAAGAAATGAAACACACAGAAAAATAAACTTCACAAATAGTCTTGACTCAGCTCCTTACAGCCAAAATTTCTTTTTCCGGGGCATCAGCTTTGCCAAATCAGAAGCTATCTGCCTGTATGGAGAGAGGATAGGTTCACATGAGGAAGAAAAAACTGTTTTGAAACAAAGATCAAAGGGCTTTCAGATATCTCTAGACTTGTGTCTTGCATGTCGAGTTCGACCTAAAGATGTGTTTTATTTGGCCCAGATAGTGTTTTTTCCTCCCTCTTTTCTTTTTTTTTTTTTTTTTTTTTTTAAAGATTTTATTTATTCATTTTTTTCCCCCCAAAGCCCCAGTAGATAGTTGCATGTCATAGGTTCACATCCTTCTAGTTGCTGTACGTGGGACTCGGCCTCGCGTTGGACGGAGAAGTGGTGCCTCGGGGCGCGCCCGGGATCCGAGCCCGGGCCGCCAGCATCAGAGCGCGCGCACTTAACCGCTAAGCCACGGAGCCGGCCCGCCTCCCTCTTTTCTATTGTGCTAAAGTTTAACATTGTGAATTTTCACAAAAAAATTTGCATATATGACATCTCTCAAAAAAATCAGGAATTATAGTATACCAGGGCTGGCTCCCCAAAGGTCAGACAATAACCAGCTGAAGGTAAGTAGATGTTGCTCTGTCTAGGTGGGGCAAGAGCCCTCTAGTCTGAGCAGGTCCCTTTCATTGGGTCATGTTACCTACCGGATATTTGCAATGGCAGTGCCAGCTTTAGCTTATCTATTCCAACCTTCTTTACATGCCCGCTAAGGACAAAAAGAAGGTGACTTGTCATTCAGATAATGGCAAAACTCATGTCTCCTTTGAGTATAAGTTTTCCAAGTTGCCTGTTCTAGGTGGGAATAAGGTTTTGAAATAGCAAGAAATAGTTCTTTTATATATTCAGGTGTTTATTGACATGAATGAAACTCGGGAAACTTAATCCTTTGCTGATTCCCAGACACTAATTAGTGCCCCTGTGGCACTCAAATCTCCAGTGACAAATCAAAGATTCAATCATAAGAGATGTGGCAAGCCTCTGTCCCTGAAGAGGCCCCTCCAGGTTCAATCAGAACTGTCAGTGGCAAGTGTCATACAGAGGTTGTAATGCCCTCGTTTGTTCATTATGAGTTTGGTACATGTTCAATATTTTCACCAGTAACCTTTGACTCTAGCCAGGATTAGAATTATTTTTAGGCAATGTAAGCCAGGCATAAATCATCTCCTCAAGTACATCGACATGATGTTACCTGCAAAGTGTTTTGCCACTCCCTGGGAGCAAATAGGAGTCTGGCGATTATGAAAATGAACTAGTGTTGGAAAGACCTGGGAGAAAATCCTGGCTCTGCCTTTTACTTACTATGTTCCTTTGGGCAAATTTCTTGATGGTTTTGGGCCTTGCTATCCACATTTTTAAATGAATATAAAAATACCAGTTAACTATAGACTAATGAAGATTAAAAGAGATAATGTATAGAAAGCACTAAGTATGATAACTGGGCACATAGGAAGTAATCAAAAATTGTAGAAAATTACTATTATAATTATGCTACTCATCTGTATAGAGTCCTTTTGGCAGGCCTGGCTCTGAAGCTTCGAGCTGCCTTGTGAGCTGTGCTGCCATTTGACCAATACCTTTCAGTAAACTGGCTCTCAGTACCCACCTGTATTCTGAACCATTTTGATTCAAATCACCTGAACTCTTACTCAATCTATTCTTGATTTATTTAAGCTTTTAATTTTTAGACAAATCTTCTCTGATATCTGACATGTTCCTACAATAATACCTCCTGGCTTCCATCCTCAGCTGTGACTCTCAGTCAGTTCTTACATCACAAGAATACACATGTTTACCATTTGAGGGCATCTACTATGCACTTGGCACTGTGCTAAGTGCTATAACAGAAAAGATTTGATTAAACCCTCATACCAACAAATAAATGATAGAACTGAGGTGTGACTCCAAGGAAGTCTGAAACCAAAGCCCAAGCTGTAGTCATTCTAAGCCACAGTCTGTATTATAAATCCTAAGCCCTGAAACCCTATCCTAGGCCCCTGTGGTGACATTCTGCTATGTTCGACCTGGCCCAGAGAACAAGTGAGAATCAAATATATATTCTCTTTTATACCAGTTAAAATTCTATTCAACTTTAAAGAACCAATAAAACTCAATCTTCTACCCAATGTTTTCTCTGACTGGCCTTTCCCTCCTCTGAACTCCTATAACAATTCTTCATTTGATTACTTATGTAATTTATTATGCACAGCTTTAGTGTATTTTTTTCTGTTTTATTTTGAAAACTTATTACCTTTCATTATTGTTGTTCAGCTTTTTATATTTTCATGTTGTATCTCTCCTACTAAAGTGAAAACTCCTTAAAGTCAGACATCATACCTAACCTCAACAGAACCTGGCTGAAAATAAGCATTGAATATATTTTTTAACTTGAAGTAGTTTAAAAAGTTTAAAAATATTATGTGGCTAGCAGTGTCTAAGAACACCTCTGCTAATTTTTGAACAAAATGTCTCCAAAAACACAGAGGGGGGCAAAAACACAAGAGTAAGAAAAATTTAGAAAATCTACCTAGGGATAGCTCATAACTATAAGGATAAAGAAGCTGAAATGAGAGGGGAAAAAAAAACCCAATAGTTCATGTATGCTTCGCCTCATGAACAGTAAAGTCACTATCACATCCACTGAGGATGAAAAAGGTAGCTCATTTCTTTGACTTGCCGCTTTATAATTCAGAAATGGTGGCATGTGTGCCAACCAAAAACTAGGCAAGAATCCCTCTACTACACAGGTGTTGTTTTCTGAAACAGCCATAACTCTGTGGCTCTTCATTCTTCCCCCATGTTTTTATATCCATTCAGAGACTGAAACTCCCAGAAAACAACATGGTAGGGATAGAAGGGGACTGGCAGTGGGGTAAGGCATCCTGGGAATTATAGTAACCACAAGTATATTGCTAAAGATGGAGCTGGAGTTACCATGAGCACCAGGAGGAGGGCAGGCGAGGGATTTAATTTTATCCATACATGTAATTAGTTCATTGCATCAGAGAACAAGGCAGGGAAAGCTGGAGATGATCCCATGTGTATCTAGCAAAACTATTCTAGGTAGTCTTCTGACTAAAAATTTGATGGAGAATCATGCTTATCAAACTGCTCTCAAGCTGTACCTAACTCCAACAAGGGAATTCAGCCACCCATCTGGACAATGAATTCAGTCCAGAAATGGTCACATGGCCTTTAGTAACCATTACAGATTGCATTTGGCTCCATGTAACAGAAAAGTGGACATACTGGCTTAAATAAGTAATGGGCTTAATTTTTCTGTGTAACAGTAATCCAGAGGAAGTAACTCCCTAGCAGTTGCAGTGCTTGGCTAAACAAAATATCAGACACAGGCTGCTTCTCTTTCCACTCACCGTCTTTAAAATGTGGTTTATTTCCTGTTGCTAATCTTCTCACGGCCAGCAGATGGCTGCTCTACCTTTAGCATTTCCACTGCACTCCAAGCAGGAAAGACAAGCAAAGTGCAGAAGGCCTGTGCAAGCTGAACTTACCCTCTTTTAAATAGGTTCCGTGGAATGGCCCATTCAATGATTTCTACTTGCATCTCATTGTTCAAAACTGTATCACACATTCACATTTAGCTTCAAGGAAGGCTGAGAAATGTAATTTTTTTTTTTTTTTTTTTAAAGATTTTATTTATTCAGTTTTTCCCCCCAAAGCCCCAGTAGATAGTTGTATGTCATAGGTTCACATCCTTCTAGTTGCTGTACGTGGGACTCGGCCTCACGTTGGACGGAGAAGTGGTGCCTCGGGGCGCTCCCGGGATCCGAACCCGGGCCGCCAGCATCAGAGCGCGCACACTTAACCGCTAAGCCACGGAGCCGGCCCTGAGAAATGTAATTTTTAATCAGGATACTTTGCTGCTGCAAATAAAATAATATCAGATAGAGATAAGGGCTAATAAAAGATCAGAGTTAAATAATAGAGAGGATTAAGAGTGAGGTGTGAGTGGGGACGTTCCTTAAATCTTACAGGGCTTTGTAGTCTACTATAAACAGTTTAGATTTTATTATTTAATGCATAATTTAGAGGCCACTGAAGAGTTTTAAGCAGATGAATCTCTCTACTTGGTAGAGAATAGGTTAGAGAGGAAGAGAGAAAATGAGAACACTATTAAGGAGTCCAAACTATTGACTCAATAAATCATGGTGGCTTCTGCTAGATTGGTTGAGTGAAGATAGATGGAAGAAAATAAATTAAAGAATATTTTAAAGATAGAATTGAAAAGACTTGCAGATGGATTGAGTGTACGTGGAAAGGAAGTGGGAAGGCTTCCAGGTGTCTCGAGGAAGAAACTGGGTTGATGATAGTGTTAATCAGTGAGATGGGAAGAATCAGCAATGACATGGATTCGACAAAGTGAGATGTCAAGTGGTCAAGTGGTCAGATTTCATTGTGGGAAGTTTGAGATTTCAGTGACACATCAAAGTCAAAGTGTCCAGGGGACAATCAATTATGTGAGTTTGGAGCTCAGGGAATAGATATTCCCTAGAGATGTGATTTTGATGTCAACAACCAAGAGATGATATTTAATGCCACAGAAATAGCCAAGATCCCATTGGGACAAAGTGTAGGCATAAAAGTGGACTCAAACTTACACAGTAAGCCTGCAAAGAAGTTGAAGGAGTGACTAGAAATGGGGGCATGAAGTAGGAGATGTCCATGAATTTTAAGAAAGAAGGATGTATGAAAATATTCAAATCAAAAAATATATATATTTCACTTAAGTGCCTGTAAATCAGTTTCTTTGAAGGCAAAAATACTTCATAGGAATTAGAGATGACGCAAAACTAGTGGATCTAAATGTTGGTATATATGACCTCAAGATAAAATAGAAACAGAGATGTTGTTTGTTTCGGAGGTAAATACTTTAGATATAATTTATAATCATATGTAAATATGCATGGCTATATAAGTAATATTTATGCATATGCATTTTAGTGAGTGCTCTGATAAAACCTAAACAATATTAGATATCTTTATATGTTTTAAATGGTATTTTTCCTCTCCTAGTAGAGGAAAACTCAAAATTTATTTTGCACTTTTGCTTTTCCTGTAAAAGGGATCAGATTCTGGTTCAAGAGAAGCAATCTCTTATTGCAACATCACAAGGAATAGGATAAAGTCAAAATGTCTGGAAAATGATAACTGGCTTCAACATGCAAAATAAGTGTTCAAAGATAGAATCAAAGGGCAAACATCAAGGTAAAGATAAAGAAATAAAGTATGCACAGATAATAAAGATAATCCACAAAACTTAAAAAAAATACTCTAATTTTATCTTGAGTAAATTGAGTGGATATTTTTGAACTTTATTTTTCATTTATAGTTTGCTCCAGGATAAAATGATAAGCTCTATTAATCAGAAAAGGTTAATGGCATATTATTTCTTGGGTAGATTGATAAGAATCTCTGGACCAAGTTGTTGGAATTTCTGTCTCAGTATACTAATGCACCTCAGCAGCAAATCACATGAAAATGTCAACTGTTATGTTTGATTTTACCCACTTAAAGAAACAATCCCATAAGGAACATTATAAGATAATGGAATGTGTAAAATTAATCGTTTTTCTAGTGGTCTTTTCCAGTTTTATTCTCTTTGGTTGAATTCCTTTCCCAATTTGGCCCTCAGATATGCATTCCCTTATTGGAAGATGTGTTTATGGCCACTGTGCTAGGGCTCACTTTGAGTCAACTCGTATTTATCAAGCAATTCCCTCTCACCCAAATATTCCCAGTGTAGTCACTACTAGCCATTCTCCTTTATTTGTACTCTCCATTTGTACCTGGTGGATTCTATATTATATTAATTCATAAAACCAGCTCTGCCAGACTCCCTATGGTTACAATTATTAAGGCTATGACTAAAACGATATCTTTCATATTGATCTTCAACCAGAAGTTCTTGTCCTGAAGCTTTTGTTTCACATTAAGACACTAATGATCTCCACCAAATGAGCAGCTTAATAGTCACAAAAAGCTGAATGAAAAGACTTTGATCATCACCTTTGAGAGTGCTGTATTCCAACATCTTTCCCATCCATAATTGGCAAACACTAACAGAGCATTTAATTTAAAAGAATAAAGAAAGAAACAAACAAAATGCTTTAAAGAAGCTTGTTTTTTTCCAAAAATTGTCTCCTTTTTTGTTTGTTTTTGCCAAGTAATTTTAGCCCTACACACTGTTTGTTTTCCAGATCATACAAAGACTGTTTGCCTATGGGTTGTTTTTAATATTCTGATTTTTAAACAATTTTTTCATTTTCTTTCTGTAAGAAGTGAGGTGCTATAAGTCCAGTTAAAATGGTAGAAATTAGGAAGCACTTTAGAGTGCCTATTTGATTTATTTGTTGAAAGAATTGGTACAGATTAATCATGTAGTCTCCCCCATGTCTAGAGGGACAAAAAAGCTACTTGATGGCTCTTTCATATTCACATATCCTCCTGGAAATAGTAGAATAATGACTCCATAATGAAGCCCTTATGCAAACACAATGTATCCTGAAAAAATATTAATGATATTTTTGTAATTGATCAAATGGGAAAAAAATCTCTTTAGGTATTAATTAGATATATTAACGTTACTCACTCCACTGCTAAAAAAGTAACAACACTATGGAGACTTTTCAGATCCAAGTTTTAAATCAATTTCATATTGTAGACTATTTTAATTTTCCCTTGGAACCTGTAGATGCATAATTTGAAAATGGACACTCTGTAGTGGTGGACTTATACATACGTAGAAAGAAAACTACAGAGGGTTAAAAAACATCAAGCCTAAATTTTTACGGGTCATTAGCTCTTAAATGCATCTCAAGGGCTCCTAAACCAATGAACTGAGAGCCTTGGGAAGCTCCTAGTCTGACCTGAGTGAAAGAAATGAGGAAGAGCATAAGTATTACCAGTGCTCAATGCTATTAAAATATTCACAGAAGACTAATTTGAAAGTGTATTAACCACATAGTAAGTTAAGGCCCTTCACAGATCAAAAGGTAAGTTTGGGGACAGGAAACAATTGGCGGAAGTAATTGGCAGATATTCAGGGAGGAAAGACTGGAGGAGAGAAGGCTGGGATGGAAAAAGACCTGAGAGCATTTTAAGGCCCGTGATTGGCAGAGATCCCTGTGATAATGATCTGCTTTTATTGGTGTTTCTTCCCTTAGGAGACAAATGCCTGAAAAATGGAAGCTCTGATGTCTCCACGGATTTGGAGCAGGCTTGTGCATAGGCAGAAGGAAGAAAAATTATCCCCACTACTTTTATTCTCAACCACAGATCTTGGGGTGAATAAGGCTCTCTAAAAGTCACCTTCAGGAGGCATTATAACTCTTTTACTCTTAAGGCTTCTTCTTTGAACTTAGAAATCACTGCAATATTTTCAGAGAGGCCTTTCCAACTACTGCAAACCACCAGTATCTCTAGGGCTGTGAATGATGATCATCTTGAAACCCCAACCTAACAGCAGATGTAGTTTCAATGGAAAAAGAAAAAGTCAAATATAGAATCAGAAAAGATATCTATTTGAATAATATGATAGTAATAATATAACTGAACCATATAATATATACAATACCTGAAAGAAATTAATATTTTATGACACATTACAAATAAAATATATACTATTGTCTAGAGAGAACATTTTTTTTAATGTTGGCAAATTTCAAGGGAATCACTACACAGTCCAATATGAACACAATTGAGTTCCTATATCTTGAAAATTTCTTCCATATTACCATCTGATCATATGAGAAAAAGAGATGACCTTATTCCCTCAAGTAAAATACTTCGGGATGCTTTTGTCACACAGTTATAAGAATTCACAAAGATTATTTTATATTGATGGAAAATGTTAAGTGGACAATAAAATAAGAAATTTTTCTATTATTAACCTATGTTATAATACATTTTTCCTCAAAGTTTGAGTTACAATTTTAAAAAACAATTAAAGAAATTACTCAATAAGAAAATAAATCTGTTATTTTGTTAATTTAGGTTATCTGCTTCACAGTGTTCAAAAATAAAGTAGAATTGGTATTCATATGCAGAAGACAGGCTATTAATAAATTAATCATTATATATCCAAAACTAGTCTGGGCCTTGCGCAGCTGGTTAAAGTTATTAGATGATAGCAAAGTAAATCTCCTTTCTCCTGTCTTCTCTATCACTTAAGATTAAATAGTGAAAACCAATTAACAAATAGGAAAATCTATATGAAAATCGTCTTGTAGGAGTCAGGTCTCTTTTGGTTGCACATGTAGAAATTCAATTTGAACTAGTTTAACTAGAAAAGAAAAAACTTGTTGGCTCTCACAGCATGTATGAGTTATCTATTGTTGCATAATAAACCATCCCCAAATGTTTATTTAGCTCACAAATCTTCAATTTGGGCAGGACTCATCAGGGAAGGCTCATCTCATTGGCTGGGGCAGTTCAACTCAGGCCTGGAGGATTTACTTCCAAGACAGCTTACTCACATGGCTGGAAAGTCAATGCTACTGTGTCCTAGAAACCCAACTGGGGCTGAGGGTTGAGGGGGTGTGAGGACAATTTCCTTCCACGTGGGCTTTGCATGACATGTTTCAGGTTCTCCCTGGTGTAGTGACTGGGTTCTAAGAGCTAGTGTCTCAAGAGGACACAATGGAAGTTGTCTGAACTTTTATATACTGGTTTTGGAAGTCATATAGTATCACTTTTGTGTGAAGTCATATAGTATCATTTTTGTGGTAATTACAGGCCTGCTAATTTTAAGAGAAGGGAATATAGATTCTTAATTGGAGGAGTGTCAATGTCATGTTGTAAGAAGAACATGTGGAATGGAGATCTTGTGGACACTTTGGGAAACGAAATTTGCCACATGATCAAAATTTAGAAATGTTCTATCCTCCACCTCTGCCCCTCACCCCTTTCTAAATATTGGCTCTTTTTCCCCTGCTACAGACAGTTTATCCATAAAGTGGATAAGATGAGAGCTGGCAATTCACATGCTTAGAGTGATCTATTGTAGGAGAAAAAAGAGGTCTTCCCCGTCAGCTGGAGACAGAAAAATTCCAGGCAAAGACTCTAACTGGCTTCATTTTGGTCATGAAGGAATTCTTAGAAAATAGCTGGTCAAGTTGGATGTTAGAGGGGGGATAAGGACTTAAAAGGCAAGGTTATGATTTGGACAGTACCCACCAAGACCATTTCATTGGGTTAAGAAAGGCTGTTCCCACTCACACCAAAGAGGAAATGTGTTCAGGACACACAACATAAAGAATATCTATTATAAGATTTGATAACATAAAGGGGCTTTTGCATTTTTCTACCTTTTACTTTTTATTGTATATTCATTTGTTCATTCATTCATGTGTTTGTGCATGTAGACCTTGCAGGCAACATTCTATATCAGTAATTCTCAAAGGGTCATCTAGGGATCCCTGGGAGTTCCTCACCCTTTCAGGAGGTCCCAGAGGTCAAGTCCATTTTCATAATAATTCTAAGATATTATTTGCCTTTTTAACTTTTATTCTCACATGGATATACAGTGAAGTCTTCCATAGGCTACATGACATATGATATCACAATAGGTTAAGTGAAGAAGCAGATAGGAGATTCTTCTGTCTCCTATGAAGCCCAACATTAAAGACATTTGCAAAAATAAAAACTAAGGCCTCTCTTCTCACTACATTTTTATTTGTTTTGGAAAATAGTTATTTTCATAAATATCTGTTATTTATGTTAATAAATAGTGGGTTTATTATTGTTGGGTATAAACAAATGAATACATAAATATTTTTTTAATTACTTAATTTTAGTTCCTTTCATGATAAATTTTGTTAGATATAACCCACATTGACAAGGCCTTTAAGGTCTTTAAGGAACTTAAAATTTTTTTGAGTATAATGTCCTCTGAAAAATGTTCAAGAACCTCAAAGTCAAGAATGTGACATCCAAGAAAGTAGACAAAGTCTCCACTCTAGAGCATTGTAGAGATGCTAACCTACTTCTAGGAGGATTCCAAGATTTATCATGCTGTACTCTATTTGGCTATCTAATTGTCAGTCTCCTCCGTAAGACTACAAGTTCTTAGAGGGTAAGGACTGTGTTTATTTTCAGGAAAAAACATATTTAAAAATGGTAGCTATTTGTTTTACAAATAGAACAGCAGAGAAATGTTCAGTTCTATGCATTCATGAGTCTCATTAAGGGATAAAATTTCTCTTTCACACTAATTTACTTCTAAGGTGGAAAAAAAATGGAATTGAAAAGTTATCAATTAGTTTGAAAGTGCTCATTAAAATTTTAGATTTATCATAAACTGATATTGTCTGAATATTGTTTAAAGTGACTAATAAGTGTTCATGATGTCTGGATTGTAGAATTCATTACACTCAGAAAAACAGTATTACGTCAAGTGCGTTTTAGTAATTTGGAATTGCTGTATTGAGTTTTGCTGCTATTGAGGGTATACTATATATCCTTCATCAATCTTGAGCTTTATTTTCTGAGGCAAGATGCCTATTGTAACATAAAAACAATTTAGAACTGCTTGAGCCCTTAGAGACCATTGGCTCCAATAGCCTCATCTCATAGATAGGGCCAGTCGTTGCGTGGCTAACTAGCCCAAATTACACTCAACTGGTCAAGACATGGCCAAGAAATTCCCTAGATCAATGATTTGGTGGATTAAGAATGTGGGCAGATGAATTAGGTTCAGATCCTGGTTTAGCCACTTACTAACTAGGAAACATTTTGCATGTTCCATAACCTATTTGTGTCTCAGTTCCTCAATAAAAAATGAAATAATAACAGTAATTTCTCCCAAAGGGTTGTTTTGAGATTTAAATGACCTAATATACATAAACCACAAAACAATTGTCACATGTCAAGCTTCAATAACTGTTACTTTCTCTTACTTGCAAGCCAGTGCTCTGTTCTTGCCATGGTTTACAGTCACAGGAAATAATTACTTGAGAGCTTTTTGGATTGCTAGAGGATTTAATAGTGATAATAATACGTGATTGATATCTTGGAAAGACTCTTGGGCTGGTGTTCAGAACGTCTAACTTCTGGTATCATTCCTATGCAAACTCTGGGTATCATTTTACACAGGTTTAAAATTGGGGATTTTGCCTAGATGATACCTTATATTCTGTTTCAAATTTTGTATGGTTATATTTAAATGGACTTGGATTCTGGGTAAAATAGAATGGATAACCTTAAATTAGCTGGAAATTCGCTGAGGCTGGATGAACTAAGTTGAGCAGAGGCATCCATCCCCCAAAAAGCCAAGTGTCTACAAGATACCACAAAGTCACAACTGGTCAGAATCATTCAGTTTAATAATAATTGCCATTTATGGATTCCTTAGAAATATGTCTAAAAGGCAGATACGTAAGAAGAAAGGAAGGGTCAATAAATAAACATCTTTACCTACGTTAAAAGCTGCTGATTACCAAAGCTGCAATCGACCAGAGAGGGCTTTCTCCTTTATTAATATAGAAAATATTTCTATTTTCCTTTGGTCAGATAATGGTGATTCCTGTATGGATAGGCATTTTATATTAATTTTCATTGTTGAACTTTCTCTCCAAAATCATTCCATTCTAGGAAAGACAACAGGATTTCAAATTTAAAATGGCTAATATTTATCAAACACTTACTACGTGCTTGGGGCTGTGCTCAGCACTGCATGCATCAAGAGATTTAATCATCAAAATTACTCTATGTGGTGTGCTTGTCCTATCACTTTCTTATAAATCAGGAAACCCAACTTGCCCCAAATCACGTATTAAGCAAATGGTGGTGCACAGACTCACCTCTGCCTGTTTAACTCAATAGCTGTGTTCTTAGTATCCTGTGTCGTCTTAGGGCTTCTCAAGACTCTCTTCACTTTCTCCTATGAGCATGAATCTGCTGATGCTGGACACTAGGCATGGCCACTATGATTGTCTCTATTGCCCTAGGAGGGATTACTTTGAGGTACTAGTAGGGAAGAAGAGAAAAATGTAACGTGAATTGAGTAAGGGAGTAGTGCTTTATATACAGTCTCACTTAATCTTTGTACCCGTAAGATAGGTTTTAGTAATATGGTCAGTAACTTAAGGTTACAGAACAATGATGTGGCCCTGAATAAGGATGCAAATCCCACGGTGTGAATGACACTGTCACTCAGGAGTTTTTCCTGTCCTTTAAACTATTTGAGGTGTATCCTTTTTTATAGTCAACTAGGTAGGTACAATGGATTCATCAACTTTCATTTAATCTCACCAGTATAAGGAGTACTCCTCTTTGTTTGGTTGGGCACTACTAGTTGCCTTTCTCGATATTTCTAGGATTATCTTCATACACTTTCATCTTTACCTTCTTCTATAGGTAAGCCAAGTCCAGATGGCCATTTAGGACCTAGAAGAAGAATAGCTCCTTTCTTCTGGTTTTTGTTCTTTCATTCTGGAAAATGCTTTCCACCTGTGGTATTATTCAGCACTGCTTTTCATTCCCAATCTGAGATCACCAATTTATTGTCTTTGGCAATGATTTTGGAGTCTACACAAACTGACACCAAAATCCTAGAGTAGGGTCTTAGGCTCACTTGGAATGGGAAATGCTCTTCTGCTACCATGCTAGGGTGCATGCAGTTATGTAGGGTACATAGGGAAATTATCATCATTTTTTAGTATAGTGATTACAAAATTTGGCTGATTATAAGAATCACTTGGGGAGCTTTTTAAAAGTATAGATTCCTAAACCCAACCTAGACCTTACAAATCAGAATCTGGCCTCTACTATTCACTGGGTGCCAAATCTTTCAGGCCTCAAAGTTAAACAAACAAACAAAAAAACTAACAAGAGTCCCCTCTATCAGCCAGCCTTTGAAACTCAGCCTATGAAACCAATAACATTACACCATACAAAGTCAGCTCTTATTAAGAAGCTAGAGATGTCTACCTTCTATTCTGCTTGTAAGACTCCAAACCTTTCTGTCTTAGAAAATCTATACATAGCTCATCTAAATCTTAGAAGATCTATACTTTTTTATACTTTCTCTGTCAAACATTTCCTAAGGGGTGTGTGTGTTTGTGTGTGTGTGAGAGAGAGAGAGAGAGAAAGAGAGAGAAAGAAGAAAATATTGAGTGATTGCAGAACCAACATGGCATCTTCCATGTGGCTTCACAAACTTTGTAGGGGATTTTCCTCTCTCTTGCTACCATTCACCAGAAAAATCAGTATCTGCGGGGGTGGGCATTAGTACATTTGCAGGGCCTGGCTCTGGTAAGACAAACATTTTAGGATGAAAGAAACTGAGAGATATTTTAGGCAATCATGTTTACCAATTGATTCAAGCACCCAGCAGGAGCAAGGTCACAGAGGATTGAGGTGAGACGGTATTCTGTAATAAGAGATCTGTCTATATGTAGCAAGGCTCCTACGATGTAGCAGGGATACTAAGAATATAATCCAGTCCCAGGAAAGAGAATGAGCAGGATTTCAGAGGAGGCAGCCCTTCAGCAACTAAGAGTGGTTCAGGGCAGGCACTCTCCATCACAGGGGAGGATTAGATTACCAAAGCCTAGTTGTCAAGGATGAGAGATCAATCTTACAGATTATGTCAATACTAGAGGCGAGTGAAGAAGATTGGGAAGGGCCACAAGAGTTCTCAGTTGGGACCTAACATTTAAGCTGGACTAGCAGCATAGATTCAGGGTTGGTTGTTCATCAACTGTTAGGACTGGCTCTGGAGCTAAGCTAAGTCCATTAGAAGAGCTAGTCTTCAGAACTGAAGATAAGCAAAGGTAGGAGAAAGTCAGCAGGGCTGTTGAGTATTGTCAGATAATGTAATTTATTCATAACCAAATGAATTATTTCTTCATAGCCAATGATGAATTATTATCAGCTTAAAAGTGTCCATGTTATTGAAACCATAGAGATTTAAGTTCTTTTTCAGATTTAAGCCTTGTTTCCTAAGTGTAAAGCGAACAATGATGATCAATGAGGAAAATGAGAACGAGTTCAGTGGGCATCATCAAAGACTGCTGTTTTTCTTTGTCCTGATATAAACATATCTTTGAAAAAATAATCAAGTAAATTAAAGTATCTAAAAAGGATCAGATAAGAAACAGGAGCACATGAAGGGGAAATAAAAGTGTATAACAACTGAAAGAGTCACATATTTCCAATATGAATATGAGAATAGGACACTCTATTTAAAACTCTCTGTAGATTTCTCTGCTTTGGCTTATCTTTTTTATTTTTTAAAGCTAAAGATAAAATGCTATCATGTTAAGTTTATTTATTGGAAGCAAAATTGACTAAAAGAAAAAGATACTGTCCTTAAACTGAAGCTTCAAGTTGTAACCACATAAAAAGGTAGTCTTTATAAATCATCCAGTTAGCATGGCAGTGCAAAAGACAGGAATGTAAGATTAAGCAAACCAGAGGTTTCTCTGCTGTGACTGCCCTTGCTCTTCAGAGCTCTTTCTTTCTCTCTGACTAGTAGCCCATGGCAGTCGACTACAACTGGGGAGGTCAGCATTCCAGCAGCCCAAGTCTCATGAAGAAAGGACAGAAACACATAACCTGAAATGACACAGCCACTGATGCAGTTTGTTGCTCCCCTAGCTTATATTTTGAAGTCTGTCATGTGAGCTGAATTGCAAAGAATAGCATTCGACAGGGTGAAGGGTTGCATACACTAAAGAGAAGGCAAGATTCTTGGTGAGACAAAAGTCTGAAGGACAAGTGCCTTTAGCACCAACTGAAAGTCTATCTGTATAAACATGACCTCAAAAAATTGGACAGCACTGCATAGCCAATAGAGAGATAGTAAACCAGATAAACTTATTTAGTTGGGTTGCTTACTTAGGGATTCTGTCTAATGACTTTGACTTGAGTACAGCAGGACTATTTTCTTTGCCCATAGTCCCACCCATACATTACCTGGATGTTTTGGAATGGAATGGTCCAATGGAAAGAGAGCAGCAGGTTCTACTCTATGTGGCCTCCAGGAAACATTGTGTATCGGCATAGGATCAGGGGACTAGCTATCGAATATCTAGTAACTTAATATCTTTAAGCCTCAGTTTAGAAATCAATGATACCTATTTAAGGGGCTTATTTTTTAGATCAAATGACATTTCAGATGTAAATAAAAAAGAAATATTGTTTATTATAATAGTAATCCTACCTAGCCTATGCAGGACTCAACACAGTGTTTTGCTCATAGAAATGACCCAAGAAATACTCATTTAAACTGTAGCTCAATTTCCTTATCTTCCAAATAGATGTAATAATTTCCTCTATATTGTACAATACTGCTGCTTTATGAAATGGGCTAAAATATATGAAATCATTTTGAGAAATAAAGTGAAATATTTTTATTGATACTTTAATATTCAATTTAACATTTATTCCAAGCCTGCCATATACCAAGTAATGTGCTGATTTTGGAGATTATTAGGATGAACTGCCTATAGTCTCTACCTTAAAATAAAAATAAATTTCTTCTCTTTTTAATTTACTTTATCCCTATTGAAACTTTCTTTGCCTCCTTGCTTTTAATGCAGATTGAAACTCATATACTTTGAACATTTTCTGTATTTTTCCTTGATTTAAACTTTTGCTTCTCTCATTGATTTTTAATCTAGGATCAGGATGGGAGCAGGTCATAATTACATGGGGTTTTTTTCAAACTGCAGTCCCCTCTAAGATTCTATAATATCTCTTAGGAATGCTACTCAATGGCTATAATCACTGCAATAGTAACAATTGTTACTTACAGGTGTGCTTCCTTCAGGTAGGTTTGGAGGTCAAAAAAAATTGAGATGCTTTCTTTAGAAATATCCTTGTTTGATGGTTAGGATGAATTTTGCCTTCTTTGCCATGCATTGTAGACCTCCATTGTTAATTGCTATTGCTGGAAATCTATTTATCCTTTGTCAGTATCATCAGAAGGACTTCACAAATCATGTGAAAGCAGTTTCTCTAAGCAGAAATTTTAAATGATGTTTCATAACATGAAAAGGAACTTATTCTAAGTTTTCAAGAAAGTTGTGAAATATATATTCAAAAAAATTTTCAACCCCAAATTCATTAGCTTCACCAAGATCTTTCAACCCCCATCTTCCTTTTCTTCTTTAAACTGAGATCCCAAATTAACTTCCCATAGCTCCCTGCAACATGTCCTGATCTCTGAGAAAAACCTCACCAAACTCCTATAAAGGATATTCAATAAACACTCTTTACATTCCTTCCGGAACTTTGCCAGTAAGCTTCTGTAGAACCTGTGGCCAAAATTTCAAAAATAATTCTCAAGTCTTTCTTTCTTATTGCTGCTGATTTGGGTGTGTCTTTCCCTCTGGCTAGATGAGGAAAAGCAAATCAGCGGTAAAGCCACAAATTACTGGGATATCTGGGCATATGAAATAGGAACAAAAGCATATTTTCTTTGTTTATGGTTAAAACTTAGCAATCTCTATTTAAATCATTTCTACTTACAAAGAGCAAGAATTTGCCTTTTGCACTATGATAAATTTTATTTTGAAAAGTTATTAAAGTTTTCTGTTTTAAAGTTTAGCTATATATAGTTTTCATTTTAAGAGTTTATATTACAAAATTTGTTTATATCACAAAAATTTCCTTTAAGCATATGACTTAAGTAATTGGTTCCTAGGTTTGTTCTGTACCTGTTTTATATGCTTTGATTTAAGGTTTTTATTCCTCAATTTTGAACGGCCGCTGATTTCAAATCTCTCTCCCCAAACCAATATAATGACCATTCTATGTCCCTTTATCTTCAATACATTCCCACTTGGTCCTATATTTTATCAGCCTTCACATTTCCCTTAAAATATCTCCTAAATGAACCAGAGAGGATTCTCCTCTCAATGCTCAGGATTACAGTTTGGGAACCATTACTCTGTGTGACAGATTTCTCCCCAAACAAACACTTTGATCATTTAAAAATGATGGCCCTTGCCGAGAGCACTAATGAGCTAACTCGTGCCTTGTGGTGTGTACACAATGGAAGATAAAAAATGGGCTCAGAATTCGACTCCCTCTGTATTCATCCAAGGGGAGCATTAGTGAGAGAGTTATTTTTTAAAAATTAATACAATTTTGGCAGCTTCCCTCAATTTAGAAATAAAAAGGTTTTAAGTAGGTGACTAGTGAAGCGGCTTTCTCTGTTTATTTGGAGATTTCTGTGAAAAGTGGAAACATGAAAAGCTTTCCGAGGACATCACAGAATCAGGGAACTAATGCACCTCACCCGCCAATAACAACCAAGAGGTTACTTCCCAGCCTTTTCCACTTAGTGTCCAGAAAGATAAACATCTGGTTAAAGAATAGCACAAATGCTTTTTTCCTATATGGTGCTAAATGCAAACGTAAGCATTTCACTCCTAGGCTATTTGTTTGGGAAGGCTCATTTGTCTGTGTGAAATGTCTTCAGTGGACAAGAGATTGCGAGGCCAGAGGGAATAAGAGAGAGGCTAGGGTTTCCATTTCCCCTTGCCTTTTCCTTTAAGCCTGACTCTTTTCACCGTCCTTAGTAGGGGCATCAGGGAGTGAGTCGTTAGTCAGTAACCCCCGGGAAGATCAAGGGGCTGACTCCGAGCTGCTTTAAGAGGGTTTCTATTAGGGTTCAGAATTCAGTTCTTTTGATGATAATGATAGCTAATGTTTATTGAGCACTTATTTCGTACCAGCTGCTCTTGTAAGCACTTTAGAAGTATTAATCCATTTAATCATCCCGTAACTCTATGAGATATATAAGCTATTATATTCTCTATTCTGTAGATGAGGAAACAGACACAAAGAGGTTAAATAACTTGCCCTAAATCACACAGATTAATGGTGAATGCAGAGCTTAAACCTACTAGTTGTTACCATTGTGATTTTGTAACAAATGCTCTCTGCTGGATCAGACTTATAATTCCTTTTGTACTCGACTCATATGTATTCAAGGGTCTGATAGGCAAGTAGGACGTTTTCATGACATAGATCGATCGTGGAGAGTCCTGGTTGGGCATTTATCCAATTAGGTGTGAGAATTGCCTGCTCCTTTTCATTCTCTCTCGATTATTTGAGGAAAATTTTATTTTTCTTTTAATATGTTACACTTACTGTGTAATCAGTGCTTATTTGTTATCAAAGTTATACTTGAAGTTAACACATTTATCTAAAAAGCTTTTGATTAAACAGAACATTCCTCTGACTTTGCCATCTGCCTACCTATCACTCTTACTTCCTAGAGGCAACCACCTTCAACATGTTTAGTTATTTTGTGGTTGTTGTTTCTTATTTATAACAACTTCATATTTTTCAACACTATGCATGCACTGATTTATTCTGATTTATCTGTTTTAGGCATTATGTATTGACTTTCTGTTGTGATTATTTACTATTAGCTCTCTTATACTGCATGCCTTTTTCCTTTGCGTCAATTTTTCCATTATAATTCTATCACAATTTTTGTTTCAATCACTATTTGACGTTATTGTGATTTTCTAAATATTTCCTGTTGAGCCAAGAATTATTATATAATCATAATTCCTTTTGTATTCAGCTTTCCTTCATGGAGTTAATGATTGCCTTAGTTTATTTTGCTAACATTTTGTCATACTTATAGCTAAAAAAAAAGATGCCAGCAATCTGTCCAACACCTATCAATCTTTTTCTCAAACACTGACACATTAATAATACATTGCCTCTTTTTTTTTCATCTTCTTGCCATTGCTCTCCATCTTCTTACTTCAATTTGGACTGAAGACTCTCTTGACCTGACACATAGCTATGAGCATGTGATTTCTCTTTGCCATGTCGCTAGGCCTTCTTTTCCTTGGTCAAATCCTTCATTTTGCTAAAGTACTTTCCTCAGTTGTTCTCAAACAAGAATGTAAGGAAATGAATGCTTTGAGTCCTTCTATGTCTGGAGATGTCCTCATTTAATTCTGTCTTTTAATTGATAGTTTAACAGTCTCTGTAATTCTAGGTTGACAATCTTTTCTCCTTAAATTCTGAAAGCATTCTTCTAGCCTCCAGTCAGTTTTAGAAAAGCCCAGTACCATTCAGATCTCCATCCTTTTGTATGTCATCTCTCTCTCTTTCTCTCTATTTTCAATGTTCCATAATTGCGTGGCCTACTTATTTATTACCCTGGACACTTGGTGGGCGCTTTCCATCAGACAGCTCGTGTCATAAAATTCTGGAATAGTTTCTTGTACCTTATTTTAAAATTTCTTCCCATGCATTAAAAATATTTCTTTTTCTTTTAGGTTTTCCTGTAAGGCAAATGTTGAACTTCCTAGATCATTGTCTTATTTCTTCTTTTCTATGATTCATCTTTTTGGTTTTTTTTTTTGTTTTTTTGCTATTTCGTGACGTATTTATCATTCTTATCCTCCAAAACTTATGTTGCTTTAACCAATATATTTATATTTCTAATTTTCAAATGCCTCTCTTTATCATTATTATTCTTGTTTATATGAATCCTATATTTTTTCTTATGTCATGATAATATTACCAATAGTATTTTTTTTAAGTTTTCATCTGTTTTTGTATTATTTTTGCTTATTTTGGGTTCCTTTTTATGTTTGCTTGTTTTGATATTCCTCTTCCATTTTGTGACTTTTCCCAAAGACTTTAACTTCATTAAAGCAGAGGTTATTTTATTCAGCACTTAGAACAGTGCATTGCACATATTTGATGCTCAATAAATATATAATACAGTAATTATAATTCATGATATATAATATAGTAATTACATAGTATTATATATTATATATTATATAATTATCTATAAGTATAATATATAATAATATATTATTATATATTATATAAGATGGCCTAGACAGGACATCTGCTTTTCTTCATTTTCAATAAATTAGTTGTATGTGATTCAATAAATTAGTTGATTATATCCTCAAGGTGTGATAAGTCATGAGGAAAATAATTTGCTGTGGGAACTCTGACAGTAATAGGATAGTAATCAGACTGAGGAGTTTGGAATGATTATACCCACTCTTTGTCTATTTTCACCAGAAACTCCCCAGACAATTTCCAATTCAGTTTCACATACATATTTTTTCAAGCTTACCTCTTCTTTGACTAGTTAGTTCTCTTCTAAGTATACATCTAAGCAAGCGGTGGTAACTTGAAGGTCAATCAGGAAAACAGGATGAGGGATCTGTCTTTTATGAAAATGTGCTTCCTTTGAGAATTTTTTTTTTTTGATAGAAAAAGATGGCAGATTTTCTCTTATAAACCGTATGTTCTTGCATTTCTGATATCTGGAATCAGCAGCTTGCCAGAAACATTCCTATCAAAAGCCAGACTAACCCATGAAGGTGTCCAAAGAAGTCTGTTCTGATTACTGAAGATATTGAACTAGTCCTGACTTCAAACAGTAGATATTTCCACACTTTAGTGGTATATGACAGCTCTATTCATTCCACAATGTCAAATTCTTTGGTTTTGGCCATTGGGTATTTATGCATTTCTGGCTAGGGAAGCAGAGAAGCCTAATTTGATTCTGGAGCCAAAAGTTTTTAGGCCGTGTTCCTTTGGAACTTGGACTGGAGGATTTTGGCACTGTGTAAAGACTAGGACAGAGCAAGTAGTCACACATAACTAACTGACTCAACAGAGCATATTCAGGGAGAAAGATCATGCCTACACATTGTATAACCATTCTCCAAGGCAGACTGACAACACCCTGAATTCAATCACCCTTAAATAAACACACAAGGAAAGCACAGCTTTAACATACCTTCCGGCACTGCTCTCTGATGCTGCCTGATTGGGTTGAGTGCCATAGGCCAGGCTGCAGATGTAGCCATTACTGTTGTTCTTACTTATGTCTGTCTGCTGTCTGCTAACAAGCATTCATATGCTTTGGATCGTTAAAGTCACAACCTCCTATGCCAATCTATTCCTCTCCACGGGTTTGCTGTAGATTAGAAAAAGAGATCCTATTTCTGCTTCTTTTTCTTTCTATTAGGACCTCTAGTCAGGCTTATTTCTAAGGTCTGAATATCATAGCTTGCACCATTGCCCCCATTGAGCATATAAATTGTGTTCCCATTAAGCTCGTTCTTTTTGCCTGACTTATTTGGTTTGCTGTTGTATGTGTCTTTTCAATGCGAGGCAAGTGATTTGTGCTGGAGCTGCGACTGACAAAAAGTGCTGTAACTTAAGCTATTTCCTGGTGCCATTGGTATCTATGAGGTCTGCTGTACTTACTTCCATGCTAAATTTCTTCTGACGGACTCCAGGTGGTCGAGATTTTCACAATCCAACCCATTTCAGTGTTAGAACTTGTCATTTGGGGCTCTGTGGATTCTTCTCTTTCACCTTACTGTTGGTGGCATGTTGGCTACATTTGTACATCTACCTGTACAAGGCCATATGTGTCCGCAGGTTTAATCAAAGGTGGAGAAACACAAGTTTCTCTTTCAGAGAAGGCACAGAGGACAGATATTGGAGAGAGAGAGAAAGAAAAAAATTGTCACTTGTAGTATTATGCAGGCTGCCCATCTAAACCCATCATTGCCTGGCACCTACAAACTAAGGGCAAGGATCCAGCCAACTTGTGAGTGGGCACTATGCCATTTGAGCAGATGGGCAGGGAAGTCGGCAGCCAGTAGACCATGTATGTGCATCAACGGTGGGTGTTGAGGGCACGATTCCCAGAGGAGAATGTCCTAACAGCTGTCTGGCCTGAGCCAACATACTTACTACCAAGGAAAAGTGCCATCCTTCAATCCTGCTGAGTTGGATTAACCTTCAGAACTAAATCTGCTTTTTCGGCAGCAGAAGGTGAGTTTGGGGTCTGTGAAAACCCCAAAGAATAACTGAGGAAAGGAAACTGGAAAGATACAATTATTAAATAATTCACTAAAGATGCCGAGGGCATTCATATACATGTTTTAAATATGTGACCAAAAGTCTGTTAATTCTTGAAAGAATGTCATAGTTATTAAAAGCTTCGCCTCCCACAATGCTTTTAGAAGTGACTTTTCCACACAGGCAGAGCATTTTCAGTGAGTTAGTATATTTCTGCCTTTGCATTAAGAAATAATGACGTATGAAGAAAGGTGTCAAAACACAATAGAAATTTTACTGTGGGTATATATCTTTGTCAAACTTTACATATATGGATCAAACTTGATATACCATGGATTACAGCTTCCCAAAGAAGAGAATTTCTTCTTCAGTGATTGAGCATACACCTGAAAAAGTAAGAAGTAAACTTGATATTTCAACGTAAGCCCTTCTGGGCAGTGAAAGAGACTTTATATTTGAGACTAAGAATAAAGCCTGATTCTAATTTGTTGAGAATTTCCAGACAGTTAAACTTCATGAAATTAGAGGTAGATTGTTTCTGTCCAACATAGCCAAATGTGAATTGACAATGATTTGTTTCATTTGGCTAAAGACAAGTAGACCATTTTAAAAATTTAGACCCTCAATAATTGTTTATTTGTTTCTTGCTTTGTTTTTTTTTTTGAGGTGTTTGTGAGATAGTGTTCTTGATATTGTTTTCTGTTGTCTTGAATCTTTTTATTTAAAAAATAAGATATGACTTGCAGTTGTGGAAAAAATGTCAGTTTGGCGCAAGTGTTCCAGATACTCATCTATATTTTCTTAATCTACTCTCTAAGCTATTTCCTTTTGTTTATATCAACAGAGTAAATATCTCTGTTACGGAGAGTAAGAGATGAATAAGCTATTTTAACTGCTAACAGTCATAACTTGAGCTACGGCTCAAAAAAATTCTACAATGACTGAGATCTAACACCATTAATAGTATAATGATACTATGAGTAGAATAAAATGTTTATGTGTCTATTTTGGCCCTTAATTTCTCACTTATCAATTTAGAAATTTAAGGCTAAATACAAATGAACCTACAGAGAAAAAAAGTAAACTAAAAATTAAGACAATACATAAATGCACTTTGCATGAAAATAAATGCATAAAATCGTATTACCCAGGTATCTCTGTGTTTCATGGTTCTGTAGTTTTTATCTTAAGTGCACATTTGAAAGCTAAAATTGTGGTGTGTCCAAGTTCCATATGAATGACACCTCTCAGTCTGAGAAAATTCTTGGAGAGAAACATTCTCCTGAAAACATGCAAAAAGAAATGAGAGAACTAAAGAGAATAGTATTTATCAATCAACAAGGAAGTGTGCACTGTAGATAATTGATTTTTATTTAAACAGGAAGGTGCGAGGTAGTTTGATTTTCTTGTTGAAGGAACATATGTGTTTGGAACTAAATAAAGCAAGGGAAAAATATTAAGGAGTTAGAATCATTCCAGCAAGTGCTTCCCTTTGGCTATCCGGGAGATAGGAAAATGTGGTTGAAGCTGAATTTAACTCAACTAGACTTACCCCAGGATGGAAAGGCTGATAAATGCCTCAGGTGACCTAGATGCTGACCAAAGAGTATTCAACAAATTAAAAAAAGAAAAATGCTGATAAACTTGAATATGTCCTCCAGAAGGTTTTTGGATCTTTCCCCTTCATTTTCTGCAGGGGATAAAAGAGATAAGAGAAAGTGTCAGAATTCTGACTGGCAACCAAAAGAGGCTTATGGAGAAGCCAAAAAAAAAAAAAGACATTTGCTTATGGATGCCCACTATAGTGACTGAATGATATTGTGGGCAGACAGCAGAGGAGAACATAAATGTTAAACAATATACTTGTGGCACATTAATAAGGAACAAAGCGGGAGAATTTGGTTATGGTTTATGTTATTACCTCCCATTAGGACTCTGAAAGAAATATTTAGTTAGCGGTAGAATAATTTTGAGACATGGATGAATTTTATACATGTTCACAAATAGGTAAAATTAGAAGATTAAATGCATGATAAGGTAACGTTCTCATATCTTTTCTTTTTTTTTTCTCAGAAACAGTTACCTACCACATACACATGAATAAAAAACTACAGCCATCACTTAGGTTGATGTTAACTATTTCTAAAAAACTAAATTGTTGTGAGTACAAGAAATATTGATCACGTCTCCACATTCAAACAAAAAGCTTCACTAACTTTCCTTAATTTCTGATTGTAATAGCTTTAAGAAAAAGAATTTGGCAAAACAAGTGAAGATTTGAACATAAGAATTGGGATACACCAAAAAAAAACTTTTTGAGAAACTGTGAAGATAAAAACTAAACTTAACCACAGATTTATTTCTGTTTTTCATCCAAGTATCCAGGGAGGTTGCTAATGGGAGGTATGCCTCAGAAAATGAACATGTCTGTGAAAATGTTGGAACAAACTAATGCTTTTATTCAAGTGATTTTATTTCAATTCTAAGCCACAAGATATAAACTTTCATCAAAAATGGTAATCTATTTAAAATCAGAGCTATGTGGAACGTTTCATGTTTATGTATAACTTTCATAGTAGACCTTCCTACACAAGGAAAATAATATGCGCAAATTCTGTTATTTTTATAGTTTGTAATATATCAAGTACTAGTCCCACCCATCAGTTTCATATTCTTTAAATAGACAAAAATGAAAAAGAAATAGAAGAAAAAAAGAAGACACTTTGAAAAAGTGATTTTTTAATTTCTCCTTTTGGAGGAAAAGATATCTGAAAAACTTAATCATCACGCATATTCTAATAAGAGAAAAAAAGAATTTAAAGGAAAATATTCATTGCACATCCTGAATACGTAATTTTTCCGCTTTGCTTTGCACAGTTAGAAAACTAATGTACCTGGGGAGGAGCAGAGAAGGAGTGGAGGCAGGGAGAGTGGTGGGTGGTCATAAAGAAGCCACAACTCTTAGATTTGATCTAAAAGTGCTGCAGTGATATATTAATCTGATATTGGGTTCAAAAAAATCCAAATCAGAAGACATTTGTATTTCAATTTTTTTCAATGGTAGCTACAAATCATTTCTCTTTACTGGACATAGTAAATCAATAGGAAGATGGCATCGTTGAAAAAAGGATGAGATCTGACTCTTTTTTCTCTTCAAAGGAAAGGTTGCTATCAACTGAAGTATTTATTGTGAAAGCTTGGTGGCTTAGGATGCAGAATACTGTGATAGAAAAGCAGTTTAAGGCATAATCGTGTCACCTCAAAAGAAATCGTTAGGCAACATTCTTAATAAACAGGACAGAGAAACTTGGAATTGTTAAGGTCTCCTTTCGCTAAAATACTGGAAGTAAATTGAGAAGTAGCAATTCATAAAATTCTCAAATGGGAATTGTAAAATGATATTAAAACCAGCATTTCATAATTTAAGAGTATAAGAACTAGCAGAAAAAGAAATCAAGCTGTGAACACTTCAATATGTGATAGATAGACATACATGTCCACTATGTTTAGAGGGAGGATCTATCTACTATTTCAGAATATTTGGAAACAAAAAGGAAAGCAGACACACATAAAAGCCATATTTTCAGGCTTCTTCAGAAGAAATGCTTCTGTAATTCACAGAGAAAATAATGGATTAAAATAAAGGTATCAAGCTACTGCTAATATTATTACTGCTATTCAAGTTTTCCAAATCCAATGATTAATTAACGGTTCCTGAAAAAGTGAAAAGAACCTAAGACCAAACAATGGAGCCCACGTTGCCAGCATTCTGAAACTTATCCAGAAGCAATTTGCAAAACAAAATGTAGGTTTTTGATAGCAGACACATTTAAAAGTTTTGAAATTCTGGAGAAAATATTAGGACTGTCTAAAACAAAATACTCTCTTTGATAATACTAGTATAAGAGATATTTTATAATATCAACAAAAAAGTATATTTTGAGCACCTCCTATTAGAAATTACTGGTGAATTTACTGGCTAAAATGAATAGTTCATAAGGACATCTAATGTCTGAAGTGAGAATGTTTCTCAAGGGAATGTCCCATCATAATTCGCAAAATTATCAGATGCTAATAATAAGCTATTGATAAATATTTATATAAATACTTTAGAATTTTGTTATTTATATATGGCTTAGGAGAGCCTTTTTTTCCCTTCAAGCTTACCTCACGAGATTTTGATTGACCTCAGTTTTCTTTATAATTATTATTTCAATTAAGTATATCACGTAAAGACAGCTCTCTTGAAACATCCTAATTTTTCCTGATATCCATGCCAGACAATTGAGCAATTTTGGATCCAGAATTTCCTAAATCATAAGTCTCAGTCAGTATAATCTGATCTGGGATGATAACATATTTCTGTGTCTAATGCTTAACTGAGAAGAGCATTAATGCAAAAGATAGGTGATGAAATTTCTCTTTTTTCCCATATCTTCATAACCTGGTTGAACATGATAGATTGGCTAGCTTATTGATTTAGGAATGATTAGCAATATTACTTCCCCTAAAGGAATATTAAGATGATTTATAACAGATTTGAAACCTGATTTCTAGCTTCCCGTGTAAATGTGCACAAATATATGTTTGTCTTCAAATTTCTACCTTAGAAATATCCACTTATGCACACAGGGGATCTCAACTTTGTAGTTCCCCAAGAATTTAGTGACTGTCTTTATACATATACATTTATATTGCTGGAGAAACAATGAAGTGCAATAGTTGAGGGCTTAGATCCAGGTTAAAATATCACCCATGCCTTCTACTAGCTATGGATTTTCAAAGTTACTTAAACGGTCTGTGTCTGTGTTTCCACATTTATGAAAAGGGAGTAATATTACCAACCTCTTAAGATTTAGATGAGAATTAAATATGTTAATATATGCAAACCACTTAGAACAGTGCCTGGCAAATAATAAGCACTCAATGAATGTTAGCAGACAGTATTATCGTTGTATCATTTCTCAATTTGAATTCTTGTTTATACCATGGAATCGATGGTTTCTCTCAAGAGTGAAATAAGTGTGTACTCAATAACTGGTCATTTCTGTTCCAATTTCTTCTCATTAAAATTTGTTTTCCAAACTTCAGTCATTCACTTACTATGTTTGTGGGTTTTCTTTCGTATTTCATGCACTTAAATAACTTTATTTTAACGAATAATGTATTCATAATACTAACAAATGACTCTGTGATGTGATACATTCTTCTACTAAAACTTAAGATTATATAAGTAATAATTAAAATTAGAACATTCATCAGCTAAAATAATCTCTTCTGCCTATGGCAATATGTACACAACACATTTTGAAATATGGCCTTATAGGAAAGCATTCTATAGGTGACTAGAAGAGCAAACTTAGAGGATGCTGGGCTACCACACCCATAAAAGTCTAGCGGTGGTAGGACGAAAGATGGCATAGACTTGGCCATAAAAGAAATGGTAAGACTGACACAGGTGAATGCCCAGGTGCCAATTCATCAATATTGTGGAGTCATTTCCTTGCCACTACTTTCTCTAACACTTAAAGCTTGAGGGACTCTACATGCCAGAAGAACGACTTCTATCCTAAGACTAGAAATCCAGCAAGGTTTTGAGAAAACGGAACCAAAACTTCACCTATCCCAGAACTCTTCCACACTTGTAAGTTTAAGATAAGACACATATATTAAATTTTCATTGAAGATTATAAATCTTCAGTAATAGTAATAATAGTTAATACTTAAGCAATAGCTCAGAGTAGTAAGTTCTAAATGTATAACAATATAAAGTAAATTCCTAGTTCCTTAAGAGGATTAAATACTAAATATATGTATTTGAATAACAGATGTACAGTTTTGGTTTCTAGGATCACTCCCATTAACTAACTATTCTGCTCCCAGTTTTCTTATGCAAAAGACCTTTCATTTTAACATTAATTGAGCATCAACTATGGTCATGCTACTTAGGGCAATGCCAGCAGCTGTAAAATTCTCTAAAATACATGATGGCTCTCAGAAATAGAAGATTATTTCTTACTCTATAACAGTTAGAAAGAAGTTTTCTACAGGAACTCTTTGTACGCCCTGCAACTTTTCTCTAAGTATAAAATTATTCCAAAATAAAAAGTTTACTAAATAAAACAAAGTGATTTTTTCCTGGCTCGTGTTTAGCTTTTCTTGATATGGTGATTCAGGGACCAAAATTCTTCCATCTTTCATCTTCATCCTCCCATAGCGCCTCATTCAGTGTTTACTCCCCACCAATGTATGAGGAAGAGAGAACACGGAGGGGAAGCTCTCACTGGTCAATAGCCTTGGATGGGGAGTGGTTCTCATTCTTTCTGCTCACTTTCCATTGGTCTGGTCTAGTCACATGGCCACTCCTAAGTGCACAGCAGGCTGAGAAATGCAGTCTAGATATGTGCCCAGGAAAGAGTGGACAGAATTTGGTGGGTGACCATCAGGCTCGACCACAGTCCTCCCTCCCATATATTAATTTGCACCTGTCTTCCAACACTTAAATACACCCATCCACCTCCTCAAAGGAGACAACCAGAAGTCTCACCCAGTTACTGTGTCAAGTTCTATTTTTCCAGAATCTTTGGTGATAAATAGCTTTCTCCAACAGGTCCAATTTCTCTCTAGGGAGTTAAGGATTTAGAACTCGAAAAATAAGCTTTGTCCTGCTTTCCTCATCACATCCAACAGACAATGGTGAAACAAGAACTTGATAACTGGAAAAAAACACAAAAAATCCTCTCATTTGCTCATTTGTAAAGGAAAGAATGGTAAAAGGCCAACAGTCGCTGGACCAAAATGATGATTAAATCCTGCTGGGCAGGCCCTGTGAGACCTCTGCCCTGGCAGCAAAGACAGTTCCTCGCTCTCCTTTATGGGAGAATTCTCCATGTCCATTGTCCTCCAGGGTTTCTGGCTCTGCTTTCTGGAGGCTCTTTCTTCTGAATTATCCTCCACGGGCCACATCTGAAATGAGTATGGAAGAGAAGGGCCTCCTTGAAGGTTGTACTGCCTTCATAATCCAGTTTATATGGAGCAAATATGGGATTCGAGGTTTGTAGAGTCATGAGTTTTTTAGTCCAGGCTTTTTGTTTCTTTGGTAATATAATTCTCTCAAAATCTTAGTAGATATTGATCTAATCCCTTCAGTCAGTTACATGTGCCAGTAACCAGGGCCAAAGACATCCAAAGTTCTTTACTAGACATAGTACTCAGGCCTGCTTTATTTCTTCATTCCTCACACTGATGTCTCTCTCTTTCTCTCCCTCTCTCTCTCACCTCTCTCTCTCTCTCTTTCTCTCTCATTCTTTCCCTCCCTTTCCCCTTCTCTCCCTCATGAAAAATACTGGAAAATTCCTGTTTATTGAAATAGTACTATTAATGAGAACTTCTGTTTAGGTTATCAAACAGTACAATATTTAATTATAAATTCTTCTCTTTCTCCTTTTTCTTTATTATAGATTCTATCTATAGTGCTTCTTTAGGAGAAAGAACAATAAAGCCCTTTTAAAAATTTGCTCCAAAAGCACTTATTGTGTGATTATTATGTATTTAAATACATCTGGGTCAGAGTAGAAGACATGAAAATTAATAGAACATGGACTTTGAAAAAGCTGAGCTCACATCATATCATAAACACAAAGTGTTTCAATATTAAATATTTTTATAGCATTGCAAATCACCTGAAATGTAGAGATGTAAAACAATGATTTTTTTATGCTAACAGACTGTAGTCAAAAATTCAGATAAGGCATAGCGGGAAAAGCATGTCTTTACTATACAGTGTTTGAGGTCTCTGCTGGGAAAACTTGAAGGTTGGGAGTGACAATGGCTGGGAGGAGGAATCATCAGGACATCTTTTTTTTTTTTTTTTTTTAAAGATTTTATTTATTCAGTTTTTTCCCCCCAAAGCCCCAGTAGATAGTTGTATGTCATAGGTTCACATCCTTCTAGTTGCTGTACGTGGGACTCGGCCTCACGTTGGACGGAGAAGTGGTGCCTCGGGGCGCTCCCGGGATCCGAACCCGGGCCGCCAGCATCAGAGCACGCGCACTTAACCGCTAAGCCACGGAGCCGGCCCATCAGGACATCTTTATACTCACATGATTGGGGGTTGATAAAGACTGTTTGCTGGAACCTCGGCTAGTCTGTCAGCTAGAAAACCTATGAGGCCTCTCCCTGTGGTCTCTCTGTGTGGAGTGATTTGGGCTTCCTTACAACATGGTGACTATTTTCCAAAGGTGAGGGTTCCAAGATGGGGGGGGGGGGTGCATGACATTTTTATGCTTTAATATTTGAAGTCATATGGTGTCACTTCTACTGTCCAAAGCATTTATTTCTCATTTTATATCCACTTTATTCACCTTCTTGAATGAATCTGAATATGATTACTTTCATGTGCATTCTTACTGAATTATAATCTCTGCTTCCTGATATTCACACCCTTGTGTGATCCCTTCTCCTTGAGTGTAGACTAGACTTAGTGACTTGCTTCTTTAAAGCTTTCTTTAAAAGAAAAATAATATGATAGTATTAAATATCAATATTTTTGCAGATATCCCGACACAGAAGGAATCATTCACAGCATGTCTTGAAAGATGTCATTCCTCCATTGGAACAATTGGTAAGTGATTACTTCACTCCAATGCCGTATTATTTATCTACTGCTATAAAATAATTTACCCCAAAACTCAGCAATTTAGAACAGCACATATTTTTATCTCATGTTTCTGTGGGTCAGGAGTCTAGGCATGACCTATCATGGTCCTCTAGCTCAGAGTCTCTCAAAAGGTAGCAATCAAGTTTAAAGCAGAATAGGGGTCACATCTGAAGGCTTGACTGGGGAAGGATCTGTTTTCCAGCTCGTGTACATGGTTGTTGGCAGGGTTCAGTTCCTCCAGGGCTATTGACCAGAGGCTGCTCTCAGTTCCTTGCCACTTGGGTTTCTTCAGCATGGCAGCTTGCTTCTTCAAAGCACACAAGCTGAGAAGGTGAGAGGGTCTGCTAGCAACCAGGAAGTCAAAATCTCTTGTAATCTAATCATGGAGGTATTATCCCATCAACTTTGCCACATTCTCTTGGGCAGAAGCAAGTCACTAAGTCTAGTCTACACTCAAGGAGAAGGGATCACACAAGGGTGTGAATATCAGGAAGCAGAGATTATTGAGAGCTTTTTGCAAATTTTACAGTTTTCTTTTTTTTTTTTTTAAGGAAAAATTAATCCTTTACCAGTAGAGTCTAAGTCCCTGAGAGCAGGGAATTTTTTTTTTCCATTTTTGTTTATTGTTGTGTCCTAAAAACTAGAAGAGTGTCTGAAACATTGTAAATAGCATGAATGAGTGAAATATTAGAGATATATTAAAAACACATGATCCCAACCTTTCTGATACATTCTGATACATCTTTCTGTTAATGACCTCTTTTTGATAAATATAATGCCTTTTTTCTCCATGCTTATCCTTCCTGCTATGTTTCACATTGGTCAACGTGATTCCAGTTTCATTGGCTCACCAGATACTGCACTATGATGACTTTATTCCTATTTATCCCCTGCTATTCCATTCCTGTATCTTCAGGCTTTTTCATTCTCAACACTAAAAATATTTCTTTTCTTTGTTCAGGTCTCTTCTTTTCTTTTGTTTTGCATATTCTAGTTCCCTTATCTTCACTCCAGCTATTGCTTCATTATTCTGCTATCCTTTAGAAAAAAATTCCTTAAAAAGATTGTTTACCTTTACTGTCTCTAATTTCTTCCCTCTCTTTATCTCTTGAACCAACTCTAATTAGGCTTTTATCCCAACCACTCACCTCCTGTCAAGGTCATCAGTTACTTCCAAATTGCTAAATCCGTTGGTAAAGTCTCAGCTCTCTCCTTCGTAGATCTATCCAAGAATTTAAAGATTTCTTCTTTTTGAAACATTTTCCTCACTTGGCTACCAGTAAACTACTTTTTCATGGATCTCCAGTTAATTAAATGGACACCTGTTTTCCATCTCCTTTGCTGGTTCCTATTCATTTGGGAGCTCAATTCTTTTCTTCTTTCTCTCTATATGTATTCCCTAAGGTATTGCATTCAGTGTTATGGTTTTGTATACTGCGTTACACTAACTACTTCTAATTTTCTTTCTCCAGCATGGACCACTGCCCTAAACTCCAGTACTGTATATTGTGGTGTTTTCATTTATATGTCTAACCTACATCTCAAACTTAATATATCCTAAACTGATCCTGATTTTTTCCCAAACCTATTTCTCTTAGTCTTCTCCATTTCACAAGATGCCAACTGCATTCTTCCAGGTGCTTCAGTCAAAACTCTTCAAGTCATCTTTGACTCCTTTTTTTCTCTCAGAGAAACAAGGTTTCCAGTCTCCACCATAGTAAAAGCTGAAAAACGTTTGGCGATTCACCAGATCCTACAGTTCCTAGCTACCTCTCTGGCCTCACCTCTCCCTCTCTTCTCCTGGCTCATTCTGCTCCAACCAAGCTGACTTCCTTACTTCTCCCACAGGGCCATGCCACCTGCTCTTTCCTCTGCCTGGTACGAAATAATTCATTAGGTGCCCAGAAATTTGTAAGGCTTATTCTTTCATTTGCTTCACATCTCTGTTTGACTATCACCTTTCTAGATAAGTCTTCCTAATCTACTTTAAAAACAAATGAACAAACAAACAAACAATGCCACCATTTCCCTCCACACTCCTTCTCTCACCCAAATTTTATTTTTTCCATAGAACTTACCACCATGTGGCATACTATACAATTTTTTTTATATTTGTTTGTCATCTCGTTAGAATATTCTATGAGGACAGCAGTATTATCTCTATGTTCATAACTCTATTCCCATGATTATAACAATTGCTAGAACGTGGTAAGAACTCAGTAAACGTGTGTTAAATAAATGCATGAATGAAACAGCTAATAGCTTTTTTTTTACTTCCAAGCTTATAATACACAGGTCTATACTTGTATACATTGTCTTCATTATCTCATCCTATGTCTTGAAGTGCTGATTAGTCATTTGTTTTAGTATGTCTCGGTGTCAGAAGTGAAATTTCTCAAATTGAACCCATCATCACCTTCTTCCCAAACTGATTGCCCTTTCCATTGAGCCCATTTCTATTTGTGGAAAACATTTATCTAGCCTTAGAACACATTTTCTTTGGATCCTTTATTTGCTCTATAACCCTTCACATAAGTCACTATTTTCTGAAGTGGTTTCTCCACAATGGAGGTGATGCCCACATTTTTCTCCATGTGCACATGCACACCCTTGCCCAGGCCTCCAAATGCTTCTGATCTCACATCCTACTCCACTCCCATACTCCACCATGCCTCTTCCACTGATCCTGTGAACAATTCCACACCAACCTTCTTTAAACAGTATCTTCATTATCTCATTTTCCTTGTCAAAACTTTCAACAGCTTCCTGTTTTCTATAGCATCAAGTCTGTAGACCTCTCTCATGGTCCCTGATTGACCTTATTTATTATCTACTCCCAAATACATACCTTCAAGCCAGGAATAGTAACATGATTAAGATGGCTCTTACCTTGAAGGAGCTTGGATTTTCTCTAACAATTACACTTCTCTCATCCCAGCACTCTTTTGTGTTGTTTACTCTTATTTCATGGGTAATAGGCTTGTTCCATTTCCAGACTGTAAATGCTTTGAAGTTAGGGGCTATGACTTGTATTTTCTTTATATCGTGCTTCCCCTTACTTTGCTTTTGGCACTAGTATTTGTTTAGAAAAAGATATATTTGTCAATTGATTTAATAATAAGATATTAAAGGTTTATTAAAATAATATTGCTGATTGCAGATATTAATAAGTATATGCCTGGTATTCATAGTGAAAGTCAATTTTTCAATTTAATTAGATATCGCAGTATCTTGTTTTCAAAATTAATTACTCAGGTCTCAACTCAGAGAGCATTTTCTCTGGGAAGTATTTCTCTGATTGCTCAAATTTGAATCAGGCAGCCCTTTTTTATTCTGCCTCCCGAGAGCAGCTTGGCCTTGCCTCTATCTCTAAATTGCCTCTATCTCTACTCACACTAAAATGGCCTGTTTCCTTTTCTGTCTCTCTTAGTGACCTATAAGCTATTTGAGGGGAGGGCTATGCCTCACTCACTGTTTTATTATTAGGAATTTGTATAAGTTCTGGCACAGAGTAGCTGTCCAATAAATAGGAAAGTAATTGTGTTTATTTTCCATAAATTTGGATTATAGGACAAATAAAGTGCATAAAAATAATTATAAAGAGTTGTATATTTTAAATATAACACATGCAAATGTTTTCTCTGAAGTATTGGATGAAGTGTGGCAAAAGTTAGACTGAAAATGGAGCTTTGTGTGTGAGTATGTAATATAAATATAAATAGGCAATTATATATATGCAAATATATATGCAATCATATGCAATTATAATGTTTGAACAATGCCTTAAGGTGTCTCAAATTTTTTACATAAAATATGTATATTAATTATGAATTTTAAAAATTCAACTTAAGGTTATTATTCAAATTTAATCAATAACCAATGGTGTATTTGTGCTATGCCTATATATCAAGCATAGGCTAATATTAAAGAAACAATTAGAATATTCAGAAATTTTCTCAACTTAGCTTCCGAACATTAAGGTTATTTGTTGGTTTGCTGGCCTGTAGTTGGCTGTCTTGATGCAGTCTCAATTCTTAATGAATGAAACTCATTTTGAATATCCCAAATTATGGATAGTATATTAATAGATAATGCATCTATGTGCTCAATACTCTATTCTAGGTTAGACAACCTTGCAAAGGTGGCATTGGGAAGTACTGCTAAATAAAAGGCAAAAACAATAATTTGTTAAGCCCTTTAGTTTGCAATCTCTCTCTCACACACACACATACTCACACACATACACACACACACTGACACTATCTCTATAAACTATTTTGGAACTGCCAACAATTTTTCTTCCCATTCCTGTCTTGGGTTTCCCTGAATCCTCTCTTGAGTACTTGTTTATCTTGCTTTATCTTGTGAACACAGGTTATATTAAAATTTCATCCATCAATCTCTACTTGAATTAAATTGCCTATTTAGTCTTATTTTAAAGACAGAAATGCTTATTTTTCCCACTACTCTAATTTATGAATTACTCAGTTATGATGGGCAATGCCAAAATAACCACCAATTCCTCCAAACAACAAATTCTGATTAGTTTTTAACTATCCTTTACTGTTTATACCAAGACGTGAATTATTTTCCAGAACCTATAAGTTTTCTTTACATCTGACTGATTTAACTTTATATTCTTTTTACCTAAGTTCACATATTTTTTCCACAAATCTGGCATGTTCCTTACTTCCATCTCTACAACTCTCTTTCCTTCCTTCATGCCTCAGTGTTGCTTCCAGAATTATCCATAGATTCTTGCAGTAGGTTCCCTTGGCAGTACCTATCAGTATGAGACACCATATATAAATAATATGCATTAAAACATTTTAGAAAATAATAAAATCTTTTAAGTTGGTGTTATTACTCATTATTTTTACCATATGGATCTTTGAGCTTATTTACGGCCAACATTTTGTGCTATATAAATCTCATTTCCTTATCTCTCATATTTAGAACTTCCCCGAACATTTTCCAGGAATCATGAGAGGCCTTGGCTTTAAGCATAACTGGCAACAGTATCCCATTAGATCTGCCTCCTTTGGAGGAAAATGATTCGCTTTACAAAAGTGGAATCTGCCATGCTGGGCGCTCCAATAGACGCTATCATTGTTTGGTAGCAGTGCTTTACCTCTCAATGTTCCCTTTAATAAAGGAGATTGTGACAACGTGGTTAAACAGAAGCATAATACATTTCTTTTCAGTACTGACAAAAATACATTCCCAATTGGAGTCTAAAATCTCAGGGAGGAAACCACCCAGTTCACTGACAGGTGACGTCATTTATGCCACATGGTATGCAAATCCATAAGCTATCAATGCAAGAGACCTAAATTATTTTCTGAGAATCTGTGTGATTACTTAACAAGTACTGTAATGCAGCAAAGATTTTAAACATGAAACGTCAAATATACTAATATGCATTTGTTTCTTGATCTTATATATTCCATATTAGAACTCCTCATGAGACCTAATATTTTCAGAGCACTTTCCCTTCTTCCCCTAAAGAAATGTTTGAGAAAAATAACACTGTTTATAACATGTTAAATCTTTATCATCTTTATTTTTATCAAAAGAGTATAAGACATGTCTACGGATAACCCTGCAGGAGTCAAAAGCCTGTGGCAAGTTTTAGAGAATCATCTGCTACCTCCTGAGCTAGAAGGATTTGGAGGACAGAGCTCAGGAAGTTGCCATGGCTTGGGGGCAAAGCAGGCTTTTGCAGATAAACCTTAAGTCACAGATTCTACATTTTGGAGCCAGATATCATTGTGTGGATTAATTAATACTTGTGAGGGCTTTGAGGATGAAAGACGTTGTGAGCATACAGTGTTTTCTTGTTTGGAAACAAAGGACTGCCGCCTTGGGGGAATAATTCTATTGATCAGGCTGTGCTTTCTTTAAATTGCAAAAAATTTCCAAAAGCTCTTCAGTCTTTCAAAATTCAACTTTGGTAAGATAAAATTAGGTTTTCTGAAATAACATCCTCCCAGATCTTCAAGCTGGTATTATGTTAATAATAAATTATATAATTTAATAACTCTAATAGAAACCATCTCCAAGTTTTTATCATTTCATGTGCCCTTCCTTTTCTCAAACAAGAGTGTGTCTGTTAATTCCGGTATTTGTTGAGGCCATCCCTGTGCCAGGCGTTCGTTGTGCTAGGTTTAGGGTGTGAGATGATATGCTAAATAGTCATGTCCTTTTCTCAAGGGGCTTTCAGTTTAGAGAAGAAGGGATGTGTTAGACAAGTAAAGGAAGGCATCATTCTATAAGTGCAAATTACAAAGCGTGCTATGACAACAGAAAAACAAGTTTCTATGAGAGAGGGAGAACCTACCTTGGATTAAGTAATTGTAAAAGCACTCTTTGAAAGGGACATTTAAGGAGATTTGCAGGGTGGATAGAGTTTGTCAGGGAAGGAACTGGAAGAAGAATGATGCAAACAGTAGGAACAGAAAGTGCAAAGGTCTAGAGGTCAGCAAAGTTGTTACATTTGAAAATCTGCAAGAAAGTCACACGGGCTAAAATAGGGAAATAAGTCAGGGAGTGTGGGGAGAGGGAGGCAGTGCTCAGATCACGAAGGGCATTGAGGGGATGGTAAGGAGTTTAGAAGCCATTAAAATACAGAAATGGGTTACAATAACTTCTCACATCCAGGTCCACATTTGAAATTCATTTAACTCTCCAGTAGAGAAAAAGAACACACACAACAACAACAAAAATGGTTATTAACATTGAGCAATCCTTTTCTTCCCTACTGCCTTGACTGAAATTACATTATAGCAAAACAATTGAATTATGCTAATAAATTGCCCAGACAGTAGTGGGGAAGGCCATTCTCACTGAACTCCAATGACAGGCCAAGAAAGAACAACATATTTAAGTCAAGGACACAAAGAAACAGAATTTAGGGAGGAGGAGAGAAACTGAAGAGGAGGAAGAAGAGGTGAGGTACAGGGAAAGCCTCCAGAAGGCTGAAGAAAGTTCTTGAGACAAAAAGAGGTGCCCTCATCAGACTGTTTCCCAAACAGAACTTGGATTTTTTGGTGTTGACCAAATGGAACACACTGGTTATAAGATGAAAGGCTCAGGGAAAAGGCTATGGGGGGTTTTAAACATCAAATAGTATCTTTTTCAAGATGACATTTTGATGAGTTAAGGGTAAATAAATCAGACACATGTGGGTAAAATTTCCTTTGAAATACACAGGGGTTTAAAATGATGGGGAAAAGTACTTGGCAAACATAATATGCGCTTTGCCAAACCCAACATCTGAAAAACAGTTCAAGACACTCAGCGGAACCCCAAAGCCCAATGTGTTCTCTCATCCCGAGAGAGAGAAAGTAGGAGAGGGAGAATATCCATGAAAGCAGTGAGCAACATATATACTAAAAGGTATAAATAAGTTGCAATGAGCAAACCATGCCTAACTCTGAGACCCGAAATCAAGACCAGCTTTGCAAGAACTTTTTCGAGAATTCTTAGTTGCTCCCTGGAAAGCACCGCTCACGTACGACACAGCATCATTTTTCTTTGCTTTCTTCCTCTCTCTTTTTCATGTAACTATTGTATCCGACTTGAGAATTTTGGTTTACCACTTTTTAAAAGTATGCACACAGTAAATTATGTATTTACCTTAGGCAAAGACATCAGATTTCATGTCTCTAAAAGCATCACATTTCATTCTTGAGCTATATGTGTGGTGATTGTAAATTTAAACATTTAAAATTTTTTTTAAGTTAGTACTTTCTATGATGCACAGATGAACTGGATTTTTAAGGTGATTTTTTTCCCTTGCTTTTATTTTTGTTCTTAGTGGATTGCGTCCACTGCAAGTTCATATACTGGGTCAGCAGGTCTACTATAGCAAGAAAGCTAGAGCCACTACAGAAATAATTGGAGACTGAGAAGAGAAATGTAGGTAATGAGTCCCAAAAAGGAAAGTAGTGCCACCTGAAGACAATGTCACAAGAAGGAAAGCCAATGGAGATAGGTAGCATGAATAAGTTCTGAAGACCTAATATACAGCATGATCATAGCTAATAATACTGTATGGTATACTGGAAATTTGCTAAGAGAGTAGATCTCAGGTGCTGTCACCACAAGAAAGATAAAAAAAGGTAACTATGTGAGGAGATGGATGTGTTAAGTAGCTTGATTGTAGTAATCATTCACTATGTGTATGTGTATCAAAACGTTATGTTGTTCACCTTAAATAAATACAATTTTTATTTGAAAAATAGGAAAATAATCAATTAAAAAAAGAAAGCTAATGGAAAGAAGACAGAAATGTCTTTTTATGTGGGTAGGGGAGAAGTAAAGAAGAGATTTAAAAAAGAAAGAGAAGCATCATTTGGGGATAAAATGATATAAACAGATGTGTCCTCATTCTGTGCTTTTTAATGGAAATCATCTGAACAAACAAGATTATCAGCAAGTACTGTGGTCTATTAAAATTTCAGAAAAAATATAGCAGATTCCTCTTTATTAAATAGTAAAATAATTAAATGTTAAATGTGTGTGAAAATTATAGTAGCCCAGGGTTGTAGTTATAGAGAGATGATGCAAAGTTCTCCTAGGGGAAAGTTAGTTAGTCATACAGAAAGTTTCACAGTGTGACATTACTTAGGAGGGCTCACTCCACTTCAGGGCTAGGGCCTGTCTCAGTTTTGTGGATCTAGAAAAAAATTATATTTATCATTATTATCAGCGCTTATGATGATGATGATCCCTTGGGACTATCTCACGGTAACCAAATGTGTAAGAGTCTGATGTATAAACTATAATTCTGATTTATAAATTTATAGTGGGGGATATGCTGATGCTGACTATTTAAGTCACCCACATTCTACATCAAAGGACCTAGGACGCTGAATTAGGAGTCAGACGGTTGTCAATGAATACAGAATCAGAACAAAGGGGAAAAGAAAAATAACCTAAGTACATCAGCAGAGCAAGGCACAAGGGCTGTGGGGTTCTGGCGTTAAAAGTCAATCCCTTCTCATTAAAATCTGGTGAAAGTCTTAGATTCAGTTCATTTCCATTCATAAACATGTATTTTGACAGAATTCTTGGTAGACTGGTGTAGATGAAAACCTATTGTTTTCAATTCTACTTCTTTTATCTGAGAATGATGTAAAGCCTTCACATAAAAAATTGCAGTATCTGTACTTACAGTTACAGACTGATCTTTCCACCATGATTGTTACCATTAATCAAAAGTTGTCTTCCACTCTCCTGCCTTGTCTATCCCCTCCAACTTAGGTTGGTAAACAGATGCTATCTGGATGTCCCACTGTCATTCATTCTTTTCATCTGTATCTCAGCACTGTTGTGTCTGCTGAGTACTTCCTCAATGCTGGCAGACTGGCTGGCATCCAACCTGGACAAATTGCTGATCTTTCTTGCCACTTAACATTAAACAGGGCTTCTAAGGACATTGGACAAATACTCAAGAAGCCAGATTCAGCATCTAAAGATTGGTTGACATTTCTTAAGTGTACATAGTTTAGAAAGTGCTACTACTTTAAAGAGCTCAAATTGGCCTAGAACTTGGCATGTAGTACCCTAAACTTAGACCTAAAGCTGTATATAATTTTGTAAATTACTAGAGACAAGACCATCTGAGTCCTAGATGACCAGCATGCTCGAACATAACTTATAGATCATTGTCCCTTCAGACCATGGCATTAACATAAAGTAGAAATCAGTAATTAAAATAATTGATAAGGTACCATATGCAAACCCACATACAAAATACATAGCAATCTTCTGGTTGCCCTAATAATACTTCTTTTAGCTCCTATGAGCCTCCCAGAATAACTGATACCTAGTGCCTGGGACATGATGAGATATTTCAAAGTATGATAAGGAATAAAATAAGAAATAGTAAATATACCTCATGGAAGCTTTGCTTGCCAGCATGAGACTTAAAATAATACAGTGCTTTCAGTGTAGGAAGCCTGATTGGAGTTTTCTATTCCAGAGCAAAAGCTGGCCTGAATCTCTGAGATGTCTAGAGGGGAGTATCATAGACAGTCACTAAAAAATGAGGAACAGGAGTATCTTGAATGTCAGCTGACAAGGGTGTAAGCCTCAATAAGATTAAGACTGTCCTATTAACCTTTGCAGTCTCACTGTGAGCAGAGTAGCTGGCATTTAGGGGAAAGAGGTGCTACTAGTTGAAAATTTGTTGCTAGAATGAATGAGTGTACATCAAGTATGGAAGAGACAATGAAGAAAAATGAACACCTGATCTCAGAAGTGGGAATATGTTGGTTGTACCTGATGGTTGTACATGTATATAGCTACATGTAGAAATGTGCATGCAGGTACATGTAGATATATAAAAATATGCGTGGTAGTAGTAAGAATAGTAGGTAAGAATACATCATAGAAGGCTTATTAGCTTCTTCTAATGACCTGGAAGGCAATCTGGGCTCTGGAAGATGATATATGAGAAGATAACTGACTTGCTATTCACCTCTTCCTCCTTCCTTTTCCTGGGGCCTCTGTACGGTGGTGCCTGGTAACTCTACTGCATTGACTCAAGACCATGGGGACCGGCTCAGCATGTTTGATGGCATGATGTCACATTTATAGAGTCCTGACATGAGAAATCTAGCCCCTGGCCTCAATCTCTGGTATCTTGGAGGGCCAGCAGTGTTTGGAGGAAATTACTTATGTATTCAAGGGGAGAGGATTTGCTTATGTTGATTTCTCCCTGCAAGAGTATTAGCTTTTTCTTGTCATATTTCCCTACTCTTTTTAGAGAAATGATCATCAACAACACACCTCTGGGTACTAAGTGTCCACCGAGTTTAGTAAATTTTTTGGGGAAAAAAGCAATATTCTTAGCTGAGAATGTATGCACCAATTTTTATGAGGGTTGAGAGGTTTTGTAGCTTTTTGGTAGATAAATTCAAGCTTTTAGTAATTATTTTATTTTCATCAGAAGAAAGCTCAAGTAAGACAATGAATTTTGTCTATGATTACACAACAAAATTTCTCAATATACGTTCCTAAAGAAAAGGACCTCATCTGTGATGTTAATTGCTACTGAAAACATCTTTCTTCCAAACATTTGTAGAAACCAGAGATGCCCAGGGTTAAACACTGAACTTATTATACTTGTTTTAGGGGTACACAAATAAGATTTCCCGGCACCAAGAAAAAGTGAGAGTATACATAGAATAAAAGGTGGGAAAAGCAAATAAATAGAGGTACTCAAATACAGAAAAGGCACTATTGAACACCGTGACTATAAAAATTATCCAAGAAAGCTTCCTTAGACTCTTTTGTACTTGTGGAGAACATGGTAAAGTAAAAGAATTTTTCTGGAAATGTTGATGTGTGAAAAATACTTTGCTATGATTATCATAAATCATCATTATTATCTTCATCATTATTTATTCAAAAATGTATTCATCAAATGTATTTTGAAAGCTAAGCACTGTGCTATGTATTAGGAATATAATAATTAATGAGTCAGAAAAGATCTCATGTATATCAGAGTGAATCTTGTAAATAGCCAATTCTTTAACTGATGAAATTATAGTTGTTTGGGGTAACTCTTTGACCCCCAAATATCTCCTCCTTTCACCTGTCATAATGCAGATGGATTTTTTGTGAGGCTTGTCCAGTTTCCTATAAAGATTTAAATAAGTATTTAAATATTCCTTCATTCGCCCACTCATTTGTTCAATTGTGTATTATTGTGGCTATTGGTGCTAGCAAGTACTCTAGGTGCTGGGAATCCAGGTGTGAAAGGTGGAGTGGCAGCACAGGTGCAGACACAACCAAATAAGTGGACAATTACAATAGGAGCCAAAAAGTGCTGTGATAGTGATCATGGCAGGATGAAAATGGAGATTCAGGACAGGGGCACCTAAAAGACACTGCAGGGGAATCAAGGAAGGACTCTCTAATAAGAGACAAATTGCATTTTAAAGTGGATGTAATTTATTTAGGAGTCTGTGAGACGGAGCTGTGGTGGAGGTAGAGCAGTACAGTCAGGGGAAAGCATATGTGGTGGCACTGAGAGAGTGTGGCCCTTCAATATTGGGCAGGTGACTTCTTAAGGCTTTTAGCATGTAGCACGGGGGAGAAGGATGTCAGCAATTCACCAAGAGTGAAAAGATGGAACACAGGATAAGGACTTGGGTTAGGGGTGTGGGACAAATAGTAGAAGGTAGAAATAGGGAGCTACAGAATGAAAACACCTATTATAGACTTTGCTGGGAGTCAACACATCACAATATGCATTGTGCATTTATTTAGCCTAGAATTCCACAAAAAACTCTGTGGAGTTATAACGAATTGTTGAATCTCCTTAAGAAACATGCAGCTGTATTAGCAATGAAAGCCCATAAATACTAATAGGCAGCAAGCCCACATCACGGAAGAAGATAATGAGGTAGTGTTTCTACAGCATCTTTTGGTAACTGAATGAAACGCATGAACTGTCACTTTTTAAACCATCTCACTTCCATGGTTCAACTGGCTCAGTTACCTGGTCCCATTGAATTCTTCTCACTTCCAGGCCTCAGCAGGTACATGTGGAAGTGCGATGAGGAGGGGAAAAAAAAAACTTTTTCAAGGATGATCGGTATAATTAAGGAAGGCATTAAATTTGTCTTTGTCTTACCATTGTTAATCAATTCTGTAAGCAAGTGACTTCAATGCCCAGAAAGGAAAGTGAGTAAAGGTGTATCACTATCTAACAAATCATTCACATTACTCTTTGTAATCTTTCTTTTGGATATTTAACGGCTTGTAATGACTATGATCGTGCAGGCACTTCCCATAAGCTATATATGCATTATTAATGAAGTTCTATGACTGGAAACTTCCATCACTGCAATGACTCTTGGAAAGCATAGGTTCACTCAAACTAATAGTGCATAGGAGTTTGTCACAGTTTTAACGTATGCATTCTTATTGCAGATGGTTGAAAAAGAAGGTTATCTTCAAAAAGCTAAAATTGCAGATGGAGGAAAGAAACTAAGGTAATGAAAGTTCTTTAATTCACTTTTATATAACTATGCTAGTTCCCCGTCTCCTCAATTTATGTCACTGCTATTGTTTGGAAAGGAAGGCCCTATGGTACAAAACTAGAGTATTTCCCTCTGCTGTCACTATGATCAACACTATTTTTAATATAATTATAGATTTCCAATAAAGCACTACTTTCTATATTGCTGCACAGAATATATAAATGATATGGTTCTTGTCCTCCTGGGACTTGAAATCTTAAAAATAAAAAAAAACAAAGAAATAAGATAATGGGTCTTGATTTCTAGGATTAACAGATTAGGGGATGAATGGATTTATTTTGCAGTTATAATAATCTCCCTGCAATACATTGGGAGTGTAATTTTTTGAGTGATGGAGGATTTGAAATACTTTTGTTGCTCAAATAAAAATCATTTGAGAAAAGTAAAAGGAAAATAAAATCATCTGTTAGATAAAAAGTTGGAAGTTACTGCTTTTGGAGGTGAAGATGACCTCAGAGTAGGTGAGAGAAATGAGAAAAGGTATTTTTCCTCAGGCAATAACAATAACAAAAACTTTGAAGGAAAAAAGAAGATCCATAAGAGGGTAGAGAAAGATGCTAGACATTTTGCATGTGTGGGATATTTAGAAATAATCATCTCCATTTCAGAATTTTTGCTATTTCCCACGTAGGTCCTATTATATATTTAGCTTGGGAGACAAGGCATTTACTCAGGACTGTATTACTAACAGTTAAAACTGTAAAGGATAAATGTACTAATTAGCTACACAATGGGACATTTGTTAATTGTATAACACAATTCATTACTAGAATAGCACTCTGGCCAACACTAGAGAATGAAGTATGCTTTTGTTTGCTGTCTATAATGGAGTATGTATACATTTATTTAAGAGAGGTAAAATTGGAGAAAACTATCATTCGTTATTCCACTGCATAAAGCAGCTATTTCAATTTTAAAGAACAAGCGCTATTTTATGTCCATATTGTGTCTTATTCTGGGACAGTGGACAGGGCCTCGAACCCTCTGCTAGACTTCCTTTGCAGTTACCCTGCAGCCACCCTCCCTTGAAGGGTCCAGGAGGGAGATGCACAGGAGATAAGATCAAATGCAAGGCTAGTTTAAGAGACTAGGCTAGTCCCCACCCCAGTGGAGAACCTAGCTTAGTGATTTGGGTTCTGAAAGGTCAACAGGAGGGATTCTTTGACTTTGACTAACCCAACCTAGTGTCCTCCTTTTCCCCTGACCTCACTTTCAATTGTATCAGCTCACGGAAGGTGTGTGGAGGGTGCAGTGATGACTCTTCCCCAGATGAATAAGTCAGGACCCTTTCTTACCTTACCAGCCAAGTGGACAAAAAGTCCAAAGAGGGACAGAAAAGGACCCAAGGTCTTGTCTGTGTTATCACTGCAGGCCTTCATTGGGGCTTCGTAGGAAAGAGGAGGTGACAGCTTTAGTCACTCTCACCCTCCAGCCTTATACAAGGAAGAGGAGCGGATCCTAAAAGGAATTTCAAGAAAACAAGACGATGCCCCAGCATGGTGGTTTTGTCAAGTGTCCTTGCCTATAAGCCATCAATAAACCATCCTTATAAATTTTTTTCCTAGAAGGTAGTGTCAAGAAAAAGCAGAGGAGTAGAATAGTCCCTTTTCCTAACCAACTCACATGAATATATTTTTAGATAGTTTCCATCAGCGTGTATACCCTTTTGTATTTGTTTTATTTGTTGTTACTTTAATCAGTTGGCATACCATTTCTGTGTTCTAGTTTAAATTCATATAAACATTAGTTTGTGCTCTGTTTTATTGTTATTTCAATCAGTTTGCATACCACTATGCATTCTTTCATCTTTTTTCACTTAGAGTTATATAAATTTTAGTTTTCCTTTTTTTGTTTTTTTAACCTCAGGTGCACAGAATTGAGTTGTTTATACTCTTCAGTGTGTGGCCTTGTATTATCATCATTCTGGGCAAGACCCCTAGCTGGTTTTATTTTATTCTCAGTCTCCAATCCTCACTTCAATCCCCTGTAGAATGAGTGTTCATCAAATCCACTCTCCATCTATTTATTTGGCTATATGTGTGGCATTCTAGAAAATAGTGTGTAGTTGTGAGTAGGGGAATGTGTTCTAAATTGCATAAGCCTTTTTGTGTTATAAACCTCATTTTGTTTCTTACTACTTTCATTCAGTGTTAGTGTTGGATATCTATCTATACTTAAGAATGTACTTAAAATGAATTCATTTCTTCCATCTCCTGCTCATTTTGCTATTGTGTACATGCACCAAATTTTACTTAGTCAGTCCCCCAGGAGTGGACACCTAAATTGTCCCTAACTCTTCCATCTCAAACAACATTGCAATAAACCACACGTGTATGTCTCCTTACAAACCTGTTAGGAATTCTCTCTGGAGTATAGTCCCAGGAGTGAAGGATTGCTTGGTGTCAAGGTACACACATTTATAAATCCATTGAGTGCTGCTGCAGACTTTCTCCTGAATGAGTGCATCCATTTGCACTCTCTCTGCAATGCAGAAGGGATCCTGTCTCGCCATAATCTCATCAGCATGTGGCATTATATAACTCTCAGTTTTGCAAGTTAATGGCTACAGAGCATTACTTCAGTGTTGCATTTATTTTTATTTCTCTGATTGGTATTTCAGTTGAGCATCACTTCATCCATTTAGAGTCAGTCAGGTTCTGAATTCTGAGACTTGCCTATGCATGAACTCTATTTTTTATTGAGTTTCTCACTTTTTTTTTTTTTGAGAGAACTCCTAATATACCCTAGGTAGTAATACCTTGTCAGCTTTAGACTTTGCAAATATCTCCTCCAAGTCTCTCACTGTCTAATTACCTTGCTGATGAAAGTTCTCAGTGACCAGAAGTCTTTAAATTTGATCCATATTGTTCCATAATTTTATTTTTTATTATTTGTGGGGTTTGTTTTTGTTTTTATTATAAACACTTTACAAATTGAACATAGTAGATATAGTCACCATGTTTAATAACATATAATATCCCACCATGTTAATGGGACTGGAATATACCAAACCATTCCTGCACTCTTCTTTTATTTTATTTTTAAGTTGATTCCAGTTTTATACTAAAATAGTTATAATTGCAGTAAACCTCCCACTGCTTGTCAATTTTTCTTTTATATTTTCTTAAGATAAATTCTAAGCCTGGATTATTTGATTAAATTGCATGACATTTTTTAAAGACTGTCATGGATTGCCATAGTGCTCACCCAAGGAGTCTGTATGTTTTTGTACTTAGCAAGAAAATGGTCAGGTTAATCATAACTTTGAAAAATTGTGTAGTTTTCATCCCATTGATAATTTAGTAACTATTAAATGGTATACCATAGTTACTATAATTTGTATTTATTATGTAAAATTTCTTTTGATAGCCTTTTCCCCATTTATCAAGGGACTTTATATCTTTTTATACATTTTAATGAGTTAATAAGCAATAGTAATAGATGCTTACTCTGAAGCACTTGGCTAAATGCTATACCAGTAATACTGAAATAATACTCAAAGATAGGCTGTATTACTATTTTCAATTTTACAAATGGAGAAACTTGGTCACTTGTTTTAACTTCTCCTTTCCCCCAAATCTTATTGTATGTATAGTTACTAGCAGATTTTAGACTGGTCCTCTGTTTGAAGTAGGTTAGTTTTTTTTTCTCTTGCTAGAAGCCATTTCAGGCCAGGGAGCAAATATTGACCTTTTATTTCGTACCATCAACAGTACCAAGGGTTTCAATTGTCACCTAACAAATATTATTTTATTAATCTCTATATCGTTTTCTACTCATAAATCCATGACAGGTCATCCACATCATGTATTGTGTCTGTATTTTGCTTCCTCCTCCTCCTCTTTTTCCTTTTTCTTTAGCTTCCCTCTTTCATATATTTTCTCTTTCCCTTTAAGAAAAGTTTGACCTATCTCTGAATATGAACAAGAGCACGTGAGAGAAAGGAGAACTCATTGGTTGTACCTTACATTCATAAAGGACCATAAATTTAGCCTTATTTTGAAATGAAGTTCTACAAGTTTCCCCAGTGATACACAGACAGGATTGAAAGCCAAATACATTCAACATTCAACTTTAATTTTTAATTGTAAATGTTGAAAATATGCTTTAAATTTTCTGATGAAGTTTAGAAATTCCTTCATTTGGAGACTTCCATCCCCAAAAGTGAAGCCGCCCAGGCATCTCTGTAGCTCTATGAGGCCCTAGTGGAAAGTTATTTTCAATATTTTTATTTACAAAAGGCACCAGACAGCATGTATGTTATTTCAGTACCCTTATCTCTCCCTCTACATCCTTCACTTCATGCCTGCCCCTCTGTCATCTCATCTGTGGCTCTGTACATCTTATCACATGTAGCTTCTCACTCTGCTCTGTTCTTCAGACTGGCATGGGAAGAAGTACTTGTGGGGGGAAAGATGGACAGAAGAGGGGTGTGGAAGGAAATGGAATAAAGGCGGTGCAGTGGTTATGTCTATGGGTGCCCATTTTCATCCTAGAGCCCATAGCTCTTAGATCTTTGTTTTTATTTGTTTTCTTTGTTTTTTTAACAATTGTTACTCAGAATAGACTTCTTTTAGAACCTACTAAAGTACCATCCAGATGTGAACTTATTTTTTCTTTAGCACTTTCTGCTCAGGATTCCAATAAATTCTTCCAGGCTGAATCTGTCTGTCTCTCTTTTTATGCTCAGGAGTGAGGACTAGAGGGGAAGTTTGGAGAGTACGGAATATAGAAGTTAAATTGTAAAAGGTTGCTTTAGCTTTAGGATTTCCATGATAATGCTCTATTATAATTTCCAATATCTGAAAACTCTGAATATATAAAGCTTTTACATTTCTTGCAGTAGTGACAGAGATGTGTGTATTTACACCTCAGTGTCTCTCTGACTCTCATTTTAGCAGTGGCAAATTATAAGAAGTTTAGAATGTGAGAGAGAAGAAATATGTTCCTAATCTACCATTTTGAGAACAAGTCAGAACATTTAACAGTGTCTGTGGGATTTGGCGGTGAATCAGTCAGGGACGCTAGAGTCAATCACTTTCACTCCCACCACTGGTGCAGAATCAAGTCAAATCCAGTGTGACCAAGTCAGACAACAAAGGCACGTGCCCCAAAGAGAGTCTGAAATTTACAGAGTAATCTCATATATTTTCCTCTCTTTGGTTTGCCTCAGCGCCATTACCTAAAGGCGGCAGAGGAGAGGTGAGTGTGGGATATAAAGCTTTGAGATTAGAGCAAATGAATGTGTTAAACCTGAGCTCATGTTAACAGATTCTTACGATGGTAATGAATATTTTAAGAGCCATTTTCCATCAAGCGTTCTTCAGATAAGCAAAGTTGCTGTAATTATGTGCTGCCATCCGGTGTCCATTTTGTAGAATGCAAAGAGTTTTCGGCCAAGCTGATGCCTGTATTGAGTTTTTTTGGTTTTTCTTTTTTTGGAGTTTTTTGCATTTGCACCTTTACAACTCAGGATTTGTTTTAGAAAAGTTATGTGAAGTGTCTCACTTGGAGAAAATGTCCCAGCAATTGTATAAATTTCAAATATTTGTCCTTTTCAGAATTTATTCCTTTCTCCTTCCTAATTGTATTGTCTTTTTCCCCCTCAGTTGTGTTTTATTTTGTGACCAAAAAAAATTAAAATAAATACTTGTATTTCTTGTCCCAGGATCTGTTTCCTGCACTGAATTTCTAACATCAATATCAATCCCTCATCTGATTGTTACCTGTAAATTTGTGTGGAGACTATATCACCTATTCCTGGAATCTTTGACTGACTAAAGTTGGATATTTCCTGACCTATATGTCTTACTTAACACTCAAGTCTATCCAACAGCTTGGTTTTTATCCCTCTGTGTGGAAAACTAAAGAATGCCCTCAAAGTTAAGATGATGAAATGTTAAGGCATTAAATAGCTCCCAATGATGGATGAATTTACCTGCTGACTGTCATGGAAAGGGAGGGATGAAAGGGCTTGCAGTTAAGCATTGCAGACAGCCCAGGTCAAGCTAAGAAGTGGCCTTACTCCTAAGAGAAAGACGTCCAAGTACTTTTTTGACAGCAGTTGTGTATCTTCCTCTCTCAGAGCCTATCCTGAGGCTCTGCATAGACATGCTCACTATGACTAAGGGAGAGCTGCATGCCACCCACTCTAGAGACAATTGATACAGTGGAATGAGCATGGCCTTCAACTCCAGGAGACATGGCCTGAATCCCATCTTTATGACTTCTATGTCCCTGGGTAGGAGGCAGCCTCACTGAGCTTCAGTTTTCTCATCTGTAATATGAGGGTATCACCCACGCCCCAGTGTTGTTTGGAGGATTTGTTTCCCTGTTTATTGCCTGTCTCCCCTGAGTTAAAGGTAAACTCCTTGGGGTCTCTCTTATTTGCCTTTATATATTCAGTCCTTGGAATTATGTCTATCATGTGGTAGATGCTCAATAGATGCTTGTGGCTGGCTTAGTGATTAAATTACTTGACACATACAAAATACCAGGTGCCACACCTAGGGCAGAGTGGGACCAATACATGCATAATATCTCATCTTATTGGTACGTCTGAGAAGTTAGGAAGACCTCTAGGGAAGCTCAGATATTGCCACTAGAATTATAAATTAGAAAAAAATGTATTAAACCAGAAGCATTAGATGATTTCTAAAAAATGCTAGGAATGACATATCAAAACACTAGGGAACTAAGGGACAGAGAAGAGAAATGCAGGAGGTGGGGGCTTTTGCAGTCCTTGTTGGTGAATAACAGCGAACACAGAGTAGGAAAAGTCCAGATGTATGACCCTCCTGAAATTTGAGAACCCGTATATTCTTTTACTCAAAAACCTTTAATAAGCACCTACTAAATGTCAGATAATGTACCCAGAAGTGGGAAAGCTCTAAGAGATTAAGGATGGTGTCCATCTCTTTGGGGGAGCTAGGGGAGTACAGGGACTTTCTTTCCATTCTGAAAATTGCTTCATCCTTGAAAGGTCTGTTTTAAAAGTTTCAACAGAAACTGCTAGACTCACCTGTCCTGGCTAAGCCCTCTAAGCTTGCAGGAGTAACTCACTTCCTGAGCTGTCTCTTAATATACTGAACAACAATCGCCTATAAGGATTTGGTTGCATACAGAAAGCACTACAGGTTCAAGTCACAGCAAAATCCTGCCAATTGACCCTTTTCACACTCTCTCCAGAGCTGACAATGCCGTCAAAAGGCTCACTGCGTTAGAGTAACTGGGTGAGAAAGCTCTTCCACAGATATCCCGAGAACTACAGGCAACACAATGTGCCAAACCCATCAGATGAGACTCAACTGGACAGATATTTTGAGGAAAATGGTCAAGTCTCTAGAGGACTTCGTTCAGGGAGCAAGGTTCCAAACGTTAAAAGTTGTTCCCATTAGGTGAATTCTCAGCCACTCCCAGACTAGAGGTTTTTGACTTGCTTTCTGGTTTTATGCTCCCTACTGAGTGCAGGTAAGTCTGCTCATCACAGACCGGAATAATCCCCGAGCAGGAAAGAGACAGAGATGCCACCATCAGGAGCACACCCCCGCTGCCAGTTTCTTATGAGGAGTTGAATAGTCTATCACGTGACTCCTTTAAATCAGTGCAATTTCAAAGGGAAGAAAAGAGCTTGGGAGTGGCAGGCCTTTCCCCAACCCCTCTAATCAGCATCTGGTAACATAGTTAATAAGAGAGCCCAGATGGCTTGTACCTTGTCACAGGCTGTGCACACTAGCTTTTATAATTTGAGAATTTTGACCAAACTATGGCAAAATCTGACACTGACAATCTCCTTAACCTAGACAGTACTGCTTAACCCTTAAAAAAAGACAGCATAAATTCGTGAACAGACTACAGGTTTCGGAATCAGAGAAACTGGATTTGACTCAAATCTAAGTGTATGGTCTTAAATAAGTTACCTAAACTCTCTGAACCTTGTTTTCCCTGTTAGGAAATGGACATATTACTACCTTCATCATCTTTTTTGTGACGCTAAATCTCCACTAGACAATCAAATTTATACTAGGTACTCAAAATAATTTACATTAGTTGTAATTTTAAAAGAGATCATGGAAAAAACTGAAATGAAATCAGAGCATCTAAGGTTGATAACAGCATTTTATTCTTCCTTTTGAAATGAAATTATTTTAAACAAATTGTAAAAATCTTCACTTTTATTCTAATACCATAAAGACATTGTTTCTAGTTTACAGATTCAAAACGAAATAGCACTGTATGTTAACTGTCAGAGCAAATTTATATTACTAAGGCTCCAAAACCTGCAGTTTTTACCCTCTTTGGCTTGTTCATCAGATTCACCTAACAGGGAACATTTCACAGCAGTTCAGAGTCCTAACAGAGAACCACGAGATAATTGAATTTCATGCAACTTCAGTTCTAACCAGTTCCAGCTCCAAGTTTAAGGAAGGGGAGAGTAATGCCAACACATTCTGTAAACGATCAACATCTGAAAAAGATTCAAATCAGAACCATTTATCCAGGGCTTGCTATATACAGGAAGCAAATAAGGTATAGTATCTCCCTGCCAGGAGAGAAAAATATAGTGGGAAATATAAGAGGCAGGTTAAATATGGGTTCCGTCATGTTTGAGGGTGTTCCATACTCCCTGATCACATACCGTCGACATAAGGAGTGGAGATAAACGATGCCCAGTCTAGACTAGCAGTCTTTCCAGTGTTTCCTTTTTGTCTATCTGGGGTCATCTAGTATTATGACCTGCATAAAGAGAAAGCTATGGCTGCTCCAATTCACCTTGCTGCTGCTAGTGCCTAAAAAGAGAAATGGGCACTAGGGTGAAGGATAGAAAAGGTCTAGGTGGTTTTCTTTCTGTTATTTTTGTTTCCCACCTTTTTCATCATTTGATTGAAAAAGTGACTCTTCATTTGAAGACTAGTGGATCTGAGAACATAGTTTTCACATTTGCATGCTGAAAAATACAAAGTGTGTTTTTGTTTCTGTTTATTGTGTTTTTTTTTTAGGAAGATTGGCCCTGCGCTAACATCTATTGCCAATCTTCCTCTTTTTCTTTTTTTGTTTTTTCTCCCCAAAGCCCCACTACATAGTTGTGTATCATAGTTGTAGCGTTGTAGCTTTTCTATGTGGAACACTGCCTCAGCATGGCTTGATGAGCAGTGAGTATGTCCCTGCCCAGGATCTGAACTGGTAAACCCCTGGCCTACAAAGCAGAACGCGAAAACTTACCTGCTACGCCACGGGGCTGGTGCCAATGTGTTGTTTTTTTTAACACAATGGTGAAGCGTTAACAAAGCTTCAAGCATGTAACAGCAACTTAATCTTGTTGTAAATATTAACTTTACTGAATCAAAGCTATCCTTTCAATCAAGCCCGTAGATTCTAAGAGGCAAGTGGAAATAAATTACACAAAGATCATGAACGGTCATTTTAAACATATTTTTGTGTAGTTTTTTATTCACCTGAATAAAGTCTTTCTGTAAACTTTTTTTGACCACTTTTGTAGACTGAATTTAGCTATTTTGAAATGTGTTAAACCAAAGCAAACAGTAGCAATATGAGATAATGGATAGAAAGTTCTGTATATTAATCTCCTTAATGTTTTACCGTCTAAAAAAGGGCCTTCTTCGTGACATGAATATACATATATAATTATTGAGGTGATACATGTTTAATGCAGGAAATTTGATAAACAAGACGAAATACAAAGGAACATTGAAAGCTGTGATTTCACCACCTGATTTAACTATTGTTATATCCAGCTTTTTTGCCCCATGCCTAAGCTCAATCATTGACTCAATAAATATATATTTAGCGCCTGCTCTTCCAAGGCAGTGTGCTAGGTGCTTGGGGATACCTCTGTAAAGATAAAATGCTTTCTATCATTCTGCGCTTTTTTTTATTTTAATGGAGGAGATAGAGGTGAAATTTACAAAAATTATTTTTTAATTGATCATAAGTGCTATGTGAGGGAGTCATGGAAGGCACATTTGAGGATGTAGTATTTGAACTTCCGACGAAAGAGAGTTAATAGTTAGAAGGGGCTGGGGGCTGGCCTGGTGGCATACTGGTTAAATTCCCACTCTCCACTTCAGCGGCCCGGGGTTCGCAGGTTCAGATCCTGGGCGTGGACTAGGTATTACCCATCAAGCCATGCTGTGGCAGCATCCCATATACAAAATAGGGGAAGATGGACACAGATGTTAGCTCAGGGCTAGTCTTCCTCAGCAAAAAGAGGAAGATTGGTAACAGATGTTAGCTCAGGGCCAATCTTCCTCACCAAAAAAATAAAAATAAAAATAATAATAATAATTAGAAGGGGTTGGGATGGATGAGAACAGTCTTAGGTAAATAGCACAGCATGGTGTTATGAAGTACATATTTTATTGTGGTCTGCATTAAAATCTTCCCGTATCAGAATTCTTCTACAGCATAGGGTTCATTATTCCATTATATGAATCTATTATATGCAAGTTACATAACCAATCTCTTATTTTTTGATATTTTAGGTGCAGAATTAAGAAATAATGATGCACTTCATTCTTGTGGACACAGCTTTAACAACTTATGAGATGATTCCTTTAGGATAAATTTAAATTTATAGGAATGGACTTGTTTAGTCAAAAGACATACACATTTTTAAAGATTTTTTAAAAACGTATTGCCAAATTCACTCCAGAAAAGATGTGTTAGTTTACACTGCCATCAAAATTTTATGAGAATCCATTTCTCCATACCCTTAGTAACCTTTGGTATTATTCCTTCTAATTCTTGCCAATTTGATTGGCAAAGAGGGAAAAAACGTTTCACTTTTTGTTTGCATTTATTTGATTTCTAGTGAGATTCAACGTTAAAAAATATTTTGAACTAGGCAGTGACACCTTAGCTGGTTAGTTTTTCAGACTCTGAAATATACTAAACCAATGAAGAGAAGTAACAATGAAGGAAAGGGTTTTGAGTCCTTTTTACACTTTGCTATTTTTGGCTGTAGAAACATGGATTTTTTATGGAGTGGGGCCATGGATACACAAAAATTGATTTTTAGTAGATGAAAAAGATTTTGGGAAGATCTACAAATTGAAAAAATTTTACTATAAATGCCATGATCTTTAAAAATTACAGAATGTCTTTATTGCTACCCAAATTCCACACCACCTACAGATTTTAATAAAGAAAAGACTTTTCGGAATTCTAGTTAAAAATAAAGATGGTCTCTACTCATTCCAAATGTTGCTCATACTGTATCTGTAAATGATTTTTTCAAGTGATAATGCTTTTTCTCTTTTTTTTTCCCCAAGAAAAAATTGGTCTACTTCCTGGATTGTTCTTTCTAGTCGAACAATTGAATTTTACAAAGAATCCAAGCAGCAGGCTCTGTCTAACATGGTAGGTCATTCTCTGTTTCTACTATTATCATCTTTAAAGAAATATTGTGGAGTTAAAAGTTGAGGGTTATCAGAAATCACACTAAAGCCTCCAAGCTACCAGCATCTGAAAGCAGATAGAGGAAATGACTCAATAAACTTTTAATCAGATGAAGGGAAAATAGAACTTAGTGTCTGTTTTATTAAGTGGTGCATTTGGAGAATAATCACAAAATGAGATGAATGGCGAGCAGCTATCTAGTAATGCGAAGGTAACACTTTAAATTAAGGTGCCATTTATAAATGCTTTATTCTTATTTATGAAATGATCACTAAATGCAGCTACTGGCTCAAATAATGTATTATAAAGTACATTATAAAATACATTAGTATTAAATGCTTAACGGATGAGACTATGGGAAGCTGTTTTAAAGAATATTATAAGACATAAATTGTATTAAACCATGTATGTGCATCTTTAATACATGAATTTAAGTTGTTATCTAGCCTGAGATAGAGTGCTTCACACATTAATAAGTAATAATAAACTGTTTATAAATGGCACCTTAATATAGGGTGTTACCAATGAGGAAACACTCTAAGTTAACAAAGTGATTTTTTATCTTAGTCTAACTGTGACATTCCCTATATCCAGCTAACCTTTCCGAATATTTCTGTGACTCCATCTAATGGAGCTAATACAATTTCTGTATCCTATAGTTATTACAAAGTGAAATTTGTAGGGTTTCTTTATTGTACCTGGAGGAGGGCCTCGCACATGCCCACAGAGATTTGACATTGATAGTAAGTGGGAGCAATTCAGAGCTAGTTACTGGGGCAATTCAAGCTCAAAACCTTGCTGCCCAAACACCAGAGCTGCCACACGATGTAGGAGAGAGTGGGCAGGCAGCATATCTGACAGCTTCCTGATTAGGAAGGACTCCAGGCAGGAACCAACCTGCCATACCCCATTGGCCTGATGGGTGGCAGGGAAAGGGGTCGCCTGGCAGGAGTTAACCACAATGAACTAATTTGTATTTGGCAGGTAATAAAACGATGGAAAGTTCTTTGCTTTCCAGCCACTAGTCCCGTTTGCTATGTAATCCTCTTTAAATAGGAAATAGAAAATCATTTGCTAGGAGATGTTTTTTTAAAGGAGAAGATTTTAGTAAGAACAAAAGGTAGCATTTGGCTTGCTCCTGATAATTGCAATAGCCTTTATCCCCAAGTGGCTTGCTGATTTTGGAGTCTCAGTGCAGTCCAATCTGTAAACTAATTATGAATAAATTAAACATATATCTCAGTCCTTTGTATTTTTAATTTAAACTGCCTCAGAAATTTGTTTTAGGATTTTGTTTTGTTTTTATTTTTGGCTACAGTAAGGTTGAGATAATCTTTTTAAGAAAAATAAAGTACCCCTAAGGGCCAGGCACAAAACTACTCCCGTCTACTCGCAGGTCCTTTGTCTTCCCTTTGAATGAGTTCTAAGGGAGAAGTCAGGAAGGGAGGCAAGTCCCTTGCCTTGTGGAGTTTGGCTGCTGAGAAGATGGTCTGTGTCCTGCTGGGCGAGAAGAATTCCATTGGAGCAGAGTTTATCTGAATGTGCTGGCATAATGGTAGAGATTAGATCTCAAATTAAGGCATTTGGTTTATTTTTATTTTATTATTTTAATCTTCTCCTACCAGGAGATATAATTGTCAGCTGCTTAATTTTATACAGGTGAAAAAAAACTCCCTTTTAGATTGTAGGCAAACCTTGCAATTCAGCTCACTAATCGCATGCCTCCCATTCAAATTTCAGAATTGGAAATTGACAGTAGATTTTACTTTTAGAAGAAATTCGTTAACATTTTTTTGGCCTTATTTTCAATGGTCTTATGGTTTCTCCCAGGCACTCATTGTCTTCAAAGTGAATTCAGGGCAGGAACTAACTGTGTTTTGTGGTACTGGGGAAGAGAATTACAGATTCCTGTTTGTACTGCATGAATTGTCTTGCTAGTCAACTTCTTGGATACATTTCTAACCAAGTATTAAAGGCCTAGTGGGATAGCCCACATTTACCGGTTTCAGTCTCAGAGAAACGATACGTTGATTGCCAGGCCTTGATTAAAGATGCTGTGGTTTTATTTTGAAAGAGATGTATACTCAAGTTTCTGATTTTCCCTTGTACCCCCTTAAACATGTCCTGGTATTGTTCATTGTGCTTCTGGGAAAAAGTCTGTCGTTCCCTCCAAGGGGTCAGTAAAAACTGCCTGAGTGAGTGCAGAATGTGGTTTAAAAGGGTAAATGGCATTTTAATCTTTATAGGAATGATCTTTGAATGTTAATTCAGTGGAGAGACAAAGCAGCAGAGTAGCTAAGAGTAGGACTTTGAAGTTCAACCACAGAGGACTTCACTCTAGTTTTGCTGTGTAGGAGCTGACCAAGTTACTCAACTTCTTTGAGCTTCAGAATCCTTATCTATAAAATGAGGATAGTGATACTCATCAACAGAACTAGTAAGGAATGAAATTAGTTAATTAAAAAAATAGAAGTTGTGAAATAATTATTATATTCTATTATACTCTACTAAAAATATAAATATATTCCATATTGCATAATGTAGAGTATAATATAGCATATTATTACACTATATTAGTTTTGCACTTGAACTGATTCAGACATGTATAGAAGAGAAAATAAATGAGTTCAAGAAACAACAGCATGTATGGCCTCCAAAAAGAGAAATATGTATCCACAGGCAGCACAAAATCTTGTGTCTGAACACTGAATAATTCTGAAAATGAAGCCATCATCTGTTTGCGGCTCTAGACATAACCTCCTGCATGTCCACATATATTTTCCTGGGGCCCCCGTCTTCCTCCATAGGCTCTTACTCTTAGGGCTTTCACATTTAATACCACGTCACAAGACGTTGTGCCTGATCCCACTTTCTATGCTTGGCTATCTTTCTTTCTCACTGAGGTTCTTTCAGTTCATGACCAAGTCACATTTTTATCAAAAACAGCCCCCCCTGAAAATAGACACAGAATCACTTCACTGGTGTGTGTACGTTAGAGACTCATCGACTCTGGGTCCTTGGTGACCTTAAAAGAAAAGGAGGACTGACCTATTCTGTTTTTCTTTTTAATCAGGACATTAAAAAGTAACCTACCACTGTCACTTCCTAATGGAAAGGACATTATAAAATACCCCAAATCTGGGTAGGATAAAACCTCAGAACGCAAGACAGTCTTTATCAAAACAGGAAACTGTCCCCCTTCTATGTCTATAAACATTGTCTCTGTTTTGTTCTCTCCGCCTCAAACCAGAGAGTGTTTGGTCCAGACTGGCGTGCCCTCCTGTGAGGAGGAGCCTTTGAAACCACTGATGTCCCTAGATCTGGATTTCCTGGATTATGAAGGAAAGGATAGTGTTCATATTATCATAGTTTTTTATATATTCTGATTTGTATTTTTTTTAATTTTTTGTTTATTGCAGTAACATTGGTTTACAACACTGTAAAAATTTAAGGTGTACATCACTACACCTCCACTTCTGCACAGATTACATCATGTTCATCACCAAAACACCAACTACAACCCATCACCACACACATGTACCGAACCATCCCCTTCACCCCCCTCCCTCCCCACCTCCCCCTCCCCCCGGCAACTACCAATCATTTGTAACTCACTTTAAAATTCTAAAATATTGTCATTGGGTACCGGCCCCGTGGCTTAGCGGTTAAGTGTGCGTGCTCCGCTGCTGGAAGCCCAGGTTCGGATCCCGGGCGTGCACCGACGCACCGCTTCTCCGGCCATGCTGAGGCGGTGTCCCACATACAGCAACTAGAAGGATGTGCAACTATGACATACAACTATCTACTGGGGCTTTGGGGAGAAAAAAGGGGAAAAAAAGGAGGAGGATTGGCAATAATGTTAGCTCAGGGCCAGTCTTCCTCAGCAAAAAAAGGAGGATTAGCATGGATGTTAGCTCAGGGCTGATCTTCCTCACCAAAAAAAAATATATTTATATTGTCATTGGAAAATAGTGCAGAAGCCATTTTTTAGTAAAACGTATAAAATGTTTATGTAATACTTTAACAGTTATTGATCAGAATCCTCCATAATTACCACCCAGGTCAGGGTAGACTCTGCCAGCCCTCCAGAAGCCCCACCCCCTGCCATTTGTCTCTACGTCATCACAGCCTTTTTCCTTGCCACGGAGTTAAATTGCATTTTAGTTGTTATTTTATCACCTTTCATTATTTTCCCATCTATAGCCGTAACCCTTAAAAAACGTAGTTTACTTTGTCTGGTTTTTAATTTATATAAATGGAATCATGGTGTATGTTTCTTTTGTCTCTTTCTCTAAATATGTCTTGTTTTTTCTTTCCTTTTATTTTTTTTCTATCATTTCATATTTTTCTCTACTGGTTTGGGAGTGATGTACTTTGTTTCTCTTCTGTTAGTGGCTTGCCTAGGATTACAACATTGATACTTATCAAAGACTAAAGCTAATCCAATCCCTTTACCTCTTCCAAAATATTACCTTAGAACATTTTTAATACATTTATCCCCTTCCTAATGTCTATGCTATTGCTGTCTGGTATTTTAATTCTTTCTTTTCTTTTTTTTTTCCTAACACCATCAGACATTATTTATTCTTTTTTATAGAGTCACTGTTGGTTTACATTTGCCAAATATTTGCCCTGTTCTTTGCTATTTATTTCTTCCTGCATCTTAGGTCTTCCTTCTAGGATCACTTTTCCTTCTGTTTGAAATATATTCTGAGAAAGTCCTGTAGTAAGAGTCTTGTGGTGACAATCTGTCTCAGTGTCTGTTTCTTTCAAAATGTCTCTCTTTCTCCCTCATTCTGGAAATATATGTTCTCTCTGGATATAGAATTTTGAGTTGGCAGTTATTTTCTTTCAGCACATCAAAGATATTATTCCACTGTTCTCTGTCATCCATTCTTGTGATCAAGAAGTTACCCGTTAGTCTAACTGCTGTTCTCTGGCTGCTCGTTATATTTTTCTCCTCACCTTTGTTTTCCCACAGTTTCACCATGATGCATCCAAATGTCAATTTCTTTTTCTTTTTCCTTCCTGGTCTGTTGGCCTCTTGAAATTGTATGTAACTGTCATTAATATATTTTAGAAAATTCTCAGCTATTATCTTTTCAAATGTAGCTTCTATTATGCTCTCTCTCATATTTTCTTCTAAGCCTCTAGTTAAACCTATGTTAAGTTTTCTCACTCTATCCTCCACGTTTTACATTTTTCTTTGTTTCTATTGTTTTATCTTTCTGAAGTGCCTTCCAAATAATTTCTCTTGATTTATCTTTTAATTCTTTAATTCAGTCTCCCTTTGTGATAAACATTGTCTTTATTTCAATTATTGTAATTTCCATTTCTAGAATTTTGTTTCCTTTTTTAAACTTACTGTGTCATTTGTCATACCTGTTTCCTGAAGATATTTTCAAGAATCTCTTTTATTTTGTTAAAATTAGAAGGCATAGTTTTATAGTCTTTGTCTTATGATTCTAACATCTGAAATCTGTGTCAGTCTGTTTTTGCTGGTTCTCACTCATGTTGCTTTGCTTTGTCTCCTTGTGCGTCTGGTTATCTTTGACTGTGTGCTAATCATTGTTATTGAAATATTATCATGGCAGGTTCTCTGAAGCCTAAGATAAATGTGTTCTACTCCAGAGTGTTTTGCATTTTTCTCAAAGGGTCTGGGACTAATTAGCTCAATGTAAGTTAATAGTTTAAACTTCTCAGATTATGTGTACATAATAGGATGGCTACAGCTGTGCCACAACTTCTCAGGGGCAGAATTATTCTTTACCCTTCCTTTTATTTCCTTTTACATTGCTTATCTCTACAAAGGCAGTCTTCTTTATAATCCCTTGGGATTGGAGAAAGAGAACAAGTTTAATATGGGTTCTCCTTTATCCTTTCATAAGACCTCAGGCAGTACATTTTCCATTATTCTGTGAGGTAGATTAACCAAAGTTCAAATATGTAGTATAAACAAATGCCCTCAGGCAAAGTACAGTTATGTTGATTTGATACTCAGCTTTCCTTGCTGAGGTCAGATTCCTACCTCCAAAAAATATTTACCTTGGCAGCTCCCACTATCTTTTCAGCCTTTCAATTCTTTTAAGGTAATTTTAAAAAGAAATATTTTATCCAGCATTTTTCATTGTTTTCAGTGGGAGAGTTGATCCAAATAGCATAGTTTCTCATTACAATCTACCTCACTTTCATTTAAATATGCATTTGGTTAATCAAGTTTGTGCTATTTATATAAGCCTTGGTGGGAAAAGACTTCATAAGAATATGTATTGAAATCCTACAATGAACAGCTTGCTCGTTAGGGCTACATATAAGGCATAGAGATATAATCAAGATATAGTCTTTGCTTTACAGCATCTCTGCCAAAAAATGGGGTGAGATGAAATAAGAAACGTAGAAGAATTTTTTTGAGATTTAAAGGAGAGAGAGCTCACATCTGTGAAAGATTTGAATTGAGCCTTGAAGGATGGTTATAATTTCAATATGTGGAGATATGTGGGCAGGGAATTCCAGTGGAGTAAAAAATATGAACAATGGCATGAAACAGAGAATGGGCAAGGTCTGTGTGCTAAAAAGAGAAATGAGTTTTTTAGTTTGGTTGGAAGATAAGATAAAATAAAAGGAAAGAGAAGAGTGCCACGGGTTGAGATTTGCAACCAGAGGCAATCTTTAATAAGATGTGTCAGGGGCCGGCCCCGTGGCTTAGCAGTTAAGTGTGTGTGCTCCGCTACTGGCGGCCCGGGTTCAGATCCCGGGTGCGCACCAACCACCGCTTCTCTGGCCATGCTGAGGCCGCATCCCACATACAGCAACTAGAAGAATGTGCAACTATGACGTACAACTATCTACTGGGGCTTTGAGGAAAAACAAAAAAAAAAGGAGGAGGATTGGCAATAGATGTTAGCTCAGAGCCGGTCTTCCTCAGCAAAAAGAGGAGGATTAGCACGGATGTTAGCTCAGGGCTGATCTTCCTCACAAAAAAAAAAAAAAAAGATGTGTCAGTATTCTCCAGACGTCTTCACCCTAGAATAATCTATCATGTCTGCTCTTTTAACAAATACATACTGAACAGCAGTGTAGATGCTACATGCCTTAAAAAGACCAGGCCTATCACGGGGAAAAGACAAGAGAGGAAGCTGATTCTTCTAGGATCGTGGCTTCATCTCATTTAGTCCAAGAGCAAAAACGTTTGCCTCAAAAGCACCTACATTATTATTTGTTTCATCTGGTGCTGGACAAATTCTAAAGAAATAAGAGTTGTCAGTTTCGTTTATCCTCTGAGGCCTTGACTCACACCCCTTGCATTTTTCAGGTACATTTACCTATTTTAATATCAGTGAAGTATTTCAATTGCCTCCAGCACTTCAATTGCAACTTGCCTCCTAGGTACCTGCTGTGCTTTGTAATTTTAGAGCTTGTGCTTGGTATGGAGTAGACACCTGACTCTAGCCATGGGATATGGCAAATGGGCATTCCTGGTCAAAAAAGGCTATTGATGGATTGCCTCATGGGGAAGAAGTGCTGTAATTTAGAGCACCCATTCATTTATTTATTCTACAAATAATTAACACTTCCTAACAGGTATCACACAATGATTTTTAAAACCCTAGAGATATCCAGATGAATCATATATGGTCCCTGCTCTCAAGGTGCTTATAGTCTGGTAGAGGAGACAGAATCATATGTAGATTTATTCTAATAAAACATGACTAAAGTGATTAAAAAAAACATAAGAAAACATGCTGGGAAACCATAGATCTAGCTACAGGTAGTCCTTTCCCAGGGAAACTGTTGTTCCAAGTAATGCTTAGCCTGTTTATCTCTCCATTTGTTTATTTTGCGAATATCACTGAGTGTCTTCATATTTAAGCCACTATGTTAGGTGTTATGAAAGATACAAAAATGAATCAGACTCAGATCTTTCCCTGAGGGTCTAGAAACAAATAGAAAGCTTGCTCATAAATTGAGTAATTATAGTAAAAAATGGACATTGATAGTTGCTCCAAAATGGCCTGAACAGAAGAATAGGTTAGTTTTATGGTAACTCAGAGGAGAGAGAGATTGCTTCCAGCTGGAAAGGATTCTAAATATATCTGTAGAGGAAGCGATATTTAAGCGTGTTTTTGAAGCATGAGTAGGATTTTGATGCAGAAATGGGGGAAAAATGACATTTTATGTAGAAATAAGGAAATAAGCAGTGATAAAATATGGGAAATTAATTCCTTAATTTATTTGTTATTTTACAGATATGTATTGATTTCTTGCCTTGCCTCATGCACTGTGTGTTAATCGTTGCTCTTAAAAATGTTTTTAGAGATTCCCTGAGGCCTCAGGTGGATGTGCCCCAGTCTAGGCTATTTTGTGTTTCTTCTACAAGTTGCCTAGCTGCACTGCCAGTGAGGGATTGCCTCAGAATAAGTTGAGGAATAGCACTGCCGAACAGCCAGCACTCTAGTTTGGTTAGAAAGTGAGTGTGGAACCAGCTCATGAAAGACTTTGAATAGAACTGTGAGAAGAGATGATTTCATTCTGTAGGCACTATGGAGCCCTTTGTAATCAATACTAAATATCCTTAATTTAAGAGAGATTCAGAGTTTTCAGAGACAGGTTTGGGTAATTAAGATATTTATTTCTACTTTAATAAAAAGAAGATAGTACTTGTTAGATTATCTGAGAGACATATTCTAAAATCTATGGAAATAGATGAGAGCTATAAGCCTTGTGCTCTTATTGACAAAGAAAAAAGCAAAGCAGCTAAATTTGTCACCATTAAGGCCCAATGCACATAGTAAATCACAGGGCATCTTCTCATTCAGAAAATATTTTAATGTTCTCATGTCTTTGACCTTTTAACCATTGGTCATATCTAAAGAAGTCTTAGTGCAAAGAAAGCAAGCAAGGCAATTCATCTAAGAAGAACTAAAAATATCCTTTCCCAAGAATATGGGTGTATCAGCGCATCAGTGAGCACCAGTAGCAAACTTGGAAGTGTTTTCATGTGACTCCAGAATCTTTGTTCAGTGTAGCACCCTACTAACGCATTCAGCAAAGTCTATTTCTGGTTTGAGAAGTTTCTCTTGTCTTCACATCCACCAAAACTCAGACCAAGTGGACTTTATTCTCTTCTATCAGTGTTTCTGTTACTTATCACGTCGTGCTCAGAAAACTTAGCATCACTACATAAATTCAGAAGCATTATAAACATTTTGGGGAATATTTCTGCCCTAAAATTGTATGGTTCTGAAGCTAGTATGTTCAATATGGAACCTACATGCTGATTGTATATGTAACTTCTTTTTTTCTGCTAATTTTTATGTTTTTCACTTTATTTTGTTTTATTTTTATTTGGTGAGGAAGATTGGCCCTAAGCTAACATCTGTTGCCAATCTTCCTCTTTTTGCTTGAGGAAGATTGTCCCCAAGCTAACATCTGTGCCAATCTTCCTCTGTTTTGTATGCGAGATGCTGCCACAGCATGGCTTGACAAGCAGTGTGTAGGTCCGTGCCTGAACCAGCAAACTCCAGGCCTTTGAAGCAGAGTGTGAGAAATTTAACCACTACACCACCAGGCCGGCCCTTTATGTTTTTCATTTTACATCATAGTACTAATACTCTTAGTAGAGTCAAACACTGGCAAATTTTACTTGTAATGACAGAAAACTTTTGCAAGGCGTTTAATAAACTATTAACTTTTTAAAACCACTCATTCAGCCATAACTTTGAAAGCAAAAAAAAAAGAGTAATATAAAAGGTCTCATTAAAATAATTTGTTTACTTTTTTTAATATTGTTTACTTCCAGTGCAAATAACGAACACAAGCATTAATTAAATAATGCAATACATCTAATGCTCATTCACTGTAGTATGACTTTAATAATAAAATGCACTTATTTATGGGAGTAAAATCATATGATTTAGCAAAAAGATGAGAATAGTTTCAATCAGAAAGCTATTCATGAATTATTGAGTATTCTGTGCAAAATGAATATGGAATGATTTTATCTTTGTAAAGTGAGTATCAAGCCCTTATTCAGATCCCTGCTCAAAAAGATCATAAGAAATGGAGGGACAAATGATAGCTCCACCAACCTTAGCCTAGTGAAGGCATTTTAAATCTCTGTTTCATATTTTCATTTTCATAATCATAGTGCTCTGGCAAAGTCAGCATGGTTATCACTGAGGCAGTTTATGAGCATAGCCATAGACTGCAATCTCACATGGCCTGATCATACATTTAAAAAATTAGAAAAGAAAAGTCCAAAATCTGGAGGATGATGAAAAGAAGGAAAGAAAAAAGTAAGTTGAATTCTAGTGTTTTATTAACTTAAACTTTGTAAGGAAAAAAATAAAACCAAGTGATCGATATTATCATAAATGAAGCCATGTTCTCTGGTCATAATTTTCTCAAGATTTGGCCATTAACCACAGTAAATTCTGTATCTTACATAATTTTTAATAACAGCAAAAATCTATGAAATTGATAGGATGCTTTATAAATGGATAATAGCTTACTGTCCAATAAACCTCACCTTAGGCTCTCTCAGAAAACTATTTTAATTATGAAGCCTGACTCTCTGTGGTTTATCATTTTGGTCAATGTAATGCATCTGATTTAGAGCTTTCATTTCTCTAAGATAAAATGGACTTTTACTCCACAGTGCATTTTTTAATTTACCGAATATATGTATTTAGTCTTTCATAAAAATTCACCACTATATTGAAATGCTCTTGGAAGTAGTATACCATATTAGGTAGAAATAGGGGCTTCTAAGTCAGACTACAGGGGTAAGGAATCCCAGGTTCACATTTTGTTTGTTGTTGTAATCCTTGGATATCTTGACTGCAGTATTGGGTTAATAAGAGTACCTACCTTACAGAGCTATTGTGAGATTATGTGAGAAAATAGATGTAACGCATCTGGCACATAGCAAAGATAATAAATCTTCATTATATTTATTATTGTTGTTATTATTACTACGTAAAGCAATAAGGTATAGTGGCTAACAGGCTCTGGAACCAGATAGAATGAATTCAAATGCCCAAATTGCCACTTCATGGCAGTATACTTAAAATCCCTGTCTTAGTTTCTTTCTTTCTTTTTTTTTTTTTGGATAAGGAAGATTAGCCTTGAGTTAACATCTGTTGCCTATCTTCCTCATTTTGCTGAGAAAGACTGGCCCTGGGCTGACATCCATGCTCATCTTCCTCTGCTTTTTATATGTGGGACGCCTGCCATAGAATGGCTTGATAAGCGGTGTGTAGGTCCTCACCCGGGATCTGAACCTGAGAACTCTGGGCCAGCGAAGCAGAGCACACGAACTTAACCACTACGCCAAAGGGGCTGCCCCCCGTCTTAGTTTTCTCAACAATAATATAAAGATTTATCAGGTAGGGGACTACTACTGGCTGTCCAAATACAATCCAAAATTTCTGCAGAATCTCATTTCTTACTCATACCACAGTCCAAAACAGATATTCCTGGTCATTTTTTCTCCATGGTGCTTCTTCTATCTTTTGGTTCTGCCATCCCCTAGTAAAGGTAAAGAGAGCATAGGAAGGTCTGCGTGCTCTTTAAAAGCCTTAAGTCCAGAAGTGTTTCACATCATTCTTGTTGACATTGCAGTAATGTGGCCACATGTTCATGCAAAGGAGGCTGGGAAAAAAATGGAGTCTCTGGCTGGAGAGCTGCTTCCCAGTGATAACTCTAGACTCCTGAAGAGGGAGCACAGCACACATTTTGGTGGAGAGCTAGGCATCTTTGCCACAAGGAGAGTAACATCAATCGTCTCACCCTCATTTCCTAGAAGACAAACCCCGAATTAAGCATCCATGCTTTATTTGAGAGGCATGAGTCCAGGACACAGAGAGTGAAGTAAAAAGGAAGTGAGGCAGGAAACGATGGGAAGTAGTGGAGGGGATGTGTTACCATGCTGGCTACCACTCTATAGTGAGCCTCAAAGAGATACAGAGGATCACTGGGCAGGGGCACCACTTGACTTGGAAAGAAGCTGCAAATACACTGGAGAAAGCATGAAACAATCTGTGGGAGGCAGGAACAGAAGGAGAGGAATTTATCTGCCATATTTCTTTCCATTTCTTGCTCCCTTCTGGTCAAAGTTCACCACCCAGAGTCTTCACTGCCTACATCATAGAGACCCTGGGCACACCTATGGATGGCTACTCAGAAAGCCAGATCTTAAACCCTGTAAAGTGGCATTTCATCCAAATCTGGAAGAGGTCGGGGAGCTGAAAGCCTGTCTGCATGCTGGCAGCGGGGAAGGAGGGCCTAGCATTCCAGGAAGGTGTCTGGTGATCCTCAGGGAGTGGGACCATATGGGCTCAAGCAGGGTTGGTCGTCTACAGGGTCAGCTGAGGTGGACTGGATGGATGAGGGTCTAAGGAGGGACTCGGACGGGGCACCTGAGGCATCAAAAATGTGCCCAAGCTACTCACTGTACAGAATTAAATAGTTTTTTATGTAATGTAAATATAAGACAATATCAGCGTACAAGGAAAGTAGACTAAATAGAAGCTATTTTATTTATTCTAGCAAGATTTTGATTCAGGAATAAATGCAATAGGTGTTCATTTCTTGAAAAGGAGAGAATACTTTCCCCTCAAAAAAACCCACAAACAAACAAACATAAAATTCTAGTGCCCCAAATCATTAACAAAGTTTTGCTTTTCTGAAAATCTGGCTTGATTTGGTCTTGTAATGTACTGAGAAATTTCACTGTAGAAACAATTTCAGTTATTATTAACATCATTTATATTCATATACATAAAACCCACATCTTACAATCAAAGTATCCTTTTCTATGTTGACAGTAGCCATACTTTAGACATTAATAAGATCAGGTATCCATTCAGCACTCTTTCCTAAATCATTTTGCCCAAATGAGAATTTATAAGTGAGTTTTATCCTCCTCCATGACTGATTTTCCAGAATCAAAACCAGTTATGTGATAAAACTTAATTCCTCTAAACAGATTTTGTGTTTCATGTTTCAAACTGATAAGGATAATCTGAGTCTATATGCTGAAACAGCAATTAATCCAAAATAAAAAATGGTAGCTAATAACCTGTTTCATAAAATCTGAGCCTTGTCTTTTTTCTTAGCCACATCTGGTAATAATGATGTGAAGATGAGTGGCTCAATGATTTGTTGTCTACACACATGCCCAATCTTCATCATGGAAAATACCATCCAGCAAAAGAGCATCGGCCTTTGATATTTTCTTAAGATACATTAAAAGACCCCAAATATCCCGTAAAGAAAAATGAGAAACTTAATCCTAAAGGTTTAATCTAGGTCAGAGAAGAATATATTATAGAAAGAATACCCTTTCAGCTATTATTGGGAAATGGTTAAGATGGACTAAGAGAATAATAAAAATCAGAAGTGGACAAAACCCAGGATCAATTTTTAATGACTTCACATTGCTCCAACAAAGAGGCTTTTATGTTTTATTGTCCAGAAGCAGTAACTTTTAAATAATTCTATTTAAATATTTTAAAATCAGTCATTTATATTTTAAGTTTACCCCAGAAGCGATATGATACGTACACTCAGATTTAAATCCATATTTAGTCAATTTTTAAAAAGTATATTTTTATAATGATGTACAATATGATCCATTGGCATCATGTAGTTCATTAGCAGAGTTTTTCTTGTGTTTTATAGCTGTAGAATCAAAAATATGTTTTCTATTAAAGGATTCTTTAATTTCAGGCTTCTTGAGTAAAATCTTGATTGTCTTCCAAATAAATTCTACAACTTTTCTGAACAATTTATTCCAGTGTTTAACAAGGCTTAAATATTGAAAATTTTCACTTCTAATAAAGCCTAGTCCCCAAAGTTATTCTTTAAACCTAGATCTTTCTGCTTCAGCTTTGTAAAAGTGAACTATTGATTAGGATCAATTAAAATAGTCTTCTACCTACTTATCTTCGTTTTTGCTTTTTGAAGCTGATATATTTATTTGATTGAATTTTACTCAAATCACTTTAGCTTTTTCTGGCATACTTCTGAATTCACCCCAAATCTCTATTATTTGCTTTGATTGTGCCATAAGATCGGTTCCTACTAAAGGTCAGTATATATAGGAATATTGTGCTTTTACTTGCTACGTATTTCTCATTTTATAAACTATTGTTCTGAGATGTATTATTTGTTAATGCATTGGAATGAATCTGGAAATTTTCCATTGTAATTCTCCATCCAGTTTATAAACTCATTCAACAGGTAACAAATATCTGTTAAGTGCTTGTTTTGGGCTCCTTTGCTAGATTTGGAGGAAATGAAGTATAAGACAAACCCAGCCTGTTCTCTGATTGGATGGCTGGGGGAAAGAGATACACCAAAAAGTAGTTGCAGTGTGGGGACAACAAAAAGAATTGTAACAAAGTGTGTTTCAGAATAGGGGAAATGGTAGGAAGGAGTGAGTGACTGTGCCTGCAGAGGTAAACGAGAGCTTCATGGAGATTATTTTGGAGATACACCACAAAAATGAGCAGAATTGGGGCAAATGGCATGCAAGGAGAGTGGATTCAAGAGAGAGATAAATGTGTTCCGGATGAAAAGGGTGCATGCATACTGATATTCGCAATGTGCAGAGTTGTGAAGGCATTTTCTGTAGATGTATAGAGTGTTGCATTTTGGAAACTGATGTGAATTTAGCATAGCAGATGTGTATAAGAATGGGAGAATAAATGGAATTGAGAAGGATGGTTGGGGAATGATGGAAAGGAGCCTGTATGCCCTACTAAGGGATTTGTATATTATCCTGCAGATAAGTTTTCCAGAAGAAATATGGTGAGATTTGTGTGTGTTTTTTTTTTAAAGACAAAAGATGGAGAATGAATTGAAATGGTTTCACTGGTCACAGAGGAAACAGTGAGAAGAATTCAGATGAGAGAAAATAAGAGCTCTAATGAAGTTGTGGTCATAGGATGAAGAGGGAGCTAGTTCTGGAATTCGGGCTTTGTACTTTTTGGTTGTGGGTGGTGAGGGAAAGGGGAGAATTAAGAAAGCAAAGAAGATGAAGTGAATAGAATGATGATTAACTAAGAAGAGCAATAGAGAAAAAGGGGGCACGTTTAAGAAGAAGAAAATGATTTTACCGAGGTGTCTGTGCTGCATCCTAATGGTAGTTAGTTAGAAAATACACTTCTGGTGCATAAGAGGGAGATGGCGGCCAGCAGAACCACTGAAGAGTCAACATATTGTAAGAGACGGATCAGACCAGAGGCGAGACCAAAACCCACAGGAAGCATGTAAACTATGGAAAATAATGAAGGCAGTAAACCAGGATTACCAACATTTAAGAAGTGGGAAGAGGAAGAGAAGTCAGTGAAAGAAACAGAGAAGGAAGAGCATAAAAGGTGAAATAAGAATTTAGAGAGAAAATGTCTCTATAGCTGAGGGACAGAAGGTTTTAAGGAGAAAGGCCAGCAGAATCTAATCATACAGAGTTTGAGTAGAATGCTGACGAAAGAGAAGACATCAGATTGTTTTTGTTGACCTTAATGGTTAAGACGTTTTAGACTAGTCAAGGAAGGGAGTGAAGGACTACAGTGTGTTGAAAAGAGAATGGAACTTGAGCAAACAGAGCATGTGACTGTAGAAAACTCTGGCAATAATAAAAAGGAAATAGATGAGATGGAGAAAAAGTGAGGTTGTAGGGTTGAGATTTGCTTTATTCTATTTTTTTTTAAACAGGAGTAACTTGAGCATGGTTATAGGCTAAAAGATATAATCTATTTGAGAGTGGGAGGTTGAGAAAGTAAAAGAAAAGGGACAACTCAGAAAATGAGAAACAAGATTGGATGGAACTAGAGAGGAAAAGCCTTAGGTTGAAGAAGGAGCATCTCTTCCCCTGAGGCCAAATGGGACATGCCTTGTGAGTTGTTTATGTACTGTATGGCCCTGACCATGATTTTGATACTCATAGATGCCACTATCATGTGCAGACATGGGAATTCATTAGACAGATGGACCAGAGTCACAGACCCAGGTCCAGAGTTCCGAGAGCCGGAAGAGAAAACGGGAAATAATGACCTTTACAAACAAGAAATAGAAAATGTTAATTCTTATTTGGGGACCTAAAAGGGGCATTGTGGGACATAGTAGGAAGAAAGTATGGGTATGGGGGGAGGCCATACATTGTGTTGTTATCAAGCACTTGGGACTTGGAGTCAGATAAAAGTGAATTCTTATTTCAGCTCGAGTACTTATTAAGTGTGTGAGCTTATGTAAGACGCTTAACCACTCACTGCTTGAGCTCCTGCACATGTAAGTTGAAGGCAATGGTAATAACTTCACGACATTGTTGTAAGAAATAAATGAGAAATTGTTATAAAGCTTTTAGAGGGCAAGACATACAAGAATTTATTAAAGTTTATATTTGTTTATTTTGATCATACAGACTAACTACGAAAGTGAGAAAAATTGTGAATATGCTAGCACAAGGCTTTATGATCTCTGTGAGTTAGGAGTAAGCCATTTTACTACACTGAGTAGTCAAAAGTTATTTCTCCAGAATTAGGGAATATGAGGAAGATTGGAGAAGAACAACAGGTGGATGAGAGAGTGGAATGGATCATTGAATGGGGGGAGAGAGAGAGAGCGGCTGAAGTGACTGTGGAATCAGGAACATAGGCCTGGACATAAAAGGAAGCGTAACCAAGAAGGGCTTGAGAGACTGGGAGAATGTGCCAAGATCTGCCGATTTCAATAACATCAAAAACAAACAATAGGGTGGGAGTAAGAAAAACTCAGAAAGTGGGTTTTGTTAGATGAAAAGCAGAATGGAGATTGCTAAAGTGAAGAGGAGGTGAATCAGTGAGCTCCTGAAGAATGCAAGAGACGGGGCAACGGCAAGGTCACATGAATGAGCACTAGGAGGTGACTGCAAGTGACGGACACAGTTCCAATTGAGATAAACCCAAGCCAAGTGCCAAAGCCATGGGATTTAGTGTATGATGCTGATGAGAACAGTTAAAGGTTGGCAGAGGTAGATGGTAAGAACACTGGGAAAGCTTAGATTGCTTTTCACCCATAGATCTCCTCTAGCTCTATATATAGAGAGAGAATCTATAGAAAATTATATAGAGTCTGAGGCTTGTATGGGATTCTTAAAGGAAGAGTCAGTATCTTCTTTATCTCTGGAGTCCCAGTGCCCAGCACAGTGGCCAACACATTGACACATAATAGGTATGCAATAAATATTTATTGAATGATTCTGTGAAATCCTAGGTTCAATCCACATATGAATCCATTAAACTGTTTATCACTTTTCCAAATCACAAAGCAAAGACTGCTTAACTGTTAAACCAAATACAAATCTTAATTGTTATAAAATTGGGAATTCTAAGATGCCCAACCTCCTTTCCAAAGCACAAAAGCTAGTTGTATTTTAGTATTTTCCCTTCATTCATGAATTCAGCAAATATTCATTGAGCAACAACTATGTGGCAGACACTGTTCCATACATTTCCATATATTGGGAAAAATAGTGGAGGAAAAGGCAAAAAAGGCCCCAGCTCAAGGAACTTAATTCTAGTGGGAAAAAACATATAGTCAGCATATAAAAATATATATGTTAATTTCAGTTAGAAGGAAGGCTGCCATGAAATTAAAACAAGTAGTGAGATAGAGAGAAATCAGGAGTGCTGGAACACAGCTCTTTTATATGACAGTTGGAGAAGACCTCTGACAAGGTGACATTTAGCTTGGACCTGATGGATAAGAAGGAGTCAGCCATGTGAAGATTGGGAGGTATTCCAGGTAAACAGGTGGTGTAAAGGCCCACTGGGAAGATCAAGTTTAACAGAGGACAGAAAAGAAATCAAAGTTTAACAGAGGACAGAAAAGAAATCAAAGTTTAACAGAGGACAGAAAAGAAATCAATATGTCTGTACTAGAGTCTAGTAAGAAAGGCATATCTGTTTCCCAAGTGTTATGTTTTAACATGAGTATGATCATAATATACATTCAATTTTAAAGGACTACATAGTGGTTAGGAAGAGACTCTGGAGTCTCTCTGGAGACTCACATTTAATGTGAGTCCTAAGCTCACATTTAAATCTTGGCTCCTCTTTTTCTATCTGCATTACCTTGGGAAAGTTTACCTACACATTCTGGCATGTTTTGTTACCTGTAACATGATGGTAATAATCGTACCTACTGCATACCATTCTCATAAGAATTAAACAAATTGATAGTTGTAAAACACTTAGAGAAGTGCTTGGCACATAAAAAGTGCTTCTTATATAAAATAATTCCCTCTTTTTTCCCCTGACTGCGTTATATGGGAAAGATAATTTCTTTCGTTACATAAGCTTAATGATTATTTTGTTGGTTCTGAGTATCCCATAATTTAATTAACTATAGAAGAAGCAGGTTGTTTTTAATTTTTTCTACATCATAAATCACTCGACAATGAACATTATTATCATGCTTTGAGATTTTCCACAATAGTGATCACCTAGGTGGCAGAGCATGGGTGAACCAGTACAAATACTTCACTGACTGAACCATCTGTAAGAGGCACGCTCATCTAACAAAGGAAAGATAGGCTATCAGTTGCTCTCCTGCCAGCTGAATGTTTCCTAAAGGAAAGTTATGCTTGGCTTGTACAAAATTTTTTGAGTTGCCAAAAATCAAAAATCTCACAATTTACTATAAAAACCCTCAGATTTCTGGCTTCTTCTGAAAAATAGTCTATTTGTATTAAACTGATAGAAGTGGTCATAGTGGCTATGAGGCAACAATTTTGGACAGATTTCTTATGACAGTTTTACCATTCTTTCATAATTATATGTTTTAACCTAAAGTTCATAAAGTTAAAAACATTGTCTAAAAATATTATAAGGATTGTATACTAAATTTTAAAGTATTGTATGGAAAATTGTTTGAGAAAAGTACTGAATCTATCTACAGAGAAACCTAGAGTAGCTCAGAATATATGAAAATAGTTGGAGTCTGAAATGTGGCATCACTTTCTTTAAAAATAGTAAAGAAATTTCCCAAACAGATAAGAATTTTTTTAATAGTTGGAGTTATGCAAATTTAAAGTTATATGAGTATCATTCACTTGAACCAAATGAAACTATGAAGAGGCAAATGTAGATGATGATATTCCCATTAATTGATCATTATGAATTACTGAAGTAAAAATAGCTTTTAAGTGACATGTGCATTGTATTGTGTAAAAGGAAGCACATACTATAATCTATTTGGTCTAAAGTAAATTTATTAAATACATATACTTATGTGTATAGCTTTAAAAGTCTGAAAAGTCAACTTCTAAAGGGCACACAGTTGGCACTTAATAAATATTTATTAAATTTGTTTTTTCTTTTACTCAGCTTTGTTGAGATATAATTGACAAGTAATACTTTGTAAGTTTAAGGTATATAATGTGATATTTTGATATACATATATATTGTGAAATGATTACCACATTAAGGTTAATTCATACATCCCACCTCACAGTTATCTTTTTTTTTTTTCTTGGTGAGGAAGATTGGCCCTGAGCTAACACCTGTTGCCATTCTTCCTATTTTTGCTTGAGGAAGACTGGCCCTGAGGTAACATCTGTGCCCATCTTCCTCTGTTTTGTATGTGGGATGCTACCAGCCTCGATGAGTGGTGTAGGTCCATGCCTGGGATCCCAACCTGCGAACCCTGGGCCGCCAAAGCAGAACGGGCCAAACTTAACCACTGTGCCACTGGGCCAGCCTCACATAGTTACCTTTTTGAGTGTATGTGTGTGGTGTAAATATTTAGGATCTACTCTCATAGCAACTTTCAAGTATACAGTACAATGTTAACATATGTATATGTATGCTGTATACTATGTGTATACTATATACTGTATAGTCATCATGCTGTACATTTGATCCCCAGAGCTTATTCATCTTATAACTGAAACAAAGTTCATCCACATTGCTGAATATGGCAAGATTTCTTCCATTTTTATGGCTGAATAATTGTTCCATTATATGTATACCACATTTTCTTTATCTGTTCATCCATCGATGGACACTTAGGTTGTTTCCATGTCTTGGCTAATGTGAATAATGCTGCAGAGAACATGAGGGTGCAGATATCTCTTTGGAACTGAAAAAAAAAAAAAGAGAGAGAAAGGCTTTATACCATAAATATGTATAGCTGCTAACTCAATAAACTTTTATTTTTTCTAACATGCATCAACAATGTTGTATGCTTTTTATTCTTATTTCATTTTTGTTTACAGAAAACTGGGCACAAACCAGAAAGTGTGGATTTGTGTGGAGCACATATTGAATGGGCCAAGGAAAAATCAAGCAGAAAGAATGTCTTTCAGGTAAGACTGTTACATATATTCAATTTATTCCTTTTCCTTCTAAATCTGAGCTCTCTTGAGTAATCAAAATAAGACTACCTTGTTGTGATGTTTTCATATGCATGAACTAGTTGTGCGAAGGTCATTGTGAAAAACTGACTTCTCTTCCTTGTTGAATTTTGGTTTGTTTTGTTGTTTTTCCCTGGTGACTGGCTGCTATCTAAACACAAAATATATCCTGTGTGTTTAATTCTACATGCAAAAGTCACTGAATTTTGCAATGTATTTGATAGCTGTTTGTGGTTCAAACCTAGAATATTTGACTTAAATAGATTTAATGTAGAACTTTCAGACATACACAAAGTAAGATTCACTAATTATGATAAACTATTTGCATTCATTGTCATTCCTGCCTCCCAGTCATAAATTACATTTTTCCAGTGTGACTTAGGAGGATGGAGAGAGCTAAACAGCTATATTGGATCTTTTCATACTGCATAATTTAACTTTTTGGAAAACATAACTGTGATTAATAATTTCAGTGCTATAATCATGTTCCATTGAATGGAAAGAACCAGAGGAAATCCTTTAAAGAAAGAAAATGGGAAAACTTAACATTTCACATATGATGTTACGAAAATCCCTTTGGCAGTTAATAACTTTAGATTATGGTGGTTGATCTCTTTCTATGTTTATATGAGATTTAATTTACTTTTATATTTTCAAAGTAACTAATAACTTTATAGATATATTTTAGAATTTGTATCATTTAGTAGCCAAGGAACTAGATTATTATAATTATTATATTAAATGTCTTCTAAGACCATTTTGGCCCTTGAAGAAAAGTCAATTCTGTTCTTAAATGCATCAGTAAAATTAAGATATTGGGTCTCATAGAAGTATAGATACATGACATTTACTATCTGAACTCTCACTGGAGAGAAAAAAACTGATTTCCAGTTTGGTCTGCATTTTCCAAATGCTAATTCAGGTCTATCCAAATAATTTGGACTCACATTAATTTTATAAATTATAAAAAAAATTTTAAACATATTCTAGAATAGATTATTTTTCTGGTTCTAATTTTATTCTATTTAGATATTCATTTTTGATACGATAGAGATTTTGTTTTTTTACCAAAAAAGAAAATGAAGAGAAGGAAGGAAAGAAGGAATGAGAACAAAAAAGAAAGAAAAGAAGACTAAATATACTTGCCTAGAAATCAAAGGACTAAAGCCAAAGTGATTAGAATGTGAATTTACAGAATCTAGGAAAAATAAATTTTGTTTTAAAGTGAGGAATTGTAGATCAGTGATATATCCGGTCCTCCTATTTCTTACTCTTTTTGTTATTCTGTCATAAATAACAAAATTTAGAGGTTATAATCCTAGCCTCTATGACAACCTAGATGATCAGTATGACTAGTTCTGAACGGGGTTAGGTGAGCTAAGTGGTTCAGTTTTATTATGTATTGTGAGTTTAGCATCCTAATCACCAATGTTATAAAATAAAGACATTAAAATTTGACATCGACATAATAGAAACCCTTGGAGTTGGGCTAAGGCAGCCTTTTTCAGTTCCTTCTGTTAACCTTATGAAGAACTAAGTTAGATCACAAGTGAGGATGATAGTCAAGTGTGTATGATGTATACAGGGCTGCAAATATCAAAGAAAAATATTTATGTATAATTTTACATAACTATAAACATAATATACATAGATATACATTTAAACCACCTATATTGTTGATATATGTTGTCCTAAACTTTTCCAAATGTGTCTAACCACCTCCTGTTATAATTTTTTACTTGTTTTTCATATTTCTGAATATAGGTACTTCCAAAGATATTAAAAACTATTCTCATTTATGGTAGCGTCTTGGAGGTGAAAATCTTGCCAGCTAGTTTTGTTTGTAGGTACCTGAGCAGTTCATGGGGCCTCAGTGTTCTTGCATCCAGTTTATCTTTTTTTTTGTCTTGTATCCTTTAGTTTAGAGAAACAAGAGGTGATTATAAGGATGTTGTGAATGACGAAGCTAAAGAAAGATTCAAATTGCATTTCCTGCTTCCTTCTTTTGGGGTGAATCATGTGGTTTTCATACTGAAATCTTTTCATCACTGAAACACATGAGCCTAGATAAAATTTACTAATATGTATCCACAGATACAGACTACCAGAGTAAGCCTTTAGAGAGGAACAATATAAATAGCTTTTATAGTTCTGTTAACAAAAAAGCATCAGGAAGGATTTGCCAGAGAGCTAAATCTAGATGACTTGCATCAATATTTGATTAGATACATTAGCTGGTCTAACTCTCAAATGATCAAAATAAACATGATTATATCTCAAAAACATGGTATTAAGGCATTGTTGGATGTTTGAGTGTGTGTGTACAAGAGTTTCATTACCTACAGAATAATGAAGTGTTTCTTGCCGACTGAAAAAGACCATCATAGCTTCAGCTGATGTGCTACATCAGAAATAGCTTTAGAATTCCAAGTTTGAGTTAGGTTTGGTGTTCAATCTCAGTCTATGAATTATAGATTACAAATAGTAAATGACTATTGAGATTTTTGGTTCAAGAAAAATCAAAGAAAAGCAAAATTAGAAATAATTTAAAATTTGAAATCTGTCTTTAAAAAGTTGATGGATTAGCAATTATATGCCACATAATTACAATGTCTGTGGGGAAGTCGAACTTAAAATGAATAGGAAAACAAACAAAAAATTGAAATATGCTTGAAAGACTCAGAAAGACACATTTGCGACACAATAAACGGAAGGATTTCATTTGTTTCGTTCATTTGGATATGCCATTTGGACATTTGAGTTGTTCATTTTCTTTTTGTATTAAAAACCAAATTTCTTTCATACTCCAAGTCTTATTAAACTCTTGATGTAGATTCAATCTTATTTGATTGGTACATGGTAAGATAACAGTGACAACATAAATTAAGTATTAAGGTTTGGTATTCAACAACTCTCAGCAAATCAGAATAATGCTCACTGAGAATGATGGCCAAGTTCAAGAATATCTGCCTATTTTATAACAGAACAGTCTTTGGCCTAATTAGTACTTGTTAATAATAGACAATATATATTTTTAAAAATCATTAGCTACTTCTATAATAAAGTATATATAGACAAGTCATAATATGTGTATATACATGTATGCATATACATTGTGTGTGTGTCTATGTATATAACCCACATCTAATAGTTTGACCTTAGGAAATAAAGTGACTATCTCCACACACATACATACAAACACAGAAAGACACTATGTACTTATAAAAGGTCGTACAAATTCTAAGTTAAACTAGTAAATGTTCATTACTGCTAACTTTTGTTTAATTCTGCATTTAGCCTAATTGTCAAGGACCATCACAAGTTTGATGCAGCTTGCGAAAGTATTTAGCAACCGAGTGATTTGTAATGAACTGGGGTACAAGTTTTCTTAGTTAACTTAAAAGCAACACTAGGTTTTCATCAGGGAAAGAGTGAATAAAAAGATTTATGTTTGAATCACATATTTTAAACATTCCTGCTAAGTGCTAGTTTGCGTTTTGGTGTTTAGCCTGAAATTTAAAGCACTAAGGATTAAAAGGATTACAACATAATCTTAAATAATCCTAAATGTCATTTACAGAGAGATAGCTGTAATAACTAAATAAAACCATGTTCAAGGATGGCAGTATTGTCAGGCAGCATCTGTAACACAAGCAGTGCCTCTGTCACCTTCTTCTCTTTCATCGCGGAGACATCAGGCATTTATAAAGCTTTTCAATGGGAAGTTCAACAGAGAAAATTGCTGCAAAATAATTTAAAACAATCAATGATTTTTAAACTTTAATTTCTTCTTGTTTCAAAGTTGAAGGAAAATTTTCACTTAGGTTTCCTTCCTTCCTTTGAACATAAGTCTCTCTGAGTTAAATATTTTTGAAAATGGGGGGAAAGGGAGTTCATGACATGGCTATTAAATAGGTAGACGATACATCTCCAGAACATTCCCAACCTCCAAGGAGCTGCCCCCTTATTAAATATATGGTGGTCTCAAGCACTGTAATTAATTCCATGCCGTTTAATTTAGCACTTAAGTATTCTTTACTCCCGTCATATAAATTAGTTTTGTCTCCCCAAAGAAAGAATATCCCATACCGCTTTATGCTTATTAAACCAGAGGACTGGACACCTTTTAACTGATTCAATGGTTATTCTTAAGGCTAGAGTTGCAATCTTTTAGTAAAAAAACAAAAAAAAATTCAGTCATAAAAAAATTTTAGGAAATTGTGTCCACAATATAGGCTCTGTATTCCAAGATGATTTCCGGAGTGTCAACTCTATTCCTTTTTGCAAATAGGAGGTAAAGAATAAGAAAAATACTGTCTCCTCAGTCCTTTTCATTACAGCATATAATACAGTAGATGATTACTCGTATAAAATAAATCATTTCTGCTCTAAAGGTTTACCTTTTCTCAGAGCCAGACAGTGAATAGGCCTCTGTTTTTCTGAGTTTCCTTTAAAATAAAATTGTTTTAAAAATTTCACCCATTAATATGCAACAGGCTCATCTATAGATTATGTACTTTAAAGATTTTATTTATTCAGTTTTTTCCCCCCAAAGCCCCAGTAGATAGTTGTATGTCATAGGTTCACATCCTTCTAGTTGCTGTACGTGGGACTCGGCCTCGCGTTGGACAGAGAAGTGGTGCCTCGCGGCGCACCCGGGATCCGAACCCCGGGTCGCCAGCATCAGAGCGCGCGCACTTAACCGCCAAGCCACAGAGCCGGCCCATAGATTATGTACTTTAAATAAGATAATTCTACTATTAATGAATTATGGCTGAATAGAACTATATCAATTGCCTGTTAGAAAGCAGAAAAAATTAAATGACTCAAGAAAGTGAAAGTCTATTTTCCTCCCCCACCACCAGTTTATAACCTTAACAAAAATCATGGCCAAATTTCCTGGAATTGAGATTCTTTTTTAACATATAAAAGTATCTTAGGGCAACAGGTTCTGTCCCTAAAAGTAAAGTAAATTTCAGAATAGATTTATCATTACTCGTATTACTTTTTTGACTTTGGATGGAGTCTTCTGGCTATAATGTATATTAAACATATTCATGTAATATTTTCCATGGATATGCTTTACATTTAAACATAATTTGCGCTTCCTGATCTGAATATGTCTTAGCTTAAAATGTTTAAGTACTACTTAAGTTTATTAATGCGAAGATAATTTAATAATATCTTGGAAAATATCATTTTAAGCCAAAAGGAAAACTACTGGTATTTTGCTTTTATCCATTTCCTTCTGTTAAAAGTGCTGGTTTAAAATAAATCTGAGCTTTTACCAATTTTCTCTTTCATTTTTCAATGCTTGTAGTTAGACTAAATGCAAAAGGATGATTCCTCACATTCATATATGCATTAGATTTCAAGTAAAGCTGGTTTCACTTTAGAGAATTACTCACAGTATCTTAAAAGGCATGGCATTAAAAATAAACCAGAGTAAGAGCAGCATTAGTGTCTAATACAGTTGTTTTTTGCTTTCTAGCTTGTCCCCAATCATTTTATCTACCTATTAGATATTCATCCATCATTCAGAAGGTGCAGGGGAGAGAGCACAAGAGTCTGGGGACGCATGTTCCAGTTTTGGCTGTGTCAGTTGTAACTTTACGTAGAACCCAGGGCAGGATCCCGCCTCCAACTTAACAGTTTTTCACACCAAGGAAATAAGAGATGACAGTCCTTGTCTCACGCAACTCTCATCTGGTTTAATGTTAAAATGAAGCAATCCTGTATTTGAAAGCAATGCCAAAAGACTGATTTTAGTATAAATACAACTAAGTATTATTATTCATTTACTAACCACATCATCTCACAAAGCTTTTAGGGACATTCCAGATGTGGATTTTGGAAGAACCTGGGTAGGATAGATAGATATCTGTGAAACACAATTCTTGATTTCTGTCCCACTTCTATTCTCTGTACTGCCTTGTGAACTTAACCGATAGACTCAAATTTAATATACCTTGTGAAAATCTTTTCATTCATTGTGTAACTAGTAGAATATATGTCCTCAAACCTTACTGAAATTATTTTTAATTTTCTATTCTTATAAATACTGTAATTAATGTAATATCTAATCAATAGAAGTTAAGTAATCAATGTCATATCCAAGTTAATACTTTAAGAAAAGCATTTTGCCCTGAAAGACTCTACTAAGTTATTGATAGCAACTTACAAAAGGGAACTTAGAGACACGTACAGGAACTATGCCTAAAAATGAAAGAGAGAGAATGGTAGCTCTTTTCATTCGCCTACTGAGATGTCAGGACAATACTTTTTCTCTGATTTGAGGGAAAGAGATATGATTGTTTTTATAATTTTGGCCTCATGTTTGCCAGTGGGATTGCACAGAAGAATTTTGATGAATGGAATGATGTAATTTTATAATTGGGTCTTTGATTTAGGAATATTAATGTCAGGGGTATATAAGATTTTCTGCAAAAGAGAGAGCCTTGGGGCAGGAAATAAAACTGATTGTAAGAATCTCAGGTGAGATTAAGATGAAACCTAAAGAGTGTGTTAGCCTGACTGATGAAAGGAGACAGAAACAAGTTGATGGATGGAAAGTACACCCTCACGTGAAGAACATGCCCATTTGCTCAAACGGTGGGACTTGGACACCACTGTCTCTTTGCAGGTTCAATTTTTGAGAAATAATAAAGCTTTTTTTTTTTTAAATGTATAATCTCAAGTCTAGAATTAAGATACTCATAAGTTGAGTATATTAATAGGGAAAACAATAGCAAGTGTGCATTGCCTGGTGATTCTGTGAAGCTTAGTGGTTGATGAGGATATGTACTCAATTGGACAGCTTCTTTACTCCACTAGCTACTAGAGGGCATAGTGCTATCTTGCTAAATTCATTTCTTTTTGAACTATCATCAAAGCAGAATGCAAATGGATGACAGTAAAGATTGACAATAGTCATATTAGTAAATTTTCATCCCAAATTAGCCAAGGGAATCAAAATTTAAGATTCCAAAATAAATCAAAATTAAAAATTCAAAGAAAAAAAAAAAGGAAATGTCAGCTTGGCTTCTTAGACTTCTAACATTTTAGAAGAATAAACGCATGTGACCCAATGAGCTTAGATCACTGGTTAGCTCACTTCACATTGCCTTCTGGAATAGCTGGCTCCATCTGCTCAAAGATAAGAGTTGTGCATTTGGAATAAATTCTGGATTTTAGTTTGACACTGGGCTAAATGCAACATGCTGTTCTTCATTTATTGACATCATAATGTAAATCCTCTATTCTCATGGTGCATACTCTGTTTCTTGATGTTTTGGTCGAACCAATGTGATGGTCACTGTGCCATGCATGGGCTAATTCTCCATGTCCATAGAACCAGAGTGAGGCTAACTGAGCTACATGGGATCACACATGAGATGTCAGGCCATACACACCCACCTGAGCTAAAGCAACTACTGCCAATGAGGGATTTCATGGGATGGAGGTAGAATCATCAAATGTTATGGTCTTCCCATTTGTGATTTTCATCTTGCAAAGTACAGAAGGTATAACTTTGGTGCTAGCAAGACAACATTCAAACCAGTGGATCCCTTTTTCATATCTGTTTCAAAATTCTTATTTTGTATTTTTAAAAGAGAACAGCCATGTTTATTTCATGCTGAGTATGATTTTTTTTTTTTTAGTAGCAAACAGGCCTCTTCCAGAAAAAGGAACGATTTAATCCCTAAAGCTGGTACATAATAGATGGGTCCAGTAAATGGAATCACATTTTACAGCTTGTCCATAAGGATGACACAGGGTGAAATAAAATTGAATGCTTTTGGATAGTGTGGGATCACTGGCAGATAAAGAGCCGATGCCATTCAGTTTTTAGAAACATAAGGTAATGAGGCTGGATCTGAAGGCAAGAGAAAAAATATATATATTCACAGTGTTTATATGCCACAAGCCACTGAGGAGGAGAAAAATCTGGGCAGTGGTGAGCAAAACCCTCAAACCTCAGAGCAATGTTTAAAGCAGTGTAAGAAAATAACAAAGCAAGCATCCGTAAACAGAGGCTTGAAATCAGAACAAGTAGGAAAAAAACCAAGTTTAAGATGAAAGGAAAATACCAGCACTCATGCAAAACTGGAGGGGGCCACTTGTAGAATCTCTGCAGAGAGTCTCTCAATATATGAGTTAAACATGTTACTAAAAATTTAGTAGAAAATAAATATTCAATAGCAAGGCTATAAAACACTGCAGGACAGTTAAGGATTCTTGGTATTAGACAAGGAGAGGAGGGTGCCCTTTTATCTGAACAAAACAGGATGTTGAGAGATGACCCAAGTGAACCAATGAAGTGAAATGCCTGATGTTGGGGAGAAATCAGGAAGGAAGCAGTTTGAACTGTTTTCAGATAACAGATCAGTTTGAGGTGACTTGACCAAGGAAGGGACATTCTCTTGGAGGGTTTAGATGAATTTCTTTTTAATACAGAGCTATTAGATTTAGATTCTTGGCCAGAGTCCCACCAATTTGCCTGACATTTTATTTCCAGTACTAGAAGAAATTCTAATAGTCTGACTTCCTTGGTGACCATGTGCAAACCAAAAAATTTTTAGAGGCAAAATTAACAAATTGCTGCAAACAGCTCCAAAAAGGAAATAAACATTGATATTGAGGATTCTCTTTCCAAGTAACTTAGACGTTGACAGTTTTGTGTTTTTTTTTAACTTGAATTTAAGCAATGCTTCATTTTTCAAAATTCCCACACCCACTCATGATCAAGTAGAAGACAAGCTTCTGATATTTGAGATCTGTGGTAGATTTGAAATCAATTCATGGAAAGGGAGGTTATGAACACACTTTTTTGATGTGTAGAATGTACCAATGAGGGTGGCAGGAAATTATGTGAAACCCTTTTCTTTAACAGCTACACTGGAACATTTACAACCGCAGATGTTATTTGTCCATCAGAAAGGAAAATATTTGTTTCAAGCCACAGGCATTTTCTACCACAATATCAAAATGAAATTCAACAGCAATTTAATGTTTTATGTGTAAGTAAACAAAATATTTTGGGGCGCCCAAATACTAGAAAGCAAATAGACCCCACAAAATATAACTAGTAACATGAAAGAAATGGCTGGCTTCATTATGAACAAATCTGTCCATTTACTAAAGTAAGGATTGTTCTATTATTAACACAGGAAATCTTAGATGGACTGCACAAAATGCTGCATTATTCATAAAAGCATTGCTGCCATCTGGTGGCTGGTTGGCGTTTCAGCACTGACTTCACTGATTTGATTTGGCTGGGTGCTCTGGAGAGGTATTCAAAGGAGGTCTTGTCTTTATGTGGTAAAATATAAAGGAGAAATCTCCTGGCCCTAGATGTCATTCATCTGATGGCAGTCCTTTCTCTCTGTTATGTCATAGAATGGAAGATTCAGGAGAGGCAATGACACACTCTTGTATCTTTTGTCCTGAACATTAAAGTATATTTTCCATCACTTATCTAAGGAAGTTGTTCTTGGCTGTTATGGACTGATGAATTTTTATCTACACTTATTTCTGTTAGCAAATAAATATGTAGTTAAATATTAGGAAGATCTATTGAATCTAAAGATACACTGTATTGCTAAAATAAGAATGTATGCAAGATGCTGTAATCCCTCATTTGGATCCAAGCATGAATTTTTTTTTAAGTAACCACTCACTGAGTTTGATTTTGGAAATTACATAATTTACAGTGTCAAAAGAGAGAAATGTATAGGGCTTTATAAAACTCAAGATTTCTCCCCAGTCGTTCAATTGTTATGTTAAAGTAATCTGATTAATTGTTAATGACTGATATGAAGCCATCTTTCTTTGTGGATTTGCAAGTTAAATGATAAATATTGCTAAATTCACGTTGCACTTTTATCAAAAATAAAATATTTAACATGTAATTTAAGAAATTTTGATAGTTCTCAAGCATCAGTGCATCAACACATTCTTAATCAGAAGCAATAAAATTATCTTGGCAATTTTAGTATATGTCTTAAGTTTTAGATAACTGTAGTATGCCTCATTGTATGTAATGAAAATCTTGATCCTTAAAGTGGATGTTTATATAGATAACAAATCTTTGAAGATTATAGGAGATAATGAGTTAAAACTATCCAAAGAGGAAAGTTGAAGTTTAATCCTGAATTCTCAGGGATCATATTTAATAGTTAATATTCAGTTTCTAGTGGATATTTGCCTATATCGTTAAACCATCTTATGATTCAGTAAAAGTCAGATAACAAAGAGCCATTGCACTAAATTTGGAAACTCATAATGTTGAATGAGTATTATCCTTTGCAAGAAAACTTGTAAATGCCTATTTTTAAAGTAAGATTGTGGGTTTTATTTAAAATTTTTTGGTTCAGATTTTAACCCTATGAATGTATACTTGATATTACCCTTGTTACTAGCTACTTTTGCCACTGAAAATGTTTCCTTCCTCACAACGTTTAATTTGACTCATGGAAGAATACCGCTCATCTTCTCTGGGAAGATCACTCAATTCCCCACCCCTCCTCTGTCTCTGTTTAGAAAGAGAATGTGAAAAACAACAACAACAATAAAACCTTACAAAGAAAGTAAAATTGATAATGATTATGCCCCTGTCTCTTTCATCTATAAATATAAAATGTCAAGTAAATTATTCTCCTGATCGATTTGGATACCACCCTATGGTGGTTTCCAATGGCTCCATGATAGAGATGGTAGCGACGGTCAGGATGCCTCAGGTTGTAGTCATAAGTTGCTGATGTTTGTTTCAATAATATTTGCTTTTTGGCAGCTTTTACAGCTACCTAACACTAAATTCCCATTTAGTCAGGAAGACCATTCATATCCTGTAATGGATGATGTCACCTTAAATCCTTTAGTGTGCAATTGCTGGATGTTACATTTTATAGCAGGGCATTTGATGGTGTATTTGTTTATGCTAAATTTTATGACAGTGACAGCTGTATCTCAGTGGAGGCATGATCTTTTCCTTTCATAGGAAGCTAGTTTTGAATTCTCTTTAACCAAATAGTTTTGCCATATATGCCTGCTGGATTAGACTGAGTTCCCCCTCAAAGCAAAGTTTGAGACTAGAAATTACGTTGCCTCTAGTTTATTTGGGAGGTGATCCCAGAAAGCAGAAATTCAGAGCTAGCAAGAGTGAAACAGAGAAGGAAGAAAAGGCGTGACAAGGGCCATTATGGAGTTGGTCACAGAATGGCTGGTATGCTTCTCAGAATTTTCTACCCAAGGATTGACAGGACGAAGCATTTGTCCATCAGCTTTTCACCTCTTTGGTTTGTGGTTGCCTCTGGGATGGGATGATGGCTTTATATCCTCTTGACTTTCAGGCTGCACGTGTGTGGGTGGGCCAAGAAGGCTCTTTCAGGTGTCATACTCCATAGACTCAGAGAATATCCATGGCAGAAAGTGAAAGATATGTGGTGCCTGCTTGAGGCAAGATGCACTTAGTACCAAGGGATTTGAAGCCCACACAGAACTGTTTACACTAGCGGCAGCTGGAGTCACAGGTAAAGCCAAAAGGATGTGAGTCAGGACACAAGAAGTATATGATGCAATCCCCCCCTTGCAATACTCAAATTGACTTGTACGTCAGGTGAAGTCTAATCTATTGTTGAGTCTTTAAGGTAGTGACTGGCCTCTACAAAAGAGCTAATAAAAAAGTTTTAGGGGAAAAACCTACACTCCTCCACTGCAGCTATGTCTGAGGCCATATTTGATATTCATCATCTACTTCCTCCATTACTCATTCTAGATTTCATTCAGCATCAGTCAGGACTATAACTAGTCCGTTGTATTTACCTCATGAGGTGAATCAGACCTTCATACCTGATGGATCTAAGCCCTTAATTTTGTGACATTGCCCAGCTCTGTTTGCTTCAGTTGACAGTTCACTGCTCTCCCCAGACGTGGAAGCACGAAGAGACAATTCATTGAATCTCCTGAGTTCCTGAATCATTTCTCCTGCCCCCATTGTACAGAAGCAGCCTTACCTTCTCATTATAATTAGGCTAGTTATCCCTGAATTTAGTAGGTATTTTATTTGCCAACATCTTGAGTATCCATGGTTACCAAGCAGTGGTCATAGCTTTAAGTTCAGTAATAGCATTACTAATCGCTGCTAGAAGCAAATTGCTCTCCCATCGCAAAAACAAGAATTTCTAATCCAGCAGAGCCAAAGTTGCAAAACTCAGAAGTATAAATGCTGCAAATGGGTTACTATGGGGGCAACTCTTACTTCTACCTCTTGGTCCTTAGATCCATATATTCTAGCACTGCGACATGTATCAGATATTGGTATTGGAATATAGCATTCTAACCAAATAGGGTCTTGTCCCTAAGCTACTGCTTTAACTGAGACTTTATGAAATCACTCCATTAGTCTGTTCGGTTGATCGCTTCCAAATAATGTGTTATTTAGTAAGAACAGTGTATCAGACAATCATGTGCCTAGTGTTGTGCTCCCTTTGCTTCCTTGGTTTGAGACAATGTTGTGAATGACCCCATGCTGCTAAATTGAGCATTCTTGAAACTATGGAATGGTGGAGCAGGCAAAAGCACCATACACAGAGAAGGCAAACCCATATCCAGAGTTGATGTCAATTCTAGGGAGAATCACTGTTCCCCCAAGGATGGAGGATGGTCTAACATAGTCAGTTTGCCAGCAGGCACCTGGCTGGTCTCCTTACAGGGCTCAATGTCTGCCTCTGCTGCTGGAAGACTGAGCAATTAGCAGTGGTAAGAGTTACATTAGCCTTGGTGAGAGGGAGCCTTGGTGTTGGGTCTGCACATAGTCACCATCCTTGCCACCGTGTCTACTCCACTCATGGGCTTATTGTGCAAGTTATTAGTGGCTAAAGACAGAGGCTAGTCTGTTAGGTTATCTGGTGCACTGACTTACTCTCTGGTAGACATTAATACATTAAGATGAGACACAAAGATCTGCACGTTCTGTGCCCACTCCCATGAGTCTATTGACATTTGCCAGATTTCTTTGTCTCCAACCTTCCAGACTGCCTTTTTCCAGGCCTCTGACCAACAAGCAAAGCCATTCTCCGCTTTCTAGAAATCAGTCTATATCGTTACTTCTGGGTACCCTACCCTGCAAAGTGAACCAATCCCATTTATTGCTTGTATCTCTCCCCATGGGAAGATTTCTCCTTACCATCATACTACAGAGTCATCCCAGCGTGCATTTGCAGTCCATTTTTTTGGAGCTCACCAAAACATTGAGTTGACCCATCCATGAATGAGGCTTGAGTGTTTTCATCCTCCATCTTTCAAGAACTCCCATGAGGCCAAAGGTGCAAGCTCAAGGAGAAGTACTGGCGTAACAGTGATAGTTAAAATGGGAGTTTGAGCCATATGTACGTGTAACTTACTTAGGCCTGCTGTATTTGCTTGGGCCAAGTTCTGCATATAGCATTTCCATTCACGGATTGTTGCCCAAAATTATGATTCGATGGATTTAACAATACGCAGTTCATCATGGGAAGCTGAAGTCACATAGTCACTTGATGTCCTATAATCAGGTGCTCATTCTCTATTCTGACCCAGTAATAGGCCAGGAGTTACTTTTCACTTGGTAAGAATTCCTTTTCTGCAAGAGGCAAAGCCTTCTTTCAGAACCTTCGGGGCCTTTGTTGTGAGACTCTTATAACTTGCCACAAACTCCACAACATTATACTCTAGTTCCTCATTAAATTTGCTGAGTCAAGGAGCTTGCCCCATAGCCTGGACTTGCTGCAGGCATTGATAAGTTATGGATAGCCACCCTGGTGTATGAATGGCATCCAGAAATATTCCTAATGCCCAGTGTACTGACTCATCTGGTAATGGAGATCCAGGACTTGAGGTTGTATCACTGTATGAGAATATCCAAGTGCAACCCAGATATAAGAATATCTGAGTGCAATTGCTGACTGTGAGCAAACAAATGATTGTTGTTTTAAGCCATAAATTTTGGGCTAGTTTGTTACAGAGCAATAGCTAATTGATACAAGTAATATGTCTACAAATATAATTCAGTGGCTGGATTTTTATGAGAAGTGATGACATATTTGAAAGTGAAGTTCAACCAGTATAAAAAGCCTTTTAAAAGGTTATGGAACTACAGTTCACAGTGTCAGCTTCCACTAATTAATCACCTAGCCTCCTTGGAGGGTTGTAGAGAAAATGCAGGTAGTGGCATTTCGTCTGGTCATGTGTCTTTTTTATTACTCAGTTTGTTTATAGAAATAGCTGCATAACAAAGTTAACTTCCAGGAAAGATGCCAGGTTACACAAAACCATACCAGAGTCTTAGAATCACTTTGGGCTTTCACCCAAAGTTTTTGCAACATTAGGTGGAGGCAACATAATTTGGCTTGAAAAGTTACAAGGGAAAAAATGACAGCAAATGCTCATGGAACAGTATGTTCAGAGTCGTCAAGATAGTATCTTTCTTGGCCCATAAAAATCAAAGTATATTGTATATCTATGCTATTTTTAAGAGTAGTCTGGACCAACAGAATCCAGGGTTGTCACAGATCATCTTTAGGCCAGCAACTACAGAGGTTCTAACCCAAAAATTGAGCTGTAAGACATAAGAGCAGATAGAGCTACAGTTGGAAAATCTAAATATAGCTGAAAAGTTTTGGCACTTCAAGAGTTTCTGGGAGAAAGAAAAGAAATTTGATTTCTGTGCTGCTGATGGAAAAGCTCGCAAATGACCTAAGAAAATTATATTTGTCATATTTTCATTGCAAATGGCAATATTTTATCCATTCCTAAAAGTTGAAAAGGACCTTCCACATTAAAAATCATTAGTTAAGAAAAAGCATGATGTCTGTGTTGATTTGGATTTTGGAATTAAATAGTCTAGCAATTTCTTTAATTTTGGAAAATGTATACATAGAAAGTGCTGTTGTTAGTCTCAAAAATTTTCACAAGATATTCCAGATCAGAAGATATTTATTTGTGTAAGTTAAACATGAGATTCCCAGACCTGCCTTCATCAATATAATTCTTAGCTTCTTTGTTTTCTTCCCCAAATATGTAAATAAGAAAGTTTAATTTATTGATTTATTTCTGGATTTTTCTTACATAATTAAACCCAAAGATGAGCATGGGGTATTCACATTAAATCTGCATGATAATAAGACTATTCTGTCTTGGATTAAAAATTTATTGAACTCTTTAATTAAATTAATTTTAAAATTTTCGGTAAAGTTTCTTATTTCTAAATGTGTGTTAGGTTAACTTCAGGAACAGAAACTGATGAAAAACCAGATAAAATTATTCAGTTACATCAGAGTCTAGGTTTCAAATGATATTTTTTTCATAGTTATTTTAGAAATTGTGTGTGCAGTTATTACTTTTTCACAGTATTGAGTAGAACTCCAGAATCTTGGAAAATGTCAGTTTTCAAAAATGTCTAATTTATGTTTAAGAAATTGAATAACACTCAACTATTTCCCATTTATTCTCATTATGTCCCTTGTTTCACAGTTTATTTTAAATCAATTTTCCCACCCCATATAAAATGCTATTTTGATAACACATTACTTTATCTTTTAAAGTCAAACTAAATTATTTTTTCCAGTGTAACACAAATCAAATCATCATGAAAATTTCAGTGATTGGAGAAAGTAGCTGAGCTATTTTTCAAATGCAAGATCTGAGAAAGTAACCAATACTTGGATTATGTAGAGCACTTACTTGCTATTGGTGAATACTGTTAATTTTGCTGGAACCCAAAACAGGGCAAACTAAAGATGGTCAGTAGTTGCCAGAAAACACTTCTACCCATTTCTGTAGGGGAACATGGAGAACACAGGAAACCTGTACCACAGACACAGAATTCTCTGATCATAGTTTTGGGTTCAGACTGTGACATCATCAGCATGTGGGGCACGCCACAGGAAAGCTCCCGAATCCAGGGGCACTGGCTAGTCTTGGAGGGAAGGACAGCCTGTGGGTGGCTGCAAATCCCCTGCCGCCAGCTAGGCCTCTTACCCCATGGCATTCTCCCTTCAAGTCCTGAGGGCCCGCTCAGCGCTGTGGGGATGCCCAGTGAGCTGGGGGTCTGCGTGGGTCCTGTCTGTAGCACCCTGCCCATTAGTTGGGCACTTGGGCCCCCTGTCTGGTGTGGGCACTGTCCTGGGGACCCTGTGTCCTCAGAGCCACTCCAGCAAGTGAGGGTTCCCTGATGAGTGGCCAGCCCTTTGGTGACAAGAGGTTCATAAGTAATTAGATTATAAGTAATGATATTGCTTTTACAAAAGACATGATTTGGAAGTGAATATACATCTATGACTGCTAATTCATGTTTATTATTTATTTTGTTCACTTCAGACGTGAATTTGTTAAATTTACTTGTTAGAGATGAAATATTTCTGAGAGAGTAATGATTTTCTACTTTGTTGAGTCCAATCTGACTCAGAGACAGAGAGATGTTAGAGGGACTACTTCTTAAATTATTGTGCATAGGGTTTCCATGGTATGGACAAAATCCTTATACTTGATTTTTTTTTCATAAACTTTGCTTAGTATTCGTTCATGTTTCCAAATAAATAAAAGAGATAAAATAATTTAATGAAGAAAATATTAACAGAATAATACAAAGGACCAGATATCATCAGGGTTGATTTACCATAGTTCAATTTGTGGCCTCTCTACTAGCCAAGATAGGCTAAATTATGCTTTAGGAACAAATTTCTTTTGTTCAGCCCCACATTCTCTTCACTTGAGGTCCCAGGTTGATGGACTAGCCTCTAACTGGAACAGATATGACAAACTACATGCTGGCCTTTAAAGCTCCTACCTGGAAGTGGAATATGTCAGGTCTGTCTTCATTTCACAGGACTAAGGAAGTTAGAGCCAACAGACCCCAGGTGTATAATCCTCCCGTACGCAGGGCCACTGCAGGGAGAGGCACCAGTATAAATGGTAACTAGTAATAGAGCCTACCACAATCCCTACACAACTAAATATTCCAATCACCTGATATAACCTGCTTAATCTAAATAAAGAGCTGTTGTTTAAATGGAGCAAAATTCACCAGAGATGAAAGCACATTTAACATAATTCATTGTGTACTTATAATTGATGGTAACATAATGACTCATTTAAAAGAACTACCAGCTCCTTTGATAAACACTGTTGAGTGTGAAATTAGAGTTCAATCCATTCAACAATGTAAGTTAACCTGCGTACCAATTCATATCTATTTTAAAATTAGTTCAAAAGTGTTGAGAGTATAGAATATTTGCATCAATAATTATGTAAGTCCAAGACAGATGCTTAAATTATAGGAGCTAAAGGTCAAAGAATTCAGGGTGAAATAAGTTCTTTCTGAGGGTGACAAAAATGAGGAAAGGGTTGGAAAGTGTTTGCATTTAGTAATTGGACTATGTTAGTAGGTTTATTCCTTTTTTCAACGGTAAATGAATATATGTCTTACATCAAATAAGTTTGTGTTCTTGTCATAGACATTTATACACCATCTTCAAAGATATAAAGTGCATGCATATTTTGCTTGATTTTGTGGGACTGTCGGGAAATGCTCTGCTGAGAAAATATACTGTAAAGCACTTTTGTTGTTGAAATAATTATTTTCTGGAATACAAATATTTGGTGTAGGAAATTGTGATTTTTTTCTATCAGGTTTTTTGAATTATATTCTTTTGGGGTATAAAGAGATAACATTAGATGGGATTGAAAAGAAAGAAGGCTGTTATTGTAAATTGTTCAATAGCAAAAAGACACATCTTGCTTGGGAAAAAAGCCATCTATATTTTCAGAATAAGGCATAAACCTCATTTTTAATGCTCTAGATTTGTTACAACAAATAAAAACTACTTTAATTTTAGCAAAAGTACCAACTAATGTCAGTGAAAAATGATTGCAATTCAACTCTATGTACGTAGCTATCACGGCAAAGTAATTTTACAGAGTGTAGCTTTTTTTACTTTGAAGGCATTGGTTTTAAGTCCTATTTTTCTCATGTAGAGCATATTGATATAAAACAAACAAACAAAAAGGCCCTCAAACAACAGTCCTAGTAAACCAAGTTGCAATTAGCTGCCACTCCTGGGAAATATTCTAGTGTATGTTGCTGGCACTTGAAAAATTTACACCTTCTGAGGAAATGCAGGAAAATTCTGTCAAGCAATTAAACTGATTGGAATTCCCAAGAATGCAAAAAAACAAAATGAGTCCTATGTTAGACAAGAATGGCAAATAGTTGTATATATGGCTGTGAATTGGAACAGAAAAAGCAAAAGATTTTTTGTGCCTTGGGTAAATGGGTGTTTTTTTCTTTAAAACAAATATAATGCAAGTCAGGTAAAAATTCTTAGTACTGATTTTTTAAAAAATTACACATTCTAGAGTTGAAAAATGTGATTAATTAAATAACCTCTAAAATAGTAATTGGTATTAATATTTTTGAATAGATAAGATGGTTGTTAAATCTATAGATGAATATAGCTTTGATAACCAAGTTGTTTAATGTAAAATATGGATATGTTACTGTCAGATAATGTAGAAGATACTAAGAAGAGAGCAAATATTTGGATTAAGAGTAAAATAGAAGAAATTGGCATTTAAAAGATTAAATTAGGATCAACTCTGTTACTATTGACTGAAAGAAAATTATCCAGTGTGATGAAAAGGGAAGCCCCTACTGTATGCTGCCATTCCTATGTAAATACATTTCTGAGTTGTAAAAAAAATCAGAACATCTTAGATTCTCAAGGAAATAAAATAAGCTTTCTTGTTTAGAAGGCTATGTGTTTGGTAGATGTCTTTAAGCAAGAGAAAATGCTATGGTTTACATTGTTATCATTGTTATATGGTTATCATTGCCAAATGATGGATAAGTTTATGATTTTGATTGTGATGATGGTTTCACGGTTGTATATTTATCTCCAAACACAAGTTGTATGTATTATTATCTACAGCTTTTTGAATGTCAGAAAGAAAAGAACGAATAAATCATTACTTTAAAAGGATCAGTACTTAGTAGTGTGAACCATCCCATACAGTTGGTAAACACAGTATCATTATTTTAAAAAAGAACTTATAAGTTCATTAAAGTAATGCTTCTCAAATTTTTCCATTAATAAATCTCTAAAGAGAGAATAAAAATCTCTGAAAGATGGGAGGGGTCAGAGATATAGATACAGATTTAGGGATCTTTAGAATTTAGATGGTATTTAGCGCATGAAATTGAACTTTTGCCATTAAAGCTGTAATTTTCATCTGATATAAAAGAAGTGAATCTTACATAAGTCATGATCCTTACAATCACCTTGGTCATCCAATTCTTGAATTTCACCTACACAGTGATTTTGTTCCAATTTTTAAGAGTGTTCCTTTGCAGTCAATGGTTGAGACTTTTGAGCTTTGTCTTAATATCTGCTCAATGAGTTCTTCTTTATTAATAAGGTGAAGAATGAATTCTCCTTCATCCAATCAGACTTTGACCATTTTTCTTGAAAACAAATAACAAAATAACAGAGAAATCAAAAGCTCTGATTCAGTTTAGTATATACATTTCAGTTGAAAAAGTGTTCAAAGTCACTTCCTATAAATTATAAATTTGGTTAAAAGATTTTTTAAAAGTCAAGCAATTTTAAATATATTAATCATTTTTACTACTTCATTGATCACCCTGAGACAATCAAGAGAAAAATTATTCAAAACAAAATTATTCTCAGTGAATGATATAGAGGCTGCTAGTGTGTTCAGAGTGCATGCCAGCAATCCTGCAGATCTGCCTGTTACATTGACATGTGTACAAGTCCCAGTATGTGCAAGTATCAATACTTTAAAAATTTTTTTTCTGCAATGAGGTGCAAATATCTTTTTAATAATTTATAAGCACTTCTCTAATAAAATATTAATCTCTATTACATATTCTTTACCAACTACAAAACTTTGATTTTTACTTTGCTCAAGGTGTTACTACTTGGAAGTTTTCAACCTTGTGTAGACATTTCTGTTTTGCTTTGGGTATGATTTCCTTTATATTTATGCTTTAAAATAAAATCCTTACCCACCTTGAGATCAGTAACTTTTCACCTGTATTGCCTATTTTTGAAAGGATTTCAATATTTTTTAACCTTTAGCTATTTGATCCACTGGTGATATTTAATTTGTTCATAATTTATTTTGGTCTGTAATGTGAAGTGACCCAAATAATCAAACATTCAATACCATTTTATGAATAATGCATCATTCTCTGTGGTTTTATGATGCTTACTTTTTTATCATGTATCTTCTCTTTTTAAAAGGTGTGTTTCAGATGTCAAATTTCTTTGATATTGCATCCAATAATACTGTTTTCACTATTGTAACCACATAATTTATTATAATTACTGGAAGATCAAATCTCCTGGTCAGCTTTTCTTTTTCAAAATTATCTTAATATTGCTCTATTGTCTTCAGGCTCTTGGTGTAGTAGGAAAACTATCTGATTTTGTTCCTTGTAAGTAGCCTGTTTTACCTCCCTGTTTATATCTTTATTTTAGATAATTTTGAAAATCTTACTTTTCCACTAATTTGCTAGTCACATCAAAATATTTTTAATGCATATTCAAAAAGTTTGAGCTCAAGAAGGTTATTTTTATTAATTTCATGTCATTGATGTTTACTTCAAGTTCTATTTTTTCATCTTCGGTACATCTAACTTTCTGTAAAATTACCCCCCATTTATTTTTTATATGTATTATCATTTTTGTCTCAAAATTTCCCTTTCTTTGTCTCTTTCCTCTGTATTAGAAATTGCAGTTTTTGCTCTCCATTGTTGATGCAATTTTTGGCAATGTAAATTCTGATCTTTTCTGCCTCTAACAAAGATTTTAATTCTGGTGTCAGGCATAGAGTTTCTCGGCCTTATTTTCAATCTCTCCCACCTTGAAGTTGAGGGAAAATCGATGTGTCAAATATTCTTTTCTATTATATGTTCTACTAATTATATGGAGGTGGTTTATTTATGAGAATTTCAAAACAATTTTTAGTTCTTTTACTCGAACATGGACATGTATCTATAATTCTCTAGAAGAATGAACCATTTCTTTGGTTCTTTTAAATCTAAAGTCATTGTTGATTTTACTCATCAAGTAAAATCATCTTCTTGTGCAGGACCTATTGCCTTCTTAGAAACTGATGGTGGCTGGAGGAGGGGATGAGGTGGGAAAAGGATGTGAATGGTGCTAGTGGCCCCTGAAAACAGCTCCCTTTCAGTAGACACAGGCAGATGATCACAAGGCGTTGCGATGAGCCTGCAGGCCAAACCATATTAGGAAAGAGGAGAAAAGGAGTTAACAGGGATTTTCTTAAGATCCATCCTTTTTCTTTCTGTATTCTGCTTAAAAGATGTAGCAATGCAGTCACTGTTAATCTCAATCCAGATGATCTGTAAAGTATTTAGGGGTAATTATTACCAATCTCTGAGAGATCACTGGTTTGTATCCTCAATTTCCCATGCTACTAGGACTTGATCTCTTCTGTATTTTCATGAGCGTTTCAGTAGAGAACTATTAATCAAGTATGTACTTAGCTACTGGGTCAGTTCACATTCTTGCTTTTAATAGGCTGTGTTTTTTTAATTTAAATTTAGCCATATCAAATGAAATTTTTTCCTGTTTTTGGCTTTGTGATTTTAAAGTTTGACGATGGAAAGATGATATCAATGTAGATTGTTTTTATTTTATGTGTTCCAGTACTTTGTCTAGATTTTTAGCTGTGTATCATTGCATTGCTCTTGTGTGTCTTTTCAATGGATGTTTTTAAGTTAAAGATTAGGTTAAAGAAATTATTTATACTGCTTTAGACATAATCACTCTATTTCTATTTGTAACCCTGTGTTATGTTAAACTATTTCTACTTAAAGTTTTGCTACATTGATATCTTTGTCTTAAGTTATTTACATCCAGAAATGAAAGTAATTAGTTTGGGATAGTTTTGTTCAGTAAAATAAATGATAAAGTAGATGAAAATAAGGCAAAAAGCTGTAATAGAATCTAATAAGTATTTCTGAATAATTGGATGATGTGGTAGTAATTACCAACTGCTTTATTTTATAGTATAAAATGTTTGCCGTAACTCCAGTTCTTAATAATAAATATGTAAAAGAGCCACTTACTAATTAGATGAAATATATTATAAATAAAAAAATCATGATGCATATCTTTAAGTAGCATATTATATGACATTTTTCAAAAGATTAAATATTTCAAAATGTAGGTTATGTGTATAATTTTTTTTAGTTTTGTAAATCTCCTCTTCTCATCTTAGTTACTTTTAAAATTAGTTTTTAATTTATTTTAAATGCTAGTCATTTCCAAACGTTTCATTTCCATATTTTATTCCTATAAAATTTCATCAAGTTAGTAATTTCATTCCGTTTGTTGCTAATTTATTTCCTGGTAACTCCAAAGAACCTGGAACAAAGTCTGGCTCATTGTAGGAGTTCAAATTTTTTCAATGAATAAATGTATTTTGCACTTTTTTCTAGAATTCCAACAACTATTATACTACATTTTACTGGAAAACCACCTTTAATACCGATGAGCTATCCACAAAAGTAAAGTTTTTTCAATTCAGTCACTTATCCATTTTATTATGGTCATTATTTAACCTTTAATCTCAGATTTTAAGTAAAATGTTCTGTACATCTTTTGTTACCTATGTCAGTTAGATGAACACTTTACCTCATTAAGTAGTCCACTGTTTAAAAATAAATAAATTCTGTAACATGCAACATTACAGCCTAGATGAAAAGTGGCAAATATATCTCTCTACTCCTTAGTTATCTCTAAGTGAGTTATCTAAGTCCAGACTGGCTCCAAAGTCCAGAATTTTAGGTGAACAAAGCTGTCTTTAATAACTAGTTTATTTCCATAGGGGAAAAAAAATCCAAAGTACTACATTAATTTTCATTGTTGCATCAAAACTAGCTTTTCGCTGGTCTTCTCATCTGTACTTCAAGTCACATTCTGTGGTATAATGTTGCAAGTTTCAGAAATGCAGAAACAGTTCAAGAAATTGATTCTATTTGTTCTTTCTGTTCAATAGACCTTTGATCTGAAATGTTCAATGGTGCCTGGTTGTTCCACACAAGCCACTTTTAAACCATTGTTTGCATTGTAATAGCCTTGTTATCAGGTTGTATGAATTAATTCCATCACATTAGGAGGAGGAAGTTATACTTCGCACAGCACAGTCTAATAACTGTCTCGTGTTACTGGACAATTGATTGGGTAACAAGACGACCTACCACATTTATAATTCAGTTATTTTGCCAAGGTAGTCTTAATTTCAGAATTTCACGACAATAATAAATTCTGATTTCCTCAGGACACCTTGCCTAACTGGCTTTGGGAACCTAATAATGTGTGACTGAAAAATGTCACAGTGAAGCAGGCCGCCACTCAGTAAAATTCCTGAATCAAGAAGAAAACACAGGGCCGGCCCAGTGGCGCAAGCGGTTAAGTGCGTGTGCTCCGCTTTGGCGGCCCAGGGTTCCCCCGTTCAGATCCCCGGCGTGCAGCGACACACTGCTTGGTAAGCCATGCTGTGGCAGCGTCTCATATATAGTGGAGGAAGATGGGCACAGATGTTAGCCCTGAGCCAGTCTTCCTCAAAAAAAAAAGGAGGAGGATTGGCAGATGTTAGCATAGGGCTGATCTCCTCACAAAGAAAAAAAAAAAGAAGAAAACACAGAAGAAACCCTTCTGCACAATGAAACAATCACCCACAAACAAAAGCAGAAACCAACCGCACAGTAAAAGGCTGAATCTCTACGGGGGGATATACTGAGCAGAAATATCAAAGTTCTGCAGGCAGCTACTGTCAAACCTTAGGCAGAGAGTAGCTACTGACTTCAACTGTTAGAGAAAGGGGAGGAGATCCTGGGGGGCCCCCCAAGCTGAACACACCATCACTGAACTTTTGATGATACAATTGGCAAGGGAATGGAATAACATGTTATGTTGACGTCTACATCACATATTGTTGATCTTGGCGATGATGAGATGCAGTTAGACAATTAATGTGAAAACAGTAATTTAGAAACTGTTCAAATCGACATATTAACAAAATAATTATCTGACGAGTGGAATTCATTTCTCTGCTTGATTAAATTTGGATATGTGAAAACAGGCCCATCTATTTATTAATATACTTACCTACTTGCTTAAGAAGATCCAGTGAGCAAATTTTCCCTAAGCTTCTAGCTTTTCAGGTTATCAACCCCAGAGATGACCACGTCAGTTTCCTGATTCATTTGTGTAAGGCACCTTCCAGGCCTGCTCTTCTAGGATGAGTCTACACTTCCTCGGACTCAGCAGTCCTCTATAGACCAATCTGCTATGCCCATACTCTTTTGGCGATAGTGCATGGCTTCTTTAAAATGATTGAAAGCCCTTTGACACCATTGCTTATTTGTTGATTTGTTGATTTCCCAAAGCTGAACTATTTCCCTTCCTGGCATGCTGTCACATTGCCGCTATTTCAGTTCAACGCCTATGCATCCTTTACAATAAGTTCTTTCATGAATTCTTCCCTGACTCTCATAGCTAGAGTGGACTATTCCCCCTGCTAAACTTCTGTAGTACATAGGAACTTACAGGGGTTGATGTGAAAGTTAAATGAGATAACTTAGGCAGAATGGCTCTCACACCAAAAGCTCTCAAAAAGCGTTAGCTATACTTACGAAGATCATTTATTTAGCCTACCATTACTAATCTTATTATTACCTTTTACCAAGCACTCTAGTGAGGGCTCAGCACTCTGTCGGATGATTCACACGTAGCATTTCTGCTCCTCACAGCCAACCCACCCAATCTATAGTTTGGTCTGTTTTCTAATTAAAAGTGAAAAAAGGGGTTTACAGAAGGGTTGGTTAACTTGCCCTACTTTGTGCAGCTCTTGTGACAAACTTGAGGTTTAAACTCACAGGTTTAAACCCACAGGTTGCCGCTTGTGTCTACACCCCTAACACTTATTTCATCCCGCTTCTGAATGACAGCTGTGCTGTCCTGTGCATATTGGTATAATTAGTCCTGTTTGTTAGACACTTGTTGCTTACTACTTGGCGTATCTATGCGTATTTTCATATGCCTATGCATTATCTCTCTGATTACATTTTACACCTTTGGAAAGCAGGGGCCACACTTGCTACTACCTTTTTGTTTTCTGTTTTTGTTTTTTTTTACATTTCTTTCAGTGTCTGACATTGTTTCTTGCATAGTGATGCTAAAAATTGTGTTTATTCTTTGTTCGCTATAATTTTGTAATTTACTAAAACCTCAGTTCAGCATTAGGCACCCTATAGAATCAAACAAAAAGTTGTAGAGTGGTTAGACATTCCATCACTGGAGACACAGCCATGCCACCTTATCATTCTTCTACTTGCTCACATGTCTCATATTTCTCATATTTCTTAGTGTTTGTAGTTCTTTTGTTTTTGTTATTATTGTGGTTTGTGCTTTGATCCTGGGGTTTAGTGAAATACTGCCTTAGACCCTTCTGAACTTTCTTTGCTTTTCCCCTCTAGTATGCCCAGGGAACCTAAGGGTGGAAATTAATTCATTCTTACCCATTTGCATTTCAAATAACAAGAAATGAAGTCGTTTATTTTTCATTTGCTGTGCACTCCTCAATAAGAAGAAACGGACAGTTTCATTACATATCATTTGTTGCTTATTTGTTTAGTGTAACTGGCAGACATGGCTTGTTTAATTTTGAAACATGAATATGAGGTGGATAGATTAAGGAACTCACACCAGGATTCAGAATGTACCTCCCACACCTTAGAATTATATACGCTCTTGCCACATGGGTGGAGTCTCTGCCTGGGTATTTGGACAGGTGGAACTTTTAAATCGTAAGCTATTAGCCATCTTTTGACAGCTTTCTCAGAGAACTTTCAAGTAGCAAGACATCAGGATAAATCCATAGACAATACTGACATGCTTTGTTTATTAAATTCATCTATTCATAGGCAAACATTGAAATGGGCCATATAGACCTACATAATGCATTGTGGACAGAACACTCATTTTCATCAACTGGATAACTTTGGATGATTCCCTAGGTCCAGGGTAAAATGGGCTATGATTTCTTCAAACTTTCTGCCTCTGCATCTTAGTCTTGCCATTCTATTCTCACCAGCATCCGTAGGGGCCTTTTCCTGCCCAGTTTGTTCCATATGGTTTATTCAGGGAAAAGCGTATAGAACATTTTTCTGCTTTGTGAGGAAATTTACGTGTGTAGTCTGTGCATCTCTGGCATCTCACAAACCTTGTGCTCATGATCTCAACATTTTTACACTGGTGGGTACTAGCAGGTCTGAGACACCATTAGAAGTAATGACATAAACATAGTTCTGAGTACAAGGCCTTGCAGGTTGTATTAGTGACAACTCATTTTATAGAAAACCCCACATTTCTACACTAAATGATATAGAAATTTTATCTCATGTAGAAAGAAAGTGCCAAGATAAAACAGTTCCAGGGTTGGTTAATTCAATAGCTCAGTGACATTATCGAGGACACAGTCATTCTTTCTTCCTTTCCTGCCATCCACTGTGTCTGCTTGTCTTGCTCATGGCCACATATTTGCTAGAGCTGGTCCAGATAGCCTGTGAGGACCTGACAAAGTTAAGCAGAGTAGGGGACTTTTTCATGTACCTCTTGAAGATCAAAGAGGCCCCTCTAAGCAGCCCCCCTTGTGTCTCACTGGGCAGGACTGGTCACGTGCCCACCCCTGCACTGTAACACGAAGGAGAAATAGGGGTGCTATGATTGACAAGGACGGAGGACTGACACCCCCCAAAATTGGGCTTCTATCAGCAAAGAAAGGAAGAAAATGACTTTTGAATAGGTAACTGAGAGTGCCTGCTATACGAGTCCCCTCATTTAGATTCTGTCCCTGGGCATCCTCCATTGTCCTTCCTGTTTCCTACCCTGAGTATAGAATTACCGGCTCCAAACCCAGATTTGCTTCCATTCCTGAATGTAGAGTTCCATAGCCTCTCGGATATTTCTATTCTGATACTTACAATGCACATTCAACTGTTTAAATAATACTAAATTGACTACTGCAGCAATTTGAAAATATAAGAAATCTTCTTGTTTATAGTTTAATAAAATAACCTCTAGCCTCTTGGCCCTGAAGCCACTGCTAAGTTCACAATCACATTTTGAGATATTTTATTCTTTGTATCTAGCAATGCTGAAGACTTTTTTGGCCCGATTACATGTGGGATGGATTAAAAGAAGGCAGATTTAACATACATTGTAAGTGCTCTTTTTATACAAATAGGAGAGAATTTAGAGCCCACTTATTTAAGTGCAAATGCTGCCTCCTACCTAAGTCACTTAATCAGGACACTTTAATTTCTTCAACTGCTAAATTCAGATAATAATACCTGCCCCTATCTACCTCTCTGGGAAGCTGGGAGGATTAATTAGATAAAGTATTTAAAGCTCCTCAGAGAGAAGTGGCGTATGTAAAAGATGTTATTATTTCTAGGGAAGAATGAAGCAGTGTCTCTTTTATGGACAGTCCATACTTCTAGAATTTTTTCCTCTTATTCATTCAACTGAAGTGCCAATTTGGTGGATTTTAATTCATCATGTAAGACCCTTCTCATTCTCAAGTAGTTGCACTTAAAGAAAAGATTTTCAAGTGCTGCCTTGGGTGATGGGAACTGCCTATGATTCCTGAGTTTCTCTGAATATTTCAGAGCATTGCCTTACAAATTGGTATATATGCTGGGGAATCTGGTTACATTTGTAAAAACAAGACATGAGTGCACTGAAGACGGTGACCTAGGATTTTTCGAGGTCACACTCAATCTTGATTTCTTCCATGAAGCATTTGCTGATGATAGCAGTTCTCACTGATCTTTCTTCCCTGGGAGGGTATGTGGCCGTAAGAGCCTTCACTCCCCAGTTTAGAACTGATTCTCAAACACAGGGCATCTGAGTTCAAACTGAGTCCTATTTTGAATACACCAAATTGTTCAGAGGTTTCTCAGCTTTGTACAGGAGGACAGAAATCTTTTCACCCATTTACAACAGAAATGGGCCAAGTCAGATCATTTGGACATAGAAAGAAGACAAATTGAGAGCATAATCTTTATTCAGTCTCATATAAACCTTGTGAAATAGTGTACATTTAAATATCTTTTTTAAGCAATAAGTTTTCCTATTTAGGTCACAGAGCCCAATCTTTCAGTTTCTTCTAGAATTCTCAGTTTTTATACTTGAATTTCTCCACTTTTTTAGCCTCAGCTCCATTTTACAGAAGCTTAACTATGCTTGACCTTTAAGTTGTTTTATTGGACATTGAACACCTTCATTAGCTCTTACATTGATGGTTTCTAGTTTAGAAATTCAGTTAGCAAGTCCTCGTATGTTTTAATGACTGTAACTGTAGCTTGCTGTTAACATATTTGCATTCCGTCTGGGGGCGCAGAAGCTCATTACAGAGAAGCCAGGCCTGTTTTTCCACAGCAGGCTGCGAAGCAAGTGAGTCACTGGGTCCACTACAGAGCTTGGGAAGTAGCTGCTGCTGGGGACTTCAACGTTGGCTTTCTCCAAACACTTTAGATCAGCTTTTGACAACCTTGAATCACTCACTCTTCCTAGAAATAGAGTCAACCTACAATTCTTCACAAATCAAAAGACTTCCTTCAAAGCAAAAGGGTACCCATAGAATTGCATCTGAATCTGGTTTTCATATTTATAGGCTCTTAAAAAAACCTAACATTTCTTATTTTCCTCATGCTTTTAGTTCTAAAGGAAAAGGAGAGAAATGGGTATCAGATTTTACTCAGCAACTAACACGAAACTTGCTTAGGCAGCCAGCCTTCATGAACCGGCAGCTCAGTAGAAGAAAAAGCAAGAGAGGATGTGGGGAGCAGCCTGTCAGTAGGGGAAAAGGCCATGCTCTTTTACCTTGCCAGAAGCATAGAGTGGAAAAGAAAATCAAGAGTCAGGTCATGTCGAGGGCCACTTATCCCATGGAGAAACAATAGAAGGAACAAGAGAAAGAGGTACAAGAGAGGGAAGAGTGCTTTTAAGACTTGGTGACCCCATCCATTGACCTAAGTCGTGTGTTGGATGCTGACCCTTCTTATCATAAACTCCTCCACAGTTGGTAGAAACTAGAAATGAGAGTGGGTGGAGATGAGCTGGCATGGTAGAAGGCAGAAATATTTCTTTCCCTACAGTGCTAACATGACTAGCCCTAGTAATGCCAGCTTCATTCATCCCAAAAGCATTGTGTGTCTATAGTGTCTTCTTGTGAAGCATTCACAGCCAAGAGGGACACCAAGACCAACCTAAAAAACTAAGTTTTAAGGATTTGATCAAGAATTTGCTGAGTAGTTTTAAGTGGGGAGAATCATGGTTTTGAAATTCAAACATATACTTAATAAATACCTCCTGCTCCATCAAAAGATGAATATTGGACAATTTATAAGAAGGTATCCACACTTTAGTTTTTGGTACAAAGAGACAGCAAGTGTAAAAAGAGCACCCTCATTTTTTGCTAGAAGAAAGAACATTAGTAGATATATTTGCAATAAAAAGGTAGTAGAGCTAATTTATATTGTAGTTACTGTACGCTAGACATTAAGAATTTTACTTATGTTTACTGATTTAATTCTTAGAACATCCCTGATACAATTATTATACTCATTTTACAGACTAAGAAAAGTAATGCTCAGAGAGTTTAGGTCACTTGCCCAAGGTCAAATACATGTAATTAGTAAGTGGTAAAGGCCAGGCTTAGAACTAGGGCACTCCATCTATAGAGTTCTTGGTGTTGACCACTCTGCTACACATATAATGAAGAAAATTTAAAATGTGGAACAATTAAATGCTAATTACAGATATGCAAAATATGTAAAATGTACACATAGGAAGAATAATAATCACAAGATATTATTATGCTGTGTTAGTATAAGAAGACCTAGAGCTCAGATAAAGTCTCATATGGAGAGTCCTAAGCAGCAAGTCAAGATCAAGAATATAATATAACATAGTAGGACAATATTTAGCTTGTTAGAATTTTGCAATAAAGAATATTTGCTTATAGAGTCATGTTTCGTGAGGCTCTGAGACAGTTTATGTAGGAAGCAACAGTTAAATGGAAGTGAAACTAAAAGAGAGAACCTTACAAATCATGACTTCTCTGTAGATAATGTGGGCCTGCGGGAAACGAGCCTGAGAACCGAGCTTCTTCAATGCTATCGTGAAGCTGCAGATTCTCTTCACATTGGCCAATTATTAGTGATAGTGCTTTATCATGATAATAAAATGGCCAGTAGTTACCCATGGACTCATGTACTTTATGAAAATGTGCCTGTGCTTCAGGCACCACAATTTTCACCAGCAGTTGCTGATGGACTCGAAATATTCTACTTTCCATTTTTAAGAATCCTACTATTGAGATGAAGAAAAGAGAAACACTTCTTACTTTATTCCTTTTTTAATGCTTTTTGGTTGCTGAACTATGTGAAAGTGTTACCTAGCCAAAAATATTTTTAAAGTCGTCGACGAATCCAGAATTTATAAACGTGTGTAACTCCTTCCCTCTCAGACTAAATGCAGTTGCGATAGATGGACTCCAATAAGGTTACCACCTACTACACAAAAGAGTTCTTTCTTCTGGTGGTTCTTGGTTATAGTAACTCTTCTTAGCATTATCTCTTAACATTGTGTTTCCAGTCCTCTTGTAAATAAATTTGTGAATTCACGAATCATATTATTTATGATATGTATAAATTTTGATTTTCCAAAGAAAAGTCTATAGACTTTCAATCTGTCCTCCTATAGAAGAACCTCTATTGTTTTAATAAGAATGATTTTAATAGTGATAAATAATAATAGATACCATTTATAAAGCATGCATCTGCTTGTCATTATTCAATATCATCAGGTAAATATTAATTTTCTCTTTTTTTAATTTTTTTATTGACGTCATAATAGTTTATAACATTGTGAGACTCCAGTTGTACATTATTTTCTCTTTTTTATTTTTTGTGAGGAGATCAGCCCTGTGCTAACATCCGCCAATCCTCCTCTTTTTTTGCCGAGGAAGACGGCCCTGGGCTAACATCCGTGCCCATCCTCCTCCACTTTATATGGGACGCCGCCACAGCATGGCTTGCCAAAGCAGTGCATCGGTGCGCGCCCGGGATCTGAACCAGCGAACCCCGGGCCGCCGCAGCGGAGCGCGCACACCCAACCACTTGAGCCACAGGGCCGGCCCCCATATTTTCTCATTTTAAATATGAAAAAATTGGGGTTCAGAGAGGTTAAATAACTTGCCAGATTTCACATAGCCAATAAATAGCAGAGCCAAAATTAGGACCCAGCTCTGTCTGTCTTCAAAGACTGTGCTCTTTCTACCATGGCACACTGCTCAGAAGTTTTGCCCTTTCCTAGTTCCACCTCCTTCTACTTTACTTTACATGTCATTCAGTGCTGCCTCCTGCCCATCTCCCCTGGTATTACACTGTAGCCAGCCCTTTAATACAATCCAGCGAAAACAATCAGTTCTTGTTGGAAACAGATCATTTAGGAGTATTGATTCTAAATTTGTCATTGTTTTCCATGAAAGCTAAGCATAGAGTATAAATTGCCACTCACCACATAAGGTTGATGACTTTCTATGCCCAAATGGTTTGACAATTTGTGATTTCACCCCCAGGAGATTTTTTGCTAACATTTTTCAAGGCAAAATATTCAATCCCTGTCTAAAATGATCAAATTTTGCCCTGCAGCAAACTTGTAAATTTTTGCAAGGACTTGTGAAACTTCACAAGGCAAAAGATCAATAATTTCACACTGTTCTCTTCTCATCGCTCTCCTCAGTGTACACTATTTGGTTCGAAACTGCCAGTATGAGAAAGTAAAAATGTAAGGGACAAGTAAAGAACTCCATCCCCATCTTTTGTAAACATAAGTGCTACGTTTAAAATACAGATGATCAATCTGTAGTCAAAAATTTTTAAAAAGGCAAAAAATTCAATTCAGATATTTAAAAATTAATTTTACCAAAAAAAAAGGCAAAATGCATGTTTCTAGTCTTATAATATCCTATTGTATATATTCACATACTCAAAAATATTTTTTTATTTTCTACCTATTGTGTCCAACACTATTGGCCTTTGTTGAAAATCAGGATTTAGGCAAAGTGCCCAGATGGGCTTTGCGCTGTTGTTAGGCCAAGACACCAAGACATTTTGTTCCTACCTGTAATAATATTAAACCTTTAGTTCACCATTAATTTTATGCATACATATCTCTTTTGTTGCACATTTAAAAACACCAACAAATTTGAGCCAATAATAAGGTAGCTTTTATCACTCTTTCTCTTCAAACTTTCTGTCTTCCTATCTAGATCCTTTTTCTCTGTCTGTATCATAGTTGTGAATATTTTCCATGTTCAGCTATTGCTGTCTCATTCTTCTTGCTATCTAATTTCTCCTTCAGAAAACTCATCCATTTTCATGGCTTCAGCTCTGCCTTTACTTGAAGGACTCCAAATCTCTATCGCCAATCCTTCCCTCTCCTGTAAGCACTAATCATTTATTTCCAACTGTTCAGTGGACATTTCTACTTTGGTGATTCACCCCTTCTTTCAAATAAATATGCTGAATCCTTCATTTCACCCCAAAACTACCTTCTTCTCCTGATTTCCTTTTTATTTTCAAGACGAGAAACATGTTTGCAATCACCCACACTTGAAACCTCGGACAGGGCACAAGAATGGCAGCAACTCCAGCAGTGTGTACCAGAGCTGGGAGTTCACTTACAGGATTATAGGGGGCCTGGTGCAGCTGAATGAACTGGAGCCTTTGCCCCTTGTTACTCAGTGCCACCTAATGGTCATCATAAAGGAGAGCAGGCCCAGTTTTTCCAGGTCCTTTTTTTCCAAAGGAAAACATAAATCTTTGATTTTATATTGAAATTATCAAATGTGTTTAAATGCTGTCAACTGTTAAACAAGATTTAACCCTGTGGAAGCCATAGGAAGTTAGTATATAAGCATGTCTATCCCAAGGGCTGCCAATTTGTGACCATTATATAGGCATTGAGCTAAAAGGCAATTGAAAAAAACATAAATAAGTGAAAGGTAACTGGTAGAAAGATACTCCTGGTTGTGATAATGATGATAGAGCTAACACGGCCAAGCCAACAGAGTGAAGCCCTTCTGGTCGTCCCAAGAGCTTGGGCCACTTAGCATAGTGTTCTAGAAAAATGGGCCAAACTAATTTAATTGATGAGATAACTGACATTGGGCTAAAACCCATAAACCTGAAAGTAAAAATCACACATTCTAAATCAGAAAGCAAATGATACAAGTAACCAGGAATTACAAAAGGTGATCCTGATTCTTCAAAAGTAAGCTGCAGATTATTATATTTCTTTTGTCAAGGTTCTCCTAAGCATGAAAAACAAATTTCCAGCCCAAGACTGGTAGATTTTAGTGAATATGTAGTCCACATGTCTCTGATTCTTACTGTGTTCTTTGAATTTATTAGAAATAATGTACATTTGGATTTAACATAACAAAGCTATTGCATTAAACTTTTGGAAACAGATATTACAGACTTTTCAAATGAGACTTGGAGATTGATTTAAAGATATATACTGTATTGATGACATAAAGCAATTTTGTGACAAGATCTCTTAAGACATCAAAAAGACATATGCAGATGAAATGAAGTGCATATAAATTCGTCCAATGGTTACTTACAAAAACTAAAAATTTGATTCAATACCTCTCTACTTGAGGCTTTTACTTGTAAACCCAATACTGATTAAGAAAATTAAAGAACTGTGGAAACTTAATTAATTCAATATTTTTTCAATGTACTATAAAGGGTATTTTTTAAACATATAGGAAATGAAAAGTATAAGCATACAAAAACCTGTTTAAGATTATATAGTTAAATACTCCAACCACCAGGGCACAATCCATGTTAACTATAAATTAGCTCAGTGACTGAATAAATAATACCAACCTTGTATTTTGTGTGTGTGCTTTAGAAATAGTCTTTTATTTTCAAATAACTTCTTTACCTAGATCAGGTGGCAAATTGGTTTGATTAGAAATATCTTAAGGAAGAATATGGAAAATATACTGTATAAAATACTGTGGCATAGGGGCTTTTGAATTTTTTTCAGAGTTGTCATTGATTTGTACGCATTCACTTTTTACATTAGAAAGCATCTAATATTTTGTGAGAAGGTGCATATTTTTTGAAATTGAGAAACTAAATTTTCAAGTTAATATAGTATCAGTTTATTGTACTTCAGATTTCTAAAGCACAAGCATTTCAGAATACTGAAAGACTATATTTAGCATGAGATTTACATATTCCATACACATGGAATAAGTCCATGAATATATTTTGGTATCATTCTTGCCAGTCCTAATAAAACTCTATCTTTAGTGTTTGAACGAGATGTAAGTTATACATAAAAACTCAAACATCAAACCATTATATACCCTTTAAGTGTAGATAAAATAATTTTACATCCATACAATATTTTTAAATGTTGACTTTAGCAAAAACTTAAAAATCCCCTGAAATTTGAAATGAAAATTCATGATGCACAAAATTATGAAAGAAAAAAATGTCTTCTCCAAATATCCCTTAACTTTTTTGAACAAAATCTCAGTGTTGTGATTTAATCTTTCTCATTTACATTTGCCAAATGTATTTGAGTTTACAAAGTATTTTCACATACAATACAACATTTAGCCAGCATAATGGCCTTTGTGAAAAGTGGTGTTATTATACTTTAAATGATAAGGTAAGAGTCTCATAGAGGTGAATGACCAACTTCATCAGCACACATCTAGAAAAAAATGGCAGAACTAAAGCCTGAAGCCTTGGTTTTCTGAATCTCAGCTCAGAGCTTTCTTTCTAATGGACCATGATCTGCTCTGCCAACATCTGATCACATCTCTATTTTCCTCCATCCATTTTACACACATATAATATGTAAAGACAATGTAAATGTGACAATTTTAAATTTTTGAGTTTCTCTTTTTAATTTGACCCTTGTTGTATTCCCATCTTTTTCTGAGCATAGCTTAACTGGAAAGTGAAATCATGTTCATATTTGTATGTGTCTGTGTATGTGAGTACACACACACACATGTATACATGTAATGAATTCCTGTAGAAGTAAATTTACTGCTTCCTTTTATTTTCTCCAACAGAAAAATTGCTATGGTTCTGGGAGGAGAATAGGGGGGAAAGAGGGAATCTCAATAGCTATGTAGGAATCAAAGTTTTTAGTAATATGGAAATAGATAGGAAGACATGAGTTTGTTGTTGTTGTTCTTTTTAATACATAGTCGGGTGTGTGGAACCTATTCTGGACTGTAAAGGCATAATTCTTAAGGGTCTGAAGTTCTAGAAGTGGAATGGCTTGGCCAGAATTTTTGAGAATGGAATGCTAAACTGAACAAATGTATAGTTTTGTTACCTAATCTGGCATAAATCTATTACTGTAATTGCCTGGCCATGTATTTTATATAGCTTATTTTTTATCTAATGTCTGTGTAAAATTTGTCTAATAACAATATAAATTGTATTAGTCATTAGGAGGGACGTCTGCTTTTGACTTTAATGTACCCAAAGAGACATTGGAAGAGATCAGTCTTAATCTAATCATCTGGCCTTGTGGTTACTTATGAAAAATACTTTCTTCCTTTCTCAAAATCCACCTTGTCTTCTGCTTGATTTCACTTTAGACTTGAAATCCACTTTAGGACATCAGCTTGTCGTCCTGAAAAGAACTGATATCTCAGATGTGTCATTGAAAGTTTACTTCCAAAACAAAGATGGAGGCAGGTTGGGCTCTCACGGGCTTCCGATACAGTTTAAGGGATTGTCTGAGACTTTTGCTCTGTGTGTCTCTCCAGGGTAGGCTAACCCCCAGATTTAGCTCACCCCTTGGAGGGCACCTCTTGTGCCAAGGGAGGGATGCTTATTGTCCCATTTCTGCAAATTGACTTTCTGATCTTTCAAACTTTAGGAGACTGTATCAAAGTCATTATTTGAAAGGTTATGTCCTCAAGACCCTGCTATTCCCTGATGGTTTTAGACTCATCCACCCTTGCAGACTCTGTGTGAATGCTCTTTGCATTGATAAGAAGCAGAAAGAACCAAGCCCAGTGCAAGCCCACATGGGGAAAAGTGCCGCATGATTTTACAGTACATGAATCTGCCTCGCATGGCGATGGAAGGTGTCATGCTGGTCCACAGGCCATGGAGAGAGTGCCACTCATATGTATGCACATTCAGTTAAGTCTTGAGTGCATCCTACACCTCTTAACTGCAGACCCACCATTTTTCCTTCAGAGTCACGTACACAATATGCAGAATGGTTATGCAGGAAAAATCCATGGCAACAGCACATACAGAGCTTGTTGATTTTATTTGGAAAAATAAGTTTACTGATTTTCAGTTTCAACTTTTTAAAAAGATATATTTTTTTAAGATTTACTCGATTCAAATGGAAAAAAAATAGTGCTGTACAATTTTTTAAGCGAGAGCTTTTCTTGGGCTTCATGAATTATCTAAAGGCTATTCACTCTTCCTTTTAGAAACTTTGGAGGTATTTTTCTGAGCTGTGTACATTTTCATCCACAAGAATATTTTCTTCTCATTCTCCTAGATACCTTGGGACATAGTTTTTTCTCTGCAGATCCCTTAGAGAACTGTTTAAGACTATCCGCTCCATCTACCTTTAGCTTCACCTAAAGGGCAAAATCCCTAAGATCTTGAAACAAATACTGATAAACAAATGGAATTATTAAAGGTGCTATCTCAGCAGAAGAAGATTGCTGCTGCCTTTGTTCTCAGGGGAATACATATTTCACCCAGGAGCAAGACACCCAACTGCTGCTACCATCAGAAATTCTCTGAAATGCCTTTAAGGTAATCATCTTTGAACATAAGCCTTTGTTCTCGAATCAGGGACCTTCTAGATGCAAGGCATAGAAAGCTTTTTTTTATTATTATTATTTTGTTTTTTTCTCCACCTTGCACAAAACAGCATCAAGCCTGTCACTAGCACCTCTAAGGTTCACTGATCTGTCAACATTCACCCCTGATGAAGACAGTGAGAGAAATCCTTAGCTCCGGAGAGTTCAGGAGAGAACCAAACAGAGTGTTTGCAAAAGAGCATTTTTATATGTTTTCTTGTGACAGCACTAGTTTAACAGAAAATAGTTGGAGTGTGCCAAAAAGGAGGAAAAAAATGAAAGACAGTAGTAGTAAGTTAGGCTAGCATGACATGATGGATCTGGGCTATGACAAACTGAATTGGAAAAAAGCTTCCCTGGGGACCAACTATACCAGGTTTGCTGAATTGTATTTCTTGATTTCTTACTGTGCAACAGTGCTTTTTACTGTTAGATTGACTAGGCTTCAGAATATTTTTAAAATTGTACAAATCAAAATCCATGTAGCTTAAAAATGAAGGATGTAAAAGGTTTAGGAGTTTGATGTATTGAAAGGCATTCTGTATTCCCTCATGTGAGTATTAAATATACACTTTGTCTGTTTGATGAATTTTAAATCTTTGTGGAAGGCAGTACACTCTGTAGCAGTTTACAGGGCTGAAAGCCCTGTAAAGGTGGAAAGAAGGACATAGGCAGCAGAGATTCAAAGCCTCTTCCCTCTTACCCCACCCAGATGTGCGCAGGAATTATAACAGGCAGCCTCTGTAGGTTCTTGTTTATTCTGATATGTTTATATAAAGTACAAGTATAAGAACCTTAAATCTGGGGCCCTCTTAACAAATATGTGATGTATTGTTCTTATTACTTGTCTTTTCCATTCTTACATAGTGGCTTTCACACACTCCAAGGTGAGCTCAAAAGAAAAATAAATAGAGGAGGAGGGAGAAGAATCATTTCACAGCTGCTAAATTTGGCTAGTCTTCATATACCACATGACACCAAATAATTAGACAGTCTGAGTCTTTAAAATAGTCCCCCATAATAAGCTTTGAATGAATGTCTAAATGAATGGACTATATTAGATACTTAGACAACCTTAGATACTTGAGCTACAGGGGCATAAACAATTTGGGTCCCTATTTTCAAGGAGTTTACAACCAATTACAGTAATTCACGAAATTGTCACAGTGCCGTGTGATAAGTACCAAGTGACAGTCAAGTTCAAAGCAGATACCAAACAATCTAGGGGCTCATGCAACACAACTCCATGACTTTTCCCATTGACTATTTACATCAGGGAGAAGGTGTAGAGAAAGTTGTTGGTGAAAGTGAGTTTTGGTTGAAATTTAGTAAAACAGAAGATCTAAGCATTGAGAAATGAGAGCTAAATGATAAGACGTAGGTTCAGAAAACTTTCAGATAGGAACCATAGACTGAAATGCTTATGGCTGGTAATGTAAAGAAATAGAATGATACGGCTTAAGTATTGGGGAAAATAGGGCAATTGTAAACTGGAGTTTGCTTGTCCCATCTGAAAAAAAAAAGCTGCTTTTCACCTATAGATCGTGGATGCATGCAGGAATATGCAGCAAAATTGCCAAATCTGCTAGTTTTTCTGGAGAAGCCAGAAATCTAGATTTTTCTGTGAACTCTCTTGATTTTAAATTTAGCAAATAATTTTTAGAATTTTACACATTATGTGGGTCAAATAAAATACACCTGAGATTTGTGTTTTAGCCCATCTACTGTCAGTTTGTGACCTCTTTATTCGTATAGAGTCAGCTTGAATTACGGATACACAATGTAGAAAGTCTTTGAGTTTAAGAATGTAAAGGGTGAACTATTTTGGTAATTATAACAGTTAAAGAGTTTCAGCAGTAGATGGCTGGAGTGGGTAGGCTTGAAGAAATAAAAAGGATTTGGAAGTCAGGAAAACACAGAGATTATTGGAGAGGTAATTAAAGTAGCTGGGGTGGTAGCATGTCGCAGATAGAGAAGAACAGCATCATCTAGGTGTTGACATCATCAAGGAATATGAAAAGTTTGTCTGAGAGGTCTTGAATGACAGAGAAGGAAGCACACGGGGTGTTATATAAAGTTGCCAGTGAGATTAGCAGTGAGGGGAAAGCAATACTGTTCTGTGGCCTGAAAGTGGCGTTCAGCAGATCACAACAGAATGCCTAATGGCAAAAAAAGGTAGAGAATTATTAACAAGAACAGAGAAAGCCTTAGTGATTTTGACTTGGTTTGATAATTTTTATCAAAAATATGTCAAATCAATTGGTTAACTAAATTCAATTCATTCACAAAAATATACTAAAGACTTACAGTTTGTAAGGTATTTGATTAAATATTTTGGGGGGTGTGCAGGGGGCAACAGTGAATATGAAGATGTATAAGACACCCTGGGTCCTCAAGGTGTTTAAATCTGAATGGAAAGCAGCAGATACACACACACACACACACACGCACACACACACACACTGTGTTTTGTTTTGTCTTGTTAATGTTAAGTGCTATGACAGAAAGGCATAGCATTTTTGTATAGTCGTTCAAAATCAAATGATTGTTTTCAAAGGATTGTTTGAATGATTCTTTTCTGATATATATGTATGTGTGTGTGTGTGTGTGTATATATATATATATATATATATATCAGAGTTCTCCAGAGAACCAGTAGGAGATATACATAAGACATATGTCATATATATCTATGTAGCTTTATTATGAGGAATTGGCTCATGTAATTAGAGAGGCTGAGAAGTCCCATGATCTGCTGTCTGCAAGTTGGAGACCCAGGAAAGCCAGTGGTGTAATTCAGTCCAAATCCAAAGGCCTGAGAACCGGGGAGCCGATGACGTGAATTCCAGTCCCAGGGCAGGAGAAGATGAGATGAGAAGTCCCAGCTCAATAATGAGGCAGGAAAAAAAGGGGCAAATCTCTCCTTCCTCCATCTTTTGTTCTTTCCATACCCTCAACAAATTAAATGATGCCCACTCACATTGAGGAGGACAATCTACTTTACTGAGTCCATCAATTCCAATGCTAATCTCATCTGGAAACACCCTCACAGACACACTCAGAAATAATGTTTAATCTGGGCACCCCGTGGTCAGGTTGACACATAAAATTAGCCATCACACCATATAATAGTGTTTTCTCTTATTCTAAAAAACTACAATGCATTATTATCTGGTGAGTTCTCCAGAGACTCTCAATAGCAAGCCAGAGGGAGTGCTCTGGAAGATGCCAGGCAATCCGGATAGGATACTGGTTTCTTCCTTTCTTGCCTCTTTTGTTAAAACATGGCTCAGGTTAGCACTCAGCAAATGTACAGTAAATTAACACTTTTAATTAGATGAATTGACTGGAATTCAAATTGATTCAGTTTGAAACTTTGCCCTTTATATCTACCCATTTTATCATTGCCCTGCTTGGCTGGGGCACACTTTTGGAAAGCTGTAACTGCTTCTCAAAGAAATGTCCATTTCTCAGTGGTGTTAATTGACAGCTGTAGCCAAGTGTCCCAAAATTAATAACAATGAGTGTAAATAACCTTTGGCTTTTTTGTCCTATAAGCTCATCCTATTCTTATTTTGAAATACAATTGCTTGAGCTTTGCAATGACGTACCAGTTTCCTCAGATATTTGGGGTAGCATTAACTTCCAGCCCTTAACTTATAATACGGTAAAAGGAGAAAGTTAAGATAAATCTAATAGTTTCTATATAAGTATTGTTGCTGTTTTTTTAAGTTAAATTAATTACTTATCAATGCATTTTTCAACATATAATGCAGGAAGATGCCAATATTACTCAATTATTTTGATCCATGTACACCTTAACCTTAGGAAATAATAGGTATTCATTTACTCTGAGATTGGTATCCTCTTTGGTTTGATTTTATTTATGTGTAAATATGCATAGTTCAAAACTTGTTAGTAGCAACACTAATAATGTCATTTATACACTTCACCTTGTCCATTTAAAATGGATCGTTCTATTTATAGAGTAACAGCCTGTAAAATTGAATTAAAAAATTTAATAGAAAAGACAGTCCTTTTAAAAATTATTATAACAGAAAGAAGGGTAATTTTTTTCATAATTTACTCCCAAAGCAACTTTTTAAAAAATCTTTTTTTAGTTCCAAAACTTTAAAATAGTCTTATTGATTTTTAAAAATAATTATTTATGTAAAATAATTTATGGCAGAGTTTTCAGTATTTGAAATATATATTCTTATAATAGTAATTTTACAAGACCATTAATTTTAGCGGTGCTAGGAAACACAACTATAATTTAGGAGCTATTGTCGATTGTTTCTAGAGATAGATATTGACCCCATTAGTTTTAAGTGATAGCATTACTAAGCCAAAATATTAATCCAACAGTACCAGGATTACTGATTTTAATCAATGTTTTTATTCAAACCCTTCCTTTAGCATTTAGATTTCACTTAGCTTATCATACATAAATATAAATGCATAATTTAAATAAATTATCTTAGAATTTTCAGTTTTAAAGTTATTACACAATTAATGCCTGTGAAAGCTCCAGTGCCTAAAGTCTTTTGTTTGTTACGGTCACTTTGGTATGCATTTTAGGTCTCATGGTATTGATGCCACCCTCTCAGACATTGTTTCATTGATCAAGAGGGCACCCCTGGGTCCCCAGAAGCCTAATAACCCAATAATCAATCACTGAGTCATTTATTCATCAAGTAATGCTCTCGATGAGAGGAAGTATCATCATCATCAACAAGAATAGCAACTAACATTTATTGAGTCCTCATTATATACCACGTATGGCTCCAAACTCTTAACATATGTTAACGTATTTAGTCCTCACAACAAATGAAATGGTTTTGAAAATGATTTTGTGAAGTTTGTTAGCTGGATTTACAACTATTAAAAAATTTAGATATGTGACATGTATATCTCCATTTATAGTTTTGTCTTGAGACCCATAGGTGGTAGGGGAGGGAGGTGCTTGATGAAGGCTACTCTCAGACAAATCCATTTCGCACCAACAAGAATGTGATTTGTATTCATTTTGGCAGAAATTAGATTAACATTGATTTCAGAGTTTTAAACCACCTCAGTGCATCAAACACGTCAGGCTTTTTTAATGATGCATAATTCTACAGGCACCTGATAAAAGGCAGGGACTGAAAGTGTCTCAGATATGGGTCTTAAGGCTGGATGCTCTGTGAGAGAACTAAAAGTAATACATGTGTTATAAATATTAAGTGTTAAATGCATAATGTTATGATGGGCCATTCATATTCAAATCTGATTTTAAGTATGATTTGATGACAGGTACTTAACACAAAAAAACCCAAAGGAAAATCTTTCTTTTTTTATCTATTCAGTCTTAAAATTGTGTACTTAAAAGGAGAGACAACAGAAAAATCACAGATTTTATTTTGATTACTTTATGAATCCATTTAAGTGCATTTGATGAAAACTCATTAAAGCTCTGGGAATGTTACTCAATGGTAAACTGGCCTTGCTCAAATTCTTTACTTAAAAATTTTGGTGTTTGTCATGACGATAAATGATCATCTCCCCCTAAGCCTTCCCTTCCCCTATACCTGAATCTTGATAAGCACCTTTAAAGATCCTAAGCCAGTCTTTGCTATAAATATCACTTACTTTGGAACCCAGAGTATTTAAGTTTATGAATGAGTTGAGAAGCACCAGTGAGCTATTATGCAAGTTTAACACAATCTTTTTAGAATATAAGCACTAAGTAGGAAAATATTATCACACATATTTACTTGGTGCTTTTGAAACTTTGATATTTATTGGTTAATAATTAACTTTTGGTAAGATGGGTAGACTTCTCTCCAATTTGCTGATGGGCAACAGATTAGTTAGGATAACACTAGCTACTGTAACAAAGAAACCCTAGACTAGACAAAGGATCAAACAGACTAGAATTTTATTTCTGACTCTTGTAAAGTCCAGCATGGGCATTGTTGATTGCAGGCTGCTTTCCTGCAGGCAGTAAATCAGGGACCCCTAGAGGCTTCCCACTGGATGAACCCAATAGCTTTAACACGTGGCTTCTTTTTTTTTTTTTTTTTTTTTTAATGTGAGGAAGATCATCCCTGAGCTAACATCCATGCTAATCCTCGTCTTTTTGCTGAGGAAGACTGGCTCTGAGCTAACATCTATTGCCAATCCTCCTCCTTTCCCCCCCACCCCAAAGCCCCAGTAGACAGTTGTATGTCATAGTTGCACATCCTTCTAGTTTCTGTATGTGGCACGCGGCCTCAGCATGGCCAGAGAAGTGGTGCGTCGGTGCGCGCCCGGGATCCGAACCCGGGCCGCCAGTAGCGGAGCGTGTGCACTTAACCGCTAAGCCATGGGGCCAGCCCTAACATGTGCCTTCTAAGGTCACTCTGTGCATCTGCACCAAACCAGTGAAAGGGGAATGAAGAAGAGTCAGGTCATACCTGGACTGCAAGTGACACACATCACTTCTGTTTATGCTTCATTGGCAGGCACATGACTCACCACTTAAAAGCAAGGCGAGAGGGCTGGGAACTGTAGTCTCCAGGGGACTGCCACTTCCCAGCAGTAAGTGTGTACTGTGGAGGGGAGACCACACATGTTTGTGTGGTCATCACCATCAACCAAAGGCAATCCAGAAATATCAGTGATTATTCCAAAGAATCCTGAGCTGGTGCACTGACCAGTGACTGAAGTCAGCTCTCCTAACATCCAGCCTAAGGCTCTGGGTACCAGATCACTGATTTCTAGCCAGTGGGACTCTGCCTTCAAACAGTGACCTCTACTTGGAGAGAAACAAGAGGGAAATTTAATTGATTACTAAGCTAATGAGAAGAAATTTAATCATAACAGAATAATAACCTGCATTCATTGACACTCACTATGATTCTGGCATTGTTCTAAGCACTTTATATGTGTTAGTTAAATTAATACTCAAGATGATGCTAAGGGTAATTCTTTTTATTAAGCCCACCCATTTTACAGTTGGGAAAACTGAGGCACAAGGAAGTGAGTAAGTTCCCCAAAAGCATATAGTAAACATCAATTGGAATCTGGATTCAAATCTAGGCAGTCTAATTTCATTAGACTATCTTATCTCTAATAAAAGATGAAAAAATATCATTTGAAAAGAAAGGGTAAAATTGGGAGGAACAGTTTATTCCTGAAAGAAATTTTGTGTAATTAGACTTGGCCTAGGATATACAGTTTATAATTTTGTGCAATTCACTCCCAGCCTGTAGACTCCTGTTCTTTTCCCTACAGGATATTTTCTGCCTTGCCCATGTCATGTGGGCTGAGCAGAGAGCAGAATTTTAAAATGGCTTCTAATCTCAAGGAATTTAGATTCTATTGAGCAGAAAAGAGATTCTAAAATGATAGAAACGGACAGTCATGATTAAAGGAAAAATAAAAGGCAGGCAATAGGATTTCCAGGAATTCTACATGTGAATTACCAAGAAAGAGTTCATGAAGGATAGATACTTTAGCTAGTCCTTAATAAATGAGCAGGATTTCATCAATAGAAAAGAAGTACAGAGGATTTCAAAAGAGAAGGATGACGGGAACAAAGATTCGGGTGGATAAAGACAGTATTTGTAGCAGCATAGCTGTAATAGAAGGCAATTTTGGGAATTAGTGAGAGTTATATCTTCATCCATTTTTACTTTAGAACTTATTTTTGCATATATTTTTGATTCAATGTAACCATCTGGTAAGGCCTGGCACTCTGATTTGTTGCAGTAGTAGTGTTTATCTAAGGAGCTACGTATGTAGGCACAGGAAAATGAATATGGGTTCTGGGAACAAAGACTGGGGAGGGATTTCCAAACAAATGCCACCTTCTATTCATTTCAACAAGTGTGAGAGTTAAGGAATGTGCTTCACTGCCGTTGCATCTCTGCGGCCCCAGTGCTGTTACAGAGAACCTAACCAAGACCTCAGTGTTCAGCCTGTCCCGCTTCCGAGTGCCTTCAGAGTAACTGACCATCCTTTTGTACCTATATTACTTCTCATCTCTGCTTTCTCATGCAGAGAATACTTCATCCCTCCTTCAAATCCAGGGAAGAGCCCCTGGAGGATATCAAGTGGGTTCTGAATTCTCTGAGGAGCCACCTCTGACTATTACTATTCTTCTCTGTCAATCACAGAGCACTTCTGGTGACATCATGGCTGTTTTTAGTATTATGTTGTTGCTGTAGGCAGCATGAAATTGACAAGGAATGGCACCGAGAAGAGCTGAAAGGGCACGTCTGCTTTTTTGATGCATCTGACACCTGTAGTTACAAGAAAGAAAACAGCTTTCATAAGCATATTGCTGGGTGATGTAGAAGGTGAATGATTCTTTAGAAATAGCTTTTCAATGCAATAGCACAATAGACTCTAAACTGCTTCTGTGCGCTTCCACCCTAGGAGTATCTTCCTAAGTAGAAGCAATCTGGTCAGGTAGTTTCCTAGAAGTCTCTGGATCAGGAGTTAGGCTTCAGTGAAAACCCAAGCTAAACCTCAGAACCTCTTAATCTATGAGACAGGAATCTCACAGGATCTGATTTTAATAGAATACGCCTTTTGTTTTAGCTTATATGCTTGTTTGTCATTCTTCTATTTGGATAATTATGTTATAGCTAGGAAAGCTAGTGTCCAAGGTGAAAAAGAAAGAAAAACATAGTCTTGTCTCTTCTTGGAGAGCCTTTCCTAGGAATGAGCAGACAAATCTGCCTAAATTCAAATTATTATCATTATTGTAACAATAACAGCAAGTCTGATAGGTAAGCAATAGCAAATTAGGAGACTTAAACCCACGTAAAGTCAGTTATATTGATAACTGAGGTAATTTTAACACTAAGTGGACAGATTACAAGATTGGGAAGTGATTGATCGTACTGTGGTAGACATCACGAGTTCACACGCCACTGCTAGTGCATTGAACTTGAGCAGTCATATTGAGTCTACAGGATTCAGTGGTTGAACATGGTTGACTCTTTCTAAATCTTCACCTTCCTGCAGCAGCCTACAATGTGGGCACTTTCCTGATAACTCTGCTTGGTGGCTTTTGTGACGCTGTTATCTCGATCTTTCTCCAGTTGCCTGACCATGATTTCTTCCCTGTTCTCCTCTACCCTCTATATGCAGAAGAGCATTTTAGTCTTTAGCAGCAACTTGAAGCATTTTCAAGCAACACCGTCGACTGTCTCTCTTACCAGTACCTCCTTCTATTTCAGGCTCGTTATGATGAATGCAAGTAGCGTGGTGAGAAAAGCCATCATCAGTCTTACTTACAAGCACTATAGGAAAGAGAAAGAGAAAATTCTCCTTGTAACTGTTTGCATGTCTCTTAAACCATGGCAACTAAGAAAAACTACAATTATTGAAACAAAGTTATACATCCCAGGCTAGGCCAAAAATCCAGCATAGAGCGTCAATATTTCATATATGTGTAGTTAAGTAAAAAACAAATACAAAAAAAAATCCACAACACACAGTATTATTGAGGACTAATTAGGTGCCAGTTACTAGGCCATATGTTTTGTATACAGTATTTCATTTAATTCTTACCATGTGACAAACTTACCATGCACAATTGTGATCTCCCCTTTGCAGATAAGAAAATTGAGGCATAGAGAAGTTAAGTAATTCTCCAAAGTCACACAGCTAATAATGACACAGGAATTTTTATTCTTCCCCACAGGAGCCCTGCATTTTAGATAGATTTCTCTTTGCATTATCTCACAGATAGTGCATCTTGTTTCTATCTTTTGCACTGGCCATTCCTTTACATTCTTATATTACTTTGTAGATTTACCATTTTAATTATTGAATTGTATTGCTCTGGCTTCACAGGTATCATTCTCTCCAGTGGGAGTCTCTTATATTCCCTGGTACATATCTGGTTATTAATTGCTTAAAAAATAGATAACTAGAGTTGATTTGATCTCTATCACATCTCATCCTCAGAGACCTCACCCATATGTGTACTACTGTACAGAGGTTGGCACTTCAATCTCATCTATGAATCTCCATGTGGAAGAATTAGTAAAAAGGTAATGTTATGATTCCACCTCAAATGGATATAATCCCTAGTAGGCATCTTAAAATACTGAAACTCTTCATTATCCTCTTAGCACACCATGGTATTGACAGCACTTTGCTTTCCCTTATCATTATAACATCATCTCTGAGAATTTCCTCTTGTATCATTACAAAATGATTATGACAGCTTCACTAAGCCTCATTCATGTGAATGGAAAATTAGTGCTATAAAAAAAATTCCTAATAATTATTTTCCAAGATGTATTGGTACTTTTCAAAGTTAAACTCATTAAACCGATTTGAATCTCACTTCCACAAATCCACGCCGAGTGCTCTTATTAAGTCAGTCTCTTACCACTTTTAGATAAAGATTGAATCAGAAACTATATTAGTAAAATCCACATGCATGACCTTAATCTCATCACATACACGGCAATAGTGTATATGGATTTCAGTACTTGGGAAGTAAGTATCAAGATAATAACAGAGTAAATTAAATTATCAAAATAACCCAAAAAGTAAATAGTATGCCAGATACTGTGCTAGTTGTTTTGCATTCGTTATCTTATTTAACATGCACAACCTCCCTATGAGAATTTTTGCCCCCATTTTACAGATGTAGTAATTGAATGTCAAAGATGTTAATTAATTTGCTCAGAGTCACACAATTAGTGTGTGGCAAGAATCTTTTTGAGATACACTTCTCATAGATTCTAAAATCCTTATTCTTTTAACTCTGCCACACTGCTATGTTAATTCACATAGGCTGAGGGTGAATCTGATATAGTGAGAAATAAGTACTGAGTTTTCTTAAGTTCTAGTTCAAGATCTAAAAAATTATGATTTAGGAAAGATTAAATTTTATTTTCTCACCCAATCCATTATAAGAAATATTTGAACAAATACATATTATAGTAATTAAAATCAATATGCAGAATGCTTTATGTAAGTGTATAGACAGAGAGTAAAATCTCACGCCCAAAATTTGTTTGGATAGTTATATTTTCCCAGTGACTGAGATTTTCCTCTTTAAACATCAAGAGGTAGTATCCAACATTTTGGATGGAAATTCTCCAAATATTTCTCACACTTTCCCATGCCTTGTATGTACATAATTTAGCATAATGCTTTCTTGATGATCTCATTACAAACCTATATTATTTGTTACATGTTATTGCAGAGTGGCCTTCAATGCTCATTGAAATGTGGGAGATTATTGAATCCTACATTGAATTTTTCCCAGATTTTCATACATTTTCACCCATTGGTCTCATCTTTATCTGCCACTTCTTTCTACAGTTCATGTTTCATTCTGTGACATTTCCTTTCCTCTTTCTATTTTGCTATAAGTTGAGAAACCTGTTTTCTTAGAATTGTGTCTAAAATAAACATTTTATAGGCCTTAAATAAGTACCTGAAGATTTATGTAGGCAAAATACAAGTGTTTTCCATGAACAGGTAACTCAGGTGGTGAAATTTAAAAAAATAATAGTTGTTTTATAGTGAGTTAAGACAGGTCAAGTGGTTTATTTGCCTGGGGAATATTTATGAAAGATTTTGGAAACAACCATTTTGGAAAGAGCAATTGAGTAATAGTGGGGAGAGGAGGAAGGATTGTTATCTTTCAGGCAGAAATCAATCTAGAAATTCTTCATTTTTCTCCCTCCTATACAATAAAAGTCTGTAAAACCCTTGTAAATGCAGCAGCAAAGTACTTCCTATCTTGTGCAGTTTCATTTAACAGCATTTGATAAATTACATATCTGGGATTATAAAGGGAAAATGAACTCTGTGTAGACAAACCAAAAGCTTATTCTTAAAAGGCTAGAGATTGAACACTTTGTAGTGAAAAATCTGGGAACTTTCTATAGGAATGTTACTAACCCTATTCCTACATGGAAGAGGCCAGGACTACTTGAACCAGTGTGGCACATGAAAGATCACCATTCAGTTCTGTCAATAGATTTAGCACCTTGAAAGATTAAACGGAAGTAGAACAGGATCAGGTATGGCCTTAGTGAGGCGGAATTAGTGGGTAATATTCTATCCTATGTAATCATAAATTTTTAATACACATTCACTTAGTAAATTATATATACTTCATTTTATACGTGGGTTCAAGTTATCTCTAAGTATTCATTTTATCTGTATAATATCCTCAGTGTATGAGTTGGTGTCTCCTCAACTGTTATAACACATAGACCTAAAAGGTAAAATGGCTCAACCAATATGGACAATTTGATCTTGAACCAGCACAAACTTACAAACATTCTGAGTTGAGGGTTCTTGGCTGGACAGCTCTCCTGCACCTCACCTTGGGTAGGCAGTGATCTTGCATAGGCAGTGATCTTGCATATGGGGACTTTGGCCCTTCTGTCTTTTGGCTCTCCTTGCTACTGAGCTTCATTGTTATCCACAAGGAGAGAGAGTAGAGAGGGCACAGCAGCTTCTTAAAAGCCTTGACCCTGAAACAGGACATTATCCCCTTACAGTACAATGACTAGAATGTACACATGATCACTCCAACTGCAAAGGAGGCTGGTAGATGGAGTCCAGTTGTGTACAAGTTAGAGAAGGAGAACACAGCATTCTCAGCTGTGTTGTATATTAAATTATTACAGGACCTGTATCTAACAGAGAATTACCAAACCAACAAGTGTAGCAACTGCATGATTGTATTGATAGAGTAACTATATTAATAAACACCTTAAAGTGTGTACTCAAGTCGGCTACACTTGTGTTGATGAGTCAAGCCCTCAACGTGAACTCTAAGACAATACTTTTGGATTTTTACTGTCATTTTTGTTTTCCTGCAGTGACTACTTTTTGGCTAAATTCTAAACGAGTGAATTTGATGAGGTAAATACATATGGATAAGGTGTTCCCGAAGTGCCATGTCTAATTACTAAACACCAAAATATATATCTATGAGCAGAAACTTAATATTTGCTTTCCTTTTCACAATTTGTTTATTTATTAGATTTCAGATCATCAAAGGAGCGCTGTTAAATGTCTATACAATAATAGATTCTGAAGATTAGGTAATAAATAGAGTCCATTTATCAGCTTTGTCAATTCATCACTTTCTTAAAGATGACAAAAGCACTAATAAAGAAAGCCACAGTCAATATGTTATAAGCTTTAGCTATGTTTATGAAAATTGTCTCCACATGTGACTATGATCACTTGTTGGTTGGATAAAATACACATGTTACCACCATTATCTCTTTAAAATATCTTCATTCTTATAGTTTATGACATACGATATTTTTAAAGGCAAAATTGTTTCAAAATGAAAATGGCTTGATGTTAATTTACTACAATTTGTGGGTTGCAAAGAGTTACAATGTTACGGTGAATTTGTGGGTTATGTATACACACACGAACATGTATACAAATGGAGATAGATAGATAGATAGATGATAGATAGATACATAGAAAGGTGACAGAATGCTCTTTAAAAATTTTAAATGGTCAACATGATCTCACTTGGTTGATCCCAATCAAATGTTGACCAGATGATTATGTATGAAAAGTTAAGAACTTGAGTTTCTAAAGTAAGGTTGTGTTTAGTTCTAGACTCTATTTACTGCAAGCATGATCTTGAATGGATTTTAATCTCTCTAACCTCGGTTTCTTCACCTGCCAAATAGACCTAATAACCTCTCCAACATAAGCATGTTGAAATGATCACCTGATAAAACGAACATAAAGTCCCTAACGACTGCATTATTGGTGTTCCATACCTATTAGTCTCTTCCTCATTCCTTCTGTGTGGTTCTACATTTAAAATATTGCCACCACCACCAGCAGTACCACCACTCTTGCCCCCACAAGACATTGCTAAAGAGGACCTTTAATGCAACTGACATTCAGATTTTACTTTTCTCCCCCCAAGTTAAATTTTTTGTTAAACTTTCACACAAAAAAAACTATAGCAAGGTATAAATAATGCTTCTTGCTCTGACTAAAAATAATTCTGACACTTTATATTCTTTTTGAAAATTTCAGTCCAATGTGGTGTGAAATTCTGGGCTGAAAATCTGCATTTCTGGTGAAAATACTTATTTAACTTAGTGGCACGGATAATATGGAAGGTGGGAAGGAATTCTATTTTATGATTTTATGACAAAAACTTCTTGGAAGAAGAAGGAGATCAGGCGTTCTCTAGTTTGCAGATGACTCCAAATTCTCCCAGGTAGTGAAATACCAACCCTTTCTCAGTTGATAGCTGGACTAATATATATGCGTACCTATTCTTTCATTTAAACTCAGGAAGAGGTGGCCTGCCCTTTCACAAAAATGACCCTTTTATCAAAGAGAAAATACTCAACTGAATAAATCATGAGCTTGGCCACAAATAAACTCTTGTGGTTTTATAATCTAACTCTTACTTCATAGTTGGTGAGAATAAACATAGTGGCTTATATCCTTGAGGATAAATATAATAAAACTGCTCTTTTGTAAATGATTATAAAATTACAAGGTAAATAGCACATTCACAGGAAGCTAGGACCACTTTCTTATTTCTAGCTTGTCCAATTAACTTTTTAATGCAGATTGGGCTAAAAGTATGGTCAGTCTTAAAGCAATGCTCGTTGAGTTTTATGGATACTTCAGAATCATTATTTAAGTCATTACAATCATATGAAGTTGCTATTTTTGTAGGTCAAAAATGGTCAAATCTTGACCCTTCTATACCTTTACAAAACATGGTATTTCCAAAATCAAAATTAAATATAATAGTGATATTATAAAACTCAAATAGTTAGACATGTCAAACTTGAGACACAACCAATCTTCTTTTTACAATGTTTTAATTGTCAAAGGACTCTTAGGAGAAAACAAATCTTTAATGTGAAGCAAGCAGTAGAACATCGGTGCTTTAGGGAAAAATGGTCCTTCTATACAAATGGAATTTGAGCAACTGTTATAAACAAATTAAGGGTAATTTAAAATATATAAATATCAATTAGTGCCAAAATTATGCCAATCAAATAAATCAGTTGATACTATATTCTTTAAGATATTTTCTAAATAAGTGTATTGTGTACCTTATAAATAATTTATTTCATTATAAAAACAGTTTGAGGGATATACCTAGATTGAATATTTACCCAAGTTTTTTTTTTAATTTTGAAAAAATATTTTTTGCAAACACCTGTTCCCCATCTCTACATTAGAAACTATTTGAACAATCTCCGTAACATTATTGGGCATACTGTGAATTTCTTGTATAAGGATGCGCCATTTGTATTCACATGAAATGCTACACTAAAGTAAGGAAATACTTTCATATACTCAAAAATGTGAGAAAGACATATGAAATCTTTCCACGATTTATGGGCAGAGAATGAAGAGAATAATGATTACCACAGTGCACAGATTAGTGGAGACAGAGAGGGGTGACTACCAGGTTAGAAGAGAGGAAATAGAGCAAAGCATTCAGATCATGGGGTTTAGTTGGTTAGATCTCTGTTTGAATCTTGGCTTTGCAATTTACTAGCTATTTGATGGGGGGCACATTATTTAACCCACATGTATCATCAATGTCATCTGATAAACAGAGCTGATAATAACACATAATCATATATCTCGGGTGGTTATGGGGATCAAAATATATAAGATATATAAATTGCCTTGCACGGTGTCTGGCATCTAGGAAACATTCCAAAATATTAGTCCTTATTAAGTATTATTTAGGAGAGGATATTTAGGGCAAGTGTGACTGGTCTGGAGACAATCAGAAGTGTACTTGGTAAAACAGACCCCAGGCCTCCATTTAATTCAACCACCTCTTCATGAGGAGATGGAATTTATTTTCCTGAGTGGTAGTAGCCCTTGGATAGTTTTTCTCCTCCCACTCTCCTTACCCCTTTCACCAATATCCCAGAAACCTGCTGATCTCTTGTATTCGTTGTCTACTACTGTGTAGCAAATTACCACAAAGTTGGCAACTTAAAACAACAAACGGCTATTATATCTCAGTTTCTGTGGGTCTGGGTTCTGAACACAGGGTTCTGGGCACAGCCTCTGCTTAGGGTCTCACAAGGCTGCACTGGAGGTGTCCTGTCGTGGTAACCGTGAGGCTGTGATCTCATCTGAAGCTCACTGGTTTGGGCAGAATTCAGATCCTTGTGGTTGTAGACTGGGGCCCTGAGTTCCTAGGTAATTCATGACATGGCTGTCGGTTTCTTCAAGGCCAGCAGGAGAGTTTCTTTCCTGCTTCCAGTGTTTTCTTTCAGGGAAGGGTGGATCATCTTTTAAAGGGTATACTTGATTAGGTCAGGCCCAGGATAATCAACTTTTTGATTAATTCAAAGTCAATGGATTTATGACCTTAATTATATCTGCAAAATTCCTTCACCTTTGCCACATAACAAAACCTAACTGTGGGAGTGTTATCTCACCATATTTACAGGTCCTGCCCACACTCAAGAGAGGGGATTATACTAGGCGTTCATACCAGCGGGCTGGAATTTTGAGGACCATATTAGAATTCTGCCTGCCAAATCTCTGAAGTATTTTAACTAAATAAAGGGCCCTTCATTTGGCAATTATAGGTAAGATTTAAATGTTAAGGCTCAGTATAGACAGCAATATAATATGATCAAGATGCAATTGAAGTATAGGCGGTCAATACATTCTAATCAGAATCTCCTGTTTCATACTAGAAATGGAGTGAAGAGGGAAAGAGGTCAGCCTAACAGGAACTGGGGCTTATTGTCAGTGCTAAGCAGAGAGAGAAAGAAAAACTTTTTCCCCACACAGGGACAAATTCCAAATGCTTACTGCAAATTTTTTTGAGTCTCTCCAGTTCACCTTCTGATGACTTGGGGCTGAGAGAGCAAGCACAGTGGGGTATTGATCAGGTAGCTGATAATACAGGCAGATCTACATCACATAATTGTGAATATTTTCTTGTTTTCCATAATATAACTCTTACAGTGGACTTAGTTCCAATTAAATGAGGCATCACTGCATTTATTTATGGATTCTTACATTTGTTGAAAAGACTTAATCAGTTTTAGTCTTTCAGGAGCGTGAAACTAGAAACACAGTTTTACATCTTTATTGATGAAAACAGTATAAGGCACAGCTCATTTCCTCAAAAAGGTATACTTAATAACCTTTAAGAAAAGACATGTAAACTTTGACCCATGAGCAAAATTTTTTCTACATTTTGCAACTTTCAAACAATATGCTATGCTGTTAGGTCTAGGGTATAGCTGTGGGGTAGAGGACAGTTGAGAAATAACCAGAATAAGAATGAAATGAATTATTATTGAATAAGAATGAAATGTATTATTACCCGATAGATTCAATAAAAATAGCCATATCATAAATGGAATTAAATCATACCTAAACATCTATCTTAGAATTAGATTTCATACTCTATTAAAAATTTTCAATTTTTTCGTACATTAAGTAGACTTACACCACAAGTAAAAACAAGTAAGAACTTTGCAGTCAGACAAATCTATGATGGGATTCTAGGCCTGCCACTAGCTCACTGGATAATATTAGGCAGGTAACTGATCCCCTCCAAGCTTCTATTTCTTCGTCTGTAAAACAAGGATAATTGTATCCAGTACAGGATTGAGTTAATGTTAAGAAAAAGAAAACACACACAAAAATACACAACACAGTGCCCAGCATGGAGAAGAGCTACAGTAACTATTACGATTACAAGTCTTTATAGCACCATTGACATACTAGGCTGTTTTAAGTAAGAATATGATAGAAAAACCATTCCTGGTAACCTATCATGAAACTCTAGGGAATTCAACAACTGCAAAATCATTGAGTAAATCATGGGAGAAGAAGATGCATGGTAATTATTCAGCTTGAAAACCATTTATAATATTTTTATTCTATGACACTGTTACATAAACTTTCTAGGAAAACAGGGACAGTGTCTACTTAATTAATTTATTTGTTCATACTTCCACATATCTTAAAAAAAGATAGTAAATAGGGTAATGAAAAGGAAAAAGATCACATGTTAAACCCAAGAACTAGTATTTTTGCAGCTAGTGAAATTCATCTTTGGCTCTGACTTTCCTTGCAGCCAGGGCGAAAAAGGAGGAAAACAGTTCCTTTGAAGTAAAGACTTCTTGACTTTCATTCTGAAAATATTATCTCATACTCTTCTTTGCATATGTTAGAGCATTGCCAAAGGAATGTTCATTTTTGTTGTTTCTTTTAAGGAGGCTTAGTAGAAAAATGAAAGTATACTATTAAAATATCACTCAAGGAAGATTTGCCCAGCTAATGAGATCTAATAAAAGTATTCCTGTGGGGCCGGCCCCGTGGTTTAGCAGTTAAGCGCGTGCGCTCCGCTGCTGGTGGCCCAGGTTTGGATCCCGGGAGCCCACAGACACACCGCTTCTCTGGCCATGCTGAGGACACGTCCCACATACAGCAACCAGGAGGATGTGCAGCTATGACATACAACTAACTACTGGGGCTTTGGGGGAAGAAAAATAAATAAAATTATAAAAAAAAAATATATTCCTGTGGAATTGACCTCTTTCCTTCATGCTCTACCTCTGTTTCTTGAAATTTAACAGCAAAGATCTTATTCAAAGCAGTCAAAGCAAGTTAGAATTTTAGCCAATATATGGGAAAATACACACATAATGCAAAGCAACATCATATAGACACCATTCCAAATTGTTGACTCTGCTGAAAGCAGAGGTTTCACTGTACGAAAGACTTGCCTGGAATCTCAGAGTCAAGAAAACGCAGTTCAAACCCGGCTATGCCAAGGTGATTGTAGGCAAATCACTTCACTTGCCGGGACAACTATTTATCAATCTTTAAGTGAAGAAATTTATCTAGACAATGGCCAACTTTTTCTAGAAATATGCCCACAACAAGGTCTGGCAAAGAGTATGTACTCCATAAATAAGTGTTAAGCATTAATCCTGTTCCTCTAGGAAGGTGGTGATCTGATTTAACCAGTCTGGCAGCTAGGAGGGTTAGTCAATGTGAATATTTGACATTTCTCAATTAAAAGAAGGCAGCTGGTAACAAAAAAATTATAGGTGTATATCAGAGTTTCTCAACCCAGGCACAATTGACATTTTGGACTAGATAATTCTTTGTTGTGGGAGTGCCCTGTAGGATGGTTAGCAATATCCCTGGCTTCTACCTACTAGATACCAGTAGCACCACCCCCCAAGTTGTGACAACAAAAATGTCTGGAGACATTAGGCCCCATTGGAGAAACACGGGTATATATGAACTGGTGTGTGTATGTGTGTGTGTGTGTGTGTGTGTGTGTAGATAAATACATAGATAGTTTTGTCTCTTGCATATTACTCACTTTTATTGTACCTTGAATATATGAGATCAATAATTTTCAATTATTAATTTTATGTTCTCCCATGGTATAATAGATAATTAACAAAATTAGCCCAATGGTCACTTCTTATTTTGAATCTAGCATGACTGAAGCCTAAAAGAATCGAGTGTTTTCCAAAATTACAGCTAACGTACTTCATTCCATTGCTTATGAGTCTTGATAAAATCATGCAAACATAAGCAGTCTGATGTTATTTTTTTGTTTACAGTATTACTGTGTTGTTTTGGTTAACAGAATGAAAAACAGCACTGTAATACTACAACTAAAAATGTTTTATTCTTAGTTTGTTTCATCAATAAAAGCTGACATTTTTGCAAGAAAGATGTTATACTATTGAAATTAACTCTTAGTCAATTGTAAATAATTGTATTATATCGGTATGTTATCATGAAGATTAGAAATCATTTCCTACAGAATCATGTTTTTGCTTCCTCAGCACTGTTTCAATTGAAAGGAATTTGAATGAAGTGCATCTCATTACTAACATAAAGTAGATGGAGCTTGAATAATTTTTATATTTATTTTCCATGGATGGCTATTACATTTCTTATCCTATCTATCCAAATTTTATAAAATAAATTGTTTTAATCCATTCTTTGGAGAGGAGCAATGAATTTATTTTTGCAAAAGCTATGCATCTGAATATATTGTAATATGCATAAAGCTCTGTTAACACAGTTATTTATATAAAAAGTGTAGCTGCCTTACCTTTTATTTAATTTACATACTTTATTTACTTTCTGACAGGTTATTCTCCTTGCACTTTTATTTACATACCAGAAATGTCTTTTCAGATAAGTCAACTAAAACTTTAATGTACTGTATAATTTAAAACTCCATAAAATGTTTTATGTATTATATGGTTTTATATGAATTTTTAGGCTGATAATATAGAATTTTGGAACTACTTCATCAATGATTCCTATACAATAACACCATATTTCTTAAGTACAATGGGAAATAGAGTATTGTCTTTGTCTGAGATCATGTTTAGAAAGAATTACAAAACTTATGCTCAGTCTATTTGTTTCAAACTGGAAAAAACATCTCTGGCTATTTTTAAGGACTGTTATTTCTTTTTAATATTTTTATGAACCTCATATAATACAGGCATCTCACATCCTTAGAGAATTTGGTACCTTTGCTCTGAGCTATGCAAAAGATCGCTATTTTTCCATTCAAATGTTGAAAACAATAAAAGTTCCCCTTATGTGTTTCATAAGCTGTAACAGGGATCACCCACCAGTGAGGTAATAAGGCCACAGCGTGTCAATTCAACCAAGTCCAGTTTTAGAAATAGAAACTTAACCCTCTCCTCCTCCCTTTTTGGTATTTAGCTTTTGTAAGCATGGTTTGTATTTGCATAACCCACCATTCATATTCTTGTGAGTTTATGATATAAATAATTTGAAAAATTTCATTCAGTTCCTCAAATTATTCTAGTCATTATGGATGATTCATGAGAGGATTAATCTCTTGGATGTGACATAAAACTAGAGAGGAAAGACACTACCTATCATATCATTTGCAGTTAAGAACATGCTGCATATCTTTAAGCTTTACTTAAAGTACTTATAGTAATTGGGTGTGCATGCCTTAGCTCTGTTAAAACCCAAACAGCAATATGGGAGAGTGTGGTTTGTTTTTTAAATGTGCAAGGAAGGAAAATTAGTGAAATCTGTTTAAGTCACAAAACTGCCTCATTCAGGACCCAATTCAGCAGCATGGAAAAAGTAACTCAAGTTAACTGTACTCTTAGCATATGTCTAAGCTCACACATTTCAATTCACTTCAGATTTCTTTCTTTTCCCATAGATCTGCCTGCAAAGAAAAGAGATATAAAGATGGTAAACTGGTTCAGTAGTTCATGAGCTCTAGATTCTCACAAGGTTTTCAGAATAAAAATGTGCCTAGTTACAGGCCAAATTCCTTACCTGTTGGAATGGCGATACACATAAAGAATTGTTTTCATTTTATTATGGGCCTTTCCTGTTTTCCTACTCTTCAACCTTCAGTACTACCACCAGCATACACAATTACACACGTGCATATGGAGTTAAGGGTATCATGTATTCTGATTTTACCCATGCAAGGAAAATTGGGAGGGAAGAAACACAACTAAGCTAATGAACAATAGATTTAGGTATTAGACAAAGATTGTGGTTTAGTGACCTAAATTGCACCATAATCTTCTAAAGGATTACGGTATTTGAGTAGAAAAAATATGATCTCTCTTTCTATAATGGCATCTCTGTATAAGAGGATATTATTGGATATGAGCTCCATGGTAGCAGCAGATAGTTTTCTCTGTGTCTTTCAGCAATTCAGAGTAGCTCTCAGATGCATCTGAGAAGTAGCACTGAAGAATCAGTCTTCATTTATAATCAAACATTCTTGAATAACATTTTCTTCCAATTTTTGTTTTAAAGGTCTAACATTTGATCGTATGTTTTCTTTAGTTAACTTTCTATATTATATGGCAATCTCTGCAGTTATTTTTTTCAAAGATAAAAAAGAAAAAAAGCATGCTCAAAATGTAGAAGTTATTTTTGCAGTAACGTATGTCATGATTTTTAAACATTCAGGCCTTTAAACTTTTTTTATAGTGTATGTTCTTGCCAATCCCAGCACAGTTCTACAAAGTAAAATATTTGGCAGTGAATTCATATTAACAGATGGAACAAGAAATTAACACGTTTTTGCTTCGCTAATTCACAGTTCTTTTAATACGCTAATTCTAAATCACCTGTTCTGACTTTGACAGGCTACAGACACCTGTTTGGGGTAATATTCCACAGCTAATTATTACACGAGAAATTCAGTTTCCAACAAAAAGGTTTCTGTGTGAAATTGTCATCCTTAACAAATTAGTAATACCAAATATATACAAATATATTTCTGATGTCTTAATTTAAATACAGTTAATCTACTACTTATCTTTAACTAAAGAATGGTATATGAAAACTAAAGACTGTCCTCTTAGTGTTTGAATTCTGTCTATCACACTTTACACCACGGTTGCACTGATCAAGTCAGGATGTTCTTCCCAGTAGCAGTGATTTACTGTAATACTGTATTTTAAATGGCAGGAAAAGAGTATAGAATTTTCAAGCGGCTGGAAAAATTCCTAACTGTATGTTAGAAATGACTCAGGAGAGTTAAAAAAAAATACTGACAAGATGAAAGAGAAAAAAAGAAAAACTTAGCCTGGGTAGCATCATATGGAAGACAGACAATAAATAAACAGGAAGTTCACTGAACTATGGAGTTTAAATTATGACTGACTCACATGAAGCACCAAGAGGCCCATTGACATGCTTGTTTAAAAAAAAACAAAAACAAGGTAATGATGTCAGGAATTTTATGGACATAAAATCAAATGACCCCCCCACCCCTTTATATCTCAACCTCTTAATGCACAAACTACTTCTGTTTTCCACTAAACCTTTATTTTCTTTGTCTTCTCGTATTGTTCTTCATTATTCCAACAGGGTCATTTCCTCTCCATTACCTCAGATGATTTCCTTTCGCTGTAACTCTTTTTCACTTCAATTGCCCCACGAAACCTCTCCTACAGGGGAATGTGGAGGCAAAGAGTATGTATGTGTGGGAGGATAGGTTGGTGGAACATGAAGCAAAAATCAGAAATGTAAGGTTTTTTGGTGTTTGTAACATAATGACAGATGCTGAGGTAGAGTCTATCTTTAGGTTGCCAAAGGTTCCATTTTGTGTGTCTGTTTTCTGATTCTTTCTAATTGCTGTTCAGCTTTGTATGTGGCTTTGCTAATGTATCTTCCTTAGCCACGTTAGGGAATCAGAGAATTTGTCATTTCTTTAATTAACCTTCGTGTCTTAGTACCCAGATAGTACAGTTCACCAAGCAGGCGCTCTTGGAACTTTTAAGATTCATGCTATTGTACTCTGATTTTGAAAAGTTATTGTACAAAAGTATATTTTTAAAATGCATTTTTATTTTGTAAGACTTCAGGTGGATGAGGAGAAAGCTTGTTTTTTACATTTAGTCTCCTTGTAATTTTGTTGTTTTTCTCCCCATTGCTACTCTAGAAAGCACATGGTCTTTCTCTAAAACCATGCTTTATGACATTGCTATTTGCAGAAATTTAACTGGCAGCCCACCCCAGGAAGATAAAATCCTGTTTCATCCAAGTTTGGTTCCCCTCCTACACCCACACCTGAAACCATATTTCTGCCAGAGCCTACATTCTGCTAAGGAGGAAACCAATCTTTTATAATACTTTAACATACGTGAATTTTATTTTATTTTTAATTAGAAAATTGCATTTCTCATCCAAAAATGCTAGATGACATTTAAAGCTAGAAAAGAGTTTCCAAATAACTCACCTTTACAATTAACTCTTATCAGAACTAAACAGTTACTTCACTGCACTGGGTATAAGCAAATGGCTATGACATAGCTGTGAAGTTGAAAGGCCCCCATCACCACTCAAGTTCTTGGCGAAGGTCGGAAGCACATTACCCTACAGGGATTTGTTCAGGGCTCAAAGTTTGGAAGAGAGTTACTGGTATAGAATTGGAATGAAATCAACTTTTATTTTTGGTTAATAAGATGCCTCAAGAACAAACTAAATTTTCTGGTCTTTAAGAAAGGAAAAAAAGACGATAGAAAGCTTCTTTATAAATCTCTCAACTTTCCAGAAAACAGTTTTATACATACATTTACTACTTCTAAAACAACTTGAATGAATTAGATCTAGATTATAATGCAAAATATTCAAAATTTAACATTTCAAGGATAATGACCTTGAAAAAGTCTGTTTGGAATTTATAGTTAACATAAAATTCTTAAGAAAATTTTTCAAGATGATGAATGACATTACAATGCAGTTCCACTCATCTGTCCTCAGTTAAAACACTTTGACAAATCAGTTAATTATAAGAAAAACTAATATCTCCAATCTGTCCTACTTCAATATACTCTTTATGTTTAATGTATGAAAAAATTGTCATTTTGCTATGAACTAATACATAGGTATATATCTTTGTATGTATGTATGTATGTGGACATACATACATATACGTACACAAACATGCATATACATACACAAACATTTTAGGGAGCCTTTTTAATCCTTCAAAGAGGATTGCACATTATGAAAGATTAAAGAGTTATTGCAGCAACAATTATATTTCACTTAATCACTTTTCTAAGCAAGTAAATTTTAACATATCAGATATTTAAAGGGGAAAGTTTCGTTTTATATAACTAGCAGATGCCATTAATTGATGGTCACCATTGATATCCTTATACATGCTTTAAAATAGTTGCCCATATATATAAAACACAAGGTACTATATTTACTATCTTACTTATAGACTATAGAAAGAATTAAGTAACCTTCATTTAAAAAAATTTGATTCTCTTAATGTAATTCATCCTAAGCCAATTCTATTAATGTCATCTATCTTAGAATCATGATATTAATATAATGATAGCTTACCATTTATTGAACACCTAAATTATTGTTAATAAATTATTGTTAATCCTAGGTTTATTGTTCCATTTCACAGAATAGGTAACTGGAATCCAAAGAGGTTGGTAACTTCTCCTCTAGATTCAGTGCACTGGCCAAGATAACATTCCACCCTGGGACTCTGTAATTACAAAACCCTTCCTTTTCTCACCACTTGATACTAATAATCAACATTAAACTAGCTGGATATGAAGAGTTCAGATTTAGCTGCAGCCATTATCAAAAACTAAAAAGGGCACTTAGATTGTGATGGAATCAAATGAACTGTGTATATAAGAACTCAAAACTAATCACTGGGCATAAAATGCCCAATGAACAAGTTGCTTTGCCTTAGTAATCTACAGGACTGTTTGTTTATCACTAGAAGTATTAATGTCTAACATTTCATGATGTCAAATATATTTTAAAAACTCAATTTTCATATTGTTTACGAATTATTCATTGACATTGCCTCTGCCTTCAAGGAGTTTACAATTTAATAAATTACAAAAGTTATAAATTGAATATTTTTAGCTTTAAAATACTTCTTTATATTTCTATGAAATAATGTATTTTTATCAGCAAATGTTCTTTAGATATGTTGTTACTTTAAAGGGTTTTATTTTTTTATCCTAAAATATATTTGGCAACTACATTAAAATAGCCTGTTTAATTATAAACCATGACTAAATTATAATATTCCTTTGCTAAAGACCATATCTTTTTATTTATCATCAGTTTTCTAGCCTTTATCACAGTCATGGGTACCTAGTGAAAGTTTAATACCTCGATGTTAAATGGTTGGGTGGGCGGATAAATTGATGGATGGATGGACGAATGGATGGATGGATAGATGTAAACCCTGGCAGATAACTGTGTGGCAGTGAAAGTAAGGAGAAAAAGAACACACACATACAAACACACACATGGGCAATCTAGTTGAGAAAATTTGAAAACTTGAATGACTTCATTTAGCAAGCTTTTATTGAATATCAGGCACTGAGTTAAACAAGGGTATATGATGATGGACAATTAGTAGTGGCTAGCCACATGGAGTTTACTTTCCAATGGAGGAGGTACAAACAATAATTTAATAAATGAACATATTAAACAAGATAATTGCTTTATTTGATTAGTGTTATAAAGGTAAAAAAACTGCATGTTGACACAAAATTCCCTGAGGTGACCACTTTAGAGAGCATAGGCTAGGAAAACTCAGAGGAAGAGACTTTTGAGTTGGGACTAAGCAATGTGAAGAAGCAATAAAAGAGTGTAGGTTGAGAATTCCTGATTATTGGCCATGAAGACAAAGAAAAGGGACTCATGCATCCTTTAAGGGCCTCAGTAGCTGCTCATCATGACGCATTCTTTCTTTTCCTTACTTAAATATACCTGTGGCTCCCAAACATAACTAAATGTAAAAATTTCTGGGGTAACCTTTTAAAAATATATATAACAGAACATTCACTGCATTGTTAAGGGGTGGGATGCAGCTGTCTGTATATTATAAAAGCTTCCCAGGTGTTTCTGTATAGGATAGAAAAACATTAACAACAACATTATCATCTTGTGGTTTCTACTAGCCAAATAACAACAGTTACAGAATAATATTAACAAACATTATAGAAATAATCACACCGATATGAACACCACTAAAATCTACTCTCTCCCACACTTTTAACCCAGAAAATGATCAGTCATTATCTATACTTGAATCACTTTACCCTCTTAAGAAATAAATATATATTGAATATTTATTTGTAAGCATCAAATAATTTTCAACTCAAATTGATCCAAATAGGGTATTATTTAAGTAAAATTCTAACCATCAGATTTTTTCCCTGGTTTAGTTAGTCAATCAATTAAACAATCATCTAGAACTTTGCTACATAAATGTAGTCCTCAGACAGACAGCATCTGCATCTCTTGGAATTTGTTAGAAATGAAGAATTCCAGGCCCCCCACAGAACTAGTCAAGCGGAGTCTGCATTCTGACAAGCTTCTCAGACAATTTGAATGCACAATAAAGTTTGAGAACTTCTTGTATAACTAGGTTGTTAACTTTTGATTATAAACTAGGTGTAAGAATTTCCCAGTGAAATAAATTTTTTTTTCAATTATTTATTTATTTTGCTGGAAAAGATTCACCCTGAGCTAACATCTGTTGCCAATCTTCTTCTCTTTTTTTTCCTCCCCAAAGCCCCCATGCATGGTTTTATATTCTAGTTGTAGGTCCTTCTAGTTCTTCTATGTGAGTCACCTCCACAGCATGGCTACCGAAAGACGAGTGGTATGGTTCCACTCCTGGGAACTGAACCTGGGCCACTGAGATGGAGTGCGCCAAACTTTAACTACTAGTCTATCAGGGCTGGCTCAAAATAAAATTTTTAAAAAAAGAAAAAGAAAAAAGGTTCTTTGGGATGCATAGGTTCATGTTTTCTCCACTTTTGAAATGCGGGCATTTTAGTCTCTACATGCTCTATAGACCTGTCTTGTCTATTGTATATATAATCCACATGTTAAAGAAAAAGTAATCAGACAAGCTTGAATATTGTTTTTGCACTAAACAGTGAGGAAATTAGAAGCTATACATATGTGCAGAAAGTTACTACTTATGGTTTATGTTTAATTTTAATTGGGGGAAAATGAATGCTTGTTGTAATGGAGTTAATTTTATTAACAATAAATTTTATACTGTGAAATCACCATTGGGCTACTGTAGATCTGTATCCTTAATGAATCTGGGTTTCCATCCTAGCTTGCCCAATCCCAAGGTAGGTGCTAGAGTACACAGAAGCAATAAAAATTTGCCAGGATTTAACTTTGCCCAGCAGAATCTAACTAGCTGTAACTGGGAAAAAAAAAAAAAGAAAATCTAACAGTTTGGGGAGACTTTCATTTGAATTTGCATTTCAGTCAAAGTTCTAATTCTGGGTACTGACTCTGATCCATAACATGAGATTCTCTGATCAATTCTATTTCCAAATATGTAACCTTACTGTAAGTAAAATATAATCCAACCCACCAACCTTCAATATGTAGCCAGAATCCCACCATTATTTTCAGCCCAGATTATAGTAAACAGCTTCCTAATTGGGTACCTGATTCCATATTTACCCCTATTATAGTTTATTTTCCAATAAGTTGTTAAACTCCGTGACTTTCTAAAGACCTGAGGCTATTGTTCCCCTCCCAAACTGATCTTACATAATTACAGTGTATGTACTTGAGGTGTCTGCTCAAGTGGCAATGCCTTAACTAAATTTTTCCTGACCACTTCCTTTAAACTAGATTCCTTCCCATCCACCTCTCTCTCTCTCCCCTGCCCCCCATATTTCTCTTTATGATCCTTATCACTCTCTTTAAGCACATTGTATTACATTATTAACTAGTTTATTGTCTGTCTTTACACCGAAATATAATCCTAAAGGCAGGGACTTTATCTTTCTTTCCACCAGTGCCTAAAAGAGTGCCACACAAATAACAGAGGTGGAAGAAATAATTCTTGAGTGAATGTTGAATAAAATTACTGTTCTAGGATATTCATGGTGTGTGCGGCTATATCATCATCAGGAATACTTACTGAGCACCTAATATATGTCACTGTGGTAGACTAGAGAATGGCGTATAAACTATAGCATATGCTTTCTGGAGACATACAATGCAGTTGAGTAATAAATGAATAAATAGAGGGGCATATAGTACACAAAATAAATTCTTTAGGAGTTAAGAGCTGAGCTCAGCGGCAGGAGGTGGAAGAAAGAAGACCATTTTGATAACCAGGTAATATGGTGGCGGCATTTTCAGAAGAATAAATGGCAAGCTTTAGAGTTGAAATGTGTAGCACATTATTCATGAAACCGTGAAAGCACCTGTGAAACCCATAATTAGAAAGATAACAGTGACAAACTTATGGTGGCTGTACCTCCTAATCTAAGGAATTTGTACTTTATTCTGTAGACAGTTTTGGGGGGAAAATAGTCATGTGTTCAGAATGACGGTTTAGAAGGATTCATGCAAGGCAGGGTGCAAGATGAACTGGATTGGAAAGAAGCTGCACAGAGAGACAGTTGGCTAGGAGATTCCAAATCATACACGGAAAGCAGCCTAGATTAAGGGGTGGCGCTGGGAATATAACATACTGAGTGAGCTAATAATATATTAAATGTTAAAATAGCACATAGCATGGAGAAGTACTATATGAGTAATTGCTATCATCATCATCTTCTTCTTCTTCATCACTATTACAGCGCATAAAAATATCCATGAAACTTTTCCACAATCAGAAATACGAGGGTACTAATACAATCTGTGTAGAAAACAATTCTTCCGGAGGTAAGGAGATTATCATTTTCCTGGTGATTTAAGACTCAATCATCAGGCTACATTTAATGCAACAGTTCTGGCAATTAGAAATCTAAATACAGGAGTTTATTCTCATCTTCTCATAAAAAGTCATGACCTCACTTCCAAAGGGCGTTTTTTTCTAACAGTGAACAAAAGAGAAAAGAGTTTTTCCTATATTCCAAAATGCCTTTTATTTGTGGGGAAATGGGAAACTCCTCTTTGGCACAAATCTTTTATTCTTTGTTTCCTCCTTCTGAAGAACAGTTTTCTTAATCAAAAATGAGAATATTGAGGCCAGCCCTGTGGCACAGCAGTTAAGTTCGCACGCACTGCTTCGGCGGCCCGGGGTTGGCAGGTTCAGATCCCGGGTGCGCACCGAAGCGCTGCTTGGCAAGCCATGCTGTGGCGGCGGCCCATATAAACTAGAGGAAGATGGGCACGGATGTTAGCCCAGGGCTAATCTTCCTCGCAAAAAAAAAGGAGAATATTAAAATTGACCTGGGAAGATTGGGATGAGGGTTAAATGACAAAATATAAATTCAGGCTCAATTTCCATGCCAGAGTGGGAACTTAATAAATATTTACTGTCTTTTCTTCCCCGCCAGCACCTCGTATAGTGTCTTTTCCTCCCTTCTTGTGTATCTCCATAGTTTTTCTTTATTCAGTCCCACTTTTATTTTATTTAATGCTGTTAACTTATATTTCTAAAATATTCTCTTATATTTTAAAAATAAAAATTCGTATTCTCATATTCTATGCACCCTAAACCACTTACTCTCTGCTGGATATACTTCTTTTATGAAACTCTTTTCCAATCTGCTCTCTAAAAATATTTCCATCTCTTTGCACATTTTATCTGTTGCCCAAGGTATTGTATTCCTAATTGGATTAGAAAACTCATCGTTATAGGGCCTTTTATGTGTTCTGTGCACTTATGGTTTTCTGTAAACAAAAATAATAAATAACAGGTGGGTAGCTAAATATATAACTCACTGGGAATCAAGCATTTTGAAGAGGAGGAAAAGGCTATGTCAGAAACACTCTACATAGATTACATGGAGTCCAGTAGAAATGTAAATGGTCTACAGCTGTCACTTTTAATAGACTAAAATCTGCTATTTATTAGTCAATAAAAAGTAAATATTTCTACTTATCTACCAAATTTTTTCAGAAATGTATTGTAATAAATGTTATTATAACTGTGTGTTTTTTTCTAGCACCAAACATGAAACCTCTCTTCTGTCTCATCTTTACCCACTTCTTGGTAGGTAGAGAGACAGATGGACCCAATGAAGGATAATTAAAACTGTGTGGGTGATAACCAAAACTTAGAAGTTTCTGATATAAAATACATAGCCCGGTTAGGATTCTTTAACTGTAGCAATTCTTCCCATACCCTACCTCCTACCAGACAAAAGAGGGACCAGGAATGTGGTGCGCTGGAGCTGGCTACAGAGCTGATCATGTACATCTCTTCCCAACTCCACATTCTGTGACATTACATAGTTAGCTTGAAATGGGCTGCAGTGGAAGTTTTCACACTATGAAAATCAGTGAATGCTACAAATCAGGACTTTTTTTCCCAGAAAGCCTGTGGTAAACATTTGCCGGCGTAGCCCTGGGCCAGCGCCTAGAAGTCTGGGCAAAGGTATGCTGGAAGTCACTTGGCTACAAGCTTAGAGGGTAATCATTGAGAGGGAACAACAAGAAGTAAGGCTGACCCTAGAATCTGACCAGGCTGAGCAGAAGGGGGGAATTCAGCGACAAATCATCATCATGCTATTCTGAGAGAAAAGAGTTAAAGGTAAGAGTAGGCAGGGAAGCCTGGGGAATTTCTCTGAGCAGAAAAAGGAGAGCTGTGCATTCTTTGTATTGAATGGTTGCAGTCTCTCATGGAGGTTAGTGGAGTTGGGCATTAAAGGCCCTAAGGGGAACAGGCTGAGGTTTTAAACAGAAAGAGATTTTTTAGGGTCACAATACTGCAGAGGAAGCAAGGCTCTTGACAAGTAACAACAGAGTTACCTGGAGAGACTAGGCTGCTGTACCCAGGAGCGGCACCAGCTCACAGCATAAGGCGTTTGCATGTGGCCCAACAGCCTCCACTCCCCCGGAGGAAGCCACAGCTACAGCCCTGGATAGCAATGGATAGCCTGGCCCTAGATGCTCTCCAGGCTCTCAGGGCTCACTATCATCTTCCTGGTCTCCTGAGCATTCTCTCTGGAGAAGGGCCAAGTCTCAGAAGGAAGATCTTATGTACTTGGATAAGAGGAAAAAGGTCTTGGAGCACCAGAAAGAGGATGCTCAAGTTTTTACAAAACGTGTAAACATGTGTTCAATTTTATCGCCTCACTCCAACGTTAATTCATGGGATGTATGGGGCTTTTCAGGTTGTAAGTGACAAAAGCTCCATTTCAAGTTATGTAGGCAAAGAAGAGAATGAACTGATTTGTCTCTCTCCTCTTTAGTTGTCCATTGCTTTTATTTCTAAACAGGTTTTCTTTCCTAAAGGGTTCGCACTGACCTGCACCTCAGCACTTTGGCCGTTAGCATAAGACAGATTGCCTTTCCTGTAACTTCTGGCAAAAAGTCCTGAAGGGGCTTCTCATTGGCTTGGATGTGGTCATTTGTTCTTCCCTGAACCAATAACTAAAGGCAGAGCAATGAAATTTTCTCCTAAACTGGGGTTGGCACCCATATATGGAGAAGGGCTCCCTGTGGACTGAGAGGGGGAAGGGTAATTTTCCCCAAAGGAAGAGGTGCGGGCTGGACATAGAGAGACGTCCATTACAGTTGTCTTCTTAATAGAGTTGCAGGGGACTTACCATCTGTTCTAGAAGTAGATAAAAGCTTAATTATAATCACTCTATCTAGGACATTGCTGTATCTTTCTAATGTTTGCAAGCTCATTTTCATTTTCCCCAAACTCTATACCTTCTAAAATCTCTCTCTCTTGCACATGTGCACCGCTCTGTATTTCTACTGTTATTGGTCTAGTTTCCATCAGGCTGCTCAACTCCTCTGTGCCATGCCCACCCTCTTTTTGGCTTCTAGATCTGTACCAGAGCTGGATTCTCTCTGTGGCTGGGCTTCTACACAATTTATGTCAGACTGACTGAGGCACTTAAGAGAGGCTATGTTGCTTCAGCCAAGAAAATCCATTGTTTAAGTGAGAAGGAGAGCAGATAGAAGCTTCTATCTGCTCTATTAGATGGAAGCTAATAAGTTTACTACCTAAGATACTCTTTTTATTCATAACTAGAAATTTAATCAGTCAAAGATTAGGTTATCTGCTCTATAACTCTCTATAGCCCACCCTAGGTAGCTCATAAAATGAATGGCACAAAAATAATAGAAATGTGATTATTTAATCTAAAAATTCACTTATGGACTTCCTGCTAAATGTGGGAATACAGCACAATAACACAATTCTATAATAGGAATATTATTCCTAATAAATAATAGTAAATAATCACAAAATTAAAGTTTCATTTAGTTAGATGTTTGAGGATCAAATAAATTTTACAACTTCACATTTTAAACTATAAAGTTGCCTGATGAGAACAACCAAAAGTCGGCATTACTGTGGACAGAATGACCCAAGACCTAGACTAATTATTGCTGTCACTGAATTGTTTGTTTACCTTCTGCCTGTGCTGCCTGATGCTCATATGTGGTACTGGAATAGAGGCGGGGGAATTCATTTGTGAAATGTTTGTTCTGATAACTGGAAGAATGGCTAAGGTGAAGGTTTTGTGTTATTATAAGTAAGCAACACATTTCCACTTGCAATGATGTGAACTTAGTTCCTTATCTTTTGATGTTTATACTTCTAGTTATTAGCCAACCTTTTGTCTGTCTTAGACTAATGAAGATCAGTTGACTTTGGAAATAGTGAAGGTAAAGTATTATACCCATCTGCACTTCCCCTGATCTCATCTCTTAGCTTGCCTGGGACTCTCTTGTCTGAATCCTTTTTCTCCAGGGTAATTTTAATTGTGCCTCCTTGCAATCTATAAAATGTTTTAGTTCAGTGAATGTAGATAGCTAAGTTAATGATACAGATGAGAATTATTTTTGTTTTGAAATGATGGACTGCTCACCAAAAACAGTGGAATTGGGTAATGAATAGAGTCACAAAAATAGCTTTCTTCAGAAATCTTTAATATTTGATCAAGCTGGATGTGTGCATTGCCCTGAGATGGCTGAAGAAGAGTCTATGCAAGTAGGAATTGACTTGTACTTGGTGATCACTCCTACTCAGCTTGTAAAACTGCAGACATCTTAGAAAAGAATGAAATGTCCACGAATGTGAGGAAATTTATTTCAAGATTGGAAATCAGTCTTATCTCAGAAATGATTCACTCTTTCATTCTGTTGTATTGTATTTTCTAATTTAAAAAAAATTCTAGATAGGCAGGCAACAGGCCATATATCAGTAAATTTCAAATCTTAAAATTTCCTTAAAATGCTTTATAATTTCCTTTGGAAAAATTATATGAAGCAATATAAGCATGGAGAAAAGGCCAAGGCCGTGTGCTGTGCCATCTCATAGATCTGGGCTTCCAATCTCATCTCTACCACTTATTAGTTCGGTCTTTGTTTTTAAATTGCATTATTAACGCACCACGCATACATAGAAACACACCCGCACATAAAACTACGGGGAGAACACAGATTAGCATGTGATCATTTCTTTTTTTAGTTGTAACATCCACTAAGGTTAATATTTGTCTGTGTTGTATTTTATTTTCCTAACATATTTTCTTCTTTTTTGCAATTATAACACAATCTGTGTGGACTGGGAAAATAGTCTATGACTTTCTTTCAGTGTTTACCTACTTAATTACTGAGATGAATTACCTGCTAAAATGATTGATGTTTGTCTTTGATGGACTGCCACCAACACTGAAAGTCTGAGATATTCTCCATGGCAGAAATACTTATTACTTTATAAACTAATACTTATTTGTGTTGCCTTTTAGTGAGGAAATGTAGGGAGAGTAAAACTGAATTCACTAGTTCAGGTTTAAACATTCACTGGTACTTTCTTTTCCATATTGTACAAGCTTAACTGAGAAAAATCTATACATTGGTTTTGAAACCATCATCTTACATACAGTTCATATGCGGGTCCATTGTGTAAATATGAATTTTTAAGCAATTTAGCATTTCATCAAAGTAACAGGACACTTGATTTTCATTCATCCATATGAAAACAATTAGGAAAAAATGCCACTTATCTTAAATAGTATTTGTCAGATTTTCTTCATCAAACTTGGTAAATACAGATCTCTTGACATTTTGATGAATTTTCATCACTCTGTGGTAAACCTAAGTGACTAGGCTGTGGCCCGTGAACAGCTTTTGTTTCTATGTGACATTAAAATGTATTTTTTAAAAAAATATGATTATAATGAATATTCAAAATTAGATTCATTCTCCAGCATATGCACAATAGGTCAGAAGTCGTGGCTGGAGAAGAACACTTACTAGTCAATCTCAAGGTTTTATTATTTCTTCTGAATCTCATCTTTTCACATGGTTCAGAGATATAACTATCAAAGAGGAAAGCGAGCTAAATATATACCAGTTTCAGTTTACCTAGACAACTTCGAAAATTCATTTCACATGTAGTTAAGTTAAAAGTTGGTCTATCTCCCTAGCTGTATATTGTCTCGACTCAAAATTTCTTGGACCGTATGTTCCAGACAGCTTGAAACAGACATTATAAATGAAGAATAATCAGTTACCATAGTTCAGAGCATTTTCTTCAAATACTCTTCAATTTCTGGTTCCAGCAGAATTTTATTTACTCAAATATAAATCTTTTTTAATACTCTAGAGCCTCATCCTGAACAAAACACCTCATTTTAGTACAATTGTTTTTATATCCTGTCACAGGGTGATGATGATAAATGGAAAATGATTAAGTATATTGTTTGTCAGATTTCTCCTTTCACAATTCAATAAATATTCCCAGAATCCTCCCTTGTCACCTTACTTACAATGATTATCAAGTGAAAGATATGTTTGAAATCCAAGCATGAAATCTAATTTTTATTTTGGTTGTTCTTCTTTGCCAAAGATATAAAATATGTATTAAAACTTTAGATGCGTACAAACCAACTTAATCACTTAGAGATATTAAATCCTTTATTTGGGGACGTTGAACTGTGTACAGTTACATAAGAAAAAAATCATTTTGAGCTTCTAATTCAGTGGGAGGTATATCTGTAATGTAATGCTTTTATATTGGGTGCACTTTTGAGATTCAAGTCACTGGTTTCCACATATAATGCACTTATTCAATAAAAATTTATTACATCTACTATTTTTTAAAAGCCAAAAACAATGACTAACAAGAATGATGACAAACAAAGCAAATCCTTTCCCTAAATATCACCCACACTGGCCTTCATGTTCCTGGAAATTTCCTTTTTTTTTTACTTTTGGGGTATTAAATTGTGAAAATTCTTGGTGGATAAGATAATTTTATTGTTTATTTGTCTGTTTATTTCTAAACTTCCTTATTCAGATGGTCTTCAAGTTGCTTACACATTTATTATGTCAAATATAGTAAGGTAATAAATTAAAGATATTTAACCAAGCAGAGAACATCACTGGGGAACTCATGATATGAGTGACCTACGTTTTTATGGCACTTTACGGGTTTCAAAGTCCTTTTCTCATTTAATATTTTTGTTACTATATTCTTTTTGTGATCCTGTGAGTAAGCAATCCAGAACTTTGATTTCCTATTCTCTAGTTAGCACCTATGAAGTGGTTTTTACTCCTTTTTTATAAGTGAGGGAAAAAGACATTCAGAGAGTTCAGATAACTTACACGAAGTCACAGAGCTGCATATCAGCAGAGCTGGAATTCAAATGCTTGTCTGCCTGGCTCCCACTGTACTGCTGAGAAGGAATGTTAAATGGCTTTATAAGCTGAAGCTCCGGCCTCTGTGTATTCAGCCAACCCTTTGCATCTGTTAGGGTCCAGCCTACATCTTTCCTCTAATGTCACCTTCTCCAACAATTAAAGCTCATTTCCAATGATCAATTTTCTGAGTTATTGTACATGCCACTCGTTTTGACATTTAATTATAGATTATTTTCCAATATTATTTATGAGTCTATGCATTCCTGACTTCTCTCCCCTATGATATTTATATGATAGCTTCTTATCAATGTGTTTTGTACACTTATTTGCTCTAAGGTTGCCCTTGATTTCTGAATGATACAACTGTGTCCTCACCAACGTCTAGGCAATAACTTTATTGTGCTCAGGTAAGATATGATAGGTGAATTCTAAGAAGGCCCCATGCTCTCTTCCCCCTGGTCTCTTACACCCATGACTAGGCTACTTTATGTGATGAAGATGATGATGTGACTCCCTCAATTTGGTTATGTTTTACGGCAGTGGTGAACAGATTGTGCAGATGTAAGTAAGGTCTCAAAGCAGTGACTTCAAATTAATCAAAAAGGAGATTATCCTGAGTGGACCTCATTTAATCAGGAGAGCCCATTATAGGGGAGTCTTGATGTGAGGGAAAATTTCCTACTGGCCTTGTAGAAGCACATAGTCATGTTGTGCATTGTGTATGGAGAGGAGCAGGCTCTAAGAGCTAGGGACCTTAGTCCTACAACCATAAGGAAGTGAATTCTGCCAACAACCACATGAGCTTGAAAGAGAACCCCTGAGCCTCAGAAGAGACAGCAGACCCATCTGACACCTTGATTACAACCTGCTCAATCCTGAGAGGATTCAACCAACCTGCACCTGAACTCCTGACCCACAGAAACTGTGAAATAGGAAATGTATATTGTTTTGAGTTGCTAAGTTGGTGGCAATTTGTTACACTGTCATAGAAAACTAATATATATGTACTAAAACTAATACATGTACTAACACTAATACATAAAGTTATATCTAATATACTATAAAACTTGTCAATTTATGTGGAAATTATATATATATATATATGATTATTTATGTGCACATGCACACACAAAACATTTAGCCTAATTTAGTGGCAGTATCTCTTTTTTAGAGTTTTAATTACAAAATTTTCACCAAAGTTGTGGGTCCACTCTATAAAAGTTGTGAGAGGACATATTTTAAAGGAAACTGCCTGGTGATTAAGAATAATTTCAAGGGAAAAAAAAGAAAGTTGACATTAAACTTGAAACTTTAGTATCTATTTGTTGAAAGTAGGAGAAGAGTTTAAGTAAAAATTGGCCTACAAGATCTATAAAGTATAAATAATGTAGTGTATGTTAACATTTCAATGCCCCTGCCTAAAAGATTTTTACAGATATATCTTTCTACTATACTACCATTTTCCCATCAAATTTTAATATATAAAATAAATTTGTATGATAGAAATAAATTCTCAAGTGGCACTATGTGAGACAAATATATGGCATATCCAGAGTCATATGTGTGTTAAATTTATAAGTGTTTCATAAGTAGCCATATATGATTCCTATGTCCCTGTCACTTTACAGTTGAATAAAGTCTCTTTTTCAGGCTCTTGGGTACATGGTATAAGGGCAAAGAAACCTAGTGAATCATGCCTTCAGAGTTTTGAAGTAGCATATGCACAATATTGCTACACTGTTTATGCAATTTCAACATATTACCCAAATAGAATTATGATTTTTTTCTAATTCAGTTTGTCCTCAAGGTTTCATTTCTCCATCAGTGATATATTGGAAAACTCCTCTAGGCAATAAATATACACAGGATGAGTTGTAATTTTCCACTTCCAAAGTAATATTTTTGGTAACTGTCAATGTCCCCAGATCACTTTGGATGTCGATAGGGAAAATATTTATTTGCATTTTAAATATAAGTGGCCTACATTGTGTACATACTCTTTTTAGTCTTCCTTATGAGAATGTTCAAGTAACTATTGCTAAACCGATGTTACTTCCTCTCTAAAGAATATCATTTCTTTGATTTGAGCTGTAAGTTGATGTCCTCATTCTGCCCTTAATTAGATATGGATCATTGAGTTGATCATATATTCATTTACTTCAGATTCACGAGGAGAGAAATTATACCTGCAGGAGAGGTTGACCCAAGGATCAGATGTGTATGAAGGAGCTTTGCTAACTGTGAAACCACTCACAAACCAGAGTTGTCTGTCTTTTAGATGATTGTAGTATATAACAACTAAACATACATTTTTCCCCCTGGGAACTACATTTTAGCGCTATATTTTTCATTATGTCCTGCTTTTGTGGCCATTGTACACTGATTGCCTTTAAGATAGCTTGGTAAAACCTTCTTTTCCCCACCACCTGCTCCTCTTCCCAAACTTCCTCTTTTGACAAAAATCGTACCTTCTTTAGGCCACTAGGGTAGCAAGGACTTATTTTTCTCCATGCTGGTACTTAACTATAAGTATTTGTTTGTCTGTCTGTCTCCTCTACTAGCCTATCCACTTCTGAGAGCAGGAAGAGTGTCTTGTGCATTATTTGTTTTGTCAGAATCCAGCAGAGTACATAACGTATAGTAATCACTCAATCAAATGATTTTGATTTTTCCTTTAATAAAGGAATGTATGAATGAATGAGTAAATAGAGAAATTCTTAACAGTCAGATCTAAGCAAGGATTATATAGACATGTCTCCCCTCAGTCATCAAGATGAACTTTCTGAGAGGAATATTGTTGATACTAAAACAACAACAACAAATACCCTTAAAAAAATATGTAAGAAAAGAGTTTGAACTGTGTAGCCTCTTTAGAAAGGCTAAGACCGTCTTTTGGAGGAAAAAGGAAGACAACCGGATATTTTGACAGTAGAGAAAGGGTTAATATCATTTCTTAAATCTGACCTCATGTTTAAATTGTGATGCTAATGTTAATCATTATAAGACATAAGCTTCACACCTCATAAATTCAGTCAGCCTGTTTCCACTATCCAGAGCCATGTTAAATAAAGAACAGTTTCACAAAGCATACATTTCTAGAGAGTCCTTTCTGTACTTTTTTCAAATTATGTTTCTTGTTGTACACACTACCTTTCATGAGCTGTCTGCCACGAAGCCCTAAAAATAATAATGCAGTTGTTTGAGTCAATAAATTGTCCATCTCTCTTTTAGTCAATCTAGTGTATAAATAAAATTGTACCCCCCTCCAACCCATTTATACCATGCTTAGATCACAATATCAATTCAAACAAAGAAATGGATGTTCTAGGAACTGGGTATACAAATACATTATTTGTTCTCTTTGAAATGAGGAAAGGGAAAGGGCACTAATAATAATGTGACATTGTTGCCTACTCACTAACAGCAGCCTGGAATAAATAAAAAAGTCCTCCTTTGGTTGTCCTGATGGTGAGATATAACCGGCTTTCAAATGTCCTCATATTTAAAAAAATGTTTGATAAGATCCTTGTCTGTCAAATATTTCAGTTGAAGTATTTTATGCTTTATATTGTATCTAATAGGCCTATTCACAGATGAAGAGTATATGAGGGAAAAGATGAACATCACTTCATAACAAGACATTGAGATAAACTATCTGAAATTATGAAAGCTTCCAAATGCATATGGCCTTTGTATTCACAGCTTTTTCTATTCAAATATCAAAGTATTCAAGTGGCTTTGATGACATACTTATGAATTCATGAAAGTGTTTTTCATAATGAGCTCACCTTTGCTGCTTAGAGGTTATGCAGATTGCTTTTATTTGTTTGACTGGAAAAGAAGAGCTAAGAGTATGTTGCAGATACTTAACACTACAACAATTTCTTACATTGTCCTCAGCTACTTTTCACAAACTTGCTGGAACTCTCTACTGAAACTTCAGGCAATGATCAGAATAAATGTCAAATATTATTAGTTCTGGAGTATAACTACTAATCTTGGTTTCCACTGCACAGTACATATAAAAACGTTGGAACATTTCCAGTTATCTTCACTATCATTTAGTTCTTAAAACCCAGAACAGACATTTAAAATGAGAAAAGAAAAAACGTACACCGTTATATTGAGGCGGCAGATGCAAGTTAGCATTATCAGAAGATGAATACTTGTAGCCTTCACTGGCAACCTGATCAGATATATTCTGTATAATTAAATAAGGGAGGAGTTTAAAAAATAAAATTACAACATCTTGGGCAATCCTTTGTGAATAATGAAGTAAGTAGAAGAGTGAAGAGAAAAAAGTCCAGATGCAATTAGCAGTTGCTCTTCGTGAGAAATTTTCTCTACCTCTAATTTGACTTTTCTGAAAAGCTTTAATGAATACTTTCCTCAGTGACACTGTTTGTTGTTTTAAATATCATCGTGGACTCTTTGCTGTGTGATTACCATATGAAGACGACACGCACGTTGGTGAACTTTATGAAATACCAAGCAACTCTCGGCATGACATGTCTATGTTCGCTCATTTAAGCCTGTCTTGTCCCTGTTGCAGGGGTCTTTGGCATAAATGTTAAGGTTATCACAATTCCAAAATGAAACTGGAATTTTCAGAGGTTTGCTTTATAAAGAAAAAGACTTTGAAGGAAGTGAGGAATTAGTGAAAGACAAGGTAGTTTAACTTGTTGGTTTGTTTGCTGAAACTCAAAAGTAAATATACTGTAGCTGAAACTGTTCCATTTTGATCCGCCTGCTGCAGTAATGGTTGTGTTACTTCAGGGCTTCTACTTCAATAATTGATCAGGGTTTGTATAGCACCGGCTAAGAGCAAAAATAGAGTGTTGCTCTGAATAAACTGCTGCAGTGTTATAGCATTAGGCACAGAAACGAGATTCGGGAAATATAGATATAGAAGAAACAGGAAAAAGATGGATACATTGGGTGGTAAATACTGCTTCAGGCTAGAAAGTAATGAGAATTTTTCCGTAGAGAGTTTTGACCTGCTATTCAAAAATTGTTTCTTGTCTTAATGAATCCTAAAAGTGTAATTTACTTGCAAAAGGGAAAGAACAAAGGCACCAAAATTCTTTTGATAACAACACTTGTTAAAGTTGATAAGTTGGCTTTCAAATGTGTGAAGAAAAATGTGTGACTGTTTTAAGGTGACAACCTAAGTGTTCAGATACTTCCATCTTTTGCTCCTTATCAAGCAGTCGCCCAGTAGTAGCTTCCACTTGCGTTCCTGCAGTATAGACCATCCTGAAGTAGTAGGAGCTGAATTCATCTAGGAAATATCCTTATATTTATTGTTAAGTTGACAACCACAGATTTCTGTAATTTTTCTTAAGTTGGTAAAAATAAGACTTTCCTTTTTTTGTTTGGTACTAATTTGTTTTGCATTACAAATGAAACAACAATCCTTTCAGAAAATAACTTTTCCTCAACATAGACTTTTCCAAAGATCATAGTTATCATACATTTTCTTTTTCCGGATTGCATACCACATGACTCACAGAGGGAGCAATTGTTAGAGGCCAACTAAAGCATACATATATGTGTCCATTCAGTCAAAATTTGTGTTTGTCTTATAAGCTATTTATTAGTAGTTTAGCCTTCTTGATTGTGCGTGTGTGTGTGTGTGTGCGCGTGCACAAAAATAAACTTTAAGACTGCAAAACATTAGGTAGTAAGTTCTAAATTTAAATTAAGATTCATGCCATTAAAATAACTCCTATAACCTGCTGCTGTGTTGTGGCTATGGTGATAAGATGTAAAGCAGGATTATCAAACTTTAATAATAGTGTAGCAAAGAAACTCTGATGTTAGAAACAATCGATGTGATTTATTCCATTATCAAACATATTACAAAGGAATTATTTATTTATTTTATGACTAATTATCATGAAGAAGAAAAAAATTAAGCAGTTTTCTATTTCATACCAAAGAGTAAGCCAAAAAGCATCTAAAATAATTTTTTCTCAATTATATAGACTCTTCAAGGTAAAAATGATGTTCTAAATAATTGCTTCAGATCTCTACTTTGCATGGGCACATACCACTGTAATTACAAGGCAAGCATTGGGCTGAGAATTTGACGATCAAGGTTGGCTTTTTCCACAATGAATTCTTATAGTGTTCATAGAGCCCCATAATCACATGAGTTTGGGAATGTTGAGCTAAATAAAGATAAACAGATTTCTTGGCTGAAGAATTTCTCAGGGCCTTTAAGATGCTAGTGTATACTATAAACCTCCATGCAGGGCCAGGAATGCAGTCTTCCCAAACATAGCTCATCATGAACATTTTTGTTCAGAATCTCAAGGGACAAGTGAGTCTTGGAACACACTTGGAGAAATACTGGTCTTGACCTACATCAACACCACCCCTCTGCAGTGAGAAAATCACTCCTTGTTCTTCAACTTTCTAAATTAAAAGAAGTCCGTAGAATTCCCAGTATATGTCACAAGAATTGAAAATCCTCTTGAAATTTGTTGTCATAATAAAATATTATTTAAAATAAAAATGACAAAACTGTTAGATGCTCAGCCAGAGCAGTTGACTCAACTCTCTAACCCGCTAAATGGTGGATAGTCTCCCTGAATGCATGATTTTGTTTGGGATTCAGCAAATTTCTATACAGCACACACTTTGGGTAATCTCACAATGAGTTGACATCATAAATATTAAATGTTTAAATGCCAAGGAACTGTTCAAAGTGCTTTAAACTTTTCTTCTACTCATTCAGTGTACATTCATTATGCCAAGCAGTAACCTAGGAAGTAGGGTCACAGAATGAAAAATGCAGAATCTGTATTTAAGAAGATACCTAGACAGGGAAGACAGAGAAAAAAGTAAACAAGACCCATTTAGGGTGTTAAGGCAGATGGTGAGGTGGAAATCATAGAGTCCTATGGGTGCAGGTGGTAGAGGTTTGGGTAAATTATCCAGACTGAGAAAAACAAATGGTGACATTTGAGCTGGTTCCTGAAGGAATTGAAGGAATTATTCAGGCAGACACAGTACATTCCTAGAAGGCGAGATGGCAAGTACACGGGCACAGGCATGAGGAAAATCATGTTGTGTTTCAGGATTCAAATATAAAGCTCAAGGGGAGAGGAAGGATCTTGAATAGTAAATGAAAATAATGATAGAGTTTTTCAATGTTATGCCTTGAACTTGCATGTTTTCCTCTGGGCATTGGAGGAACCATTGAAAGATCTACGTATATGATGGGAGAGATAGATAATAGAGAGACAGCCAGAAATAAACGATGATACGTGTTTTCTGACATGCATGAATGTATAAGAGCATGACTATAGAACAGGAATAGAGTTTGAGGAGCTGAAAAGGTACTTCAGCTAACATAGTCTACCCAGGGCAGTCGGTCCTTGCTATGACATTTAAAAACAAAATAATTATTATATGGTACTCTATATCACCGATTGTCAAATTATTTTTATCCTCTGAATCCTTTCTCATGGATTCTGCAATAAAGAAAATTCATGGAAAAATACCAAGAGAGGATGGCTCTGATTGGTGGGATGAGGGAATGAAAGGCCCCAGGGAACAACCCAAGCGGACCCCCGAAATTTAGAAACAAACCGTGGAATATACTGAGGCAAAGCCTGAAAACCGCTCTTCTAAATATTGAAAAATCACTTGTGACCAAAGGTGCTAACTGGCTTATTTTGTATTTAAAGAAGGCTTTTTGCTTTCTTTTTATAATTCTTTTAAAATTTTGGTTTTCTTTCTTCATTTCACAGTATTTATTGGGAACATACTACTTGTCAGGCCGTGGGCTAGACGCTGGGAAAGCAGTGGTGAACATTGACAACATCTCTATGACCAAAGAGCTTACATGTTAGAAGGGAGACAAGCAAATCATCCCCTAAATAGGTATGAAGCTGTGTCTCTGCAAAGTCTTCTGGGAGAGACCTCTGGGATGAGGTTAGAGGAGGCTCCATGAGGAAGTTTCCGTCCACATGAGAAGGAAAGAAGGTGGAGCTAGGCGGGGAAGGAGTGGCTGGAAGTGAACTCCAGGCCTAGCAAAGAGCATGTGCAGAAGTGCTGTGAGGACAGTGAGGGTGACACGCTTGAGAAGTTGTCTACAGACTGGTCTAGCCAGTGGGGAGTGTGGTGAGGTGGGGAGGGGAGGGAGTTAGGATAGGAAGCTGGGGAGGTGAGAGGAAGGAGTCAGCCTTCAGAGAGTTTTGTAGGCTGAGTTAAAGATTTAATATTTATCTGAAGAGCAACGAGAAGCCATTAAATGATTCAAGGTAATGTAGCACATTGTCTTTTGAGGCTACATGTGGCATCATTTCTATAGGCTCTATGTGGTGAATGTGTCAAATTTTGCATTACATCAAGGATTCAGGGGTTTTTCCTACCCATGTTTCTGACTGCCGTTGATTTAAGACTCAGAGATTTTAAGGAATTTAACCTAATGTAAGAAACTCCTTCTGGAGTTCTCTTTTAGATTTTCATACTTTCAGGATCACAGGATTTATTTTCAAAATAACTCCAGGTCAACTAAATTCAGCAATGACTGACAAAATATCAAACATTTAAAAAAAGAATGGAAGGTGTGCTGCTTGTATAATAGCAAAATTCTACCAAAATACTGGAAGGTAGAAGGCATTGACCTATGATAATTAACTTGAAGAGAAAAACACGACATTAAATTAATTGCTCAGCTGGAAATTATTTAGTAATTCTCTGACTTGTAAATCCCAGGGGTTTTCTTCTTGATATAATATTGTTAGACATCTTAAAATCACCTTAAAACGTAAATTTTGGAAGGCATTACTTTTCTTCGCTTCTAGTTCGCAAGTGTTCATTTTTGTGTCTAAAAATAATAATAAACATTTCTTGTGTGCTCAATATATGGTGAGTACTAAATCTAGGCATTTTATGTGATCTATATTACTTTACCCTCACAATTACTTCCATAAAGTAGGGGTATTTTTACTGATATACAAACAGGAAACAGAGGCTTTAGAAAAGATAACTTATCCAAGGCTGCACCCACTAGTAAGTGGCTGAGTGGAGCTTTGATCCCTGGAAACCCAATAGAGAGCCCATTGGTTAATTACAACAGTGTCCTGCCTTGAAAATCAATGAAGATAAACATGGAGTTGTATATTTCATGGTACTCAATAAATTTCTAACTTGCAGAGAGAAGAAAAGGACTAGTATTATCACCTCATAGTTAATGTGGATGGAATTCAGTGGCCCTTTTTATTAGGAAGATTAATGATAAGGAGAAAAACAATAGATCTCAATGATTAGAATTTGTTAATGAAAACCTATTTGACTTTGAAATACTATGAGTGAAAGGCATCTACAATCTCTCCAACCGGTAGAATCCAGACCCTATATTTGGTTATTTGATCAGCAGTCGGAGATAAAAAGAAGGCTTAGTAGAATTAATCTACAGATGGTCCTTGATTTATGTTGGTTCAATTTATGATTTTTTGACTTTATGATAGTGAGAAAGCGATATGCATTCAGTAGAAACCATACTTCGAATTTTGAATTTTGATCTGTTCCCAGGCTAGCAATATGCAGTAGGATAGCGATATGTGGTAGGATCCTCTCTCGTGATGCTGGGCAGCAGCAGTGACCACAACTTCCAGGCAGCCATGGGATCACGAGGGTAAACAACCCATACACTTGCCACCATTCTGTACTCAGACAACCATTTTGTTTTTCACTTTCAGCACAGTAGTCAATAAACTACATGAGATATTCAACACTTTATTATAAAATAGGCTTTGTGTGAGATGATTTTGCCCAACTGTAGGCTAATGTCAGTGTTCTGAGCACATTTTAAGATAGGCTAGCATAACCTATGATGTTCGGTAGGTTAGGAGTATTAAACACATTTTCAACTTACAATATTTTCAACTTTCAACCCTGATGGGTTTATCAGGACTTAACCCCTTTGTAAGTCAAGGAAGATCTGTATGGACAAATTGTTAACTAATAGAGTAGAGAGCGCTTTGGAGTGGGGATCCTTTTATACATTCCATTTAAGTGCCTTCTTGCTAACTCAGTTTGCCCCATTGAGGCAAATAAACCAAATGGAAACCTCACTTTAGGGTGTGAGGTTTTGACTCAGGTTTCTATCAAGGAAAAGCAAGTACACGAACTGTGCATGAACGCGACAAGTCAGGCTGCCTGGTTCGAATTCTGCTTCCGTTCCTCACTTGCTGAGTGACCCTTTACAAGCTGTTCAACCTTTCTAAATCTCAATTTGTTTATCTATAAAGTTAGAATACTAGTACTTCCCTCACTGCATTGTTGATAAAAACCCTGGGTTCACAGGACTTCAAGGTCTGTGTTCTTTCCACTATTTCATGCTAGATTATAGAAAACAAGAACAGAGACTATAACAAGCAGTGAATATGAGGTAATGTGCTCTCTGTTGGGAATAGCTATCCGTTTTTTCATAAATATTGATTGAATGCCCATTATATGTCAGACTAGATTCTATTGGATATGCTTCTTAAATGTCATGCTAACTTATAATATTTAAACAAAGAGTAGAAAAGGGGTCATTGTTATTGTTGTTGTTGAGTGGGGGTGTAGTGTGAGGTAGTGGAAAACATCACTGAACTAGGATTAGTGACCTCAGGTGTAGGCCCAGCCCTCCCAGATGGGTGCCCTGAGCAAGTCTTTTTACTCCTGGGCCCATCATCTCTACAGGGAGGGACTAAATGACACGTCGGACCAGATATTAGTTACAAATTTACTGTCAAATTCACAAAATTTTGATAGTCAGATACAGAAGCTAAGCAAAGGGATGTAATGGCATAGCAAAAATGAATTACAGAAAGAGTGGATGATACTGCTTATGGGTAACATCGAGCAAATCTACAAAGTTCAGAGGTGCTCTGGCTGTGAAGACAGACGGGGTTGTATTGCAGAGAATCTTGAATGCCTGGAAAGAAGTCTGGAATTATTCCATTAGGCAACAAGGCCACCAACGAAAGACGGTTCTTAAATATTTCTCTCACGTCGTCAAACGTGAAACCCAGGCCTATAACTTTTCCATTTAAATGGTCTTCAATTCTGTCTTGCTTCTCTTTGGTGTCTATGGTCTTATCTACTGAGGATCTGTTGCTAAAATTCTCAAGTTACAATTTCTTTTGTGTTCACATAAAATATAATGTGCTTTAAAACGTAGCCAGCGATTGTATTCAGCATTGTCATTGTAATTTGCATTTGGATTATTTAAGCGATCTTGTATCTCATTTACTATATGAAACTCTCTGTAGAGAGTATTTTGGGTGTTCTCACGCACTACTTTCATATGGTCCGGAAATCAGCAGCGATCTTCTTTCAGTTGAATCATTTTTTCTTTCTTGATTTCTAAATGCCTCAGAGTCACATAACCCAAAGTTAGTGTTCTTTTCTTCTCTTTGAAAACTACAATATGTTTAAAACACCCTGCTCTTAAATACTGAAACAGTACATATATAACAGAAACAAAAAATATGAGTATTCTGTTTCTTGCATCCTAAGAAGGAAGATCATCTTGTTGTTGGGGCAGATACCTCCCAGGCTGGGCTTTCAACACCTATTTTGCTGATTAGAATTAGGTTAAGCTGCAGAAGCAAAGAGAATGAAGACAGATTGGAAACCACTTAGGATGACAGTGACCAAGAATAGACCAGGCAAGGCAAGAGGAGAAAGGCTAAAAGAAAGGCAGCGTGCAGGTGCTGAGTTCTAACTGAGAGTTTTGAGAGTTTTGATGGAGAGAGTAGGGTGGTTTTGAGGTGTATGCTGCTGCGTGAGATATTGGAATAGAGTTGGGAAGAGATTTTTAAGGTTTTTTTGTAAATTCTGTTTGTCGTCTATTGCAGATTACAATGTTTTCCCCCAAATTTTTACTGGTGGATTTTTTCTCTTTTTTTAAATTTTAAACAAAATCAATACTTTTTATGGGGGCAGCAGTGTACTGAAATAGAGCAGCATGCATCAGTGTTGTTTGAGCTGATTATAAAGCACAAATCTGTTAACCTCTAAATTGGAGAACTCATGGTGGCACGAATAGCAGAGGTTGCTGGGATGTGGACTTTCTTTTTTCTGAAGGAAGAAATGTGGGTGGAAAAGATTGCTCATTCTGTGAGCATCTAGTTCTAGTGGTCAGCGTGGGGAGTAGGAGAGCATAAAGAAGAAGAGAATTATTGAAAAATGTTTTCTTTTCTCATTTGTCTGAAATTTGACTTGGCAACGCTAAAAAAAAGTTAAAGGAAAAACTATAAATAGAAAAAACATAGAAACTGATCTAATAAGAAATCAGAATACTGAAGTTTTCAAACTACGTCAATTTTCTGATGTAAGATAGGTAGCTTGGTGTTTTTACACTTTGGGGGAATTCTGTTCTTTCATTGGACTTCATTTGTGCCTTGACAATGCTTTTTTCATAAAATGTAGGGCGGTCCCCTAATCTTTGTGAATATTTAGGAAGCTGCAGGTTCTGCTTTTGGTTCTGTCATTTTGCCCTTTAACTATTGCATTTATTCACCTCTCTATCTTGAACGTCATTGAGAAGAGAACCTAAGTCATACTGTTCTTTCATCTTCTTTCTCTTAGAAAAACCCCTGCGTAGTAGCTACTCATTAAATGTCTCAAGAATTATGCTATTGCATTTGAATTGAAATCTCTTACATTATTCCCTACTGTCATGAAAATACAAGAAAATATTTCATCTACATGACAATTTTACAGATAAAACCAAGAGACTCTTCAGAAGTCTCCGGCAAGGGCAGCCAATACCTAAAGCTCTCTCTAGGAAGAATAATTCCCTTAAACACACTGAATAATATATTGTCTGGAAATTATTTTGAGATACTATATAATCAATCTGTTCAGCTTCATCCTCAGATCCCTCATATCCTCCTCTTTTCCTTCTTGGTTGTGGCTTAGTCTGAAACAACAAGTGCATTTGAAAGAAACGGGAGAAGGAATCCTTCTCTATCAAATTCTGTCTCATCAAAATCAGTCTATTTTTCTCTTGCATATAGGTTTCTAAAATTTCTCACTTATACTGTGCATTAATACTAAATAACAATGCATAGAATCTCTCCCCCTGATTTCCAACCAAAAGCATATTAATTATTGTTTCTCCCTTCTGCTTATTTAGTACATTCAGTGAATCCAAATTTCCCTGACCAGAGTAGCAAAAAGTGTTATTTAAATCAGGCAAAATTTAGAATGTAACAAAATCCTGGTTATCCTTAATTCTCGCTCATTCTACTCTTTAAATGTCTTAAAATGTGAATTGCGTCCAGTGTGGTGACATGAAAAATTACATTGTTTTAAACTTTACAAAATAGCTTTAATCATTAAAAATAAATAAAAATTGTATTTCATATTTGTCCTATCCGAAATCCTTCACAATGCACATGTGTTATTGCAGAATTAGAGACAGCTCTGAATTTATGTCTCCAAATGCCTCAAGACTCATTGTGAGCTATATGTTCATTTAAGAGTAGAATTTTACCCATTGTATATAACGACATCATAGACAATTGTGGTGATTTGGAAATTTGTGAAAATTGCAAGCTATATCCCAAGTATCAACAGACGCTTTCTGGGCTTTTCGTGGAAATCATGGGTTTTGCTAGTGTTTTGTGGGGAAAAAAAGTGCTCAGAAGGGAAGTTTATATATCTAGAAACGCAGGACAGGATAGTCTTTGGAAAGAAAGAATACTCATTTAGCAGTATAATATTTCATAAGAAAAAGAAGTGCTTGAACTGGAAAGATGATTTATTTTTCATACTATTAATAAAGCCTTAATAAAGGGATTTTTAATGTGACTATGCCATGATCATTCTCTCCTGTATGGCGATAGAGTAATTTGCCTACTTAGGGGTATTCTTCCAGACACATGATGATTCTTCAGTGTTATTGTATAAGTAATTGGATTTTGAAGGCTATAAGCCTCACAGGGTCTATGTCTAGCACTAAAGTTCCAAGAGGCGGAAATAAATCATTGCATTCCACCCTTTGCTCTGACAACCTTTAAGTTTTGCATAGAATTATTTCTTCCTAAGTTCCAGACTCCATCTATTTGCTTATTCCTATGTGCTAGAAATTGTGCTGTGTTCTGGATGAGGCAAAAAGGTGACAAAGCCTCTGAAGAATAAGCTTGAAGACTGTTGGGTAAGATGCACTGTGAACATAGGATTACTAGATATCTTTACTCAAAATCTCTCCTTGGTGAGCCCTTCCCTGGACACAATATCAACAATATTAATTGACCCCTCCAATACCACACATATTCCTTGCTTTAATCTTTCTTCTTAGAACTTAACACCACCTAACCAAAAAAAGTTATTATGTAAATATATTATAATATGTCATATCAATGATATATAAATCACTTGTCTTATTTATTTTCTGTGTTTGCAACTTGAAGGTAAGTTCCACGAGATTAGAAAATTTTATCTATTTTATTCAGTGATATATCCCCACTACCTAGCATATAATGGAAGCTTGAAAAGTAGTTGCTGAGTGAATGAAGATAATATGATTGGTAGTATGGTAGACTTTTACAGGGATATAGAAGCAAAATGGGAAGCCAGCATCGATCAAAATTTATATAGAGAAAAAACATATTTGATTTGGGTTTTGATGGATGAGTAGGAGTTTACCTTGCAGACAAGAAAGTGTGGAGAGAGGCTAATTCAGGAAGAGAGAACAGCACCTACAGAGCATGGAGATGTGTGTTGACAAAAAGCTGTCGATTCTGGTGGAGAATAAAGTCAACAGACATTGAGGGCAATTTAGTGGGGGTAGAGTCATCAGGAAAGGTAGGAGAAGAAGGCTGGTGAAAGAGGATCAGGAGACAGGTATAGATTGGACTAGTAAGAATGAATTTCATTCTTAAGGCAATGAACAGTCTTTGAAGGATTTTCTGCGGGAAAAGATCAGATTTTCCCTTGAAAGATCAGTCTGTTCACAGCATAGAGGATGGATAGGTACTCAATATTTGTTGAGTTAATGAATGATTTCTCAACATTACTTTGGACCTTACAATTTGGTGATTCTTCAAGTTTTACAATAAATATTGACAGATTGAGAAAATAAATAACTCTGAATGATAGAGCAGCTCCAGTGAGAAAGACAAGATTGCACCCAATTTTTCAGAACAATAAAAATGGGGAAGTTTCCCTCAGCCTCTCACTGGTTCTGTAACTATTCCTATCATTACACTAATCTTGGTTACTCCTATTAATGATCTCGTTTCTTTGAAAATCTTTAACTATCTTAAACAGAAGCTTTTTGCTTTAAAAACAAAAACAACTTTTTGACTTTTTGCTGTCTGCCAAAATTGATTTGCTACAAATCAAGTTTAGCTAGGTACTTCTTATTCATTATGGAAAGTAGTTAATGCAAATTTAAATATCAACACTCCCCATTGTAGATAAAAACAAACTTACAGAAAAAACAGATTGCCAGGCAGGCTTTGAGGAGTTTCTGATGTACACACGTTCAGAAGGATTACTCATTCCAAATTCCTTTCAATAACACACCTCTCATTCTTTCACCTACCCCAGTACTATGGGAATTAGATCTCAAAGGAAAAATCATTTTCTCAGATGGCTTTTTGAAAGCAGTTAGCATCTTTAACCCTGAGTAGAAGTGTAGTGTAGATAATTTGGTATTCTTTCTTTCAAAGCCTAATATGGTTAGTATGGTTATCAAGAACAGAAATAATAGGTAGTCTTACAGTTGCTATTTATATCTAAATCTTAACAAGTTTTTTACGTTATATGGATTGGCTTAATTTAAAACACTCTTTTAAGCTAAGACTTCAGTTTTGAAATTATTTATTCAAGGAGAAGTTTAGGTAGCAATGTAGTACACTAAGTATTAAGGAAGTGCTAAACTAATTTTCCTTAATTAAATAAAATCCTTCTCTGGCCAATTATATAAACCAGCATTAGCACCATGTGAAAGTTTTCGCTTGTCATTAATGAAACGGTATTTTGTGGAAAACTTGACATAAAGTATTTACAAATTTATACTAGGCCAGTAAATTCTGACCATCCCACAGAAAAGTTGAGAATGTCATGCAGACCATGGCTTGTGAGGAACATTGTATATATCACATTGATTCATCTTACACATTTTTGACTGAGTGTCTCATGGTGTTAGGCAGATAGGAATGAAGATCAACAAAGACTCCTTCTGTAACAGAACTCACAATTCAGTGAAAAGAGGAGAAAGACAATAGACAAATAAACAAGTAAACTACAAGAAATGTCAACTAATCATATGGGCTTTGATGAAAATAAAACTAATAAGGCTATAGGGCTGCAAGGCTATTAAATAGTCAGGAAAGCCTTGATGAGAAGACAAGACAAAGTTGATTCCTGATTTTCTCAGAAGGCCTCTCTCGCTTCAACAATGTGTAATTTAACAACAGAAACAACTCATACGAGCAGCTCAGTGGTTTGGGTTGATCATTTACCAATTTTATTTTACACTGTTAGCATTTGAAAGTTACCTGGCTTTATTAGCAAGTACACCTATTTTCAATCTGATTTCCTATTAATGGGATTTAAAGCTACCACAAAAAATGGAAATGACGCTTTCAATAGTTAAAATTATCTTGCGGGTTTGGAGCATGTGAAATCAGAGAAGAGCTACAATTAGCCTACGCCAGTACCAATTCAAGCTTCCCCCACATGGTTTTACTAATACCCTTCAAATTCTGACTTCTGCCATTCCAGCCATATGTCTCTTTAAGCAGACACACTCTGCAGTGCCAAAGCATGTCAAGGACATTACTAGGTTACCAAAATCATTTTTATGTGCAACTTTTTGCAATATTCCAAAGTACTCTTCCACCTGAACCCCACCCCAACCCCTAAAATATAATTTTAATAACATACATTAAAATGTCATGCTGATAATAAACCCAGAGATATATTACAGGGAATCTGTCTGCATTTTTTTTAACGCCTTTTGGCACTAACATAATGGCGTAAGCACATGGACTCACACACATTGCCTAAATTCTTTTTTTTTTTTTGCAGGTTTTGTGTACAAAGTAGTGCAAAAATTCATAATGATGTTATTCAGTGCATAAATGTCAATTCAAGAAAGAGCTAGGAGGGTAGGAACATGAATTTGTGTTTGAAAGATGTACTAAGAGAGTAGAACTGTACATACATGTGATGTGGCTTTTTAGCGTCTGATCGCAGTTTTATCATCATATTATCCTGTGTTGCTGCTGGGGAAAGCAACAAACAGTGGCTTCTGCCATCTCAGTGAACAGAGATCTCTGGAATTGCACCTGTTCATTATGTGAGAAAGCCTTCTATGGGCAGAGAGGAGGAATTCAGTTTTATTCTCAAACTGTTGCCTAATTCTTATAACTCGTGCATATTTTTTTTTGAGTCATGGTTGTACAATCTGCTACCCATTTTGGGATAAAAACATTATTGAAATTGAGCATACTAACTTTAACCAAGCTGCATTTTTTGTGAATTGGGTTGTATAGTTGACTGCCACGATTACAGCCATGTCCTGTAAAAATTAGCATACACACACACGCGCGCGCACGCACACACACACGTATTCTCTCACAAACACACCAGGGAGGATATCATTTAACACTTGGAAGCGCATTACTCTTCTAAAATAAAGAGTTAAATTTTTTTCCCTACTGTTCTTCCCATCTTTGAAACACCATGAGTCACGGTGCTGCCCATTTAACAAACACCACGGATTCTTTATTGTCTGTGAGGCTTCCATGTACTGCAGTAAATTTGAATTGGATATATTATGTCCCGATTGACAGTAGTGATTAAGCCAAAAATAAGTGCATTCTCCTTTAAATGTTAGCTGCAGCGTCAAGTTCCATTCCCTACATTATGCTATACTGAAACAAGTCAGTCTGCACGGACCACAATGGTGATGGATATACAGCAGATCAAAAAGAAGAGAGGCATTTTGAAGTGCTCGCTATCTGTCTGCAACGATAGGCTTCTGAATTTGTACCTCTTTGCAAAAGAGACTTCACATTATTTTGTCAGTTTGTTTCAATGTGAGAGGTGTTAAAAATTGGTATTCATTTTTTTGATATACCCCTTAAACTGTACAATTTAAGAAAACTGACTGAAAGAGATAAATTAAATGGGTAGAAATATTTTCAAATCAAAGACCAACTGACATATATAAAAATGATGTATGTTTCTTACATGGTCCACAGGGAGAATTCTGCAGGCTTGCTATGATCTCTACAATTTGCTTCAGGGCAAACTAGATTCTGGGATATTCTATTATCCCTTTGGTCTGTTTATCATGGAAACTGATGTACAGATCGAGACTACTTTTTGGTCTCTTTCTTTATATATGGTCGGAACTGGTAAGAATTCACTTATCTCATGTCCTCACCTTCGGTAAAGTACTACAGAAGAGTTCAGTGACCAGTAATCAATTATTATTGAGAAGCAATCAATTGCTAATTTCCATAATTATGCACATCTAAACACTATGAACAAGAAAGAGAAACAAAGCTGCACTCCAAGCATTGCCTTGTTAGCAGTATTTTGTTAACACAGGCTCTAAAAAAAGCTGCCGCAGCTGGTACCACAAATGTGTTTCCAGTATTCAGGCCATCAACGTGATTCGTCGCTAAATGTATAGAATCAGCTTCTTGCTAAAAACTACAATTACAGGTGATATACAGATTGAAATCACAGGGCTGGTTTGTCGAAGAAAATTGTCCTAATGATGGGTTTTCGGATGGGGAATGCAGCTCTTTTCTTTCTCTGTGATGGGTTGTGAAGGCAGCTGCACCTGCCTCTATGCTGTATTCTGCCGCACTTAATGATATCTGATGATATCATTAGGCAAAGTGTTCATAAACAGATGTTGAGCCTGTGCCTAAATGCTGTCAGATGAGCGGTTGCTGGCCTGAAACAGTATTATTTATATAGAACATTTACGTTTGTTATGTTAATAACCCCGCTATTAGCTCTCTGGATGTTACGTTAGGAATGTAAATGTAGTTAATATGAATAACAACCTCTTTACTCTTTGTGCTGCAGTTGAGTATAACTTTTAGGCTTTGGGAGAGAAACAAAGATACCCCCACCAAGTCCTTGTGACTTCCTTTTTTTTTTTTTTTTTTTGGCACCATTCGAAATTTTGATCAGGGGATAAATGGTAAGAATCTGTAGGACGGATGTTAAATATTAGGATTTGGTTTTCCTAGCAGTTAATAATTTCAAGAGATTCTGATATCTATGAGTTTTCTTGGGTGAGCCCAATCCTTGACCCTAATACCTTAGAGTGATGATCATGGACACCAAACTGACAAGTATCCACTTCAACGAGAAAGTCCTAAGCAAAACTGTTGGATACAGACACATTTTGTTCCAGCTCTTTTTCTGACACTACCACATTTCTTTCCCATATTGGGACACCAAAGTCATATGTCATAGTCATTTTTTTCATATTTGTGTTGGTGATTTACATGTTACCTTGATGTTATGGTTGCCATGCCTAAAAATGTCACATGACAATTACTGTCTGTGTGTGTGTTTAAGCCAAAGTTGAATTTTATACCTCATAGTTAATTCATGCGGAGTAAGTTATGTAAATTCTGACAGTCATCAAATGTGCACTATTTCTCTGAAATACTGTTCTACTGTGATAGGCACATTATCTTTTTGTAAGTGCCTTTGTCATTTTTTATGACACTTTAACTCTTTCAGGAACTTCAATACTGAAAAATTGCACTCGCATATTGTCAAGAGCAGAAAATCTATTTCGAATTTTTAATGAAGAAAAAAACAGTGTTAAACCAGTGCTTCATTGTAACCATAATTAGAGGTTAGAGGGATTTTTGAAGTGTCATTCTCATCTCAATTAATGCTTATGAAATCACTCATATTGCTAAAACAGGTAGAGACATCCATGTGTGTTTGTTTCAGAGTCTGTAGGTGTGTGTAGGTGTGAACAAGGTATTAGAGGTATGTGTTTACATATGAAACTTTCACTTCATCTTATACCTAAGGATAATCTGAATTATCTGTGATTTTTAATCATCATAATGGAATCCCAATGATGGCAGTTTTTCCTATGCTTCGACTACTTGTTATTTCAATTCTGATCTTCTGGAAAATGCTAGAAACTCCAGATTCTTTTTATATGGAGATTTACTATCATCTTCCAAATAAGGAAATAGGAAAAGTAAATTAAATCAGAGGATATTCTCTTCTATATAAATTGCTTCCTGACTATGATGTTTACATGGATATTTTAAAAAATCTGTAACTTCCCCTTAAATTGGAGCACTTAGAAGATAACTTTTATTAAAATCTGGCTTTGGGTAGTAAAGTTATAAAGAACTTTGCCTGTAAGAGAAATTTCAGTACTAGAAAGAAAGGTATTCAACATATTCTGAACAACACGTGCAAACATAAAATGTTGAAGGACTCGGAGGACCTGTTGAGTTATTTAGACTTTCCAACATGTCCAGTATGTCTTGTATGAGGGAAATCTAAAGCAGAGGGTAGGAACTTCAACCACTATGATATCGTACTTTGATTTGCTTGACACTGCTTGAAGTTGTTGAGAAGAAACTTGAGGATTGCCGTTTTATTTGTTCATCTGGTCAACACTCAGGAAAGCTAGCCAAAAAAATATTCATTCTGAATTCCTCAGAAATTTAGATAAATCTGAGTGAGAGGATAAAAGGAAGTGCTGAAAGCGTCAACTATTGTTGAAACAAGATTAATTCTTCAAAGTCTAGTTAAGAAGCATGGAAATCCAGCACTATCTCCAAGAAATCTTCATTTCCTGTCTTCTCTTTAGTAGCAGTAATTCTGACTAGTTCCTTAGGATGAATACATGTTCATGGTATATATTATTTTCCCTTCATTCTTAAAGATGGTAAATGATGCTGTCACCTAGCTTGTAATTTTCTAAAATGTTTCAGTTTCTTATGTTTAATTGGGTGATGGTCACTTTGAATATGAAAATATCTTTGATGAGGCCAGTTGGTCCATTCTACCTTTTTTTTAATGTTTCTATTTACCTTAAGAACTAGACTTTTATGCAAACCTCTTGATGCATAATAAATATCATTTGTTTTCGTCGATGACATGATTACCCTATGTTCAGGAATTGTTGCTTTTCCTTTATCCCACAATAAACTCCAGAGTTCAGGTGTAAGGCAATGAATAAATCTGGAATAAAGCAATGTGAATTCTAGCCTTGGCTTAGCAAATTACTATGTGTATTTGAGCAAATGCATCACCTTTCTAGACCTCCGTTTTTCTGCTATAATATATTTATGCCATCTTATTCTCTTGTTTCTTGGTAGGATACCCATATAGATGATAAAATATTAAGATCTATAGAATATTAAGATCTACAGAAGAATAGTATACGAGTCCAATTTCAATTGAAACTTAGTGGCAGTTAGTATTGTTATATTAAAATATAATAGTCTTTTTGAGCGAACACATTAAAATGAACTCTTATTATAGAAGATCCCAATGTGATGATAGTAAAAATGATCTTGTTATTGGTTTTGTTGTTTTTTTGTTACTATTTGCTTAATTTTTGTTTATGCCCCAAAATGGGCATAAATACATATATGCAAAAATATATTTTACCAACGCAAATAATACAGATTTGTTTATTGTAAGAATATCTTCCCTTAAGTGAAACCCACTTAAAATGAATCTGTCTGTTCATGTTTATAATTAGCTTAATTTCCAGCATGTTTTTATAAAACATGTCTTTGATTCACTGTATGGCATTTTGTGTCTGCTGTATGTATTCTCACTGGAACAAGCAGGTACTTTTATCACCTGCCTGAGTTTCAACATGTGTAATGGTTAGGACATTTCATGTAGAACTTCACAATTGAATGAATAAAAGAAAAATGTTTGCCTTTTGAAAGTAAAGCTGGTATCTTCAAAAATGGGCCATATCAAAGACAAGTTAGAATCACTAAGGAGATGCTAATTCATTCAGTATTTTATTTTATCATTTGTTTTTCTGATATGAAATTATTTATTTTGTTATTAGATGGGCCTCAAGGAGCAAATAGGAAATATAAAACATTAGTCAACTGTCCCTGCTCTCTTTATGTATCTTACTTAGCTTTATTAAAAGATTCATTATGTGACTGTTATATATAAAGACTATTTGAAAGTATGTGGCTTATATAGTGCCCAGAAGGTCATCGGAGTCTCTGTGAGAGGAAATTTGGAGACATCATGTTGGAGACATCTAATGACTAGGTGTGCCGTAGTCATTAAGGTTAACAATTTAAGATGGACAAAGTTTGCAGAGGCTGCTTTTACCAGGAAAACAATGTAAAAAGTATGTGCATTAATATGAATTCCTACTTTTTATTTAGCATGTGTAAGGACCATTGGTCTGTTTGTACAGTTTCGTATTGGTACCTAAATCTAAAATGGCCGTAAGCAATCAACTAATAAGAAAGGTATTTTAAAGGATCATTGTGATACTTGTTTCTGTTAAGGCACATCCTTCCATTTGGTGCTTTAATGTCATCAGAGAATTGTCCAACAGACACCTGGTACCTCAGAGCTGATTTTCACCTAGAAATGGGGAGAAGGAAGAGGGGGAAAAAGGAGGGAGAAAGCAAGACTACTGAATTTCTGGATATAACACTATTAACCAAATTCTGCCTTCATTAAGCAAAATGCTTAAACGGACAAAATATGTTTGCCGTGATGAGCAGAACTTGCTCCAGGTGGTCAGAGTCACCAGTTACTTAGGTTCATTTCTTCTACAAGGAATGGCTTTTTAACCTGGGGGGATATGTGATGACTGTGATAGTAGCCCAAATTTGGGCACTTGTAATTACTTTAGCTTGTGATTAAGCAGCAGACTTGTGGTGGGAGGATTAATGTCAGAAGATTCCCCATTTTTCAATCTTGTGTCTACATCAATAAGATTGAACTAATTGCTAATTGGCATTTAGAAAATGAACTACTCTGGTACCCTGGAGCTTTGCTGTAATATGGCATGGAATTAGGAATATGATATTTCTATCTTCAATAACAGAGAACTGTATTTATTCTGGATGTAACATACAGTCTTATTATAATATTTTTATCTATAATATAGCCAAACCTAAGAACCATCAGAGGAGTGTTTATAGGACCAGTTCATGATTTATAGCATACATTATTCACAAAATGTGGATTTCTTAAAATTCATTACTTTGGACAAAATTGTGAGAAACTGACATCATTCATCAAGAATTAAAACAAAGCTTCACCCTGAATAACCCTGTTTGTCCCCACCTTCCAACCATTGTTACAACAACTCTTTGTGTTTTTGATTCATACTGTATTGCAGAGTTTTAGATGTTTTTTCCCCATTGCCTAGAATATCATAATATATTAGTGATTCTCAGGTTTTTGTGGTATAGTTTCCAAAGAAATTTATAGTTTGTGAAACATTTATACAAAGAGCTTTTTTTATGCACTACTATCATCTAAATAAATAAATGTCCTCAAGAAGTTACTACTAGGAAATTATATTTTTAGGATTCATTTAATAGACCTTTAGTAGACTTACCTTTTTCTACCTTCTTAAGTCATTGGAATAAAAATAATCTTTAAAATGTGGTTCTCTTCAAAGCACCCAAGTATTTGGGGGTATTTTCTAAAATGTGGCTCATGGTCTCCATGATGCTCTATGGAAAAATTATTCATGGCCAAATAAGTTTGAGAAAATTTGTGTGCACTATTACCCTCATAGAAAGTCACCATACAAATCAACATTAAAAAAGAATGTAATAAGTTCTGCATAAAAATATTTCTTTGCCCCATTCAGTATTTAAAGTTTTATATAATTACGGAATCTCTTTTTCTCTTTGGATTATATACTGCTGTTCAACCCGATTCTCTTTGAAAAACATTGTTTCAAGAATTGTTTTTCATGAAAGTGATAGGCAGATTACTTACACATAAATAATCTGAGTCATCTGGAAAATTCTAATTTCTTCCACATTCTCTGAATCTGCTAATTGACTATCTAAAATGTGTTAACCAGTTGGATATAAATCCTTCTTAAGAGTGGACAATCTTTGAAAGTTCCATTACGTCATTATTAACGTTAAAACCATTGTGTTCAGATTTTACTTTAATAAATACTCTGAACCATCAAATTTAGAATTTCTTGTACTGTTGAAATGACACATCACATTGAATCAGAACAAAACTGTATAAAATAATTTAAAGGAACTTTCTTTTCAAAAAAGGAATAACTATGCTGATGAATTTTAAAAAATTAGAAGACGCATGAGCAAGAAATGATTGACATCAAGGCAAGATCAAAATGAGGCCAGACCTTTAAGAGAAACTGGAGGTATAGATACTTTCCCTGCTTTTTCAGCAAACTAGGAAAGAGCAATAGTGTATCGATAACTCATTGGTTAATAGGTATACATCCTCCTGGTCTCCACACCCTATATTCAGGCTAAATTTAAGTGTAGAGGTGGTTTTGCATTTCTAAAGACCTTTCTATTTTTTGAGAATCTCAGATCTGTTACTCATTCAGTTATATAAACGAAGAACCTGAGTAGGAATTATGGGACATAAGAGAGATATCCAGAAATATTGCCTATAAATCTTCAACTTGAAACCAATGATCAAAAGCTACTTTCCATTCTAGAGATCTAAAATTATGAATTGAGAGCACCCTGATTTTATTATTTCTTTATGTTTGTTGGTTGATTGATTGGAAAACTAAGGAAATATAACTATAAGTTAGAAACTGTTTTAGAATACACTGAACTTATTCTGAGGTGTCTTAGTAATTGATTCTCATCACTAAATATGTCCTTGGAATGTCAGTAATTGTTTTTCAGTTCAAGAATGTCAATAACCAAATCATCATTGAAGTCTGGTACCACTAAGTTGTAATGATGGAGGAAGTATTTAAGGCTCTACAATGATGCTCTCCACAGTGTGATTTCACCTGCTTTGGTATTATTTTTCTTAAAATAAGAATCCTTCATTTGCATTGGCTTCAGTAAAACATAAATGGCCCTCTGAACTACTTCCTGATGAAAGAATTCCTAACAGGAATGACAATTATCCCATGTTCATAGATTAAAACAAGCAATTCTTATCATCTCCAAGTGTCTTCACACTTCCATAGAAAACTGGTGAGCTCTGAGGTTCAATATGGGAGGCAGAGTTTTGAAACTGCAGCTCTTCTTTCCAAAGAACTGTGCTTACCTCAGGCAGAGTGAAAATGTAGAAATCCGTGACACAATGATAGAGGCGCTTTTTCTGCAAACAAGTGTCTCATTGAAAGCAAAGAAGCACATTGCTTGAAAGTATCCCTTAGAACCTTGAAATAAAAGTATGGCTGCCTAAGAACACACTCATACACACAGTAGTATTTCAGCACTGCTGGCTTAGCTAGCAAACAAAATATGGTTCAAATGGCTTAACAATCCTAGAAACGGAAGGCACTCGTTTAATGAGGTCTCCTCTGCTTGAAATTAAAGTAGAAGGAGTTTTACGGAGAAGAGTATTCAATAACAAAATATTAAATGATAAACACAGATTGCTTAAAATCAGACGGGCCATTTTAAGAAAAGCATTTTAGCTCATCATGATATGTAGCACCTTATTTAAATTAGGAGGTGTTAATTCGTAGCTTGAATAATATATTAATATAATATGTAAAGTGAATGGCATTGTTAATCACAGTCGCGCCTGGAACGACTTTGCTTCTGTGCACTGAATGTTAATTTTGCAAAACATTAATTTCAAAGATTTTGCAGCAGTGCTTTTGTAATTAAATATTAATGTCACATGTTATTGCAGTAGCATGTTTATGAAAGCCGGCAACACTTCAAGTCAACTCATTTGTTTTTATATTTATTCTTGTACATCTGCAATCCCTTCCATTTCACAATTTCAAAGTGAAGGCCATTTTGAATAGTCAATATGTGAACATTTTTCATTGTAAGCGTTTTTTAACATCCAACAGGGTAAATATTTAATGTTGTGTTTTTAGCTGGTATAATTTTTCAGAAAATTGGCTATAACTTTTAACAACTCAAAGGTACCTAAACTGTCTCCAGTTTTGGCTTAAGTGATCTGAAAATAAAGTAGCAATAAATGTGATGAAGCTGTGTAAAAATATTTAAGAATTAGAAGGCTTTATGTGAAAGTTTGAAATGAGAACTGCAATTCTGTGCACAGGATATCTCAGCAGTTACTTACTTTCATGTATTTTCATTATGGCACTGTATTATCTCAAGAAAATTTAAAAGATGAAATTGACTTTTGGTTAACTTTGTTCAAGTTCCATAACTAGACAAAGAAGAGAAAAAGCTCACTTTGCAGTGATGTGCTTCACTCTTGTTACATGTTTTGAAGTTAGATGTTTGCTTTAAAGAGAATCCATTTTATGCTGCTCACCAGCTTACTCCAAGTACATACAATATACATGTCATTATACTGGTATGCCCATGACTGTTTTGACTAAAATGCTACATCCGGTGATCTTGCCCATGATACTCCCAATCTGCTAATTACATTTAGCCTAAAAATGAAGTCATTTCCATTTTTGAACCTTGACAACAAGAAATAACATTCAAGGGATTATATTTTAAAGCTATTATTTTATCCATCTCATAAAGTCATCTTTTAGAATCAAATCCCTTAGATACATTTTTTTTTTGAATTATGGAATGAGTTACCCATATAACCAAAGGAAAAAAAAAAACGGGAAAAATCAAGATACATTATTGTTTGGTTATGGGCGCATTTAACAGTTAAAAATTATATCTGCACCTGATGTTGCATGTTAACAGCTAATGCCATTTGACAGTGATGAAATTAAAGGATGAAGAAGAGATACAAACTACATTTTACAAGCATGATGGGTCTCCAACAATGCCATTTAAATATTATTTGTCACTATTTAAAATGAACCTTTCCCCTTTAAGCTATGCCATTACGCTCATTTGTCCTGTCACCGCTGACAGGCTATATGACTCACACACAAAAATGGTCATTAGGTACTGCATCTTCATCTTATTTAAAAAAAAAGAAAGAAAGAAAGAAAGCATTCTGATGCCTCTAAAAGCCTGTAATTATTTTCATCCGAAGAGATAGTGTTGCTCGGAAGGTAATTTAATAACCTTTTGCATGTACCTGGGGAATGCCTCTCCAGGGGACCAAGGTGCCGACATGCCATTCAGTCGTCAAAACATGACCTTTAATGGTTGCTTGGAGAGAAGTTAGCGTGGAATGTTGTACACAGTGCAATGCTAATTCTGCTTTCTAATATATGCAAAATTTAGTTCTTGAGCAATGATCTTTGTAAGATGAATTAATATAGGTACTGCTCCAGGAAACAAAAGAGATTGCAACGTGAGAGCCTCCTTCCACCCATGATCTTTTATACTTCAGTTTGAAGTAGCTAACAACTTGCGCAATTTGTATAAAAAATAGTGCGCAACACTCTAGAAGTCATTTGCTTCTTTCCCCCCTTTAAGTTGGTGGATGAATTCTATTCTGTATAGTATGAAAATGTAAAATAGGATTAAAGGGATTTCTTAGATAAGTTTATTTCCCCAAATCAGGCATTGGCCCCAACTCCGTGAAAAAGAAAAAGAAAAGCTTACCTTTGATAGACCCTCTCTATTTTATAACACAATCTATGTGGCTTGCTGGAATTACTAATGCAGTTACTGAGGTAATTAAAAAAAGAAATCCTTCATGGATTTTCCTGTTAAATTATCATATTTTGAGCACTTGCATGTACAAAAAGATGCACAGGCTGTTTCCTGTGACAACCAGGTTCAAAAACTCCTTATTTTGATAGTCTGATATTAGATCCCGCCTTAGAAATGCTGGGATTTCAACTCCTACCCCTGACACGCCATCCGTCAATTTATTAGCACGCTGGTGCAGTAAGCCACTGAACAGGCTATATCAATTCGTTTAGTTTTTTTCTTTAAAATGTCTGTAATCCTCAGCTCTGCTCTCTTGACTGGTCAGCATTAAAGATTTATGTTGCACTTTTTTTCATCGCCACACCTGAATATGGATTACTTAAATGGGCTGTAAATAATTCATATCTGGGAATAAGTTTCCATTACTGACCAATGTTGTAATTTAATATACTGTATTATGGGTTATACAGTTTTAGATTGTTTTCTGTGTGCATTCAGCAGTCAGGCAGACAACAGTTTAAGTAAAAAGGGTGAGATGTTTGTTCAGCTTATTTTCATGTTCACTGTGTGTGCTCAAATCAGCAACAGGGCTAAAGGAAGCAGAAAGCTACTTTCAACTGCGTGTTTTTCTGCTCTTTATGGAAATCTATTTTTTTTAAAAAAGCACTTGACCTGAAACAAAGTCCAAAAATGTGTAATAGCATATTATTGATAAATTCAAGAAAGAAATAAAATGTGGCTAGAAATCTCTTCATTCTTGAGAATTGAAAAATAATCTTGATTCTTGAACCCAAAGGTTAACTTTCCTGTTCAATGCTTGATTATTCTATGCATAAAATGCCCATAAAAAATTATAATTTATTTGACAGTTAAGTTTGAATGAGGCTACTGGTTCAAATAGGCAAAATGTTCAAGTATGAGCTACCTTTAAAACATAGGCAAGTGTTTACTCTTAAAAGAGCTTTAAACAATTTAAGATTAAGTTGAGTATAGTAAAAATTAATAATAGATTAATACATGAAAATCTATGAAGACACATAAGATAATGATTTAAAAAGGAATAATTTAAAAAGATGAATTAAAAAGTCGAATCAGAAAAGAAGGCCAGCATAAACTAGGGAAAAACATGCTGTGAATAAAGTCTGTTAGATCTTGAAATAGGAGAACTGCTAAATAATGCATAGTTTTATTTTTCTATAATTTGCATAAACCTTAAGAGAGTATTTATTTGTGTAAAACTTGATGTATCGAGTAAGGAGAATGAAAAAATGGCATTCATTTTGTTTTCATTTTGGTATTTAGGAAAAATATTCTGTTACATATGGACTACTTAGACCTAATCATCTGACTGAATGTGATGTGTGTCTTGAGCCAGGTTGGAAAGGGGCTGGCTGGAGAACAGTGCCCTGGTCTTGCTGCAGGCAATGCAGGTTGGCCCATGCTCTGCTGGGGAGCAGATGGTGAGCCAATGCTTGTAGTCACACTTACCTTCCTTGCTAAATCCATAATCCCTCACTGGACACGGAGCCAAGGCAGGCTTTGGAGGCAGAAAGGAGGTTACAATCTGGACTTGGGTAGTGACTGCCAGAACTGAGAAAACAGCTCAGAAATTTCAAATGCTTAACAAGTTATCTGTCTTGTCCCTAAGCCAGTGCAGCATTTTTAAAAGTAATTAAGACATGATTGAAAATGTGTATGCCATCTAAATACAAAAATCTTCAAAAATCATCAAAACCAATAATGAAAAGCCACATTTAATATGAGATTATGCAAAAAAAATACATTTAAAATGAATTATATTTTTGTGATTGAAAGGAAATATATAAAGTAAAAAACAGGAAAGAGGAAGTATTTATTTTTATAGGAAAAGGCAATTTTTTTCTTTACAAACCTGGACCTTATAGAAGGAAAATATTTCATACATGTCTATAAATATGCTGCATGGATGAAATATTTTCCTTCTATAAGGAAATGCATAGCTATGCAACATCTATATCTATATAACATATGCTCCTCTATAAGTTATTCTTTTAGAATATTAAATGATTATAGTTAATTTTTTCTATATATAATATGATACTTATGCATATATATGTATGTTTTTATATGTGTGAATGGGGTTCATTATCAACACAGACATTGTAACTCAGAAAGACAAAATAAAAATATTGACTGGGTAGCCAAATTCTAATCATTTGTAATAAAAGGGATAGTAAGTGCCATCTGTTTAATGTAAAAGAAAAAAACAACTGATAAAATCCATACATATCTAGGAAATTGAAACCATGGAGTAATTCATATAAAACCAAATATATATAAGATGTCAACATATTCCATTAGGGTGGGATTGACTTAAACATATACTATCTACATAATAATATGATACAAGAACAAGCAAAATTTTCTGATTATGGTTTGTGCTATACCACAAATATTTTTTAAAAACATGTTTTAGTCTACTTAGTGGGTGTAACAAAATTCCTTAGTTTTCTGCTCTAAATTTTCATGGCCCTCATTCTCTTAGGCAACAGGCTTTCCTTGCAAATCATTCTTATGCATACTTGCATTGAAGTTTATTTTCACTTGAGCAAACTTCTTATAGCCTGCATTAGTCCATTGTACCACCTACATTTCCACAGCTGATAAAATGCCACAGATACTCTTACTCATATATATGAATAACTAGAGCTCTCCACTTTGGGACTACCGCTAACTCTTTTCATTATTCTCTTTTTCTCCTCTTCTTTTTATTGCCTTTCTTTTGGAAAGTATTTAGCTTCCTTATTTATACTTAGGAAATCTCTTAATTTCTTCTCTTTATGAATCTCCTTCAGTATTCTTTTCTTGTCAGTGCCTTCCATCCCTCAATATATCTTTTCCTGGTAAGACAGTTTTCTTCAAAAATTGATATAAAGAAATAAATAAAGAAAAATGTAGATGCATCTTTCTCTACCTCACCTTAGAATTCAAGAAATGTACCTTGATATGCAACATGTGCAAGTCAGTACTTATGAAAGGAGTTGTAACAGCAAAAATGTTCAATATTAATACATTTTATAAATATTATATGTAGCTTTTAATCCATATAATAACATGCCTGTTATTTTTAACTTTTATCTTAGTCTAGATTGGAAAAGTAAACTCCAGCATATAATAATATTTACAGCAAACAAATTTTTCATGATTTTAATAAGAAAGTTTTGCCATAAAAATGGCATCATAAAATAGTTTATCACTTTTGAAGACATATCTTATGATATTTACATCCATTTATTTATCTTTTTTTTTTTGAGGGAGGGATAATTTCATAGGCTTTTAAACAGGCCTGAAAGAGGTTGATTTAATGTGATTTCTGCTTTCACATGAGAACAGAAAGAAATAAAACTTTAAAGATTATTTTTAACAATTCATGTTTCCTATAAAATCACATTTCTATTAATATGAAAAGACTAATCTAGAACATTGTGGGCATCAACAATTTAAAAACCAACAGATCAACAAAAGATGTAAGATATTTTGCTAAGAGCTAAAGACAATACAAAGAAGCAGAAGACACAGTCTCTCCCTTCAAGAGTCTTAAACAAAGTCATTGGACTTGAAATTAGGAAACCTGGGTTTGCATTCCAGCTCTGCCACTTGCAGACCACAGAAATATAAAACTATTTACATTTCTGGACCTCAGTTTCCTCGTCCTTACAATTATAGCATTTGCTTAATGACTTCTAGTGTACTGACCACCTACGAAACATTCCGTGACTATGTGAAGCAGGAGAGACGAGCTGAAGAGGTCAATAACGAAGAGTTAAGTAGCAATAAGTAGCACAGTACCGGGGTGATGTCTCTGGGCAACACAGGATTCATTACCAAGTAAGTGGCTCAGGCAGTACTTGAAGTCTGCTAACAGGAGAAACATTTATATGGGTTTCTAATGTTTCATATTTCAAAGTTTTCGTTGCATGATTTTTGATACATAATTTGAAACACATTTTGGCCAAATTAAATTAAGACATTAACAATGGGAAGCATTTCAAATACAGACCTCCAAGCAAAATTTTGTAACATCCCCCGTTTCAGGACAATGTCACAAGAAGTGCCATTGCTGTGTACCATGCATGACTTCCACATTTTGGGGAACTCTAAGGTCCCAGAATTGCAGAGAGAAGCTATATCCATAGACACTAGGGAGAAAGTGAATAGTAGAGTGAACTATACAAGCAAAAAATGTATTGCAGCTTGAATTAGAAATCCAATTTATCAAAATCCTTGGAGATGGCTTCTGATCTCTAGTTGAATCTTTAGCACTTTGATATATCACCTATTAAGCTGCAGAGAGGCATCTGCCAATTCTTATGTGGTATATAAAACCTCCAAATAATTATATTACCCATCAACATTATCACAAACATTATTAATTACGAGAGACCTCTGTATTTCCTTAAATGGGAATAGTATTCTTATGGCAAGTGACCTATTACAGAATTGCAAATGACTACGTTGTCAGAAGTTGCGTCTCTTGGATGAAGCATAAAGAGAGATCGTGATGTTAATGGTCATGGAAGATTCTGTTTTGCCATCTGTCAAAAATTATTTACCAGTTTTTGCTGACCAAATTCCCAATTAAGGGGCTCCATTTACTGGCTCAAACTTGCCCTCTGTCTTACTTACAAAGAGTGTCCATCTTTACTATTTATGATCTATTATAAGATACATAGACTTTGATGGACTTAGGTAAGATTTTTGAAAATTCTACTTCCTCTTCTTTAGTTTAGGTACCCATCATTTCTTTTTTACCACAGGTTCCTAAATGATATTCATATCAGTCTTCTTTACTCACTTTAAGCCATACACCTGGGGCTGGCTGCCAGAGAAATTATTCTCAAATGCAAATTGATTTCCTAGTTGTCCACTTTTTATAATTCCTCCATGAAACTCCATAGCCTTTAGAAAAAAAGTTCAGACTCTTTGCTGTGATTTTCGAAGCTCTCCATGATCTGGCCCCTGCTTATCTCTTTAGCCTCATATCCCATGCTGTGTCTAAGTTCTATCCACCTCGGAAGCACACCTACAGTCACCAAACTTTGTGCTTCTCCTTTTGTTGGCTTTTCACAAACTATTCTGTTTACCAGGAATGCTCTTCTGTGTAGCCACACCACCTAATTTTTCTCGTATAATACTCTTTCTTATCTTTCTTTTAGATGACATGTCTTCCAAAGGCTGTTCCTAATTGCTCCCCTCAGAGTTTTGGTGGACATGTCCTTATGTGCCCTCACAATTCCCTGAACTATCACAATTAGACATTGGAGTGAAATTGTCAGTTTGTTTCTCTGTCTACCCAATTTGAATATGGACTTTAAGTTCAGGATTAGGTTACATTCCCGTTTATACTTCCAAAACCTAGGTTATTATGTGGCAAAAACAATATTTAGCACCGTTGACCTCTCTGTTCCTGAAATACCTTCTTCTCTTGGCTTCCTTGGCATCATACTCTCAAGGGATGTTCCTTCTGTCTCTTAGTTTTCTGCCTCCTTCTTGCCATTTCTTCTGGAATTATCCAGGGCTCAGTCTTCATTCCCCTTATCGCCTTAATATCTACAGTTGTCTAGGAGATCTTACTCAGGACCATGGCTTGAAATTATTATTTACGTACCATGTACACTGATATCTCTACATGCAGCCTTGACCATAGATCTCCAGACCTGTACATCCAACTGCCTCCTTTACATCTCCATTTGGATGTTTAATATGTATCCTAAACTAACAAGGCAAAACAAGAATACTTCTTTTCCTCTCTCAGTCCTACATCGAAGCAACCTGTATGCATCTACCTTTTTCTATCTCCATTAAACCACCCTGGTACAAGTCACCATCATCATTCTCTGAATACTATAATAATCTTCTAGTTGGTCACCATACTTCTGTTCTAACCCCCTTATCATCCATTCTTCAACAGCAACCAAAGCGATCTTTTAAATGTGTCGATGAAATCATGCCATTTGTCTATTCAAAGCTTTACAATAATTTTCATTCTATTTAGAATAAACTTTTAATATCTCATTCAGGCTGAATGCACACTGAATGATTCAACCCCTTCCAAATGCTCTAGTCCCATCTCATCCCACTTGCCCTCTTTTTACTTTTCTCCAGCCACAGTGTCCTTCTTTCATTTTCTTGGACATGTTGATTCAGTTTTGCCTTACAGGTTGTGCCCCTACTCTTTCCTCTGTCTAGAACATACTTGCTCTTGATCTTTGTATAGTTTTCTTCTATCTGTCATTCAAATTTCACCTGCTTGCAAAAGCTTTCCCTAACTGCCATTTCCAAAATTAGCCACTTAGTCATTTGCTATCACATTGCACTATTTTAATACTCTTCAAAACACCTATCATTATTGTATATTTCTATTTGTTTGTTTGTTTATCAACTTTTTGCTATATCTTCTCCAAACTCGCCAGAATGCTAACTTCATCAGAGCATGGGACTTGCCTATCTTGTTCATTGCAGTATCTCTAGCACCTAGAACTGGATCCTAAACAGTAGAAACCCAGTAAATATATGTTAGATAAATTAAATAATGAGGACACAGAAAATCCAGTTTGAATGAGTGAAATTTACAACATCATGAATTTGAGGATTGCCACTAATAAATGGAGAATAGAAGTTACCATGCCTTTTGTCTCAAATTTTAGAGTAATGGTGGTGTCAGTGAGTAAGCATTGAAAAAATAGATTGCTAGAGTAGAGAAAGACCTTACAAAGTATCTGATGTTGTCCTAAGAAGTGCTGATGAAGCCAAATCTTCTCTTTCAACTATTTCTTACCAGAGAAGTAGAAGTCAAAGAGGAAATAATAGCAGAAATAACAAAACATTCAACTGTCCGTTACATAAACTAACAGACTTCTGAATAATACTCTCTCTATCATGGAAATCCTAATGAGCAGTTCCTGGTTAGCATTAGCCTATGATAAGATTACATGGTTTATTTTATTCACAGATCCACTTTAATCTTCTTGTGCTTTTATGGAAAATTTTTGTTTTCCTTCTTGAACTTTTACTTGGAAATTATTTTGTTCTCTCACAGGGATGGTTTAGGGATCATTTGAGGAGGAAAACCACAGCATTTCACCATTTATTTATTCAAGAAATATTTATTAAGCGCTTTCTAAGAAACTTGGAGTCTAATAAAAGATATAAAACATGAGCATAATGTTTGTAATATGTGCTTGGCAATTATATGTAAATTACAAGTACTAACTAATGGTAAGAAACTTCAGAAGGTAGGAAAATTATGCCCCAATGATGGATCAATAAGCATCATGTATTATAATATTAAGAAAACTTGGCTTTGAGATGTACACAAAAATTTATCATGTGCATACAGCAGCAGCAGCAGCAGAATAAGAAGAAGAAGAGGAAGAAAGAGCAAGACAGAAAGGAAGGAAGGAAGGAAGGAAAAAAGTAAAAGAAAGAAAGAAAGGGAAAGCATTTCAAGGAAAAAGAACGATTTAAGCAAGGTATAAAAAAGAACTATCATGGGGTACGTGCACTAGTTTAAAAAAGTAGTTTCATTCCAATGAGGCACTGGGGGCAAGGAGGGAGTAGGAAGTAAGGATGGGATGGTACTCTTTGGGACTTCTATTACAGAGGTTGTGGCATGCCAGAATAAGGAGAAGAAATGTTGTTCTAAAGTTGTCTGTAGCATAAAAGACAACTGAGCATCCAATTTTTCTTAAAACCCTATTTAACCTAAGTCCTATGTTTTGTCTTCTCTTGTGACTACTTCTGTTTCCATCTTTGGCTTCTGTTCCACCCCAGCCTAAGGGATAAAGTCAGTGAGATGGCAACCAGAGCATCTATTAGGACAGAGAGAGCACTCAACAAATGCTTTTGAAACGGATTCCCAAATATTTGACCCAAGGTTCTCTTACTTTAGATCTTGGAGAAATCTGATAGATTAAATTTTTCAGATTAAAATCTCTAGATTCTTGATTCAACTTTCTGCTGTTTACTTTCTGGTTGGTACTTTCTGCATGGAAAATGCTGATACCCCCATCTGGAGATGGCTACAACTGGGGGGCACACTGTGCATTTCAAGCACTCAGGGATGCTGTGTCATGATCTGCATCAACCTTCACATCCATCCTGATGTCTAACTCTTATCTTTTATGTATATGCCAGTAAATTCACCAGCAAAAAATTGATAGAAAGAGCCTGGATTATAAAGATAGAACTTTCTGGAATTAAATCTTGGCTCCTCATTTAGGAATTTGAGGATCTTGGGTGATTTTTTAAAACATCTCTAACTCAATTGTTTTATATATAAAATGGGAATAATCATACCCACTTTTTGAAGAATTTACTCTGTCGCAATCACAAGTATTTTTTGGCTTTAACGGACAAATGTTCTAAAGATCAATGACAGAAGGTATATAAAACACCAGGTACACACTAGGCATTTAATAGATGTTACCTCCCTTACCACCACCTTGTTTTAGATTTCCTGATTCCTTCTTCTGGAAAGTTCTTTATTCTACATTTCTATCTGTCTAAATTTTACCCATCTTTCATTATACAAACTCCATGTATTCTGAAATATTTTTTGAGTGAACAATTGAATAGAAGGCTTATTTTCACAAATCTCTCTCTGTTTCAATTTCCCTAGGCATTTTATTTGGACCTCTTTTATGGCAGTTTTCATTCTCTACCTTGATTATAGCAGCAGAAATATATGATCTCTCCCTTATTACGTGTTAAGTTCCAATTCCAATTTTGTATCCTCACAGCATTTAATATGCTATTTTTTCAAGCAATAGATCCTGGTATATACATGTTGAATCAGTTCTTCTGAATTGTTCTTTTTTATATAAAACTACTAAAAAGTAATTCCTATTGTGGAAAATCTATAAAATTATGTCTAGAACTTTACCTAATAAAATATATACTTTGCTATGGTCAACTAGATAGTACAGTAATAAGATATGAACTTTCTTAGTTTCTAGGTACCAAATTTATATCATTCAAACTACCTAAAATCTATTGTCTTTGTATAACTATTTAAGAATATAAGAGATAAAATTTGAATCTCAGTTCAGTTTATATTACACCTGTAATAGAAATGAAGATCACAAATCTATAATAATAATTTGCATATCAGATAAAGGCTTCATAAGAAAAATAATCTTTTACCTTAAAGTCAAAATTGGAGTGTTGATAATAAACTTAAAAAACCAGAAATTATGTATTTCAGGATTATGTTCTATTTTTTCTTGTGAATTTTCTTAAGAGAATTTTATTGTCTTCTAGAATAATGTTATAAAAATGAAATCCTTATGTTTAAATTTATCATGTGAAGATTCTTTAATTAGGCTTATGGAAACTGAATTCAAATAAACTTAAAAGCAAAATTAGGAGCCAGCCCGATGGCATAGTGGTTAAGTTTGTGTGCTCTGCTTTGGTGGCCTGGGATTCACAGGTTCGGATCCCGGGCGTGGACATGCACGCAGCTCATCAAGCCATGCTGTGGAGGCGTCACACACAAAGTGGAGGAAGCTTGGCACGGATGTTAGCTCAGAGACAGTCTTCCTCAAGTAAAAAGAGGAAGATTGTCAACAGATGTTACTGCAGGACCAATCTCCCCCCCCCAAAAAAAAATCTTTAAAACCAACTTCAGTTGAAAAAATACTCCTGAAATTTCAAATAAAATATATAAACCATGACCTACATATTTCTCTTTGGCAGCTTCTTTTAACTCTACTCTGCTGGCCTAGTGTTTACTGGATTTTTCTTAAAGACGTTTTTAAAAATGTCATTTATGTTCACATAATTGGCAGGTTCATTGCTCTTGCAATCAGCTTTGAAAATGCTTATTGTAGCCAAGATGCAGTAGTCATACTGTTTAGTTCTACCTTTAGTTTTCAAATAGAATGAAATGTGGAAGAAAAAAAATGCTTCAATGGATTAGACATCCCATAGCAATCTACATTCCTTCAACATTTCTCTTCTGTCTCCTGGGAAATGTACGCCTTTGTCTGCCACATTAGCCTCTCTGCTGTTTGTGGACACTGAGGCAGAAAAAAAATTAATTTTGTTTTATCAGCTCCTCAACCTTTGTTGTCAATAAATTATCTCTTCCATCTCGTCAAGGGTCTGACCTCTTGCCCCTTCCTACAGTTGAAAAATGTCATTTTATTTATCTTTATCATCGCCACAATTTTCCTTTTATTTGCCACCTTTCCTTTCTTTCATTTTGTACTCCCTTCACTTCATTGTATAATCTTCCACATCCTATTTTGAACCTCGTGCAACTTAGCCTGCATACTGCTCTTCCTTATTCCTGATTATTTTTGCATTTTCTTGTTCATACTAATTGGTTCCATTTTTATTTCCAGTATATTTATTACAAAATGGCATTCATTGCCTTTGGGCATACATTAATTTATTGTTCAGGACTTTCCATTTGCTCTCTGTGTCTTTTCTTTATATATTTCTTTTTGCAACCTCCATTTCACTTCACTCTTCTCGTATGTGTTGGTGTATTATTTTTGTTGTTGCTTTTTTAATATGCCTTCATATCTGTAATTCATGCTTCATGTATTATTAGGAGGGTTTATAAAATAAAACACTGTATGTTTGTCACAAACAGCATTAATTTGGATCATCTAAAAATAGGTTTGGATTCACTGTACTCAATTTGTCAGCCACCTTCTTTACAGCCATATGATAACGTTTAACTAAATAAATAATTAGAAGCTAATTTTGTAAATTAAAAGGACTATAGATATTCTAATTTATGGACCTGAGGTCAGAAACGGGGAGTTTATTGAAAGGTGAATAAACAAAATACAAAACATAACTTATTTCAAGAGAGATATGTTTAGACCTTTTGAGGAATTTAACTGATAAGAAAGTGAAATATATGTATAATTAATCTTCATACTTTTCTATGCCTTTATGCATAGAAAAGTATGAAATTTGAAGAAGCAAATAAAAATGTACCAAATGAATTGCAGTGCAATGTAATGCATATTGTAAGATTAAATAGAAGTATACTTAGTGTGTAATGGAAGCAGAGATATGAAGAGGGTGTTAGAAGATTTCTAGAGTAAAGGACATCTCAGCTGAGTGTCAAAGAATCATACACACATCGCCACCTGGAGAGGAGGGGAAGGGAGTCGTGAGAGACATTATTCCGTGCTGTAATTGAAAGGTAATCTTCAATAAAGAGTGACAGAAAATGAAATAAAAATAAATGTACACTTTACTAAGAAATTTGGATTTTCCTGTGATTCTGTGGAAGTCATTGAAGATTTTAAGCAGAGAGGTGGCATGATCAGATTTGATTTTGGAATGAGAACTCTAGAACAGATGAAGACACTGTGGGCATGGAGGCACCACAACCACTTTGGTTGGTAAAATAATAATATTAATGAGAGAGAATGAGAGCCCAAACTAAGGCAGAAACTGAAGGAGTAATCAGAAAATGTATGAGTCATTTAAAGGACTGAATCATGAGAACTTAGGAACAGTTGGGCACAAGTGCTGGAGAAAGTAAGGGAGACATTTTTTGGTCAAATTCAGGACCACCCACCTAATTTATTTATTTATTTATTTATTTTTTGTAACTTTTTTTTTAAATTTTTTGTTTATTTCAGTAACATTGGTTTATAACATTGTATAAATTTCAGGTGTACATCATTATACTTCTATTTCTGCGTAGATTACATCATGTTCACCACCCAAATACTAATTACAACCCATCACCACACACATGTACCGAATTATCCCTTTCGCCCTCCTCCCTCCCCCCTTCCCCTCTGGTAACCACCAATCCAATCTCTGTCTCTATATGCACGATGGAATACTACTCAGCCATAAGAAACGATGAAATCCAGCCATTTGTGACAACATGGATGGACATTGAGGGTGTTATGCAAAGTGAAATAAGTCAGAGAGAGAAGGTCAAATACTGTATGATTTCCTTCATTAAGTAGTAGATAATAACAACAATAAACAAACACACAGACACCCACTTAATTTAAATTAGAAAAATAAAGTTTTGAAATGGCTATCCATTAAGTCCAATTTCATCCAGACAGATTCTCCAGTTTCCATTGACTATTTAGTTCAATACTACCTCACGGCAGTAGTTAAGGAATTATGATTAACAGTTGATTGAATTAAATGTATAGTCAATGGGGAAAATAAAAATAGCTAAATATTGGATTAATACTTTGTTTATTGCATAAATGAATAGTGACACATCCAGACTTCCTAACAGGCAGCAAGGGATCCAAAAAAAAACAATAAAAATATTACACAGACATTCATGCAAAATGAACACTGATGGTAGTAAATTCTAAAAATGGCAGAATTTGGTTCTAAATCAAATGCAATTTCCCATTTGCATACTATGTTAGAAAGCATAACTATATTCACAGTATATTGTTCATCTCATTTCCATAATCTAATTCAGTGATACTTATGCTCTTCAAATAGTATTCACTGATCATATTTTATCTCTCTTTTATCCTAAATTGTGGTTCTGTGAACTATAGACCACATCAGGGAAAGATTGTAAATATCATAAATATTATGCCAATTTCCTTAAAATGGCAAATTATGTAAAATTTATTTTCTGCTTTTTCTTAGAAGAGCCAAAAGCAGACAAATCTCTCAGCTTAAAAATGGATTTTAATACCTTTTAATTACATAGCATAAGTATTTTTAAAATCCCTTATTTTGTTAAAAAAATACTCATTTTGAAAAGGTAATCATAGAATGTAGAGCTGTAGATTTTAAACAGACTTCAGAGTGGTCAACTTTCTCATCCAAACTCGCCAAGTTTTCAATATAATTGTCGCTGAATTTGCAGTGGGTAATGCGTGTATTTGCCCCGTAGATATAATACACTACTTATCCATACTATGTTAATTTATTATCATTAAAATGATGATTGCGATATATTGAGACCATACTAGGGGTAGAGTACTCTACCAGGCACTTTGCAAAGACTATTTTATGTAATTCAACAACCTTCAGAGAAAGTAGTCTTACTATTATTATTATCATTATTAATGTTGTTGTTGTTGTTGTTACATTCTATTCCTTTATTTTCCTGAGATTGAATGTCAAGGAGGTTATGTAATTTGCCTAGTATTTCTCTGCTTGTAAATATAAATCCTGGATTGGAATCCATATTGATCTTTTTCAAAAGCCCATGCTCATTTCCACTGGATTATGCTGTCATAATGTGAGGTTAGCACTCTCATTTTAGGAGTAGTAATAGGCGAATAGGGAGTAGGCCTTAAACAAAACAGTTCTTATTTGTTGCAAAAGAACTACATTATCTTATACACCAAAAAAGTGAACTATATGAACCCCAAGGAATAATAACACAAATATTGAATAACAAATAGGACTTGTGCAAAGACCAATTTCCTCCAGAGATATTTAGCCCATGTTTTTCTTTAATATTAAAACTAAAAATAAAAATTGAATTTCATAAATTATTTACTTAAGATTCTTATACATTTATACCTTGCTTCTTCATTTCTCCATCCCACTTTGATAAGACTGTTGTATTAAAAGCCATTGCATATACTTATAGCTTTTTAAATTATTTCATTTAGCTGTGATGTCTTATGAAATGCTCTAAGAAATCTAGTGTGGCATACAGGCATTTATAAAACAAATTACATAATTAGAAGATATCATCTTATATGTCTTTTCTAAAATTATTTGATTATATTTATTTAACAATAGTTGGAATTCCTAACTCTGACAACATCTACTAACTGGGGCTTGAGTCTGTTCTACTTTTGTCCACACTTCCTAAGTACCCACAACAACTTCAGATTCCTCTCCCCAGTGATGTTGTGTGATATTTGAGGCAAGCGCTGCATTTCCTTTCATTTATTCTTTTCTCTTCTAGGGCATCCCGTAAACCTATGTGAAAAGTTTAATGTTTAGTTTTTCCATGTTTCAAACGGTTATGCAAGACAAGAGGCCTTGTTTCTTTAACCACTACTTTTTTTCTCCTTTGACTATCTCAGCCCAAAGTGACTGTCAGGCTGTCTGCATAATATCCCCAGCTTAATTCAGAAGAATAGGTTGTTGGGGGGATTGTTTTCATGTATTAGTTTGTTGTGGTTGGTGGTGTTTTGGCACTATAGAAACCTATTTTAGGTCTGCTTTTGACAAGGAATGTTATTGGATGGAGAACATAATTCAAATATTATTGATTAGATAAATTTCTGAAAGACATACAACAATAAAGATCAGTTGGTGAGGACCTCTTCTCCAACAATGAAGAAAGAGTTTTATATATTATTCAGTGATCTCTAGAGTTTCTGTGTGAGATTTCAAACTGTCATATTCTCTCTCTCTGTCTGTCTCTGGCTGTCTCTCTCTACATACACACTCGTGCACACACATGCACAAATACAATAGAAATTAATACATTCAGAATAGATACAAACAAATTCAGTTTGGTTTGGTTTGGTAGAAATCAGGCACTGAGCCAAGTATTACATTTTTCTTTGTTTTTTGTTTTCTTTTTCTCAAGGCTAGCTTAAAACCAGTACAAGGATCAGTATAGGCTTAATTTTAATGTTGGAATCCTTAATAGTAGGTCTATAAAAGGTGGGGCTTCAAACCTCTGTTTTGAGAAATTTCACCTAGATGGAAACATGACATTGCAACCAGTATTACACTCTGTCAACTATTTTGTTATAATTCTGATGATCTACTCTTAAGCAATCATTTATCTGTGTACTGCCAGTGCTGAAGACTTCAATGAAAGCTTTCAATTTATGCATCCCATTACTGTGAATGTGTTCAGGAGTGACTTAATGCAAACAGTTCCTTAACTAAAACAGTTCATTTTATTCCTTTGACTTTCACAAAAATTTCATTATTCTCTCAAGAATAGGGCCCAAATATTCTCTTTCACTAATACCATCACAGCTTTTAGTTAATTCATGTATGTGTACGTAGGTATGTGTGTGTATAAATTCGAATTTCAAAAATTGCTTGTAGATGAATTAAAATGAACAAAAGAAATAAAGAAAACACCACATTACTTTAGGTTTTCTGGCAAATTCTTATATAAACTTCAGATTACACATTCCAAATGGACCTGGAAGTTTTTTAATTGTTGTGGAAGTTAGAAGATTCTTTCTTTACTATTTTTGTTACACAATTTCATTAAGAATTTGATGAATGATATGAATATTTACATCAGAAAAAAATGCACATAAACGATTTCAAATTGTGAAATGTCTGAAGTTCATTCATGGACCTTCTTGGAGTCCTTGTTTCCAATGTTGTATCAGTCAACATTTATTAAATTCCTACCATATGTTAAGTCATTTTTAAGAGAGTCTGAAAGGTTTGGTGCACAAAAACAAATGACATGTTCTCAGTATTAAATAAAGAATACTCTATTGAGGGAGATACACTCTAGAGCAAACAATTGTATTAAAAAAGATGGATAGATAGATGATAGATAAAAAGTAGCACATACTTATACTATACTTGCTATATGCCAGATAATTTTATAACTCTTTTTATATACTTACTCATCTAATCCTCAGGACTTTATTAGTTAGGTACTGCTATCATTGCTGTTTTATAGACGAGGAAATTGAGACACAGAATGGTAATGAAACTTGCCCAAGATAACACAAGTACCAAGTGGCAGAACCAGGATTCAAAACCAGGTAGTATGTTTCAAGAATCCATGCACTTAACCACTATATTTACTATCTCTCATAAAAATACATCAGAAGTGTATAGAGGAACATGGGATGACAAGATGAAAAGGCAATCAGTTTTGTTGGAAGTCTAGAAAAAGTCTCAGAGAAGCACATCAAATTCAAGTTAGGTGTTGAAGAAAGAGTAGAAGACATACATAGTACCTAGGTTGGAGTGTTTCTCCTTAAATAAAACTATGATTTACCATGCTTAGCTTAATATCAATAAAGTTCTATGTCTCCTGATGCAAGAGTAAAGTATAATAATAATTGAGTTCCTCATGAATAAGAAATCTCAAACAGATGAAACATTCTTTGGACCTAGCAAAGCTGCAAAACCATTTTACTGAGGTTAAACTTATTAGAATCCTGGTTAGCTCTTAAAAACAGGTCTATAACAATAAATCTCAAATGTTGTATATCTACAAGTAAAATTGTCCTGTTAATCACAGATAGCTGGATTTGTAATTTTGTTACTCCTCAAACAGTTGGCAAAGGGCACTGCAAATTAAGTTGTTGAAAGCCATTATAATGGGTGAAATAAAAGCCAGTGGGTAAAAAAGAACATATTTACTAAAAGGGAACATATTGCTCATTTTTTACTTTTAAAAACTGGGATATAAAAATATTGTAGGTGGATTATGGGATGTTTTTACTGGAGTGTACCGCATTCACATAATGCCACCATTTGCCATCATGTAGATGCCTACTCTCGCCAACTTCCCACCCCACTTCTGCCTACGTGCCCCACCCTGCCTGATCCTCTACAGAGATGACCCATTCCTTGATTCTTCTTTGGGCTGCAACAGTAGCTTTTACACACCACTCCTGGAAAATCCACCCTGTGGCCATAGTAGCTAATTATTGAAAGAGCTGTTTGCCCCTGCTAGACTAATGACTTCTCTAGAACAAGTACAGTGTCTTTTCCATTTGCATAATCTCTGAATTTAACACTGTTAATAAATGTGTGCCAAAAGAAATGATCAATAAAAGGGAGAGAAAAAGGAATAGGTGAAGGCCATCACAGCTTTGCTACAAGAAGGAATCACTAGAAGGATGCAAATTTGTAAAATAAAGCAATGAATAAACAACAGGCTGGAAAGGAAATTTGGCTGGATGTGTTGATCAGAGATGTAGACGTGAAAATGTGTTCTAAGTCGTTTTCTGACAAGTCAGGTACTGATATATGACATAATTTATATTTTTTAAAAACCAGATGCTTATTTAACTTTAAGGCTAACGTTCAGTATGGTTACACTGAAATGTGTGTATTACTGCTCATAATTGTATTACTAGCATTGTATTAGAATCCTACTATACCTACTGGTTTTTGGAAGTGTCACTGGCTTCTCCTCTCTTCACCTCCCATCCTGCCATTCCTCCCTAAGGCCCTATTAAATATAAACTTCCCAGATTCTTTTTTGTGACTTTTTATGGTCTGAAAGTAAGTTATCTGATTGGTGATGAAAATTCAGAACAACATAGCCCAAACACCCAGGGAATCAGAGTTCTGCCAAGCACTTATGAACTAAGAAAAATATACTCTCTTGCACATGTGGAATGTTGGGGGGGAAACCGTGCAGCTCACTAGGTGTTAGAACAACAGTGCAAGAGTATCCAGTGGTGACATGCATAAAGGCATGACCTCCCTGAGAGCTCCAGGGATTTAGAGACGAAATCTTAGACTGCTGTGAAAGTCAATGATGCTGTTTCTTTAGGAAAGAATGGAAATTGTATGGGTTTAAGGTAAAGACAGCAAATCTACTGATAACACTGCCATGGTTGAGTGTTCCTACTGAAAATTTCTATCAACACTATGGCTCTAAAGAGTTCATTCTGGAAACCAAGAACAGTGAAATGCCAACTAAAGACCCAACTTCTCCAAACATTCATTAAACAGATTTTATTTTTCTTGTTGATGGGCGCTTAGAGCTAGGAGTGCTTTGGCAAAGAGCAAACCTTGATTTTAAAGACAATCTGTTGGCAAATGACAACAGAACAAATTCACGTTTTAAAATTTATTATGCAAAGAGAAAAACAAACCAATAAACACATATCTAGTATGGCCTAAAGTGCATATATGTTTATTCTTATCTCAGATATCTTCAACCTTCACATTTTCCATTGGGTACAATCAGAACCAATGTTTAAAATCATGACTGCTAGGTCCTATAAGATTCCTAACATTATAGATGTTATGCCATTATGAAACCTGTTAGAATGCTAAAAGTAGCAAGATGAACTAAAACTTTTTAAAGATAAATTTAAATTACAGAGACAGAAAAGTAAAGAGCTTTTCGTTCCTCCTGAGCTAATCAGGAAAATCAATTAACCAAAATTCCTCATTGCCAGAACACTCTATACAAATTTGTGCTATATTAACTTGGGTTTTACTTCACTTGGATTGTTTGTCGCCTGCCAATGATATTTCCTGAACAATGTTCAAGTGTAGCAATCACCATTGATAGAATTCACTCATTGAGGCCTCCTCCCTCTGGCATGTGGGAGGTTCTTGTCGGCACAAAGCTTCTAAAATTATGATCCTGACCATGAGGACGGCTTTCTAGGCCGTGGGCTAAGTGCATATATTTTCATTAATTTCAGGTATATATGTGGTAAAATTTAGAACACAGGGAATAAAATTAAGGAATTAACATGTACTGTGCATGCTAATTAGATTGCTTTTAAAGGGTATACCATAGGAAATCTATCATTAATATTACGATAATATTTTAACTTAACTAAAATTAGTATTTTAATTATTCACCATTTTCTTCTAGCTACAACGTTCTCACTTTTATATTTCTTTCTTAGCTAATAAGAAAAGATGAACTGATCTTAATCCTGATTGAATATTTTGAAATGTTTAAAGTTTAATTTAAGAAAAGATACTTTCCCACTCTTCAAAAGCATTCCTTCTTTGCTTTTTAGCTTACACATATATGCATAAAGGTTAGACTGTCAACCCCTAATACTGTGTTTTGTATTGTTGGTGATGGTAAATATTTTCCTGTAATCCCTTTTAAACATTTTGCTCTGTAAGTAATAAACTGAAGAATATCAATCCATTTGCCTGGCATTAAAATGAGACTTCACTCCCTTATTGAGGAAGTACAAGTTTTGGATTTCATTTACAAAAGGCATATATGGACTACTTTCCCAAATATCTAATAAAATTTTCAAAGACAGAATAATTTTAATAAACTGTGTCTCAAAACATTTGGGTAAAATTGTAATCCTATAAAGAATGAATACTTTTTTTAATGTACAGCCAATACTTACCTAATGAAGTTATATACAGTACAATAGAATTTTAATGTAGGAAGAAACATTAGTGATTATTTATGCTAGTTTCTTGTTCCAATTAACATACTTTTAAGAAACTTCTTTCTAGAAAATTGAAGAACAGAGAATTGCTAGCACATTTTCAGTAATTTTATTCTTTTCATGATTAAGAAAAATATTGTTTCGTAACACATGATTATTTTAGAAAAGTTATGAGAGAAAAAAGAACAAATAACAGTTTCTAAAGTATTCATTATTAAATATATTACGTAATAGAGTTACACATTTCGTTTCTACTTTTATTTTTCTTTACATATGTATTTTTATTTTATAAATTAAGATTCTACAAATAATTTTTTCTGATTTTTTCCACTAAATTTAGAGCGTGCAAGTTCCAAATCAATAAATATTTCTTGAAAAATAATTTAATGGCTACATAGTTTAATAATAATATTAAAAATACAATGTTAAAGAGGTTTGAGTTGAAGTTTTTGTATTAATTTTAAGGCAATAAATTAGCAAAGTGTTAGCAGTAAAAAAAAATTATAAAATATATGCCTTTGCATCAAAGCTTTTCCATTCACTATTTGAGTACACTTACATTTCAGTCTTCTCAGTGCATTTCTCAAAGGCTAATTCCTTGAATGATGCTTATAAATAGCCTTTTTTATACTAGTTTAAATCTCTCTCTGGTATCTTTTCCCTTCACAACAAATATACCAAAATATTATCTCTAGTTAAACATCAATAACTAATTCAGTATAGTCAATATATCATAATACTTAATGAGTAGATAACTCTGGTTTTAGAAATAGCCTTTGGAGATAAATGCAGAAAGGAAAATAAACAAATAAACAAACATTATGTTTAGTGAGATTTATCAGTGTTGAAGGTTCCCCTGAACCATGGGTATGAACGTGTGGCTTTGGGAGGTATGTTTCAATTCGGCAAAGCAGGTGACCTGATAATTGTGACTAATGTCACAACATGTGGTTAGCACATGTGAAAATGAGATCATAAAGCACAATTTCTAAGATCTTTTAAAAATAACTTTTGTGATGGGAAGTTCAAAGCTATTCTTGAGTCTGGAGATATTAAACAGTTTATTAAATAGATATTAAAGTGTTTCTAAAACTTTAAGAAATAAAGATACTTTTCTATAAATCTCGTCTCGTATTAAGGTTAATGTTATGTATCCATGTTACCTCTTGGCATGTTGAGGTCAATTCCCAGTTATCTATCCAAAATGATAATATAGTGTATCAAACTCATCATCCTTCCTGTTCTGAATTCTCTGATAATGAGGATAGTTTGCAAAAGAGCCATAGTCACCCTTAGTGCCTTAGAGAAAGGATCTATTCAAAATCAATGTAAACCTCAAATCACTCAAAAGATCATTTTAGCAAGCTTTTTCAATATCTTCCTTTACAGCATCCTCTACCAGTTCTGCTAAAAGTAGAAACATTGATTGATGTCTTTTATCTTCTTCACCCTCCACTGTCATCCTCTAGCAGAGATTCTAGAGAGAGAAGAAATGCCCTAGAGTCAGGTTGTTTGAGGGAAATGAAGTCAAAGACTTGAATTATATCCACAAACTTGATAATCAATCTATGAAGTATTGAAAGTTGACTGTACAGGAGAAGTACAGTAGATAAATGATAAATGTTACAGTTTATAAGTTGAAGAAGTTAAAATATTGAAGATAATAGGCACACTATTTGGTGGTACACATAACAAACCTTGGAACCATGAAGTTGTTGGTTTTGTTTTTGTTTTTGAATAGAATGGAGATTCCAAAAATTCCCAAGTTAGAGTACCCTCAATGACTTGTTTGGGAAATTTAAATTTACAAATATATGTAGATTAAAAGTAGAAAAGATTGATTGTCTTCTGTGCATACAGGTCTTTCATGTACATAACTGAAGTACACATAGGAGCGAGAGTTGAGAACTCAGCTGTGCACAACCCCAAGAGGAAATCATCTGCCAAGCACACGTTCTGCCTGTTGGTGCTGATAACTGCTACAGTTGAATTCATAGTGAAATGATCTACACTAACCATTAACAAGGCCATTTCCAGACATTGTATAAATAGTCAGCTTCAACGTGGCATACTTTACAAAATTCTCTTTTCAGTTTCCTGAAAAGCCATCTGAATTTCTTTCTTTGAACCTGCATTGTTTTTGTCCCCTACAAATATTGTCAACTTTAGAGAGGAGTACACAACCAAAAATTGTTATAACAATTAAATTGAAAATCAAGAAATCTAAATGAAAAGATTTGCCTCTTTAGAGTAAATATAGGCACTTCAAAATGATTAAGTAGGAAAAGAGAATGGCTATATTTTTTTTTCAGTGAAGTGAGAGAAGCCAAGACACATAGGTAAATTTTAAAGAGGTTCTTATTCCACATCCATTAAACAGATATTTATTGTGCCAGGAACTGGATGCTTATTTGCAATCCTCAAAATATGCAGTGGAATAGAGAAAGAAGAACAAAATTGCCCATTTTTGACAGTACCTACTTTATGCACAACATTATACTAGGCACTTTGCAAAGAAAATGGTAAAGGAAGGAATGAAGATAAATACATCAGACCTCTGGTTATAGCCTTTGAGCAGATCTAATCTAATTGGAGAATTGAATATGCATGTGATAGTGTAAGCAAAACAGATTAAGTAGATTAATAAGGAGTACTAATATATTATAATGATATGTTAGTACTCTGCTTCTTATTAGTCTCCTACTTAATCTACTCTGTTTAAAGTAACAGTATAGTACAGTGGAAAGAATGTTAGTTTGTGTTTTCCATTCCTGGCTCTGTTACAAACATTTGGACTGACTATGGGCCAATCGCTTAATAACAAGAATAATAGCTACCACTGATTTGATTGCCTGAGTGCTTTACATACATTGTTCCTTTCGATCCTCACATCTTCCCCATGATGTTGATATCGTTCTGAAATAAAGTGACTGTACGACTAGTTTGTTAGGGATAGCCCTGCTTTAGCCCTATTGTCTCAGCATATGTATTACCCTTTTTACCCTCAAGAGTGACCCTGTTTGGATGATATATTAAATTGTCTCCATGTGATGAGAAATTTGATAGTCACAATCGAGCAAGTAGTAGAGGCAGATTTGATCCAAGGCTGTTGATGGCCAAAACCCATACACATAACTCTATATGTTCCCTCTGGTTAAATAGTTGCACTGCTTCTTTGTGTATAAATAAAATTAAGCCATTAAAGTAAATGATCTCCAGGATTCCTTCCATCTCTAAACTCTAAGACTCTAACTACAAAGAGACAAATATATGGGCTCGTGATACTGGGATGCAAACTTTACACCAGGATTAGTAAACAGAATTGGGAGACAATAAAGGAAAAAAGGGGAGACAGAATGGAAGATTTAACACATTACCTAATTCAAATATCAGGATAGCTCTGAATGCTTAAAAAGGCAGCCTCTTCTAGCAATGTGCCCAGCAAACCGATAACCTTTGACGTAAATTAAGGGGAGCTGTATCTTTCCATATCTTTCTGTGTGAAGAGCTTGAAATGATGTGTCATTTTGGTCCTTATATTTTGAAAATACTTGACTATTATTTCAGGTAGCTCACATTTACTTAAGTCAAATTCTAGTTCATAATATAGTAAGATCTTCATTCAAATTCTTTGTTTTGTGAGTATGACTGCTTACAAAGAATTGTTTGGCTCTCCTGTGATTTTGAGGTGCATTTCAGATTTATATTCTCCCAGATGATTATATTTTCTGGAGAAAGTTGATGCATTCCTGCCAGCTTTGACTTCTCATATTTCCTGCTTTACCCTCATCTTATTGGGTGCTTGCCATCAATATTAAATTATCTTAATCCCAATTTTTCCACCTATTGCTGCTTTTGCAGTTGGCGCTGATTCCTACGCCCCTTGAAAGGTACTTGTGTGGCAAAAGATTGAAAAAAATTGGCAGTTGCTGTCAGGGTTAATGTAGAAAAATAAATCTCTTATATTGCCAGTTTGGATTTACTTTTCATTTTTAATGGCCCCAACAGATGTTGGAGGAATCCTCCACTTCCTGCACACTTCCATTTTTACAGCTGGTGCTGCTTGACTGGTTCTTGACTTTGGGGGAGCAGTTCCTGGGTGTTTACATAGTGATTTACAGGTGCCCTCCCACTGGGGACTCTGACCATCCTCTCGCTTCGTTTCATGAGTTTGCCCGAAACTGACTGACGTCACTATGACCCAGTCTCTCACCAGGATTCTCTGTCTCAGTATTTCCTAGCAATTGATTCTTTCCTCATTGCGTGGCATTTGAAATGTTTGGACTGTTAGGTAAAAAGCATAAAGAGGAGGAAGTACAAATTACAGGTGAGTTTCAACTTAGCATATCAAGCAGTCTATCTTTTTTGGTACCTGCTCGGTATCCTTTCCTTATCTTTTCAGAGATGCTCAAGGCAATTCACATTTGGGTGGTTCATTTCTTTAGAACTTTTTCTTTTCTTTTCTTTTTTGAGATATTAGTCTCAGTGGCACTAGTTTCACCAATCCTATTGGTTTCCTAGGGCTGTTGTAACAAAGTACCACAAACTGGTGGCTTAAAACAACAGCAACTTCATGTCTCACAGTTCTGGAGGCCAGAAGTCTGAAATTAAGACATCACCAGGACCATGGTCTCTTTGAAATCCTTCCTTTGCCTCTTCTAGTTTCTGGTGGATTGCTAACAATCTTTGACATTCCTTGCCTTGCAACTGCATAACTCAAATCTCTGCCTCTGTTTTCCCATGACATTCTCCCTGTGTGTCTTCACATAGTCTCCCAAGCTGTGTGTCTGTCTCTGTGTCCAAATTTCCCACTTTTATAAGGACATTAGTCATAGTGGATCAGGACTCATTTTAACTCGATTACATGTATAAGGACCCTATTTCCAAATGAGGTCACATTCTGAGCTACAAATAAGGTATGTTAGGACTTCAATGTACCTTATTCGGGGGACCCAATTCAACTCATAACACCAGCTAAGAACACGTGTTTCCAAAGGAAATGTTGACTGTGTTTAGCACTTGGGAGATCCTGCAAGGGCGAAAGTGCTGCTCATGGCTGCTATCTGTCTGTGACTTCTCTGCACTGTTCACTTGACATTTTGGTTTGAGTGTTCCCATAGAAAAGGCAGAGTCAGAGGCAAGACACTGACCAAAAAGCATTTGCTTAAGCCTCTAGTTCTTACAGTAGCCTTTATAAGTAGCTCTTTCATGTACTATATAAAGTTTGTTTGGTAAATATTCTGACTTGAGAAAAGAAAAACTTATGCTATCCAGCATTGTGAGAAAGAAAATTATCAAGTATCAGTAACGTCAGCCATGGTTTTATTTTCCTTCCCAAATTTTATTATTTAGACATGTATCAAAGTTGCCGAGGATACCAAAGAAGTTTATCAGCCCACAATTTTAAAGCCTTGTTCCAGTAATCAATTAAGTCATTTTAGACGATTTTGAATTATACTAGGGAGGGAAAAAAAGAGAGAACAGACTTAGAATAGAAAAAGCCATTTCAAGCCAGAACTAATGGAGTATTTGCCTAAGAACCCTTCAAAGTTCTTTTCTGATGACAAATAATTTATGATTGTCATTGTCACCTCTGTTAACTTTTTTTATTTTCTTTTGGAAAATTGAAGAAAATAAAATATTTACTCAACCAGATATCTTAGATCATTTAAATACCAATAATGGGGCAATGCTTTTATCTGAATGTATCTTTAATAAAAATTACGGATAGCTATCAATGAATAAAGTATTCTTGAGATTAGTAATAAAATTAAAATGTTTTAATATAAAAAAGAATTACATTTACAGATCCTCTATTGCTAATAAATCAGTTCTAACCCTATGATGGATCCAAATCATCGCTATTGGAAGTGCCTTTTTAAAAGTAATTATGCCAAACATGGAAGGTATACAAAATAATTTGTCACATATTCTATATTAAGCCAAATCCTTGCAGTTCTCAAGCAATTCTCCAGTGTGTTGATTTGATTAAAAAAAAAAAAAAAAAGTTGATTCAGGAAACTGTAGAGAAAAAAAAAACAGTTAAGCCAGTTGCTCAGACAAAACCAGTAATTATGTGCCTAAATTATTTTGCCTCCTAATTCATTTGCTTTGACATCACACAGACCTCGTCTTATTCACATATGGTAGCTGGTACAAGATCACAAAAGTATTACACAGTGAGTTACCAAACAAGTTACATTGGGCAAATCTGATGAAATCAGTATTCTACGGGCAGGACTTACGAAGATTGTGTCTTGGAGTTCATGATGAAATCTTTATAGCAGTATTAAAGAAAGAGAAACCTATTGGGGAGGAAACTAAAATTGATAACCACCTGCATGCTCTTCCGGGGCCACCGTGGAAAGTCCTTGCCGTCCCCCTGAGACAAGAGGAAAGTCATCATTAGGCTCCCTGGAGTAATTCAACCACGCAGATGACTATGCTTCTACTTGGAAACAGTTTGACAGTATGCAAGTGAAAAATACTCTAAGAATTTTATTTTAAAAATTTCAGGACATTTAAACACACGGGTTTTGATTTTTTTCTTTTCGTTGATTTTTCATGGAGTTGATGGAGATAAAAAGATCAGCCTGGCAGCTTGCTGGCATGGAACTGGAGTGTTTAGGGTTTGTTTTGCCTTTTTGCAAGATTGGTCCACAAGAACTTTAAAAGGAGAAAAAGACGATGCAAATTAAATACGTTAGAAACGTATGTCCCATCTGTTTTTATTTCATTTTTAGAATAAGGTTTTCATACCTTCTTTTATTTTTGTATTCTATGATACCACACTATAATGTTGGCCACCTCAGAGACAAACTAAATTAGCTATCCTGACCATATGGAAAGGAAAAGCTTTACCAGCTAAAGAAACAAATTTAACTCAGGCAAAAAGGACTATGTATTTTAGAGTTAAAAAAAAAAATGCTGCTAAGTACATAGTAGGGGAATGTAACCCACCTGCATAAGTAAAATTTGAAAAACAATTTGGGTATTCCAAAATAGCTGTCTCTTTTCCTGGCGTCATTCAGGAATCACCCATATTTGAAACATACTTCTGTTGTAGGCTATCATCTGGATTTATTTGTAAGTAAACTCATAATCAAGGGCTTGAAGACCCCTTGGAAGGTCATCTACTCCTTCCCTCTGTCTCCAAGCAGAATTAAACCTAACCTGTCTAGATATACTTTATCCCATTATTAAAAAAAAGCTTCCAAACACTTCAGAGAAGAAAACTTTTCCCTTACTGTCTATTCTTTGGAAAATTGAATAAGACATACCTTCATAGAAAAAGAGTTTATTTCATTCTACAAATGCCAATAGTGTAAAGCATTTGATAGAAGCCCTAGGCTACCATTTTATTTTACCTGGAGAGAAGCTTCTCATAAATTCCCGATACAAAATTGATGGCTGCTTCAGAAATCTCCCAATCTTGGGTTTTTATATAAACCACAGTGAGGGAATAGAGCTGGCAGAGGTCAAGTATGTGTTTTCTAACCACACAGAGGAGAGCAGTGTCTGTGTGATCCAGGACTACTTCAGATTGACATGTGCAGTTATTTACAATGATTGAGAACATCAGGTTTTATGCACAACCTGCGAAGACAAGATAAAAAGATTGGTAGAGAAGCTTTAGCTAAAAGAGAGTCAATCGAAGTGTTTGCTGTCGCCTGACTGTAACTCTCAGCATGGCCGAGCTGGGGCCACTCGACTTTTAGAGCACTGAAGTTAAAATTCACTTTATTTTATCAAAATAATAGCCAAACTTATAAATGAAGGCATATGTTTTGAGAATTTTTCTATAGACATTGGAATGGCTTTTTTTCTGGACACTCCTACCAGCAAGCATTTCACCAAAATGCACACTGATTACTAAAATTACCTGAATGTATTCAAGATGTGTCTCCATATTTTTCTGTACTAAGGGAGGTGGAATTACTGTAATAGTTCCCTTCCTCAAATCATGGGACACTCAGTGTAAGCACTATCTAGCCTGCAAGATAACTTTTCAACTCTCAGACTCCACACTCGTAGAATATAGCTTTGAAGTGGCCTATCGTTCTCCTAAACTAAAGCCACTAATTTACACCAGATGAAATAGACTAATCAAGCAAAAGTAATTTTAGTTTAGAGAATATGAAGTCTTTAGGTACATATTGACCAAGTTTCTTAGGTTTTCCAATTAATTCTGGTATTAATGTTAAGATACCAGAGGAAACAGAACTATAAGCACTAGATAAAGGACCATCTCAGGCCCAGCGGTGTCTGTGACAGTGGAACATGGTGTCAATACTTTGAACTACATAAATAAATACTTCCTCTCTGTTGTTTCTTGGGACTTCTTAATGTTCATATTCAACTCTAATCATTGTCATAGTCTAATTTATGGCTAAGCATAAAAAATAATGGTTTCCTTAAAACATACATGATGTCATCCATATTATCGATGAAGAGAGGAAATTCAGATGAATTCCATTTGAGGTGTATTACAACCTGAAACCACTCAGCCACCAACACAGAGTTGATAGATCATCTGAGTATTGTCAGGTGGGATTTTATTAAGTAGATCAAAAAATGGCCGTGGGTTTCTACAAGGAAGAGGATTGTTAAAAATCTAAAGAGATGTGGCTGAATGTGCTATGTTTATCCACTCTGATCCAAAAATGAGCTATATATCAAAAATATTTTTCTTTTTACACTTAGAGCTTCTTTTTCAGTTAAGGAATGAACTTTTTGCAAAACCTATTGAAAGAAAAAAAGAGAAAGCACAACTTGTCTTAGAGTAAAAGGAGGAAAAGAAATCAGTTCTTACTGAAGACCTATGTTCAAGAAGTTCTCTTAAATAAACAGTAAGACTTGTCTTCGGGTAACATAAAAGTAATATATTTGGAAGAAATAGACTAGATTTAGTCCTTTGTAATATTTATTTATTTTTCTGTAAGTCCAAAAAGACCATCAGTAAAAAAAAAAAAAAAATTCTGGAAAGACATCTTGTGCAGGCATTCATCTTTGTTCAAAATGGCCAAGTCAGCTATAATTTTGCACAGAGGGTATCTGTTTCAGAGCAAAAGTCCATATATAACAACCTCACTACTTTGCCATATAATATTTGTATCAGAAATAGTTACAAAACATTAATCAATAGGAAAAAACAAGATGAAAAAGGGGTAACATAGGAATTACACTTTTTTGTATAGTAGAATTTTGCTGATTTCGCTAGGGGAATTTAGGAACATCAACAAATATTGAATGAATGTAATTTTTACTTAAATGTTCTTGACGCCCACTAATAGGTGGCGATGATTTTGTACAATTAAACAGAATCTAGGAGTCCCAACTTAGGAATTTCCTTCACGTTTGTCATTAGATCTTATCTTTGATGAGTGAATACTTAAAAAGTTTCAAGGCTGGCTGATGGTAATATTGATAATGATATCGATAAAATACTGATTATTGAGTACCTATTATGGGCCAGGTTCTGTTCTCTGCTCTTTGCATTTATTAATCCATGGAATTCATAAAATAAGTTGACATTTTATTATCATCACCTTTTCACGGATGAAAAACTTGACACACAGACTTGCCTAAGCTCATACAGCTAGTACACTACTAATTACCAGGTATGAACCAGACATTGTGCTAGGCCATGGGAATAAAAAAGAAGAATAGAATGTAGTATTGAATCTTTCCAATATTAAAAAAAAAAAAAAAAAACCTACTAATTCTTATCATAAAAAGTGGGAAAAATTTGGGGTTCTTGACTGCCACTCCATTCCCTTGCCCCTACCCTTATCATGGAGGTGAGAATACACACACACATACACACACAGTAATAAATAGATATTCAGAAGGGCTCTTAAACAGCCCCACTTAAATGCCTTAAAGATTAGCTAATACTTTCCCTTTTCTTTCAAAAATGTACTAACTGATATCAACACTACTCTAAATCCTCACAGCTAATATTCCACTTTCTGATATGCCTGTACTATTTTGTACCTAACAGTTGAGTAGGGTATGAAGAAAACTTTTCATTTTTTTCCAAAACTATTTACATTATTTTTATGTATAGAAATACATAATTTAATTCAATATTACATGAACTGGGGGCCGGCCCGGTGGCATAGTGGTTGGGTCACGCCCTCCACTTCAGTGGCCCAGGGTTCACATCTTCAGATCCTGGGCACAGACCTGCACACTGCTTATCAAGCCATGCTGTAGCAGGCATCCCACATGTAAAGTAGAGGAAGAGGGTCACAGATTTGGCCCAAGACCAATCTTCCTCAGCAAAAAGAGGAGGATTGGCAACAGATGTTAGCTCAGGGCTAATCTTCCTCACACACACAAAAATATATATATTACATGAACTGATGACACAAGAATGTTCAAAGAAAGGAAGCTTTTGTTTGTATAAAAACCGAGGGTGAGTGGTTTGGGAAGACTTGATAAATGAGTTGCTAAATGAAGTCCTTCCAAATTAGGTATGGGCAAGACAACTGTAAAAAGTTGAAAAAAAGCTTAAAAATCCAGAGGGATTCTGCACTTAGTTTATTTTGCATGTACTGCTGAATTAGCACTCTAAAGAAACAAAAAATAGAAATTCTACTTGATGTATCACAGATAGATTATGGAAGAAAGATAACATGAAACCCCAAATTTTGACCCTCATACAAAAGAAGGCTTGACCTTACATTAAAATATTGGCACATATATATGTATGTGTATTTGTTTTAAATTTAATAGGTTTAGGTAGGTATTATGTATGTATGATTCTATAATAATTCTTCACTTAACTTTTTAAATTACTCATTAAGTATTGGTCCTAATTGCTTAAGATAAGAATATTTCTATGATGATTAGGTCTAAATTATAGACTTACTCTGTCAATTCGTAATTTAATCATATATTCAATATACGGTAAAAACAATCAGAATTTTCACAAAGCCCAGTGCCATTTGGAGAAAATCTTTAAAGGTTTAATTTGATTATGTTATAGTGAAATATAAACATCTGTATGAACACTTTTAAACCTTCGGTTCCTTTTAAGACGTGCCAAATGGAGAATTTACCCTTTTTTTTTTTTTTTACATTTGGCAAACTAGTAGTTTAGAGGACTTCAGGCTAGGTAGTCCTTTAAAAGGATCTGAATAGACTGAGAAATTTTCACATATGGCTCACGAATTTCAGTTTTTAAAAGCAACATCTTGAAATCTGTATTTTCCTGCTTTTTTTACCAAGACATTACTCATTTTCACAAATTGTGTTCAGTATATGTTTTTGAAACACAAAAATGGCATGATGCTGTATCTGGTGCATTTACTAATAAGCCCAGGTCTGCACCAGATGGGCAGGTGAAAATGTGATTATGAGGTGTGTGGAGATGGCTCCATTTCTATAATACATGACTCTCCAGGTTACTTGTGCGTCTGTTATGTTCATGAATTCACTTTACTGTTATCCTTAGAGGTACTTAAAAAGGCAGTCTTAGATCACAAATGGTCCCTAGAAGAGGAGAAGTTCCCTCTTTTAACATAATCACAATAAATGGTTCTCCTTGTTTCATAACAATCAAATAAATAGGAAGATGTCAGCATTTTTTCCCTAGCAAGTTTAGAAGTTTGATGCTGAAATATTAGACTGTACATATAGAGCAAAACTAAAGTGAGTTTGCTATTTAGTAGGTAGATGCAAATTGAGTCATAGGTTCTACCATGCTGCATCATTCTTTTGGGAATAATGCATGGGGCAGACAAAGGGAAACCCCATCCGGGTGGTTGAATTCCCCACGTATTCGTTTGGGCTGAAACTTTCAAATGTCAGGTGCCTGGAGAGCTCATTTAATGAAAGGGTTATTTCTGCCAACCAGTCAGTAGTTGATATTTTTTTTTCACCAGAAGTTGTGAAATATTATTTATGTATGTAGAAGACAGGGGCTTCCTACTGTTGTTGTTTATTTGTGGGTTTGGGTGTTTCCTTCTTTCCAGAAAGCAAGTTTTCCATAAAAGCAACTTTGCAACAGCCCTACTTCTTTTGTTTGGTACCTCAGGCAAAAAGCTTTTCATTGCTTTGAAATGATTTTCATTTAAAAACAGGGAGCTCAGATGAACCAGTTCTTTATTGAAAATACAAAAAAAAAAAAGAGAGAGAGGCAGTAAGGTATCCTTGGTTAACTTTTTAGTTATTTAAAAGTAGCTTGTTGAAGATTGAATATTTCTATGTTTCACTAGAGCCTTTAAATATAAAAGAGATATGAGACTATATCTGACACCATCAGGCATATTATATTAAAATTTATGAACAACTTCATCAAAAACCACTTTCCCTCTCCTGCATAGAGACAGATTTGTTCTGACATAAACGTTACATGGCTGGTTGCAGCCTCAGATTAATGCGAAGACCCTGGCGATTCCTTTTAGACGTTATTTTATGAAATAATACCTGTCAGCTGCTGCCTGATCCTAGAAAAGGGGGCAGGTTTTCCAGGTCATCTTGCCATCTGTCAGCTAAAGCTCATCTGTCCCTCCACATTACCACCTGATCTGTGCTAACAGGCCTCACAGGGAGGCCTGCTTCATTGGCCCAGTGGGAACCCGGGAAAGAGACTGTGTGAGGACATCACCTGTGATGCTGAGATTTAATTATCGCTGAAGTGATGAAGATGTGCACGCAGATTGAAATGCTTTTGAATAAATTCATGGAGCAGGATATGCTGTGCCCCTCTCTCTGCTTCCCCCTCCCTCTACTTCTTCCCTCTTTACCCCTAGCCCTCAGCCAAGGATGCTCACATGTTCCAACAAAAGCTTTCAGATTCACCCTTAGCTACTTGCAAGTACACCCTTGGAAAACACACACACACACTCACGCATAGGCACACAGGCACACACACACAAACACAACTAAATATGCCCGCTAAACTATCAACCTACAGTGAAAGAACAAACCATGTAGTTGGGAGAAAATTTGCCTCAGCTTTTTACAGCAAACCTGATTATTTTCTGCCAAAGTTCCTTGTTATCAAATTTTAAAGCTGTATTGATTGTTGCTGGCTTGAAAATCAGATGTCATTGTGGGGCCAGCTTTTTACCTACGGTTTGACTCAGTCTGTGGTAACACCAGCACAGAGTTACCTGGGGTCTCCTGTGGAGAGTTAATGTGAGGGTTCGCAGTGGAGGTGGAAGTGTGGTAGAACACAAAAGGTAAAGAAGGACATAGAAAGCCCCTGGAAACCTCTGGGGCTGTGGGTTCCCTCACACTCTGAATCAATACCCTGCACAAAAGTTATTACAGGTCCAGGCCTTTTTGCCTTCAAAGCTGCTTAGGCAGCATGTGGCATTAATTCCCTCTTGTACAAAAATGTAGTTGATAATCACCTGGCTGAGGAAAGGATTTAGGGCTAGAACAGCAGATTTCCTCACAGATTACAGAATAAAACCTAGTTTTTTGGGATAAATCAGGATAATTAACTAGTGAAATACGTTACCCTCGTTGATTCATGCCCATGTGATACCTTTGTCAGACGCCACCACAGAGAAACATTTATGCCATTACTTGAGGCGAGATCTGATTTCTACCCTGTTCTAAAACATGCTATGCTGCACAATACAAGTTTTTATTTTCTTGGTTTTGGGGAACCTGCCTTCAGTCTGGAGGCCAGTTATTAAGCAAGCACTTAATTCCATTGACTCCTAATTATAAAGTTACAAAAGCAAATGATACACTACAACTAGTCCCCTTTCTTGCCACCTTATGAGCTCGATAGCATGGCCCCGAACCACCATTGACCACATGGCTGTCAGAGGTTACACAATTTCCTTCCCACCATCACCTGCAGAACAGGATACCCCTTTCCCTGAGAAGGAAGATTTGGAACAGTCAATGAAGGCCCAAGTGTTTTTCCAGCACACCAGTAAACTGAAATTGTATATTTTCTTTTTCTTTTTTAAGGGAAATCATGAGCAAACAATGCCTTAATTCACATTTCAAAAATAATTACTACAGATTCAAGACATTTATCATGTTGTCATTGGAACCTGGGAAAGGTTATTCTTGTGGTACTTCAGGTCACAAACAAGAATGTATTATTAGAAACTAACACACAGGCTATCCAAGAGATTCCTGGGGGAAAAATAGAGGTCCATTGGCTTCAAAAAAAGATGACAGGAATGAATTAGGTAACAGGGGCCCACAGAAACTTCTCAGGCTCTGAGTGGTAAGTTTCCAATGTTAACTCCTATTCATTACATTATGTAGCTCTTATGAGAACATGCAGGGAAAGTACCAATAGTCACTATTGTATTTTTCCTAATACTTCCTACTTTTATTCTCTGTGATGGTATGGATTTTTATGAAGCTGCCATTTTCCAATAATTCCAAAGAAAATTTAAATATAAAAAATATATAATATAAATATAAAAATATTTAAACAGAAATATTATTCTGCCAAGTCTTTTGCCAATTGGTCCACATTGTCAACCTTTTTTATTTTCGAAAATATATATTGAAATGATAATTTCTGGAAGAATTATTGGATATTGTATATTTTGTCAACTAATGTATTATTTATAGATTTAAAACATTATATAGTCTATTGAGAGTTACTTCTGGCCTATATTTTGTGAATATGCATTTAGAAATGCAAGTATATGTAATGAGTATATCCCAACAATACAGATCCTTTCATTCACAGTGATGCTTACACATATACTCTACTTGTAGAAGACAAATGAGACTTTTTTTTTGGATGAGGGTGGTTGTTTCAGCAGCTTGAGGTAATGCCATGAAATCAGCAAGTTTCGTGGAGATGGATGAAGTTTTAAAGAAACATAAATAGAAAACTAATGAACATGCTGAGAGTTTTTTGTTGTTTTGGCTTTGAGGGGATATAGGAAAAATTCTCTACAGCATGTATGGCTCCTTGATATGATTTTGACCTCAGGGTGACTGGTCTAGTTTTCAACAAAAGTCATTATCTTTTGAGAATTGTTCAGTAATCAGTGAGAAAATGTCATATTCTTAAGCTAACTCATTGGAGGTTCATGTCCCAAGATAGAAATCTTGACAGATAAATGTTCTTAAAAGCTCATGGTCAGACTTAAAAATATAGGGAATTTGTTATGTATATATACGTATTGAAGATGAATAAGGAAAAAAATGGGTTTTTTTCTGGACACATCTTAGTTTTTTTCCCCTCTTTTACAAAATACATTATAACATTTCTATACTTACTCCCAAAGAGATTATTTAACATATATTTCATTCTAAAAGTCTCTGTTCTTGTTTTCAGTTTTGGATTTGTGAAATTAACAAATAAAAGTTGAACCTAGACAGCCCAAAAGATCTAGACAGTCAAATTTAGCCTCCTTTCTGCTTTGTCTAGATTATAATATTTAGATTATTTCAGGTACTGACATTTTTAACATTGCATTATATGCACTAAGAGCTAGGACTTATATTACCAATAGTCATTTATCCACTAGGCAGGCATCATTATTAATATTACTAAGAATATGCAATCTATCCATAATTTATCTTTCGAGCTAATTCTCCAGATAATTTACAAAGAATCTTATGTTATCATTTAATTGGTACTTAAAAAATGCAAAGTGAAATTTGGGGGAAGGCCATTAAGGGAGGTGTCTGTCACAGGGTGTCTTCCCAATGGGAATGTAATTGAAACAGAAAGAAACACTTCAAATTACTATTGCCATAAAGCCTGTCTGACTGTAGGAAGAGCAATCCACTGAATATGTCCATGGAGCAAGCATTACTTTCAGTAACCTTTGTCAGTATTAGCATTCTTACGTGCCAGAAGGTGGGGCCCACCAGGGTCATGTCCAACCTGCTTCTATGGTTTAGGACACAGCAAAAATTAACAAGTGTTGTTCTAAAACTCCACCCTTTTCTAAAACAAGGCTATTAATTGTTGATGCATATACAATGATCATTATATGAGCACACAGTACATACTATGACAACTTAATTAGACCTTTGCAAATGGACTTCTTTGCTCATCTGATGTGACAAACACTTAACAACTTCCCTACAACATTAAGCTACGACCTCATTACCATTCTATATAAACTAATAGACTCTTAGAGATGAAAGTAGCCATAAATATACTACTATGAGGCATGGGGACATGTCCAAGGTGACTCGAGAGCTAGTGACAGCCAGGACTAAAACACAAGTGACTCTTTTCTTTGTTGGCAAGTTGGAAAACAATAAGGCTGTAAAACACAAATCCTACACTACAGTTGTGGGCAGGTGGAAAAGTAATGAAGACCGTGGCCAGAATACCCACTCACAGTGCAAGTATGGTTCTCAAGGAACCCTAACTAAATATCATAGATGCCTTATACACACTGTGTGTCACCAACTTCAGATGCACTTTTAATAGTGATAATGATAATGAGAAGGTCTTTCAATCTCCCATATTCCAAATGGTAATTGTTAATGACTAGTATTGTCTTCTACGTACTGAAAACAGTAGAAATAAAAATATGAAAGGAGATTCCCAGATAATGGTAGCCTTATTTCAGATAGGGATCCTTTTTCATCCTACTTAAGGGCTTCTGAAGTACAAAGAATCATCCAATACACTTCAATATAAATTTTGTTTCATGTATTGAAATGGTTGTTATTATGCTTAGAGCTAAGGAGACTGGTAAAGTCCCAGATCATGTGGTAAAATGTATTTTTCAAGCAGAGAGAAATGAGGCAACTTATTGGTCAGCAGAAGTTTTTCCTTGCTATGCATTGTGACAAGGAGAAGATAAAAGATTCCAAGACTCCACACCATATCATATCTTCAAGGAAAAACGAGGTGTGAAAGTGGTCAAAAGTTACCATTTAGGGAGGATAGAGAGAAGAAGGCCGAGAGGGATTGAGAGCAAGAGAGAAAGATTGCTACGTCTTTCCTGAAAGACACTGTCTATCTGGATTACCTACCATCATAGTTTAGCAACAAAGCCAAACAAGAATAATATGAACTCGAAGCACCTAGAGTATATAATGCGAATATAATAATTTTTAAAATGCATAGTTGTTGATAATAAAGGAGCTTAAAATTTATTGAACAACAGTCATTACTATACAAGGACGTACAGGGGGATTAAATCAGACTACAGAGGGGAAAGCCATAAAGAGATGGCATTTCAGCTTGACCTTAAAGAATTGAGTAGGTATTCAATAGTCAGTGAGGTGAAAGAGATTTCAAGTTAAAATCGGGGATCACTCAGTTTGTCAATAAGTTTTCAGCCCCTCTTATGTACCAACACTGACCTACAACTAAGAATTCACTGGTGATCAAAACATAGTCCCTGCCCTCATGATGTTTATGGTCTAAATTGAAAGATAGATATTAAGCAAATAATTAAATATTCACATATTTGCAGAGTGCTGTTCAGGAAAAGTACAAAGTACAATGGGAACACACCAGTAGTTTTCTCCAGAAGGTCTCCTTCCTATATAAAAAGTAAAGGACATACTTAGTGTTAAAGACTGTCTTTAGCAGTATCTAGTCTGGAGGGTCAAAGAAGTTTCTCCTAAGGAAGAGATCTTTAAATTAGGAACAGAGGTATGAGTGGGCATACACCAGTGAAGAGAGAGGCTAAGAGAATTAGACACCCAAGGAGTATCTTGTTTAAAGACCCTGTGACAAGAAAGAGCATGACATGTTTGAAGAACCAAAAAGGTCTGGAAAGAATGGAATGAGGAAAATCGAGCATGGTAAGGCATAAAGCCATGATGTAGGCAGCAATCAGATAATGCAGGTCCCTGTCAGCTGTGCTAAACATGTTTCACTTTTACCTAAGAGCAATGAGGCTCCATTGATGATTTTAGCAAGTAGAGACAAGGTGGATTCATCCTGAAGTGCAAGTCACATAGCAGGGTGAGGATGAAGATGAGCGCTAATCAAAATCTGAACAAGAACACAAAAATTCCAGGGAACACAAGCACTTTTTTGTGTTGTATTAATTGATACTGTAAAACTATTTGTCTTCATCACTTCACTATAGATGCCATCAGCTTCTGAGTAAATTTTACTCTCCTAAAATTTTATCATAAATCAAAGATGCTTCTCTAAGGGTCTCATCAAAAAAGAGGTGAAGTAATGCTGCATTATTTATTTTCTGATTTGCTGAGTCTATTTTAGTCAGCTATGTTTGAGGGCAACAGAAAGAATCTACACATTTATATTGTCATTGCCACTGGGCTTCCATAAAGTTCTTCCATTTTAACAGACTAAAAACATTATCAAGAATATCACCAAAAGTTCATGAACCAAATCATAGGATCTTCTCTGGGACGCGACTGCATTTTCAATAACATACCAAGGAATGTTAACTGATGGCCAGCTTGAATCAGGAACACAGCACCACCTGCTAGGGGTTTTCATAAGCAGTGAGTCCCCCACTCAAGTGGTCCCTAGTGACTAGAGTAACGTACAATTTAATGATGCTGTGACAGACCACGTAAAGGGTCTGATCCAATCAAAATGAGCCTATTTTTTTTTTAGAGTAAACTCCATGTAGATTCTAAAGAAAAAGTGATTTAAGTCATTTTCTTTTTAATCAAAGCTGGCATCTCCAACTTCCTGAATAGTTTCATGAGCTTTTCCTAAGTAAATAAAAATATCCTAGAGTACAACCCATCTATTGGGGTATTTGTTGCTCTGCTAGATATGCATCAAATCCCAAATGGTTACACATATTCAGTCAAGAAGATGAAGCATCCCAATACTCAAATATCCCGAGAGAACCCTGAATTGCATTAACAATTGTGATAGAGTAGTTTCTCTCATGGATATAGCTCTTTGAAGTTTGTAAAGAATGTTTATATGAATTATTTCACGATTTCTCACATCTAACAAGGGAGACAACAAGATATAGTAAGACCTTATGACACACCCAATGTTAGAGAGGGAGGAGGTGGGAGAATTACTGAAATTTCCTTGTCATTTCCTTGAAGGTAAGAGTTCTTGTCCTTCATGTAATTTTCTAACTTTCCAGAGGTGCAAAGAGTAAGAAGCTTGCAGACTACTTTTTTCCAGCTCAAGAACAACCTGTAGATGGAGGAAGGTAGATACAGACTCTTAGCAAGGGAATAAGCTAGGGATCAGATGACATAAAACCCTAGACATAGTATGGACAATTATTCCATCTCAGTAAACAAAGTAGACATGAACGTTATAGATTAATGTGGACAACAATAATAAATAAGAATGATAAATATGTATTTTCAACTTTAATTTCGTAAGATGAATGTGTGAAGAGTACTTAGGATTCTGGTCATTTTTCCTGGGTGGAACATTTTTAATATAATTTGTTAAAATACTCATTAAAAATTGTTCAGTTCCACACATTCTCAACAGAAGATAAAGTTGATATATTAGAGCTACTTCTCTGAAAGTAATTAATATCTTAAAGATATAGGGATCTTATAATTTTATTGATTATTGGCTAGAAATAAAGAAAAAATGCGATAAGACCTTAGAACTTTTTACTCAGAATCTTTTCATTTTTTGCTTAACTTTTTTTTCATAGATAGTAAGTTGTGGCAAAATTAAGAATGCTACAAATCCTAACACTTTAAGCAAAACTGGGCTCTGCAGTGCATTATACCTGGTATGGTGCTGGGTGTCACCAAGGTCAGAAATTTCCACTAAGTTGAAATTTTCCTAACATGTAGGTCTGTCTCACAATGCTTCATCTTCATTTGGAATGCTTATTCCTCTGTAATTATTTGGAATGTGTGCAGATAGTTTCCTATCTTCAATGAATTGATTATAAAAATTCTCAAAAAAAAGCGATGAATTATTTTTCTGATTAGCTAGATGAAAGCTGACAGCTGAGTGTAGCCCATCGTCATCAACTCCTTTCTGCCTTGAAATGTCTGCTTTCCGCCTTGAATACTGATTTCTTAAATAATCTGCCTTTAAAAAGTTTCAAATCATATGGAAAGTCCCGTATATATGAGTCATCTTTATTTCACCCTTCCACGTTGCAGACGTGAGAGCAAGAATCAGATTTCATAGTCCTCAGCCTGAACAGTTAGATTCCACTCTGGACTCAAAAGATGGTGGTTAGGGTGATACTGTTTTGTGATTTATGCAAAGTTAATGTACCCCTCAGTTATGGGTTAAATGTCGTTCATTAAAAAACTCTAAGAGAATTGGACTTTCCTGGGATTTTATTGTCTCATCACTTAAACTAAGCAGTCTAGTTGGGGTTTGGGAAGCTTTCAGTTCTGAGCTTTTCCGGTTGCTAACTCGGCTTGTCGTAAATGCATCCAACCTGTATTTCCATCTGCAGCGTTGTTGATTTCCTCCAGAAAACACTGAGGCACACTCAGTTCATAGGCACAGATGACTGGGTTAAGAACTTCCTCCAAGCATAATGCTGTATATGATTGAATGTAAACGACCAACTCTGATCATCACCCACACAGTGGAATGGAAATAAGAGTTGCTGAATGATCCTGAATTTTCTGGTTCATAAACAAATAGAAAATAACAAAGCTAATATATTGAGTTTTATGTGCAGTTTGGCCATGAGACAAACTTTTTCCCCTTGCAATGTTTAATGAGAAGCATCCCTCTCATTGTACTTCCATTTTAGATTTAAACTTCCCTATCTCAGATAATCAATTGCTTATAATAAATGGAAAAATCCTTAAATTTTTGAAATGGTTTCTGGCATCTGATTACACAGGATTTTTGACCTGGCTAGACAGATAACGTTAACACAGCTTCAATACTAAACAAGTCTGAACATGTGTGCACTTGACTTTTATTAAACTCCTACTGAAGAAACAGATTAATTGGAGGCTGATTCACTGGTGAACAGGCGTTAAAGACAGAAGGACCTTCTCACATTTTGTTCTGTTATCCAGGCTTATGCCATCTCAGGTTGGCAAGGAGATCCCAACTGTAGTGTTTTGAAATATAACTGAAAGAAATCGTAGAATAACAGGTGCAAAAAAAAAAAAAAATGCAAACCACTTATAAAATGTTGATCTGATTCCTTCCTTTTTCTCTTGCCAAATGGCCACCTGATACTTTATGGACTCAGGTACTGCCCAGATAGCATTTCACACAATAATATTATGTGGAGACTGACTACGGAGGCTTGCAGCTGTCGTAATTATTCCTTATACCACTATTACTTTTTGCTTCCTTTTAGAAAATGTTTTTGGAAGAACATGGGTACAAGCTGTGAGGAAACCATTTCAGATAGTCTCAAAGAACATTGAGGCGAAAGAAAATGCCCTTCTTGGCAGCTTTGCTCCTATCTATAAAAGCTGGAGTTTTATCCCTTGGTGTTTCCTTTGCTGTTTAATGGTTTATATCCTGTAAGATAAGCAAGGTGATAAATAAATAAATAAGGAACTAGGAACTAAGTTGCTGGTGAGTTGGAGAAAGGCCCTGTAATGTATTTGTGGAATATATTATGGTTTACAGGGCTTTCCCATGTATTATCTCATTTATAATATCTCTGTGAAATAAGTGTCAGCAGATTTTTACAGCTGGGAAAATTTCCTCTTAAAAAAGTTAAGAGACTTCCTAAAGTAACTCACAGAATAAGTTGGGCAACGAGGACTCCAACTCAGACCATTTGACTCCAGGTCAGCCTGGGCTTTTCTAGGAATGTGACCCCTGGAAGAGCCCTGAATCCTTCTGGGTCTAAATCTTTTCGTCTGTCAAATAAGGACACTGGTGGAAAAATGATCTTTATGTCTCTTTCCAGTTTCAAAGGTGATTTTGAGATTTTAATATAAATCATTAAGAATGATAGAAATAAGCAACAGATTAGTCAACAAATATCTGTTGCACTTGACTCTAGGTGAATGTGACCTCTTCAGACTCTCAAGGTCACCTGTGGCACACCCTCAGGTCTAGTTCATACCATTTGGAGGTTTTGTTGACTGGTTTCATTTTGACAAAGCTCCATTAGTATTATCATCTTCCTCCGTGTAAATACTTCTATGCAAGCCATTAACATAAATGTTGAGATGAATGTAAGGATTTCAGTGTTACATGTTTAAAGTCCCAACTGTTAGAAATTAAACATTACAATGGAAATTTGAATGGGTTACATATGCCATCACATTTCAAGGAGCAAAAGGAAAGAAAACAGTCAATTGGTTAAAAGTGAAGGATGGGAAATTAGAGTGGTGGCTCTCCAGGGGGATTTTGCACCTCACATTATTCTATTTGTAAATAGAACAAAATTGGAGAGGCAGAAAGGAATGATTAGTTATTTACTTGTTTGTTTATCTAGACCCTGTATCTTTCCACCAAAGTTTTGAGACAGCCCATAACATTACTTTTAAAATTTTCATTAAATGCCCTGAGACCACCTGGTGAATATTAGCTACGCATTAAAATATTCAAGTGCCATGCACATCATTATTTTCAATTCACTTCAAACTAAGATATACATTCATGCAGTTGAAATGAACCCACAATAGATACAAGAAGAATAAAATACTAAGTGGAGCACATATTTTCAGTAAATATCTTTAAAAATATGATTGACTATACTTTCTGTCTTTTTGATATATGGACTGATCGTTCAGCTCTTCTTATTTACTTCCTATCCTGGATAACAAATAGTTAACGTGAAATACAATAGATGTGTAGATATACTATATGGATGTTTTTTAGTCTCTGTTACTAGTAGAGGAGTCTAGTAGACTTTTCATTGTGTGCTTTGCAACAGCTGATTGGAGACTTTCTGATTTTTTACTACATTTCAATTCCAATGTAGAATGAAAGTCCAAGAACTAAGTGAACTTTTTCGTATCTCAACATTCCAAGCCTGGTAAAACCGTTCCGCTTGCTAAATGATGTTATAAATATCGAGATTAGTTTCTTCTAAAATTACCAGTGCCAGGTGCATTCCATTTCTCATGTCATATAATATTCTGTCTACCAGTGTTCACAGTTTAAAAGAAGGTTTAAAGAATGTGTAGACAAAAAAAAAAAAAGAAGAAAAGAGTAAAGACATTTAAACATGACAACTGTATCTATACAAGTTACATAGGAGATGCTGAAGAGTAGGATTGATTTTTTTTGGTCTTGTCTTTGTTTTGCCTAGGTGGGGTAGGGTGGATGGAGGTAGGGTTGTATAGTTTTGAATTAGCTATTGTCGTCGTCATAAATAGGTATAAAAGTTTAAATGCATAAATCAGTTGCAAAATCAATGTTATTGTATTTTGTTAGTTGCAATTCCCATGCATAAAATCTCAGTACTCAAGATGTCCCCATAAAATCCTTCACCAAACCTTTGTTTTAAAGTATTCGAAAGGACATCATTCCATGTGGGAATATTACATACAGCCACTGATTCAACAGTAACTGAGAACTTATGTACAAAACATTCTTTACATATTGACAAATATTTCTAAAAAATGAATTGGTATTTTTTGTTGTTGAGTGTTTCATGAATGACCTTTACCTCTGTAGACATATGCAGTTTTCAGTTTTTTGGGTGAGACTTTCAAAATATTTTTTTAGAGTGTTCAATGTTAGCAGTGACATTTTTACAGTGATTTCAGAGTCTTGTAGTTTAGAATATTCTATTTGCTTTATTTCTAATTACTTATACCACCCTCGTTTTAAATACTGTGCAGATGTAATTGACAGTGATGATATACAATATGTATGAAATGAGCTTTTCTCTCTCGGTGGTGTGTGTCATGCAAGACTCCATTGCAATATTTACAGTTAAACTAAACTTTTTAGAAGGAGCAAAATTGCATTTGTTTTGCAGATTTGCTCATCATTAAATGTGAAACATTTCACATTTGTCTTTTTGAGTAATTGGCTTTTTAAAATGATAAGGTGCTCTGAACACTTGTTATGTGGATAGGTCTGACGTTGTATCCCAGAAATCCATATGCCATACAGACAGAACAGAAGAAAGATATTCACAAGCATGTCACAGATTGGACTAAAGCAAGCCAAAAACCCAAGTGCCATGGCATTAACAATAGCACCAGATTTACTGTCACGATCACAATCTGTGCTGCATCACAGACAGAAGGAGAACTTTTGATAGGTAACACCTCAGTGTTTTTTTAATCTTTTTGGCAAATTATCATTTATCATTATATTTTTGCCTGCCATATAATATTATTACAATGATATAAAAATTACAGGATAAGTTTAATAGGCCCCAACAAAAGGACTGACTTATTAGCCAGGCCATGTAGGATTAAGGGGAGAGAGAGAGAGAGAGAATGAAAGGGAGAGAGAGAAGCAGGCAGATATTCTGTTGTTTTATTACAGATCAAACTAAAGTTGGAAAAATAGAAAACAGCTAAGGTACCAGTGACGATTTTAGCTTCTCTGAGTTCACAAAAGGAAATGGCTTATTAATGACAGGGAAAACAAAAGAATTACCCCTCTTGAGAACTTGAAAACTCTGATGTTTCCAAAATATGTGGTTTCCCAGGATAAAAACTCACAGCTAATTTTATTTTCCAAATTGGAAAGTGGGTGGTGGGGATATTTTGAGACGTGAAATTGTCCGATCCTTTCTGGTCTGTCTGCATTTCCCCACGATGCAGATATGAAGAGACCACAATTCACAGGATGCCCCAATAGGCACTAAAAAAGATTTACAAAATCACAGCTTGTGGCACAGTCTCATATTGGGCTGATTGAAGGGAAAACTCTAGAAACACTGCACAGAGCTTCCTGGCATCAAATAGACAAACACCAGTCAATCGTTTTTCTTAATTGAAGGCCACTTTGGGTTTGCATCTATCTTTTAACTATCTACCTGGCTAGGAGATATGTCTGGAGAACAGCCTCAATGGGTGTTATTTTTTTATAGAAGAACATATCCTAAATTTATCCAGTTTTGTTCACGTAATTAAAAATATTAAAGCTAGTTTCTCAAAGATACAAAAAAGTCTTAAGAAAAACCTATCAACATTCATTAGCAAGATGCCAAGCTATTCAAGTATAGCTATGTGGAAACAAAAGAATATCAAGCTATAAATTAATTTGAAATTGTGTTGGCTGAAATGAAGACATTTTGATAACTAAAGTAAATATATAGGTTTCTATCCTTTTCAAGCCATGCTTTTCACCAACATTATGATAATTTTTTTTATTCCTTAGCCTTGAAACCAATGAATGTTTGATTTCGAGTCTTGTGTCTATTTGGAGACCTGGGTATACTATTGTCTGTCAAGATTCCACTTGCCAATGTCAGTCTTCCTTAAAGCCCTCAGGATTATTTACTGTTGACCACTTCCAGTTCACATGCTTCACTTTCATGGGACTTAATATATTTCTTCTAATTTTCAAACTCTGTCAACTCAATTTTAACTTATTAATCATTACCACAGAGATAGACTAAGTATGGCGAGAGTTACAAAGAAGCATGTAATAGTTACTGCTTTCAAAAAATGTATGTTGTTACTAGGGAGCAAAAAACCACCCAAGATAAATATAACAACTTGCTTAAATTGTTTTTAAAAATTTGTAATACATAATAATCGTGAAGTTATGCTCAGAAATGGAAGAAATGTATGAATGAGATACCAAAACAGACCAGAGAAGGAATACTTGAGTCTCAAGAGATATCAGGGGAAGAGAGAGAGAAAGAGAGATAGAAACTTCAAACACAATTTTTATCAAGTTTTATTAAAAAATAACTTCTATAAAATCACTCATTCCCAGGCCGGCCCAGTGGCATGGTGGTTAAGTTCGCACGCTCCGCTTTGGCCGCCCGGGATTTGCAGGTTCGGATCCCGGGCACGGACTTACGCACTGTTCATCCAGCCATGCTGTGGCATCATCCCACATACAAAATAGAGGAAGATTGGCTCAGATGTTAGCTCAGGGCTAATCTTCCTCAGCGAAAAGAAGATTGGCAATGGATGTTAGCTCGGGGCCAATCTTCCTCACCAAAAAAATAAAATAAAATAAAATCACCCATTCCCTTTTATTGTTGCATTTCTACTCTGAGTATATAAAGCCAATATAAATGAGACTTAAACTTTTCATCAGAGACATAGAACAACTCCCCATACAAGATACTCACTTGGGAGCAGCACAATGAGGATCATGAGAGTGATACTGGAATATGAAGTTTTTAAAAAAAGAAAAAGACAGGGGAGTCTTATTACTCAAAGCTTATTCAGGGAGAGCATATTGAAATTTCTCCAATTTAAGTGGAGAATCTTTGTATTGCTAGTTTTTTTAGAGTTTTGGAGCTGGTGAGAAACATAATGCAGCCGTGATATTAAAGAGGCTTTAAAAGGAAGAGGGGGCCAGAGTCAACATGGTGGCAAACCTTGGCATGAGTAAATAGGGTATGGAATATACTGATGATTCTGAACACTCAAGAATGTGGGAAACATTATAAATGATCCTATATTGAGGACTAAGGAGATGGGGAAAATAAAAATCATAGAGTTGTAGAACAAGAATCGATGAAGCAGGATGTGGTGGCCTAGTAGAATTAAGAAAATCTGGAAGGTAAAATGTTTTAAGGAAGAAATTTTTATTGAAGAAGTTGATAGAAAATTAGATAGAAGATAGAAGAAAATTTGATAGAGTCCCTAAGATATATATAGAATATAAATGAATCTGTTGACAGAAAGATATGGAAATGAAATTATAGACTAAAAATTTTGGTGGGTGTCACTTAAGTTAATCTAATAGAAAAATTTATCTTATTTTCAGGAACATATTTATCTCTTAAAGCATGGTGTGCTTGTAATTTTAAAATAAATGGCTGATACTGCCTATGTGGCTTCCATTAGTTTTGTATTAGTTTATTAAGATTTCATTTAAACTGTCTTTGTTCAGCTTAAATAAAATGTAAACTATGAAGTCATGATTGATTTATTCGTTAGTGAGCAAACACTTAAAATTTCCTTCCACGTGGGCACAAGCGAGGGATAGTTCTTAGGGAGGCTCTGGCACAAAGCAACCAAAATAAGATGAGCACCTCATTGGGCAAAAGCATCAATGAAAACTGGTAAATTGAACTGAGCTTATGAAATAAGAAAAGTAAAGAAGGGGACTCGTGGTTATTCTCTTAAAATAAGTGAAAATTATTATTACGTAAGTAGTGATAAGAACTTATGCTTTATGTTCTTACGTCCAAAGTTTTTAGTTCTTAAGAGACAGATTCTATTGGGAGCTACGGTATGAAGTTTCTCAAAGGTTACTCATATTATCAAATGTAATTTGTAGGTTAGATTTTTCTCTCTTTGAAATGACTCCAAAGTATGAAGCTAATTTCTAGGAAGTCAAGGCAGATTTTAGAAAAACAGCAATATCTCTAGTCAAAGAATGTGAAATACAAACAAATCCTTTCAATGAATTTTATACCAATTTAAAGTGTGATGGGAGAATGCATTTCAGGAAGTGAATTTAGTAAGTTTGATGATACAAGGTAGACTTCCCTAGAGCAAAACAAATAAATGAGTGCCTACGTGCAAGTTCTCTTTGGGTTTTGTTTGTTTTGCATTGTGATCTTTATCAGATTTTGTTTATTATTTTGTGTTTTTGATTTCTGCCCTTATGGGAATTAGTTATTCTTGCTTATTACCCTTATAAATGTAATACTTGCTTCATTAACTTAAGCAGAATTGACTCCCTTTAAGAAAAATGAGAAATGTATGCTCTTATACTTCCTCCCAGTTTGTCATGAACCAACTATAGATTTTTTTAGTTATATTTTTATATTGTCAGGTTTACAATATTTGTATTTCGTTTTGTCATTCTAGTTTTCAGAGAGTTTTAGCTTAATTAAGAATTGTCCTTTATTTTATACAACTTTCTCACTTGAAAATATTTTCTTTGAACTGTTTTGATTGGTTGCTTTTGGCTGTTTGAAACCAAACATATTGTGAGACTCATATTGTCCAAGGAAGTATTTTAGTGCCTTTGTGTGTGAACATAAACTTGACTGGGTACAAAGTACTCACAGAAAACTTTCATTTTTAGAAAGACCCTTAGGCTTTCTGCACTATTTTCTGAAAATGAGTGTTGATATACAGAAGTCTGAAGCTAGCTCATTTTTTGCTCTAATAAGTGACTTCATGTTTCTGAAGGTCCACAGGACTTTTTTCTTTATCTATAAAGTCTAATAATTCTGCAAAGACATCTCTTAGCATTTAAATTCTATAGCAAAATTTCCTGGAACACTTTCATCATATCTGCTTGTAAATTCAGACTTCCATTTCAGTGAAATTTTCATCTGTCACATCTTTGGATATTTCTGTTCCATTTTATTTAAATTTCCTTTTTTCTGGTGCACCAATAATGAGTATATTGCTTCTCCTATGTTGTTTTTTTCATATCTATTGTCTTCTATAAATGAATGCACCTCAGTTAATAAATTTTCTTGTTATTTAGTGTTTTGATCACATCCTCATAGGTTTTGTAATCTAATGTTCATTTTTAAAGGTTGTAATTCTAGTTTTATGTTCTTTTTAACCCAAATATTTTCAGAAGAGTGTTTTCTGTTTCTTTATATGTAATTACTCTCAAGGGAATAGATTCTTTTCAGCTATTCTATTTGCTTTTAATTTCTAATTATAGGACATTGTGGTTTGGAGGTATGGCTTTTAAATTTTAAAAATAGAACTACCACATGGTCCAGCAATTCCACTTCTGGGTATATTTATGAAGGAAATGAAGTCACTATCTTGAAGAGATATCTGCCCTCCCACGTTCAGTGCAGCATTATTCGCAGTAGGCAAGTCATGGAAACAAACTAAATGTCCATCAACAGATGAATACACAAAGTAGATATATGTATACACAATGGAATTTTATTCAGCCATAAAAAAGACATGTATGAACATGTTCAACATGTGTGAACCTTGAGGGCATTATGCTAAGTGAAATAAGTAAGACAGAGAATGATAAATACTGTATAATCATACTTATATGTGGAATCTAAAAAAGTCAAACTCATATACACAGAGAGTAAATTGGTGGTTGCCAGGGGCTCGGGGTGAGGGAAATAGGGAGATGCTAGTCAAAGGGTACAAAGTTTCAGTTATTAGATGAATAAGTTCTGGGGATCTATTGTACAGCTTGGTGACTATATTTAACAACATTGTATTATATACTTGAAAGCTGCTGAGAGAGTAGATCCTAAGTGTTCTCACCAGGCACACAAAAAAATGGTAGCTATGTGAGGTGATGGATGTGTTAACTAGCTTTATTGTGGTAATCATTTTGCAATATGTATGTAAATCAAATCATCATGTTATACACCTTAAACTTACACAACGTTATTTGTCAATTATATCTTAATAAAGCTAAGGAAATAAAAGAAATCTGTGGAAAAGGCTAGTAGTACACATTAAAAGAAAAAAAGAGAGAAAAAAAGTGCCATGTATCACATGTTTTTGGATAATAGTTCATTGGTATAAGTTTGCATTCTTATTTTCAGCCTCATTTTTCTTAGTTTTGCCTCTTCTGAATAGTATATTGATATATTTCTTTTTTTTTTTAACTCGACCTCATTACTTCCATTCATTATTGGGAAAATATAACCTATTCATATTTTTTAAGATTAATAATGTTTGATATTTCTGTGATTTTATGTTATGCTTATTTTTTACCCATAGGTTGTTATATATTTTTCTTTGTTTTGTTTTGTCTTTAGGAAATTGTAAGTTTTTTTGATCTATTTTTATCGTTTTGGTGGTTTGGAAATAAAAATTCTATTTATAATTTTCATTAACTCTATACTTAACACTGCTATTTAAATTATGTGTTTAATTTAGTTATCCAGCATTTACATCATCCATTGAATGAGTCAAGACTCTTAGCATGCTTTCCCTCCCTCCACTAGAAAAGAAAAGAAAACAAAAAATAAACAAAAAAACAAAAACCCTGGGATATTCTTCATGTAGATATTGGTTTTTGTTGCTTTGATGGGACTATGGCAAGAGAGTAGAATTAATTGTATTGTCTACCATCTTTGTTTAATTTCTCCAATATTGTCTCCCATAACTTTGATCTCATTGCTCTTTTTCAGTTCATGTGTTTTCCTTTGGCATATCTGTTCTACTATGTGCTACTTGAGTGTAATTTAATTTCTCTAATAATTTTCATTGTGATATTTAATTATTCTTTTAAACTCTGAAAAGTCTCACTTTATATTTTTGTTAAATTATCTTTCCTTTGACTACCTATGCTTATTCTTATGTCCTTATTTCAATAGGTCCAATTTCCCACATTTTTTTCCCTGAGGCTGTAGAATATCATGTGTGACATTTTCTCCTGTTTTCTGGAATAATTTTTCTTCAGATGTGGGTTTATTATATGACTTCTGTTTATTTTTTAATTTTTTCCCCATGCTTTTCTGAGGGAGTGAGAACAATAGTTGTAGTGTCTGTGCACTAGCCCCATATGACATGCTCTCTGCTTATTAATCTTCTAAGTGTAGAAATGGCTGCATACAAACTCACAGTATTTAATCTGAAGAAAGCTGCAAATTTCTTCTTTGATAATCTTAATCTTTCTCTCTCAATCTCTCTCTCTCTCTCCTCATTTTCAATCCACATACTGAATTTGCACACTTTCTTGTCTTTGGACTTTTCTTCTATTGCTTTCTTATTGAGAACTCCGGAAAGAGTTTCAAAATCTCTTCCAGCTTTAGGCTACGTGTGTCCAAATCTGTGGCTATTTTTGAGAACATATTATTATCTCTTAGAAATTATTTAATCCCATCTAAAAGTTGAGATTGGATTAAGGATCATTCAGTACCTAATTTCTTAGAAATTTTTTCCCTCAATAATGCTAATTGTCCTCAAATCATTTTTGCCAAAGATAATTTCAAGTGGATTAAAAACTCCACAGACATTACATATGCTTTTTAAATACATCAATATTATGTTATGTGCTTAAGAGTCTCTATTATGTAGATCGCTAAAAAGAAAAAGTGGCCTCTTTAAATACAGAAAATATTTGAAGCTTTTGATTAGAATTTGTATATAAGTATAAAAGAATCATATGGTAATTTTTATAAGTTTGAAAACAGAAGACTTGATAACTATAATAAAGAAATAATATTGTAGCCCTTCAAAAAATTTTTTTCGTGCTATTTGGAGAGGAATAGTGGTGGCTTGACTTAATTCCCTTCATTATTTTCAGATTTTTGTTTAGTTGAGATTATGGATAAAAGAGGAAGATATGTTCTTTTCCTTTAAATCTTGGTTTGAGAAATGTATCTTACATGTATTACATATTATACAGAGTATTCAGATAATTACATTGTTTAATTATGAGAGTTTGACGTAAAAGGCAATCTCTGACACTTTCGTTTTTTCAGAATAAACTGAAAAATGTATTACTTGATTACCAAACCCATTATGGTACCACTACCTTCTAGAAATAGCTTACTGTAAAGCAACTTTAGTTTCAGAGAATAGCTAGCCTATGTAAAGCATGTTCTTTGAAGATACAAGTCTAACACATTGACACATATATCACGCACCCACACCTACCAATGGAAAAACAACAACAACAACAACAACCTCATTAAATTTAATGAGGCAAATGGTGCTATTTTTGATGGGACACTAATGAGAGAATCTTTTTTTTTAACCAAATAGAATCTTATTAATTTATGTCAGAAACAGAAGTGGAGACATAGTCATATTAGAAGTGTTAATTCCACAAGGGAATATCTCCAATGGTCCTTTCACTGGGCTTAACCACTTATTTAATAAAACTTATTGAGCTTTCTGTTAATGTTACATGATTTAAGATCATTTCTATATCATAGTATAAGCTCCTTGAAGACAAAAATTATGATTATTCAGCTATGTGTCTGCTATGAAAAATATCCCCTTTGAACACTATAGGAGCACCCTTTTTTCTCTAACTCTAGATCAAAAAATGCACTGTATTTCACTTTCATAGTTTTTGCATTTAAAAAATAAATAAAATTAAGATATTGGTCTTTTAAGTCCAACCAAAAATTATTCTAAAAGTAGTATTGGCATGCATCATTTTAGAAAGTAATGTATAAAACCTGAAAATTAGTAAGATTTTAATTTAAAAGCATTATAGAAACCCACCATTTAAATTAAAAGTAATGGTGAATTCTCTTATAAAATGGAATATTCTTTGTAACATGAAAATCTCCTACTTTGCAATTTGTTTTGGTAAGTCTGAAGATACTTGTGGTATTTCATCAATTACTGATGTGGACGCAAGCACATAGTCAAAAATTCTCCTTTAGGACTAATGTAGAAATGTATTCATTGTTCGACAGTAGTCTATGTGATTGTCTATTACAATATGTCCTCTTCTATGTCAGCATTTTCTAGTATTCTGGATGGAATACTAATATTCCATCCTGGAGGGAGAAAACATGTGAAATGTGAGATCATTCATGTAACAAATATTTAGTGGAACATCTTTGTGCCAAGCAGTGGTATCTGTATGTGCCAAGTATTAGCATAGGTACTTGAATACAGCAGTCAACTGTATTCCACTCTCATGGAGTTTACATTCTAATCTGGCGAGGCTGGAAATAGGCAAAACAATAAGATAAAGCAAAATATATAGTATATTGATGTTGCTATTGCAACTAGGAAATTAAAGCAGAGAGCAGAGATTAGAAATTTAGATAGGATGGCCAGAGAAGGCCTTCTCTGGAAAGTGGACATTTGAGTAACATCTGAAGGAAGTAAGGGTTAATTAATGTTAGGGTTAGGTTTTGTTGATGGCAATGATTTATATGATCATGATAGCTTCAATCACAGTGATAATGAAAATGAGAATATAGTATGAAAAGCTATATTAGTTAGAAAACTTTGAAAACTGTATATTTTAAAGACCATGGCATGATTCATATTTTAAGGAGCACAATCTTTAGTTCTGTATTTATTAAACTTAACAGAAAATGCTTGTCTACATACAAGTATCTAGGGTAATCATTAACCAGCTATGTGAAGATGAAAAATTAATTTCTTTTTTTTACCAAAAAACAAAAAACCTCAAGACTTCACATCACTGTATATGGACATTGTCTCTCTATCATAGTTATCACATCAATTACAAGTTGTTTATGTGTTTCTCTCCTATTATTCTATGGATTTCTGGAATGTAATGACTCTGTGTATTCATCTTTTCATCCTTTGCACAAGAGTAATGCTTGGCACTTGTTTACTATAACTGTTAGGTTGATTAATTTATTCAACAAATAGTTATTGAGATACTATTTTAAGAACTGGACATACACTGGTGACTAAGAAAAAAATTCCTAGACTCATGGAGCTGGCATGTTAGTAGAAAATAGTCAATAATCAAATAACTAAAAAGTATATAATATGTCAATTAAAATATATTAGGAGAAAAATAAAGGAGGGGAAAGGAGATAGAGGATGAAAGAGGTAGTAAGAGGGTATACTCTTTTGGAGAGGGTGATCAAGGAAAACCTCGCTGAGGCAGTGATGTTGAAGCAAAACCGTGAATGAAGGGAACCATCTGAGCAAAGAGCAGTCCTGGAAGAGGGAACCACAAGCTCAGAGGCTCAGTGGCAACTGCTAGAAAGCCAATGCAGCTGAATTAGAGTAAGGAGGCGGAGCGTGGGAGGAGAGGGGGTCAACACAATAGGCAATGTTCAGATCATATAAACCTTAGAGACTGTGATAGTAACTTTTTATTTCAACCATTAGCGTGTTTTGAACAGACAAGTGACGTGAATTCTATTAATTTTTTTTGGTGGGGGGAGGGAGGAAGATTGGCCCTCAGCTAACGTCTGTGCCCATCTTCCTCTATTTTGTATGTAGGATGCCACCACAGCATGGCTTGATGAGCGGTGCATTGATCCACGCCTGGGACTTGAACCCCAGGCCACCAAAGCAGAGCACGTGAACTTAATCACTATGCCACTAGGCTGGCCCCAGATTTTTTTTGATGATTACTCTGTCAGCTGTGTAATGAAACTGAGCGTAGAGGGTTAAAGATAGAAGGAAGGAGGCCACTTAGGAGGCTCTTGTCATGCAGATGAGAGGTGGTACTTGTCTTAGTCTGGAGTAGTAGAAGCAGAGGTGATTAGAGGTGAAATAGAAATGAATTAAATGTAATAGTACAAAGAGAAATTCTTTGAAAACATCTTGTTGGACTTTTCAACCACATGATTTCAAGTAACTGTACTGATATAAAACATGATATTTGAATTTTATCACTGAGGTGTTGGCAGTTTTTAGTAAAAATTTCAGGTATTGAAGTAAAATATTAATTAGAATCAACCTCAAGGAATAGTTAAAGAGCATGTGTACTATCTTTTCATAAATTTCTTACAGGAATTAATTTTACCCAGTAATATTAACTGGTAATTTATTATTACTCCTTTAAATTAACATCACTTTGTTTTCTGGGTACCTCTCAGATTTTTTTCTTTCTGTTTAGATTTCAGCTGTTTAATTGTGATATAAAGGATGGTTTTCTTTGTATTTATCCTGCTCGGAGTTTGTAGTGATTCTGGAATCTGTGGCTTGGTGTATTTAAGCAGCTTTGGAAAACTCTCGGTCATTAGCTTTAAATATAGCCTTTTCTCATTCTATCTCTCCTCTCTATCTGCGACTCCAGTTACATATCTCTCAGACTTTTTCTTGTATCTTATGGTCTTTTCAGTATTTTCCATTCTTCTGTTTTCTGTGCTTTAGTCTGCACGTTTTATTCTGATCTAATTTCAATTCATTTTTCTCTCTGTGTTTAATCTACTGGAAATCTATCTTAATTTCAGTAATTATAATATTTTCAGTTCTAAAATTCATTTTATTCTGTCGATCATTTTCAATTCTCTGCCAAAACTTTCAACCTTGTCATTTATTTTCTGAATATTTTATATGATGTTTTACAACTGGATTATCTAGATTTACTGTAGGTCCATTTTCATCACTTTTTCTACTTGTTGTCAATCATTTATCTATTGCAAACCTACTTTTTAAATCAAGTGCAGGACATTGTGTGTGAAAAATTATAGAGATAATTTAAGAATCTAGACGATGATATTTTATTTCAGAGAGAATTTAGTTTTTATTTACAGCAGGTGTTTTAGGCCAGGAGCAGATCACCTTAATCTGAGTAGGGGTTAAGCTAATTCAATACTGGGTTTCTCTTTTGTGAGGGCTGCTATATTTCTGGTTCATTTTCATGCTTAGGGCACAATGCTTCAGGGTCCCAACTGAAAGCCTCAGGGCTTCTCTATCTTGGTAGAATCTAAACTCCAGTTTTGTTCCTCAAACGCTGTGGGACAACCATTTAGTCTGATGAACTTCTCATCCTATCCATAGCTTTTAAATGCAGAATGTCTGAGGGGAAGAAGCAAGACCAAATTCTGAGCTCATTTCTCTGGCCTTACGTTCTCTTCAAGATCGTTTTTCATAAGTTTGTTGTGCTTTGTTGGCTATTCAGTAGCATAAAGAGAAGTGGTATGTGTGTATTGTGAGTGTGTGTTTGTGTGTGTGTGTGTGTGTGTGTGTGTTTCTCTGGCAGAGGTTGATCTGAAGCCAATCAGCCATTGCCTGAAACATTTTGTTTAATGCAAAAAATAATGGTAAATATAAAGTTTTTAGAGGAATATTTATCATCTTAATGCATATATTTGGAAATAAAAAATATAAGTGAATAATTTAACAAAAGTTTAAAAGATTAAAGTTATAAAAAATAAAAATAACCCCTAAGAAATTGTAATTAAGAACCTTAGATAAAAATAGGAAGTGGTGATGGAGTAAACTAAAAATTAAGCAGATTTTATCAATGAAACTAAAAGCCAGTCTCTTAAAAAGAAACAATAAATTTGAAAAAAATTGAAAATTATAACCAAAAAGAGAAAAGACACTATGTTAGAAATAAGAAAATGACTATAAATAAGAAATGACTCAGGAGAAAATTTGCATAAAACTTGGTTAATAACTCAGAAAACCTAGGTGAAATGGATTATATTTAAGAAAATTTAAACCTACAAAGTTAATTCAAGAAATAGAAAAATTATTCTAGAAGAATTTTTAAAAGTAATAAAATATTTACATCTGGAAAAGCATCAGGAACAATTTATTTTATGATACTGGCATAACCTGAAAGCAAAATAAAACAGGAATAGCTCTAAAAAGGAAACTAAATACAGGCCAATCATAATGATGAATAAGATGATAAAACTTCTCAGTATAATATTAGCAATCAAATCTTATTAATCTAGTGAAATACTTATCCCAAGAATGTAAATATCTCCAACATGAGAAAATCTGTTTTTGTACACTCTTACTATGATTCATTAAAGGGGAAAAACCATATAATCATCTCATTCAATATTTAAAAAAAAAAAAGACTTTTGATAAAATTCAATATGTGCTTTAAAAAATAGTGTGCCAGCAATAGAAATAAATTTCTTTAGCAAAAAAAAGATTGACATATATAAACATATGAAATTAAAAACTTCTATGTGACTAAAGATACTATGGATAAAGTAGAAGAAAAAAGGCAGATAAAAAAATATATTTGCAAGAAGGGCATATATAGAGAGAATGCCTCCAAATGATTAAGAAAAAGAGAGATATGCCAATAGAAAGCAGAGAAAAAAAATTGTAAGAAAGAAATTAATTAAAAATTGCTAACAAGCTTGTGAAAAAAAATGTTTAACTTCACTAAGAGTCAGAGAATTGCAGCCTTAAATGGGATACCATTTTCACTCATTAGGTTGATAAATGTTAAGAATATCAATAATGTCCAATTTTGAAATAATGTTAGGAAAAGCATTCACATTCATTATTAGTGTAATTGCAATTTTAGAGTATAATCTGGCAGAATTTATTAAGATCAAATGTCTCTTGGGGCCAGCCCGGTGGCCTAGAGGTTAAGTTCACACGCTCCACTTTGGCGGCCCGGGGTTCGCAGGCTCGGATCCCGCTTGAGGATAGACACACCACTTGTCAGGCCGTGCTGTGGCGGTGTCCCCTATAAAGTAGAGCAAGATGGGCACGGATGTTAGCCCTGGGCCAGTCTTCCTTGGCAGAAAGAGGAGGGCTGGCAATAGATGTTAGCTCAGGGCTGATCTTCCTCACAAAAAAAGAAAAAAAAAATTAAATGTCTATTACCTTTGATCGTGTTCTTCTGCTTTTAAGAATCTATCATATATTTGCACTTGTGTAAATAGATATATGTACAAGGTGTTGGTTGTAGCATTGACTTTTTGTAATAGAGAATAATTTTATTAAATATCTATTCATAGAAAGGCGGTAAATGAATTAAGGTACATTGGGAAAGGTATATTAGGAAAACTAAGGTGTGGTTAGAAAGAATGGAACGCTAATGTGGGAATCACTACATATTTGTCTGTTGGTACTGCATAAAGAAATGTCAGCAATTGAGGGCAGCCAGGACTTGGCCAGAGTGAAAGGAGAATTTGGCCCAGAAGGAAGCATTTACCTCTCCACTCTTGGGTCTGAGTACCATGGTGAAGGAAAGAGCAGTGGAGGAAGTCTATAGTACGTGGCTGCTCTGGGGATGCCCAATGGTTCCTGCACAAGTGGTGCTTATGTTACTCACGAAAAGCCCCTATTCCAAGGTCAGTAATCATTTAGGATAAATTATGTTCAATGATAACATAACTTAGCTATTGGAAATCAGCTCAGTGGTCTTCCCTACCACAGCTGACATTTGCTGGGTTTTAAAACACCAAACTGATTTTGAAAATCTCTGAAGGCCCAGAGACTAAGAACATCCAATTTGTGGTTTAACTACATTTAGATTTTCTGTAGACTCTAGTGGAAGACCTTCGGATGGGACATGCCAACTGTGCTTACACTGCTAGAAGCACTTCACTTTATTATTTTTTTTTGGATGGGCTGTATTTATGTGAACAATTTAAACAAATGGCAGTATTTAGACTGAAATAAAATAAAATTTTAAATAAAAAAATGTGGTTTAGGGCAATAGCAAAGAAGACTGAGAAAGAGTTAAGGAATTAAGAGAAAACCAGGGAAAGAGATTATTCATGATAGACGGTTAACTTACCTACAGCTACTGAGATAGCAGATATGAGGGCGATAATTGTCATGGGGTCAAAAAATCGCTTTCTATAAGGCAAATATTATTTAAAAGAATATTATTACACTCAATAACTTAATTCGTTTTGCTCTGGATCCCCATTTCTGTGAGGGATTGAAAGAAACCAACAAAAACAAAAATACTTACACTTGCCAATTTCAGTTAACTCAGTCTTCTCAGATGTAACCTCTTTGCGAGTCTGCCCTCCTGCTCTCCTTCCCAAGATGGCATTTAGTGAAACGAGACGCTTACTTAACCTTGTGGTAAATAAGATAGTCTCTAGTTTCCTTGTCTTTCATATATTCATTCAATTAATACTTATTGAGTATTTACTATGTGCAAAACTTTATTCAAGGTCCTGGGGACACTGCAGTGAATAAAGAGGCAAAAATCCCTGCCCTCATGGAGTTGACATTCTAGGAGAGTCGTTGCTGATCTCCACTCTATTGTGGTTGGTCTGGTCTGTGCTCTGCTGTTCTATGTCCTCCTGTCATTCCATTAAACCTGCCTGGTTTTTTATGTTGTTTTTTTGCTTTGTTTTGTTTTCTGGCTGGCATCAAGCTGCCCCCACTGCCCAAGTTTGTGATTCCTACTGCATGCTTGAACTCTGAGGTCCCTTCCTTCTTCAGCCTCTTTGTCTTGATCTCAGATTGGAGCTGTCAGCATGCCTGCCTCTGCCCTCAGGGCACAGTACACAAGAGGTCCCGTGCAAGCATGTACAGGCTCTGGGGTGGAGGAGGTGCTCTCAGGCCCAGTTACAAATGCTGCCCCTGCCCCGCTGCCCTGCCTGCCACTCCCCCCCACCAACCGCCACACCCTGGAAACTTAGCGCCAGGCAAGAGTTTTCCCACCACATATCCTCTCACCTCTAACTCCTCTTTGGACAGGGGTCCAGACCATTCTTTCCCTTCTCAGGAACCCCCGGAGGCACCTTCGCTCTAACTGCTATTCCGCAAAATCTCCGTGGTTGAGACATTCCTTTCATTGTTGTTTGCTTGTTTGAAGTTGCTGTTGTGGTGACACCATTTTTTGGAAAATATAGAATAAGTGGTAGTGTAAGAGTGTACTCCCTGAGGGAGCAGAAAGACTAGAGCCTGGGACTCGAGAGTCTTAAGTCAGGTCTCTTTATGCTCTCCTAGGCAAGAATTAATTCCTGCAGCCCACAGGGTTATGACCGTTAATTCTGTCATATTCTCTAATCGCATTTGATAGTTTATCAGTCATAAGATCATACATGTGGATTGTGGAGATATGCCACACGTTTGTGCATGTATGAAACAGATACACAGACTTTCCCCTTGCTCCTCCACATTTACTTGAAGTGCATTTATCTTCTTTCACAAAATAAGCTAGGGGCATTTGGAGGAGGGGAGGTGGAAGTGATGGTTACAGAGATACCTCGTTCTTGACTTGTTTTGTACTTAATACCGGTAATCATTATAATAGTTCAAAGTCTTCATCAGGCATTTTGCCACAGGATTTTCATGGGTGACTTTTAATTATCACCACAATCCTCTGAGGTAGCTCCTCTTTTTCTGCCCATTTTACAGGTGAGACTGAAGCACAGTGTGGCGAAGTGACTTGGGCAGGACCTGAGCTTGTGAAAGGCAGGCCCAGATCTGACCACAGAGTGCTATCCGTAGAGCCCACGTGTTTAAACTTGAGCTATACTGTCTCAAGCTATATTGTCTCTTCTATCTTCTGCTTTTGTACTTGAAGTTATATAGGCTCTCATTTTGTTAGACATTATCAAGATACAAAAGAAATTAAAGCCATACTCCAAAAATTTGAAAATGGGATAGGCTATGTCCAAATGGTGAAATATTAAATGACCACTAAAAGGATTGTGTATGAAGAGTTTACAGTAACTTGAGAAACAGATTTTTGGAGAAAGGTAAAAACCTGTGTCCAAAATTTAGATGAATGTTTTTGCTGGTGCTGATGGGGTTGGATTTTATCTGCCCAGATCAAGAACCAGAAACTTATATCAATAGAAATGGTACATTTTGGGTATTAATAATTCTATTTTTTATTATCAGAAAATATCCATGGCTTTGGATTAGGTTACTACAGTAGCACCTGTTAGCTTAGAGTGGTTTGTTGGGACTGTGTCCTGTGAGAAATGCTTGCTGGAGACCGGACGGTAAGAACAGGGGAAGGAGTGGTAGTGGGCTCCGTGGGGTCATCAGCACAGAGATCACTGGTTTCACCCCCTGTTAAACGCTGCAGTAGAAAAAATGCTCCCTGTCTGCTTCTTCTGAGACTTTTCTTTCCTTGGAGTCATAATTTCTCTTTTGCTTTAAAATATGTATTGCCCTCAAGTTTCTCTCCATTCTTCCATCAAAATTCTGTTTCAAATACCAAGGACTAAGTGTGTCTACTTGAGTAAAACTGTAAAAATCTACTAAGAGATATAATAAAACCTTAAAATAGGGAGACAGACTTTGTCTCTGAAGAGGGAGTCTTACTATTGCAAATATTTCATTTTTCCCAAATTAATATATAATCCTATCAGAATCCCAGTGGGATATTCTAGGCAAAGAGAACAAAAAATTTAAAGTTCATTTGAAAAGTTTAGAGTCAAGAACAGTTCCAAAAAATCACAAAAGGAATAACAAAAGGGAAACATGTCCTATGAAATACAGGGAAAAATCTAATATAAGAATTATTAAAAGTTGAAATAGCATAAATTAGAGAAATCACACAGCTGCATAGAGAGCCCTTAAAAAGACCATGGCACCTATACGATAACAGGAGAATCACAAACCAGAAGGGAGAGGAAATATTAATCAATAAATGGTGCTAGATAACACATTATTTGGAAAAATTTTAAAAATGGTAGATTCTCATATACCTGTAAAACAAAACAAATCTAAGAAGAATTAAGTATACAAATATTTTTAAAAATCGTAACAGTGGAAAAAATATGGGTCAAATTCTGATAACTGGATGGGTAAGGAATTTTTAAGAATTAAGATATTAATATTACAATATTAATCACAAAGGAGCAATATCCAAATTTTACAATGTAAAAATTAAAAATAGCACTTTTAGGGGCTGGGCCTGCGGCCCCTCAAACCATGGCTTGGCGGTTAAGTGCACACACTCCGCTGCTTGTGGTCCAGGTTCAGGTGCCCGGCGCGCACCGATGTACTGCTTGTCAAGCCATGCTGTGGCGGCGTCCCATATAAAGTGGAGGAAGATGGGCACAGATGTTAGCCCAGGGCCAGTCTTCCTCAGCAAAAACAGGAGGATTGGCGTGAATGTTAGTTCAGGGCTATCTTCCTCACAAAAACAAAAAAGCACTTTTATAAGTAATTTCATTAGAAGTGTCATTTAAAATAAATTGGGGAGAATATTTGTAGCAATTATGACCAAAATTTAATAAACTTATTAAAGTCCTCTTTCAAATAAATCTTAAAAATGCTATAATTGAAAAATGCAAAAGAATACTAGTAACAAATTCTAAGAAAAAAATGATTAATTATAAAAGAAATGCAAACAAAAAATATTTGCTACAAACATTGCGAAGCATACAATATTATGTTACTTAGAAGAAAACATGAATTGAAATGGTCCCACTCCTAAATTTTAGTGAGATAACATAACTTAGAACAATCTTTTTAGAAAGTAATTAGGAATACATTTCAGCAGCCTTCCAAAATAGTATTATTTGAAATAGTCATTCTCTCTCTGATAATCTCTTCTAAGAAAAAAAAATCAGAAATTTTAACAAAAAAATCATGTTTATGCAAATCATTTGTCATGACAAAAAGTAGAAACAACTCAATTATGGAAAAATAGGAAAACAAATATATCATGATAAGTCTCTCTGACAGAATACCATGAAGCCATCAAACTGATGCTCTCAAAGAATAACATCATGGAAAAAGCCTCATAATATAACATTAAAAAAATAAAAAGATAGAATATTGTATATTTCATTTGACCTATAAATGGCATATATATATTATATGTGTAATGCATATATCATATGTATTTAAAAAGCTAGAAGGAAATACATTAAATATTAAGAAGGCTGTCTTTGAGTAGTATGATTAGAGGTGGGTTTTAATTTTTATTTTACATATTTCTCATTTTGCTTATTTTGTAACCAGAAATAATTTGTTTTAATATATTTTCTCAGGAAAAGTAATATTATACCAATATCTGAACAAATAATTATACAAAAAGATTATCCCTCCATTTAACTGTTTAAAAGGCTTCATCTGAAGTAGTAACCCGATCATTAAAATTCCAGTCCTGAGACAGCAGATTTAAGGTATTAGTTTGTCATCTCAAAAGGCTTCTTAAAGCTCCTAGAATCACACTACATGGCAATTGACAATACTGCCAATATAAGTTTTAAGGTAAGGTCAGCATATGGATACTGAAGTCTCACTATGGGAAATGCAGTTCATCAATATATGAGCAGATTACACAAGTTCCTCAAATATAGTGGCAGTTTTAGAATATAGTCATGATAATGAGTTATGTAGAAGAGACTTGATATACTCATTTTTTGCGCCTGAGAGTTTTGGAAAAGAATGTCATGGGGAGAGAATGGAAGACAGAAAATGACGAGTGCAGTCTCAGAGCAGCAATCACCCTGAATTATAGTCTTGTCGAAGATGGGATAGAAGAATCAAAATAGCTGGGGGAAAATTTATTGGATATTTGAAATATACCAGGTCCATTTTGTCGGCCTTCTGCCATCGTATTCTCTGGGTTACATTACAAGAACACTCTGCTCCACACAGAGCATTAGTCTCTGGTACTCTTGGTGCAGAAAGGATGAGTGAGTTTTACAATATTTAGTTACTATGGTGGCGAGTGTTCTCTGAAAGCCTTGATTCCAAGCCTCTGCCATAATTTACCAACAAGTCTTTGGAGTCCACTTTCAAATACTGCCATTGTGGGCCCTTTGAGAACCCTGACTTTCTGTGATTTCCTCAAGATAGCATATCAGGTATCTGCCTGACATCATGGGAGCACAAGGGCATCTGTTGATGGCAAGGAGAAGACCATGGAGTCATATTCTCTGATAATGTTTATTCCACATCTGTGATTTGTGTCCTACAAGGCTCTTGGGACTTAAAACACATGTGCTGTATTTGCATTAATGGAAACTTGAGAAGGAGAGGCCATAACACTATTAAAATGTTTAGCTTTCGCTCTCCCATCACACAGACACATGCTAATAACTACTCCCAGACCCTGTATGATGGTGCTGCAGGACGCAACGTGCACTGCACTCATTGTTTCGATACAAGGGACTTAAAAACAAATAGCTGCCATCTCTGCCTCTGATAGTTTGCCAGGCTTTTAACTTCTTGGGTTTTTCCCTCTTCAGATCATGGTGAGGTATCTCAAATGTCTTCCAAATAGCACATTACCCCCAAGTCTTTGTTTCTTCTTTTATAAAGAAACTTTTGCTTTAAGGTATATTTACAAGAGCGGAGGTCTGAACCAAATTCCAAAGAACTACATCCTAATTCTGCTTTCAAACAGCAGGAAATGACTTATCAGAGCAGAATCCCCCACACAGGGTTATTGATCACCCATGCCTAATTGTCGAAAACTTGACAAATATTCTGGAGTCTTTCTGTAGGATTAAATATCCAACTATTAAATTATATATGGGGACCTTTTAAAGCATCCTATAAACCAGGAGAGAGAGAGGGAAAGCTAAGGAGCAGGGCTTGAAGATTGCATCTTTCATTACCCTCTAGGCCAGTGTTTTTTGCATTCAAGACCCTTTAGCGGGTCACAAAATTAATTTAGTGAGTTGGGGCCAGTATTTTTTAATGAAATCAATTAAAGAAAGAATAGACTGGAGTAAAAATATCAGACTACATTACATATAGTGAGGGGAAGTATTATTTCATGAAACATTTGTTTCAGTTATATAATATATACACATACACACATATATACATACACACAGTATATATATTGACTATTATACAGAGAATAATAGATGGATAGGATTATGTGTGTATGTGTGTGGGTGTGTGTGTCTGAGAAAGAGTGAGTTGAGAAAGAGGTACTAATAGGCAATGTAAAATATATTTCTTACCGTGGATTGTGGCCAAAAGTGTTTGAAAGCCTTCACCAGAATATACCTCCTGAGCAGTGGCTTCTTTAATTTTGGAATGTATTCTTCCCTTAATGCATCCCTCCTCTGCTTTCAGGTAAATTCACAAGCTACATATAAATGTAGTCTAACTAAATCTCAAACATGTTTAGAAAACTTTGAAGATGAAACTGAGTAAGATGTGGATCCAGTACCATAAGTCGTTCATCAAGAATAGCAAATTACGAGCCAGATACTGGTTCTAATGATGAGAAAATGTTCTCCTTAACGTCCAGTTCTTCAGGATTCTAGAGAATGATAAATTGCACAATAGTTGATAATGAACCCCCAAAACTTGGGGAAAAACTCACTGTATTGATGATCTTTAAATATCATTTATTCAGGGATTGGGATTATTTTTGGGGATCAGGAATAATCCAGTTAATGGCAATAGAACTATCCTGGTGAAGCAGGCAAAAAATTATAGTTGGGACAGGTGCTAGGGAAAAGTCAAGCTGATAGTATTGGAAGTGTGTCTGCTGGACAGAATACAGAACGAAAAACTAAGATGACAGAATACAGTCCAGGCTGTTAGAGTTAGAGTGTGAGTTCCAACCTGAAATAATAAGAATATTTCATAGGCCAATTTGATAATCAATGAATACACTGAAATGGCTCATTTTTGGATACTTATATGACCATCTGCCTTGAATGCAAGTATGGATTATTGTTTGATTACATGTTTAGTAATTTAGGTGGATGAGGCAGATGGAAGGTGGAGTTAAAGAAGGGGGGCAGTGAGGATCAGGGAGATGCTCAGCAGAGCCCCAGTTCCTGAAAGGGATCCTGGCAAAAAGGACTCCTGCCAGCTGAGAGGGTCTGGTGCACTATGTAAGCCACCAGACTAGGGAATCAGAAGCCAAGAAACAGGATAATGATACACGTAAAGAACTGAGCTTCAGTGAAGACAGGATGTTGAGAACTGGGTATATTCTCAACACATGATCAAGGCTCCAGATCATGTCAAGTCACCTCGGGGTGAGATAAAGATCTGAATCCAAATACCAAATCTCTCAAAAGCCTACTATCTAAAATCAGAGGCAGAGAAGCAAGCTGCTTGAGCTCTGTGGAAAGGAGAACAAAAAGGCCAAGAACCAGAAAGATCCTTAGAAAGCCCGGGAGATATGGAAGAGGCACTCTACATCAGATAGAAGTAGTGCATTGTCTTTTCAGAGGAGCTGCATTGGCACCACCTTAGAAGACAGAGCCATGTTGACAGGGAAGTTGCAACACAGATCCAGCTCTAAGAGGATGTCTCTGCTCCTCTGACAGTATAGTTGGTTCTACTGATAATCTGCTCAGGGATCTAGCACTGTTTTCCTCTTGCCTCACATACCAAAGGACACCTTTTCTAAATTTTAAGGCCTTTTTTAATCTAAATACTGCAACCCTACAGTATTAACCTAAGTGAACTGAGATTTCATTCTTTCCAAACCCTTTATTGAGGGCCTGTGTATTCCAGGGGCTTGGCTAAGTGCTGTGGACACACGGTCTTTGTCATCAGGGAGCTTAAAGTGTAGCAAGGGTCATACAAGAAATTAGATAAGTACAGTAGTGAGATGAACTCCATGATGGAGTAAGTACACGCTACTAGAGGGAGACTTTTTGACCTCCAGAGGTTAGAAAAGCCTTTTCTGAATAGATGATGTCTGAGGAGTTTCCTGAACGAGGAGGAGGAGTTTGCAAAAATCCAGGAGACTCAGCCAATCAAATAATAATAACCAGAATATTTTTAAGTACTTACTATGCACCAGGTACTATCTAGATTCTTTTCCTGAATTATATTTCATATGGCCTGCACAGTGGTCATATGAGGTAGGTATTATTATTTTCATCAGATTATAGGTGAGGATATTAAAGCACAAAGATTCTAAATAACTTGCTCAAAGTCGTGCAGTTAGTAAGTAGAGGACTTGAAGAGAAAAGGTCAGAGACAGAGAGAGAAATCATGAAGTGCTTGGTAATCCATATTAAAAAATTTAGGTTTTATCTTGAGGACAATAGATCCAGTTAGTGACTTTTAAATGACATCTGACAGACATGGGCTTGGATAGATCATCTATCTATAGTCTAGAGCGGCAGGCCCCAACACAGAGTAACTTTCAAATCACATGTGGAGCTCTGTAAATAAACAGATTCCTAGGCCAAGCTCCAAGGGTCTGATTCTTTAGGTTCCTGTGAGCATGAGAATCTGTACTTAGAAAGCTCTCCAAGGATGATTCTGCTATTATTCAAATTAAGAATTCACTAATGAGTGGATGTAGAGAATGGATTGTAACAATACAAACTGGGAGTAGGGAGATCAGAACAGGAGTATTGGGACTTGAAATGGAATAGATACCCAGAAAGGTGTCTGAACTACAGATATAAATTAAGGATTAAAAACTGAGTGGGTAATGTCATTCAGGATTATGTCCCTACATGAGAAGAATCATGGCTTACGAGAGAATGCTGATGGACACCTCCGTTCAGGAGGATGAGGGGGTGAGTGAAAGGAAAAGAGCCCACAGAGAGGATTTAGGGACAGTTTCTTAATGTCCTCTAGAGATGCCATATTCTTTGCTGCCTCTGAGTCATTGCACAAGCTGCTTCTGTCACCTGTGTTATCCTCTTCCCCCTCCTTTCTTCCACTAAATCCCATCTGTCCTTGTAAGAACCTTCTCCAACATTCCTCCCTGAGGACTCCAGTTTACCCTGAGAAACTTTGGTTTGTTCCTTAGAAATTAGTACATATGTCCCATCTTGAATCATGATTAATTCTTGTTTTCTAATTGTTTTTTCATGTTGGTCTTGTGTGTCACACTAAGCTTTTTAAGAGCGAGAGTCATTGCTAACTTTTTCTGGAATCCTCACAGTTCCTAGAATTTGACTTTAGTAGATGTTCACTAGGCACCTAAAGATCAAGGGTTGTTGAATGGCTCCCCAGTGTTGTGTGTGATGAATGGTGATCCATATGTCCTAAAATGCACAAAGTAAAGCTATTGCCCTGCTGTAATTATTAATAGTACCTCTTTTACCTTCAAAATTGTCACAGTTTAGGCAATAAATTATATAGTCACCCTACTGATAATGTAATCGATATACATATTTTGAAGTCTAGCATTTTTAAATGGTACTATTTCTAACACAAATATCATTTTATTGTGGGAAGTAAGGAGTATTAAGGTGTTTATGCACACATTTAGCATAAAGTAATGTGTATGTCCTTCCAGATGTCAGATGTCTCCATTATTAGATAGGTGGCCTGTTGCTCAATTGACAGGTGTCATTGTCTATTATATAGTCACAAGTGGTTTATATTTTTTAAAGTACCCCCATTAAATTATATATATATATACACCGTTGAATTATATATATTATATGCCACTAAATTATAGTTTTAGAAATGCCAGATACTTTTTCATGTTTGTTTAAAGATAACCCTTTGAATAAACAGGGATTTTCCTCAAAGGCAGAATTATCATTTTTGCACATTTTCAGGAAAAAAATTCAACATTTTCAATTTATTTAAACCTATAATTCATGGGAAAAGAGAAATTTCTCCTCATTCATGAACTTCCTAATTACACATATGCTTAGTCTATCATCCTTAATGAACAATGATGCTATTTTATGGAGGGTAAAATCTAGCTTGTCAAGCTCTTGGTTAAATACAATTTCAAAATTTTCAGAAACGAAAGGTAAAGTTTTACTATAGTATTAACTTTACTTCTTCAATTATGAAGTTTGGATTCCAGGCAGTATAAATTCACTAGTTGATCCCCAAATCCTCACCATATATTTGTTATTCTGCCCAGACTATATAGTGAGATCAAACAAGGAAGTAGATTCTTTCTTGAGATCCACTTATTCTCCAAGAGCAGTTCTTAGTTCCCTCATTTCCCAGGTCAAAATGGCAAAATCCTGTGAGAATAGTTCATCTGTGCCCCGGCTAATGTGTATTTACTAGAACAGTACAGAGGCGCTCTGTTTATGTCTGACAAAGTAGTTATAAATCACACTTCTTCAGATCATAAATACACATTTATCTTTAGAATATATTACCAACTGAGTCATTTTGATGTAAATATTGCACCTCTTAAATATAATGATGATAATAGAGGCTGTGAATCCACAGATTTGCGCAAGTGCTTCCTTTTCAATAACTGAAAATATTTAAATCGCAGCTTTAACATCCTATGGGGAGTGGCAGACAGATGTGTCAATACAGTGGGACCTACAAAAGTTGCAACTATTTTCTCTGAGTAATGGATAAGGCAGACCCACTGGCTTCCATAAGGGAATTACAGTACTTTTTCTACGATGTAGGTTTAGGTTGTTCTGTGACCAGCAGCCAGGAAGTGACTGACTCAGAGGGAGTCCTCAGCTTTTACTCCTTTCCTCTCTGTCATCATAGAAAGGGCTCTGTGGCAAAGGGTTGTCAACACAGAAGGGTGGCAATAATCTGCACATTTCCTCATTCAGTCGAAAGACTTGTGGGAATCATCCAGCTTTCTGAGACTGGTAAAGAGACTATCTTTGGATAAGGAGGCCCCCGAGATTATGGAGAACCTGCATTATGGCGGCATTGCCATCTCTTGTTGGTTGGCGTGCTTGTCTGGAAACCATCTCAGTTGGCTGTAATTTTACTTGAAGATTAAAGCACAGATTTTTATATGTATCTTCTGTTCTCTGAATGTAAAAAATATAAAATACACCTACATTCACTTCTAACTGGCAGTATTGTAATTCAGCAGATTTCTGTTTTTCACTGAAACCTGGAGTTGAATTGTCTTGAGCCGGAAGGCATTCAAGCTGCTGTTTTTCGCTCAGCTATATTTCTCTATAAGCATCTAATTGTTTCAAAAAGTGATGTACAGTACGCAAAAACTTGAATCTAATGCAAATAAGTCTGTACAGCACTAAAGTTAACAGGTGTTCTCATTAATGTAAGTAGACATGGAACAATTCTTGAATGTTTTATAAACACTCACAATCATGGCCAAATATGTTACAATAGCATAGAGATGCATACTGCAACATCTTTTATTCTTGTTGTGCAATCTCAGCACTTATTAATAGGAGACATGTGTGAGTAATCAACTAGTGGCAACAATACCTGTTTCTACTTAAGTCACTGTACCTTAAATTAGCTAATACTTCTAAATAAAATTTTTGGCAACATAACTACTGCCACTGGTCATCCCACAGTTTGCTTGTTTACTAATGTTAATAGTGCTTTAATAAAATTAATGGCTGCATCCTTGATGGACCAGCAATGAGTACCTTTGCATCATTGAGGGTATAAAGACTTGACCCATTAACCTAAGGATTAACTCTTGAAAATCTTAAACCTATGTCCAATTTCCCATATTGTCAACTCTCAATTAGAAAAGTCCATGCATAGGGTGAGATTCTTGGATGATCTAGTGTAGATTATCCCTGCAAAACACATGGTGGCTTTGGAATATAACCAAGAACATTCTATTCTAGTGATATGTATTGAAATACAGACCCACTCTTGGTGCTTCCTAACTCTTCCAAGTTTAATCTTATTGTCTGAAGTCTAGCACTTGTTGACTGATAGGAATACATAGTCTCAGACTGCTGTTACCAAGCTTCAAATGGATTGCCTACTCTATTCTGATAAAATTGTTGTCAGTAGATGTTCAAATAAACTACTTGCGTTGCCTGAAAGAATGCAATGGTATTATAATCTTTAAAATCTTGTTACGATGGAGGATGAGTTAAATATACCATGGCATATCAAACAATAAGATACAATGCATTCCTTTAACTGTATCGGATAAGCTTTCTCTATTTGTTATTTACTTAGTGTCCCTTAGGTGTGGGTTGTGCAGCCACACACTGGGTAGACAGTTGCAGTTGGCTTCAGAGTAATTATAGTGTAGTGGGGGAAACAGAGAAACCAACAGGGCATTGCAGTGTAGACCAATATATCCTGTGATAAAGTAGGAGCAAGATATCATGGGAGCCCTTAGGAGGGACATCTATTTCAGAGAACACTTTTCTGACAAGGTGACGTCTAAATTGATTTGAATGATATGATAGAGGAAGTGAGAGGGTTCCGGGCAGTGGAAACAACCTGCTCTAAGGGAAGAAATGAGAATTAGCGTGGGACAGCTGGATAACAAAAAAATTTTTGATATGGCTGGATCATAGAGATGCAGAGGGAAATGTGGAGCAGGAAGGCTGCAGAGCAGGTAGGTGGCAGAGCACACTGGGTCTGGCAGGCTGAATTAAAGAGTTTTCTCTGTGGTGTAACAGCTGTGAGGAATCTCAGAATGATATCAAGCAGAGGAATTGGATGATGAGATCCAAATTTCAGAGAGATCATTATGGCTACAATATAGCATATAGACTGGAAGGGAAAACGTGGATGAGATGGTGAGGAGACCAAAAGATATCGTTATTAAATCCATGTGGGAGATGCTGGTAGTACAGATAGTTAAACACATAAAAAAATTTTCATAACATATTTTCATTAAAACATAAACACATGTATGATGTTTATCTTTGAGTCAAGAAAAACATAGAAGGATGGACAACCCTTCAGTATACCTTGGGGAAAGGAGATTTTGTGTTTATGTTATACTTTTGTATTTGTTAAAAATTTTTAACATGTGCATTACTTAGTGACAAAAATAATATACATCATTCCAATTTGAAAATAGTGGGAACTGCAGATTCCCATAGGTCATGTGACTAGATGAGTAATTTTGCACAGTGAGCATAGCTCAGGTTAGCAGCTGATCTGTGGTTGGCAGCCACTGATTGAGTGGTGGGTACCAGCGAACGTGAGTCTTAGGATGTTTAGTTTATCTGGAGGCAACGACTTCCTCCCAAGTTTAAAAATTAACGTTAGCAGCAATAAAACTCTAAGCTGATGTTTATATGCCAACTGCTTCGATTAGTCACTTTTTCAGTCAGTTTTCATTTGAGCACCACAGGCAAAAGTTTTGGTGAAGCTGACTGCAAAACTGTGGAAACTGCTAAACTATCTACTAATTACTTGGATAGTATTCTTTCATGAATATTGAGAAGACTGTTTCTCAGTACTTAAAATATTTTGCTACAGATAAAAGAATGAACATGAGTTTTCGTTTGTTTGTTTGAAATAAATTTTGGGTTTGGTTATTTCATCAATAAACAGAAAGGTAGAGTGGGCAGGTGATATGGGGTGTGAATGTTCACTACAGCCAATTTTATTACGCAGAACAAATATGTGTTGTAAGAATGGGCATAGACTAAATTATTTGGATGTCAAAGGTACAGCTCAATTTCAATTAAAAAGCACTGTTTCTCGAAAGGCTGGCTTAAACCTTAGATTTCGGAATGCATTTGAGATCTGTCGCATATGTAGCCCATTTATTTACTTTCCATTAAATAAGAAATTGCTTACATGGGCAGGTTATTTTGATATGATGACACCACTGAGGGTTCCAATAAATGTACATGCAAATCAATCAACCCCAAACACATTGAAAACATATCCAATAAACATCTGGAAACTAATGAACACACATTTGTTAACACAGGGGGAGTTGTGGAAATGCAGGATCCATTGGTGGCCAGGCTTATTTAGTAGCATGTGGATTTAAGAACATTTCACAGAGTCAGAAGAAACAGAGTAATTATAACATAAGGTTCAACATCTTTAGATATGTAGAACATTTTCCGTTGCTTAAAACAAATATTCCCTAAGAAAGTATAAAACATTTTTCTGGCTTGCAAAGTTTTTGCAGTCTATCATTTAAATTACTTAAATAAAGGGAGCTTTACTGCTCCCCAAAGCTAAGAATATAACACCCTTCATGCATATTAGCTTGATCTTCTTGACAGACCAGAAAAGTGTTTGTGTGTGCCAATTAAAACAGAAATGGATCCCTAGTGGCTTGTTCCTCACACAACTTCTGAAGACTGCTATCATTGTTTGCTAGAGTAACCCTGGATAAGGCTGCCATCCAAAGTAAACAAACTTTTCAAAACTTTCATGACAGATGGGGGTTACAAATGCATTTTAATAAGAGAGTTGCCAAAGCAACTTTTTTTTTATAATCAGCATATATTTACTTAACATCTAGCAACATTGGGAACACAAGGCAGATACTTTCTCACAAAATGTTTTAACAAGTAACATTTTTGGAAAGACAAATTGAAGACCTTTTACTTTTAACTGATATTTTACCCTTAGTTTTATGTTAACTTTGCTCCACATGTTAAGGAAAATGTTACGAGTTACTCAAATCAGACTGTAATTTGAGACAGACATGCAGCTTGATAATGTAATTTCTTTGGTGGTCATAAACACCTTTGAGACCAAGTAATTTAACTATTAGTATAACCATGACAACCTTCATTTGATCAGATATATCAAATGTGGAGTGTGGTGCAAGATGAAAAAAATGTGAATCTGAGGGTTTTCTTAAAACACTATTGTTTCAAATTTAAGTCGTGATATTCTCACTATGATGTAGCCAAAATATATATCTATATTTTATGCTGTTAGAATTCAATAAAGATATGGCCAAAATTAATATCAAAAAATAATTTATATTCACTTCAAATGAGTTTAGTATATTTTGATGTAACTTTTTATATCTACTTAATTTAATTCAAATACGATTTCATCATGAAGTCCAAAGTGTCTCCAAATATACTAGTAATTAAATTCCATTCCTCTTAAATGGGTAACTCATTTATTTGTAGAATCTCTGTAGCCACATCATTTAACATTTTTAGGTCTCTTTGGATATTTGGCATATTTTATTACACGTTTCCTATATACAATTTTGGCTTCATTAAGATAGAATAAACCCTCCTTAGGTTCCTTCTCAAAGACTGATCCTAAGCAAAATGTGAAAGATATTTAGTTCAAATGTAGGATTATTTTGGTCCTTTCTAGGATTGAAGGGGGTTTTTGGATACCCCAATTCTGTTTTAGATATATTTTATTCATAGCAGGATAGTGGTAGTTTTTTTGTTTTTTTTTTGAGGAAGGTTAGCCCTGAGCTAACATCTGTTGCCAATCCTCCTCTTTTTTGCTGAGGAAGACTGGCCCTGGGCTAACATCCATGCCCATCTTCCTCTATTTTATATGGGACGCCACCACAGCATGGCTTGATAAGCGATGTATAGGTCAGCACCCGAGATACAAACCTGTGAACCCCGGGTCGCCAAAGTGGAGTGCACGAACTTAACTGCTACGCTACCAGGCAAGCCCCCTTTTTTGTGTTTTTTTTTTTTTTTTTGCTGAGGAGGATTTGCCCTGAGCTAACATCTGTGCCAGTCTTCCTCTGTTTTGTATGTGGATCATTCAGAGCATGGCCACCAACTAGTGGTGTAGGTCCACGCCCAGGAGCTAAACCTGGGCCACTGAAGTGGAGCACGCCAAACTTAACCACTAGGCCATGGTGCCAGCCCCAGTAGTGGTTGTTTTTGAGAAGAAAAAAAATAAAACATCTGAGTAAGGATGTTGGGTGATCTTTTAATGTTGTGCTATCTTTAATATAACAGTAAAGAAACAAGCAACTTTTGTCTAAGGTCTATATTCCAAATTTCACAACTGAAACCAAACCATCATGGTCCTTTCTCCATACCCACAGAGTCCTTGACTGTACACAACTGTTTGCTGAGGCCTAGTGAACTAGAAATCAAGGTCTTTGTAATCTCTTAATTCTATCATTTAAAATGATGCCAATTTGATAGAATGACATTCTCATTTTCCTCATTTGCTTCATTTTCTTCATTTGCAAAATTACTTTATGATACTGGAGGGAAGCTGCATTTTAAGAATGTTTATTATGTGCTTTGAGATCATTAAAGCTGATATCACTTTGCATACCAAGTGGTAGTATTCATATCCTTAATATACTAAAGTTCTGGTACAATCAACCTTAAAAGAATAACGTATTATGACCAATAGTTTATGCATAATTCCATGATGTAAATGTGTCTGCAGTAATTACTTCCTCCTCTGAAATCTTGACACGAGCATTGTCTGTGCCACTCACATTGGGATATAGTATAAGCCACTTTCTATTGTTATTTATCTTTAAATGCATATGTCCTATTTATCCAAACAGATTGTGAGCTCTTAAGGGTGGGAATTGTGTATCCCTAGCTTCTAGCAATGTGCTTTGCACTTAATGGATGCTTAATCAGTCCTTGATGATTAGGGGGATGTTCAGTCAGAAACATATTCTCTCAGTCTCCTAAACAAAGAGTTATTTGTGGGGTTTATTCTGCAATAGGAAAGGTGCCACTATCAAAGAGGGAAATACATGTCACTCATTATCTCTTGCACCTTCGATAGTCTCCCAGCATGCATTTGAGGTCAATTGGCATGAAAGTAGCCAACAATACTTAACCACTAAATATGTTTTACTAATGAGGTATCTATTTATAGCATAAAGTTGTCCATTGACCATTATCATATATATTTGATTATTATTTATAAAAGACTGGCAATAACTAAATTAAAATGTCTACAATGTTTGCTCTGTGGAACTATGAATATTTTAATCTGCTTTTTCATTATTTTTATTTTTTCCAAATTCTCTGCAATAAATTCAATTATTCTTGCAATCAGAAAAGAAAAGTAAAGTTCTAAAAAGATTTTGTTTCTATTCTGGTAAATCAAAGTATGGAAATTTTTAATAGTGCAAATGCCATTCTACATATTAATTTGTAATTTAAATTAAAATCTAACATGGGAAAGACGAAATGTCAGAATGCATATTGACAAGGGCAGTGCTTAATTGACAATATTGAAAAGAGCAATATTTAAATAAACATAAATGCTACTTGTTAAAACTTCTTTAAGATGTTTTAAATTAGCATAACAATACTCCATTTGTTAATTAAAGCCTAAAAAATAAATTTCTTCTCTCCTCATCTCTTATCAGTGGAGTTTGAGATATACCTGTCTCCATCTTCAGAGGAACCACAACAGGACATAGACCAAGGTTCCTAGCCCAAGGGAAAACTATCGTTAAATTAATACCAAAGACCCTTAGGGGATGTGTCTATTCTGCATGTTGCCCAGTGGATATGCTGGTATAATTTCCTAAGCATACATTTGTTACCAGTAAAAATTCAGACAGATCCTTAGCATGAAAAAGTCTGTGACAAATTTCCCCAGACAGGTAGTTAAAGATATCTGTTATTGACAACTCTAGCACATTTCACTAAGACTGCTTTGTTGCCAGAATATATCCTTTCAAAATACAACTTGGTGGAGAGGAGGGATTTCCAGAGACATTTGGCTGAAGTAGGCTTCCAGGCAAAACAGAGACCAGCAGGTCCTGCCTAAACCTGTCTTGTTTTCTGTAAGTTCTTCCTTCATTCGCTTCACCCCGGCATCTGTCACTTAGGCAAAATGTGATATAAGAAGAATACATTAGCATGGCTTAATATCAAATCTTTCATGTCTGTTATTAGTTCTACATCACTTTAGATTGTCATCAGGAATTGTTCAATCAAAAGGTTTAGTCAAAGCTAACGTTCTTTACTGATGTCTTTTTTTCCCAAGAGTGTTGAAAATTCGATTGTTCAAAGTGCAAATATGATTCAGCAAACCATTTATCAGAAAACCTAAAGAGGTAATGTAAAAAAGTGGATTGAGAAACCTGAATTAAATGGGCTTTACCAGTCAAAGACTTTGAAACTGCTTTCCTGTGAGTGACTGGAATGGAGCAGAACAAAGTCAATTACTGTCTGTAATTAAGAAGTGGATGCATTTAAACTGTAGAGAGCAGTAGCAGACTTCTCCAGACTGCCTAGTAACTCAAAAGATTAGTGGGAAGACAGAGGAAGGATGTGAACTGTTTCTGTCTCTCTGATAGTATGTTTTGAATGAATTGCATTCATATAGTTCTCTGATCCAGCTTCCCAAAATGAATTCATATATTACTGATTATGTACGATTAATGCAGTAATATATTTGGACAATGAAACTTTTAAAATACTGTTTGCTTTTGGTTGTGTTAGCAGTAAAAGATCCCCTTTGCATTGCATAGTGTGAACCAAAAATACAAGCTGAAGTCCTTATATGTTATCACTGTTTGAATTTACTAGACTGAAAAGTGAACTATGTTGACTCTTTCCTAAACCTTCAGAATAGAGTAAATCTAATTATGTTTGTTTCTTGTACTTTGAAAATGTTCCTTTTTATAATTTTAATAATGATTTATTTATAATGGCAGAGAAATAGATTGTACGTTGTGTTTGGGCTAATTCATTTTTCTTTGTGTATTGTTAACAAATCGTGACGTTGTATAATACGTTCATAATCAAAATATTTAAATTCAGATTAGGATGAAGGTATCGGTCAAGGACATTACTAGTTTTCTTGGGTTAGTCAGAAGTGGCTTTATATTTTTAGATTACTATTTCTGTGGCAACACTTTATAAAGTAAATATTTGGAACTTTATGTAAGTAAAGAACATTGCAAGGGTGCGCAGATAATTAGGCAGACATCAGCTTAACTGTCTTTTACTAGATACATAAAACAGAGGACTATTTGGAGGCTATTTTGAGCCATCCCAAATCTTACATGCAATTTTACTTTGAAAAAAGAGTGATTGGCCCTGAATCTGTCAAATTCTAGTGTGGATAATTAAATTCCTCTTATTTTCTAATCTTTCACTTCTCATAATTGTATCTACTTTGGATAGTTCCTCTCTTGACAGTTGTAAAAAGTTGGAATCCATCTCACTCAAGAATGGCTGCATTGCAGTACTGAATGATGTCACATTTCTCTATAGTTTTTCTACAAATAAATGACAAAAGAATATATGTGCATGTATGTAATTGAAGAGTAAGACTTTAGGATCATTGTCATTAAATGTTGCCGTAAGAATCATTGAAACCTTCAGAGTGAGCTATTTTGGGTAATAATTGTCACTTTAATGATAGAATTATAGAGACATCCTGAAGCATGATTTGTGATTTTCTGAACCTGTGCCACATTTCAGCGTTCACCTCCTATTTAGAGCCAGTAAGGCTGAGAAGAGGTGACTAGCTCCTGACTGAGTATTTTGAAATGTCAGTCCTCTCAGCCTCCGAAGGCTTGCTTGATGTGTGACAGCAGTCGGGAAATGTTCATCTTCCTGTTGAAACGAAAAGTCAATAATACAAAGGGAAAATCTTCACAGTTCAGGTTGATGGCCTAATACAAGAAGCATGTCCACACCCACTTGAATCAAATTCTTCTCTAAGTGGCCCTTTATGTGTGAAATCAAACGCATTGCTCTGTTCCTATAGGGTCACATCCTTCTCTCACAATTCTGGGGAGAAAAAGATTCACTGTAACGAAAAACGTATAGTTACATGCTAAATATTGCCAACTACTTAGCAGCCCTGAGAGTCTGGAGAGAGGATGTTCATTTGATAAATACTCTCCATGAGAGGTTCAAATATGTAAATGAACTTTTATTCTAATAGACTCTCTTTGTGGGGAAATTGGTCCTTTATTACTTTCCTATAGATCTTTATGATAGGAAAGTAGAAATAGCCAAATGTTATTCATTTGAATGACCTTTTGGAAAAGTCTGCATTAGTCTCTTTGGTAAATAATCTGTTTTAGAGCCCTCCATAAAAGGAAATCAAATATAGAGATACTATTAGATTTGAAAAAGACAAACAGGAAAGAGCCAAAAGTGCAGAATGAATTCTGACACACCCGGGTGCATTTTTCTGAGGTTCTGACTTAAGTGGATACTGTCTGCGTTATTCTGAACTTCCTGGCTCGCTTCTTGAGTTGGAGTAATTCAGCTTTAGTCCTACTCTGAGTTAATCGTTCTATTATTAAAACAATAATGTATTTGTTATGGCATGAAAAAACAGTTTATGGAGAGCAGTTCAAAATGATCCTAGTCTCCCAGTTCCCAGAAAGACAATTACTGGAATACAAGAAAATATTCAGTGTATTAAAGTGTGTTTTTTAAAAAGGATAAATTTTTTGAAATGTAAGAGATCTACTTTATATGGTTTGCTTACCTGTCGATTTTTTTTTTTCCAGATCACCACAGTCTCAGGAAATGAGTTCCTTCTACAGTCAGATATTGACTTCATCATATTGGATTGGTTCCACGCTATCAAAAATGCAATTGACAGATTGGTATGTATTTGTTTTGGCTGTTACCTTTATTAATTAAAATGTAGTTATTTAAATCTTATTGCTTAGGCATATAACACGCATGTAAATGGATCCTATGGATTGAGAGATATTAAGTTATTTTAGGTTTAGAGTCCATTAAAAACCTTTTCAGCAGACATGATTTGTGGAACTAAATGTCCTTTGATTTCTCTCTTTCAGAAACACAGTGCATTCATTTTATTTTTTTTGAAATAACACAGACATTCATTTACTGGAGGCTGTAAAAAGCACACAAGAGCTTAATAACTACCGAATTTTCACATTTTCAATTTATGCAGTCTGTAATACATATTCTTGAAAATTAATATCAATGTATTTAAGCCCATACTCACTGTTATAATACCAGTAAATAATAATCCTTTGTACTGATGTTTATTGTTCTTCCAGATAAGCTAGATTGTTCTTCTCATGAAAATTACATATTTAGAACTTCATGAAATTACCCTAAATCAGACATTCAGAGAATGTTTTTAAAAAGAGTCAAATTATTTACAGCCACCCATTTTATACTGATTCTAGATCAAACATCTAATTTTAGGACACTAATATTTGCAAAAATCATTATTCTTGAGAGCTTTTAATAGAGTATACAGCAGGAAAACAATAGTTTCTGTGTGATTGTATTGCTATTTATTGCAATCTTCCATTACATCATTTTGGGACTAGAACTTTGAAAACTAAAATAACAAATTGACTTTCTCCATAATCAATATAGTTCCCTTATCAAGGCACACATGAGTGCTCACTCCCACACACCACACACAGACACACACATCGATTTTCTTGTTGTCCTTAAGAGTGGACTCTGGACTCAAACTGCCTGAGTTTGAATCCTGCCCCTATCACTTACTAGCCGTGTGGCCTTAGGCAAATTACTTATCGCTTTTGGCTTCAGTTTCCTCGTCTGGAATGTAAGGACAATAATAATAATATCTACCTCCTAGCATTACTGTGATGATTAATTGAATTAATGCATGTGGAGTGCTTGGGGTAATGGGTAGGATTTAGGAAGCCCCGTACATGTAAAGCTAGTATCAAATTTGAATATTGAGCTTAGCATAGAGGCCTTATCCCAAAATAATTATCTTATTTCAAACTTCCCTTTAAATCCAGGATTAAATTAGATCACAAAACTGTTTGATGAATCCTTTCTTCCTTGTAAAATTATTCAGTCTAATTGTTTGTTATTTCCAGCCAAAGGATCCAAGCAGTCCATCAAGAAATCTGGAATTATTCAAAATCCAGAGATCCTCCAGTACTGAATTACTAAGTCACTATGATAGTGATACAAAAGAACAGAAACCAGAGTACAGAAAATCTTTAAGTAAGTATTTTTTTTTTGACTTGCTCATTCTAACTTTGTCTAAATGCAGTGCTTATGAAATATAAATGCATTGAAATGAGATTTGAGCCAAACTCATACTACTCATGGAAGATTCGTAGCCATTTCCTGGCCGGGGATTCATGCACTGGAGGGCAGTCTGGGCGCTTTGCTCGCGTCATTGTTGGTAATGCCTTTTGAGAAAATAATTGTTCCAAGGTCATGGTCTCTGCTGACAGCAAACCTCTGAGTCTCTGAGTAATAGCCATGGTGTTCAGATTGGTGATTGATTTTAAGAGTGGGAAATGTCAAGCGTCTCCAAACCTTGGTATGCTGACTATTTGATTTCCATACATTAAAAGGTATATGAGTGACCACCACATTTGGTGCACCTTAAACCAACAGGCTATGCAACTTTCCATACTTTCAGACCGCCAGAAAGATTTAGAAATGTGGAATGTAAATTAGATGTTCTCCAAGGTCATGTCTAGTTCTAATATTCTAAAAGAAATGAATTTGGAGTAAAAAAGGCCAGTCTCACCACTTGTATAGTGATCTTGAGTATATCTCTCAACCTTCCCCAACCTGCTTTTTCCTCATAAAAGGGGGTTATTAAAGGTGTCACACATATCTCACAGAGTTGGTTTGAGTCTCAACCTCCTGAAAGAACAAGTAGAGAGCTCTGGAATCAGAGAAAATCAATTTCCCCAAGTTTCAAAAAGTTTAGTACCTTTCCTGGATCATCTACCTAGCTACTCCCAATCTTCTGAATCACCATTTTTTCTGCCATTTCCCTCGGACCAAAAATCAGTGTAGTTACATCCTAGCTTTTTGAATTTAAGGAGAACTCAGTAAGTAGAGAAGGGCTGCTAACAGAATATCTAGACATGTACATAAGCATATATGCTAGATGACTATATGTGTGTATATATATATTTGTGTGCATTGGGGAAGACTATATATATGTATATGTATATATAAACATACATGCATACTCACACACATATGTCAAGGAAGGGGGAAGCTATTTGTATACAATAACGTATTTTACAAAGCTAAATTATTGAGAGCCTAAAAATCTAGAAATATCATGACAACTTTGAGTAGAAGCGCCCTTTCAAAATTAAGTCATTATTCAAAGAACCATGCTATAATCTCAACCACTACTAGACACATATTTAGTTAGCCAGTTGTGTTAAGTTGGAGTTTAAAATTATCAGTGTTAATGTCTTAAACTGCATGATGCTTTGCAAATTAAGTTGTGAAGAGTTATCAATGTCATTTAAAAAGAGTCATTATTCAAAGAACCATACTATAATCTCAACAACTGCTAGACACATATTTAGTTAGCCAGTTGTGTTAAGTTGGAGTTTAAAATTATCAGTGTTAATGTCTTAAACTGCATAGTGCTTTGCAAATTAAGTTGTGAAGAGTTATCAATGTCATTTAAAAAGATATGATGGGACAGTTTGTAGTTATCTCATTTGAACATTTCCCTTTAATTCCTGGTCATTGTCCCCTTTTACTCCATATGGGATCAGACATAAGGTAAGATTTTAGCATTAGAATTCAGCTGTGAGTATGTAGTTAATGTTAATTATATAAACATTTTATAGTAGATATGAAAGGATGTATGAGGCAATGATCAGTAGATCTGGAATCTCAGAAATAATTGCTGGTTTGGAGGAGACCTTGACACGCTTCTAAAGCCTGAAACTTGGGAGAAAACAAAGGTTTATAAAAGTATGTTTGAGAAACATGGAGGCAAAATGAATTCTGTGTTCAGCAATAGTCACTTGAAATGTTTTAGGATGATATCAGAAGAAAAAATTCCTACAGATAGAATACCGGCTACTCCTCTTTAGAATTTATTTTTAATTGGGAAAGACAATTATTTGTCTATATTGGGCTTAATTTAAATCCTGCCTAAAGACAAGGGAAGAGACATATGATTTAATCTATTAATTTCCAAATGTACCTAACTGTATAATGACCTCATATTTACCTTTTCCTTTGCAGTTAAAAAATAATGGTAGCTATCAAATACTGAGCACTTACTGTTCACTAGGCATTGTTCTAAGTACTTATCTCATATTGACTTACTCAATCCTCCCACTAACCCAATGAGGTAGGAACTATTATTAACCCTGTTTCATAGATGAGGAAACTGAGGCACAGAGAATTAAGGCAACTGGTACAAAGTCAAGTTATGGAGACAAGTTTCAAACCCAAGCAATCTGATTTCAGAACCTGTGCTTTTAACCATTACACTATAGTGAAGTGAACAAATGAAAAGTAAACTTAATTTGTATCAATGTTGGACTTGGATGGAAATAATATTACATTAAAAATGAGATCCATAGAAATCAGCAGGCACCCAAAAACATATTAGCCAAAGAATTAAAACCAGATGTTGTCTTTGGACTTTGATTTCATTATTAAAATAAAAGGGTCATTTAATCTTTAATGCTAGCACTAATTTTAGAAAATACTCTTTTCTGCATTTTGGTGGATATTTTTAGTTATAAGCCTTTTTTAGGGCTAGTATATTTTTGCAACATAGGATATGATTAATATCCATCTATTACTTTGAATTGCTTATTCAGTATTTATGTATTCATTTTCATTTGAAAGGCATAATCATTGACCCACCCACACAATATCAAATTAGACTATATATTTGAAATAGTGATTGGCATATTTTACATTTGATGCTTTTTAAAATATTTTTTCAAGTAGGAAATACGCTGTGTGAAACCCCTCTGAACTCAGTCCCACACTTGAACACCGAAACTTAGGTTTTTAAAACATGCATTTGGTTTTATGTTTACCCTCTTGAGATTAAATAATTATGTGGAATTAAAGATTCACAGTATCTCCTTCCTTATTAGTAGTTGAAGCACAAACTTTATTGTCAGTTTGCTGCCTTTGGCTTCCTGTGCCCTTGATGTTCCCACGAGTTTTGTCGCCAAGATTGTAGACAGATAAAGCCAGAATTACTTTTTTTTTAAAGGCATGTGAACATCATTAGCAGCGAACAGGTGGTCATTTCATTGTCCAGTTTCTCTGTATAACATGGGAAAAAAATACGTACTCTCAATGAGTGAATTCAGAAAGTTAAGTGCTTCAATATACTTTCCCTTTTAAAATATGATTCTAACCTGCCAACATTATTAAGTACTAATCAGATTATTTTAAGATATCAGTTGAGTCTAACAGACAAAAAGCCAGAAAATTCAATGTAAGGGCCAAATCATTGTGGGAACTTCAGGACACCAGCCTGGGATGAGAGTGGGAGAGCAGCTCTCCAGGGAGGGCTGTTATGGAAAGTGGAGAGTCAATCAAAGAAAATGCTAACATATTTTTCTGAGGAAAGAAAAGTGTCTTCCTTCCACTGACGGCAAAGAGGAAAGGCCCAAGTATAAATCCTGCATCAGATAACCTTGGAGAGGTTTCTTAACTTTTCTGAGCTCTACTTTCTAGATCTATAAAAATGGGTCCTTGCAGGATGGCATGAGAATTTGAAATTAGATATGTAAATACTTAGTTCACAGCAGGCACTCAATAAGTAGGAGCTCTTATTATTATCCTCTATGTCCCCAAGCAGATGGTACCAAAATAGGGTCTGAGCCAAGGGTGGTGTCTGAGCAGGGCATATATACTTGACATCCTCTCCCTGAGTGTAGAGAAATAGGAGAAAGGAGCCAAAATTGGATATGGGAGTCATAGCTGTGCAAATATAAATATGAGCAGCTGGTCTTTCCCCTGGCTACTCCCCAGGTGGAAATGGCGGCCAGGGCATTCTTGGGAGCAGCACACCAGGAAATAGTAGAAGGGAGCCAAGAGATACTCTTGATTCTTTTATGCCCAGGAGAGCATGTCATTAAGAAGTTCCAGTTGATGGAAAGTATTTAGCATCCAGCCATTTCACTATTCTTCTAGACATAGCTCTAGTTTATTCATTCATTCATGTATTCATTCTTTTTCATTAACAGATATACCTGAAGGTACACAACTAAAATTCTTTTCTCCACTGATCTGCACTTTCAATATTTTAAAATTATTTTTGTGTTTAGGTTATGCTTTAGGAGTAATATATCTAATGCAAATCAATTGCTAAACTGTCGAATCCATGTGTGGAGACCTTGGATAACTTTTACATAAAATCAACACTTTTAGCATTATAAATAAGCACCCCCAAATAAATGAGTTAGAAAAATAAAAGCAAAAGGTAAGAAAACTAAAAGGAAATGCATTTCCTTTTAGCTGTCTTTTGATTAAATTACCATTAAAAAAATGTGTTCTGGGTCAAATCCTAAAAGTATTTAGATATGGATTTCCCCATTCCACAGCCCCTTAGTGATGTGTGTAATAAGGGTGTATGTACATGGCTACAGGGATAAAGATAGGAATGGAAAAATTGGATTGAGATATTTATACAATGTGAAAAACGAAAATGCTTGTGAACCTTTAATGATATCTTTGTTTAAGAATGTGCCTGCAAAGTAATCATGATCATACTAAGTGAAAACAAGTGTGATATAGAGAAGGCAGTTAATTTTTGTACTAATCTAAATAATTATATTACTGGCCATCCACAACCATAAGTAGACTGTGTTCTCAAAATTCAATTGTAAACTGGTTGCTTAGACCTCAACACAGTTTCATAAAGAAACCATGTACCAGCCACAAAAGCACACTTGAACCTTATGCTATCATTTAGATTGTTGTTTCTAGGGAACAGCTCATTCTGTGTTTGTTGCACCTCTGGCCCTAGGAGCTATGACATCCCAGTAGCATTGCTTTCCATCTGGTTTCCCTTTTCTTCCTCTCTCACGCCTGTACCAACTCCATAAAAGCAATTAGGATTCTCAGAATGGCTTTGGCTAGGAGGCTCCTGGACCCTGAAAATCCCCAGTGGCTGCAGGGAGGGAATGCGGAGCCTCCAAGCCGGAAGAAATAGTGGGAAAAGGAGAGAAGGGAGGACTGGGGAGGAAGATTTTGCAGTATGGGCAGGGAAGTGAGTCCTCAGCAAGGGCAGATGTTTTTTGTAAGAAATGTGTGTAATGACACATTAAGTCTGGTGTTGTCCCAAATATTAACTTTTGATAAATCTAGGTGGTGTCTATAGGCGTGATCATGGTGCTGTTGTTTTCTGTATATTTAAAAAGTTTCCCAATTAAAAACTGGAGTACACACACACACACACACAAAATTAGGCATTACTCATGTTCATAATTCAATAAAAGAATGTACATATTTTCTAATTGTGACTTGAAAACTTTTAAAGAAAGATCAAATTTTCTGAATATGTTACCTTAAGACGTCTTTAATTATAAAACATTGATAACTTATTGTTTCCTGTTTTTTCCCCAAAGCCAATATATTTTTTTCTTGTGACCACTGTAACCTTTCTGGTAACTATATAATTAAGAAAATTTGTAAGACGTTTATTATTATCCAAAATGAGAAAGTCATACTAGTGTCTTGGATAAATATATGTAATTAGCAATTGTTTAAAACACATATTGTGAAGACTGTTCTGGAGACTCATATAAATACATACTTTGAAGTTTCTTCTTAAGAATTTTGTATAAAACAGCCTAATCTTGCCAATGCATGAAAATAATAAGATGAATAAGCCATCTGCCAAGAAAATGAAAACAATATTAAAACTGCACAAATAAATAGCATCTAGCTCTGAAAAACAGAAAAGCTTTTACCTGAAAACAACAAAGTCATTATTTGTGTAGAATACTATGGGTTATTTTGTTGTCAAAGGGACAAAATTTTCAGATTTGGGTAAGATGGTCAATTATCTGATTCTTTCTTTTTTTATAAAATCAATATTGCCACCCTGGCACCAGTTTCATTCAATATCCACCTGAGAAAAATAAACTATTGAACTAAAATGTGAAAAAGAAAATAGTTTGGTTTTACTACAGTTATAAGACAGACAACATCTAAGGTACAGTGAGTGTCAATTCTCTTTTTGATTGTTTTCCACAGGTTAAGGGAGTTCTTTATTTCAAAACATTCCAGCTGGTGAAAAAAAAATGAAAATTTATTTTGTTAAAGCTGGAGGATTTAAACATTATGAGAAAAAAAACAGGAAAGATTAGACACACACGATAATCCGACATTTGAATTACTTTGTCAAAACAATATTATTCACAGAGGTTCTATGGCTTTGCTGAGGCACCGTGTGACTGCAGCGATAGTTCTGACATGTGTTCCCAAGATAGTTAGCAGCAATCCCAACTTTTCTGGGACCCATAGATTGTAGTTTCTTTAAAACATTCAGTTCTCCATGAATCATTTGATAAGAGGACTTAGTTATAAGCTGAGCAAAGAATGTTCTGATTAATCTCTTCTTTCCCATCTAAGGGGTTGATCTTGCCCTCTGACCTGTGAGTGTCCATTGTCATGTATCTTGTAGCATCAGCTACTCTGAAAGTCTATCTAACCCTATCAGCACTCAAGCACTAGATCACCCCATCTCCTCCTGACCCTGGCAGTAACTCCATGACCATATTTCCCCTTAGATGAACTGCATTTAATCAATTTCTGATTTCATTAGGTCAAATGACATCTTTCTTTCAATAATAGGCCAAATCCAGAGGGCTCTTTGCTCTAACTCTCCAGCAATATTTCCTTAGCATTAATACACTACTGTGATTGTAAACAATAGAAAAAAATGCTCTTTGATCTCTGAAAGTTTCCCTGTTTATTTCATGACTCTAAAACAGACGTATATTCACATTTCCTCGTAAACCTAGGCATATAATATTTGTTCACTATTGTCCTATCAAGTTTAAAGCATCTTAGTGAAACATGATATTTAATGCATTCCTACAGTGAATCCCTGTGCAGAAAAAAACATCCTTTTGCATGCTAGTGATCACCTCCTTCTGTATACAGGATTTATTTGGTCTACTCTTTTTTGTTTCTGGAGTGTAGGAACAATGCTAATTTTCTTCAAAATCCTAAAAGAAAGTAATTTGCTTTTTAATGTATTTATTTGGGTATCCCAAGTAAGCCAACTGGTATGCTTAGGAAAAAATATAATTGCGAACATATATAATCTATGAGATTTTCTTGGAAAATAAGTTTGTTTCTTATTACTCATAGTAAAGCCCACATTCATGTAAGGACAATCAGGTATTGCTTTCCCCCAAAAGTATGAGATATATCCAAAAACACTACTTGTTTCCATCCAAATTCAATAAAGTGTGATCTACCACATTAGGATTCTTAGCTTCCTTCAAGAAATGGCTCATGGATAACTTGGGAAAGGTACATCAGTCTGCCAATTCATCTTTCTTTGATTATTTAAATAGAACCTGAAGCCAAATACTCCTGTTACCCAATTTCTCTAATGTAAATAAATATACCCTTTTTGTATACAAAATTAATTGGACCAAAAAAAGTAGAGGCAAAATAGGAGATGCAATGGCCAAATAGAAAACGTAGGACTAAGATAGTGCCATCAGAGACGGTGTCCTCCAAAACTGAAGTCAAAGGTTAAGAACAATTTCTAATCAAATTACTGCATTGGAATGGCTCAAATCCAAGTTCCTCAATAGAAAACTCTTTGACCTGGATCCTCTTCTCCAGTTTTTTCCCACCACTCCCTGACCCATGATTTATGTTTCAGGGAAATAGTACTTATAATCCCTGAGGCACACTACTCCATGCTGACTTTTACCTTTAAGTCAAGGTCTTCTTTTTACTAAATTACTGTAGTTTAAGACTCAGCTAGGCCACATCTCCTCCAGAAAACTTTCCCAGACATCCATGCTGCGTTAGGTGATCCTCCTCAGTTTTCCTGTATATTCAGTGCAAATCTCTAACATTGCAATGGCGAAAGTGTGTTACAATGAACTAATTATGGATATTTCTTTGTCTATCACTGTAATGTAAGACTCTGGAAAGGACTCCCTCTAATTTACCTTAGATCTGCAGCTAGCAGTGTGTCTTGATGATATTTGAGAGTACTCAGAAATGTGCAGTGTAAAATTCATAAATGAATGAATGAAGATATTCAAGTGACCATTACAAAATACTTCTCATTCTGTGCTAAAAATGAAGATGAAATTCCTGAAACTTGTTTGAAGAACGATAATAGATTATTTCTTCTTCCTGGCTACTTGTAGTAGTTTGATATTTAAAGATCACTACTTATATGTCTCTCTCAACGTTCTCTTAGAACTGTAAATCTCAAAGCAATGTTATATTTTATGCAGGTCACGTGTACTGTGCCTAGCAAAATCATGTACAAATAATTGCTTTATTACACAGTGAGGATAAAAATAACCAAGATCTTGGGGGAGGAGAAAGGAAAAATCCTAGTCCTTTTGCTTCAAGTTACTGTCCTCTCAACATCTTTTGACCTAGGGAAATACTTCTATCATGCATTCTAACCTCTTATTTTATTTGAGAAGACTACTCTGGTTCATACTTACTCTTGAGGCTCTCTTATGGGCTCTGACTTAAAATTTTCAAGGCTCTATTGGAAGCAAGAAAAAAGGAGATATTCTATAATCTACAAAAAAAAATAGTAGTTTTGATAGTTTTTAGAAGACAATAATTTTTTTTAAGGTCAGCTTATTTACAAAAATCCAGTTTAACACAAAAGTTATAAAAGTGTTGTATGCACCATCTTCAAAAGGTTGTATAGGATTGTGTAAGAAATTTGAGTATAAGAGTCAGAAAATTTGAGTACAATTCTTACCTCCAGGATATACTAACTCTAAGACTTGTATAAGTTTCCAAAGTTTCTTGAGACTGACTTTCTAGATAATTATAATGTATATTTTTTATGTAAATATAAAATAATATAAATATATAAATAAGTATATGATCTAAGGACATAATACATATATTAGATTTAAGGATAATATATATATTGGATCTAATATAAATCCAAGTACTTTGTAGATTTATATTGTAGTATAAGTAATAGATATAATGATTTCCAAATGGGCATATTCTGAAGAAAATAATCATGACTTTTGTTTGTCTACAATAAATCCGTCAGTTTCTTTCTTTTGAAATATAGCAAGAATGCACTTTTGCTACTGATTCAAACAGTTGGCAAAATCAGATTTAGTAAATGCATAATTTACCAAAGGCTTAATTTTTAACATCTTCATTATTCTATTGACTCAGGGCATTATATACACTTTAACCTTATGTTTCCTTGAGAGATTCTGAGTGTTATGAGGAATAAATCCTCAGTTTTGCCATTCCTAAGTGTGAGCCTGATGTTATGGCCGTCTCTAGAGATTAAACGTCACCAAGTATCAGTTGCCTTTTCCATCCTTGTATAAAATAGTAAAATGATGCAATGGTAGAATTTTGACAGTTATATAATTTCACTTAAAAGCAAGTAAAGAGTTTGTTTAATTTTAGTGTTTTTTATATATATATATATATATATATATATGTACCATATATATATATATAAAGCCAACTATCATAACAAATTGGTGATAAGGAGATGACTTTTTTTGACTGAAGTAAAAACATCAAAACCACATGAATATAGAAACCACTTTTAGGGAGTATACTGAAAGATGCTAAAAGTCTGATCTCAGCAAAGCACCCTCTATTGACAGGCTGGCAAGCATGCCTGGAAGCCCACCATGTCTGCTCTATCTGAATGAAAGGATTTTGATATCTGGGAGAGGCAATCCTAACTGACCAAGGCTTCAGTCATCTACTGAAGCCAGGATCTCCCTGTTCCATTAGAATGCAAATGCCTGAGGGTATAAACCATGACATTCTGATGATTACTCCCCCTTATCCCTATTACCTAGAACAGAGTCTGAAACATAGTGATGTTCAATATTAATGTCTGAGTGAGTAAATAAACGACTAAGTGAATAAGAGGAAGAGATGAAACCAATTACAAGTTTTGAGCATAAAGAATGAAGGGAAAGTTTGAGATGTGAGGCAATGACTTCTTGATGGTTGTTTTAGTTTGGGTTCCTCCAGAGGCAGTTCCTGAGACAAGGATTTGAGTGTAGGTATTATTTTTGGAAAGTGATCCCTGGAAACACAGGTAGGAGTTGGGGGGAAAGAGCCATGGAAGGGAAAGCAGCCAACAATGGAAAATAAATGTACCTGTAGTTTAATGCTGCTATGAAACTCTGCGAGTTTTTCAGATTGAGAAGAGAAGAATGGCAGAGAAGAAAATTGATACATATTATTAAGATAGGAAAGAAAGAACCATAGATCCTAATGTGTTTGGAGAACAGCAATAGATTGGTGAGGCTAGGGTGCACAAAACATTAGAGTAATAACTGGAGATCAGGTTGAAATGAATAGGGAACGTTGGCAAAGGGTCTTGCATGGAAAGCTAAGATATTTGGACTTTATAGTATAAATAATGGGAGCCTAGTGAAGGACTTTCATGAAGGCAAGAGACATTAACAGAACTGATATTTAGAGTAATGGTCTTAGTGAAAATGTGAAGAGTGGCAAAGAGACAGTACAAAAAAAGAGCAAGAGATTGGAGGTAAGGAGATAAATTAAGGAACTATTACAGGGGACCAAGTAACATATGATGCGGGCTGAAACTAGGCAATGGGAATGGAGAAGGGGAAAGATTTCAGAAATTTCTGAGAGGATACTGATAGGTTTTCTTAACATGTATTGGAAGTACTCTTAATAGTTCCCAAATCACCCATTGCTTCTGTGGTTTGGAAAAAATATCTAGATGCCTAGGCATTCAGCAGAACTTGCGTCCTATATCTCATTCTTTCAGGATCCTACCAGATTCTTCCTACTCAAAGTATGGTCCTTGGACCAGCAGCAACAATATCACCTGGGAGCTTGTTAGGAAATACAGAATCTCAAGCCCCATCTTAAACTTACTGAACAGAGTCTGCATTTTAACAAGTGATTCCTATGTCCGTTAAAGTTTGAGAAGGACACTACCATATAACAAAAATAATTTCTCTAAGTAGGTTTTTTTAAGTCCAGAGCCAGAGTGGCCTTTGAGACTTTGACAAGACCTACTTGTGTAGAAGATCTATCTAGACTGCCTTTGTATAAAATAACCCTGCTTATGATTATTATTATACTGGCTGTGCCATGACAGTGCATGATTTTGGATGGTGAATATTTATTTAATCTCACCAATTCCTTCCAGCTCATGATTGCAGATTAATTGAGACAGAACCAAGACTTTTACTTTTCTTATAACTTTTACCTATGACATACCCAAGTCATGACACCCAAGTCATGAACTCTGAACTATCCATGTCAAAAAGTCAATAGCTCTATTCAAACAACAACAATAATAACAATAACAAAAAATGATACCAAGAATAAACTATCCTCAGCAAAAGAGACAGACAAAAAACCAAAGCTCCAAGCAATTCCCTGGAAGTAATCCCTAAATTCCCCGGATGTACTCATTTGTGAATCCAATCTGAAATACTATTTACTCTTTGTTTTCCATTTGACTCTTCTGGGAACATATAATCTCACATGTAGCTTTCTTTTTGTTAGTTCCCTTCTCCAAATGCAAGAATAATAGTATTTTATTGCTTAAATGTCTTCTATTTTTGTGTTGTTCTTGGGTACTTGTATTCATTTCCCATTGGCCTTTCAGGTTAGATGTCATAATTCTGAATGAGCCATGGCTTAGCTGTTTTACTCATAGAGTAAGCTTATCTCTTGTGCCTGCCAAAACAATCCAGGCCCACCAGCCTGAACTTTAGTCAAGTTGTTTGGAAAAATTGCAAAGAAAACAAAAGTAAGTTCACAATTTAGTTATCAAAAAATAAAGGATAGATTCAAAATAAAGTCTGATTAATACTTCTGGAAGTATGAGATTTCGCTCACTGGGAAGAGCTGATGAGGACTATTTCTGAAAGAAAGCATCATTTTCTCAGATCCACCTTTATTTGTTCTAGGAAATGGAAGCTGAAATGGGCATATGGTAATTCTTTTCTAAATAAGAATCTTCCTCACAAATTCGCCCCTGAAGTTCCAGTCTTTTAAAACTTTGTTGGATGGTAATGAGACAGATTGAAAGAGTTTCCTCAAAATTTTAATAGTGGCTGGATTCATTTCACTTATTTAGCTTTATTACTCTGGGACAGTTTACATAAGAATAATTAATCTTCTTTTTTTTACCCCTGGTCAGTACCTGGGTTTGTTACGGAGGTTGCATGCCTTATTTTTAAATTGGGCATAACTGATTCCACAGAAAGGTTTGGCTGCGAACCCATAGAATTTTTGCTTAACTCATTTTCATTGGACAAAATCCAGAATTTTAGTCAAGAAGCGTTAGATATTAATCACATGTGAGTTCCAGGATCATTAAAATTTCCTTTACCTTCCAGAACAGCGAGTCATTATGGAATCATAAGAAGTGAGCTCACTTAATAATCTTTACAATTACATAAAAGCTATCATTTTCATAAGTCTTAGAAGAAGCTTTTAACTATTACTTGAAGAGCATATTGGAATATTAGAATGTATTATGTTGTGTTATTATAGATGCAACTTGTGAATTGAAAAAAAATGTTCTCCGACTCAAGACTCTTAGAAGTTATCCTTTCCAGCTTCAGTAGTTTTAATTGTTTAACACAGTTTGTGATTATATTTTTTACATGGCAAGTAGAGACCGTATTGCTGAAATATAAATTCCAGTATCATTTCTTAATTATTACACTCTTAACTTTATAAAAATTAGAGGAGAAATGCAATATTTCATACTGCAGTTGAGAACAACAATTGGTGACACAATTTAAGGTGAGTCAGTTAAGGGGAAGAAACTAAAATAAATCCCTCCTCTAAATTATTATTGCCTTTCTCTTTCCTTTTCTTGTAACCACTTCTCATCTTTGACTTTGAAACCCAACAGTTTAAACTTGGTTCTTATTTCAGTGGGCTAATCTCCTTTCATAAATCATGCTCAAGAGCTGAAATAATTTGCACATCATTTAAAGAGTATTTGCTTTGAAATATTCACCTCAAGCCCTTCTGTATATCTTTTCTCTCTAAAGATTTGTAGTATTTGTTTTGTTCTCTGAGGTATAAAAGACCTGGATAAACTTTATTCCTGTTGTTTCAAGATTAGTTAACGAAAATGCATATTAATTCAGCAGGGACGGGAACAAACCTCAGTAAAGATGATCGTACATATGCCTCTCAGGAATAGCAAAGTACAAAATGCCAGTCTTCAAATCTCCTTGGACTTGCTCAAAAGAGCATTGAGGGATTTAAATTTCCAGAATATGTCTACAAATGTATTTTCTTTGTTGTGGAGAACAGGAGCTATACTGATTATTTTTCCCCAGAAAATTGATTCAAATTTGTATTTGAACAAAAATTAAGCTATACAAAGTGGCTCTTCAAGAATACAGAGAAAAACTGCCACAGAAAAGATAAATTTAACATCAAAAAATTATATACCTGATACACTATTACATTTTTAATTTATTTAGTTTCAGATCTCAAATCCTCAAGTAAAGTTTAACAGTAGAACGTCTATATTTTTTTCTAAAAAAAAAAGTGGAAACGAAAGGACCTCGTAAAATCAGAAGTAAATATATTTAGGTAACGTTCAATGATACTTTTACAAGAATGAACTCAAATTTTACAATTTACTGGTAAACTCAGAAAAAAAAATGCTGATTTCTACAAATAATATATCTGTTTTGTATGTTAAGATGTGCCCTGCTCTTTTCTTAAACTGAAAATGACCATAAACTTTGGCACTTAAGTGCTTCTCCGGAAATGACTAAGTGGATTCAGGGGTTATAAATCACTCATATGGATCCAGCCACCCACAGTTGTGTTCTACTTCTCTCCTTTGCAAGTGTAGTAATAGACATTTCCACAGTCCTTGGGCTGCCAAACTTTGCACCATTAGGAAAATCTGCAAGTAGCCTGATTTATCTTCCTCACTCAGTTAGCTAAGACCCAACTAAGTAAAAACCAGCAGGAATGAACTTGACTAGTTAAACTTTTTCAATAGGGAGATGCAACGATTACAACTTTCCTCCTTTACCATTTCAATTTACTTTGGATCTGAAGCCCCCAGAGAAGAATATTCAGATGAGATCTCAAATTATAGGTACATGGCTGGATGATGCTGACTCTGAATTTTCATTATACGCAGAGGATTGTCTGCTGTTTGCAATTAATCCAGACACAATCCTCTTGGTACTTTGGGAGGAATGTGGAAGAAATAGCCATTTTATAAGTTGTAAACTCCTAAATTACCCTAAATTAGAGGCGCTATTAATCGGACATTTAGATATAGATAGGATCTGCTTATTGTGTAGGCTCATCTTCCCCTGATGGAGAAATCAATTAAATATTTAGGATGTGGAATACCTTCCAGGTTGGATAATGCATTTCATTTAAATTATGGCCTCCAATCCAAAACATTAAAGGGGATCTTAACGGATGGAAGCACATTACTGTCTCTTGGATTGGGTGCATTAACACTTTAAAAATGAATGTGCTTCCCAGGATTTCCTATTTGTTCCACCAGCTGCCTGTCGATGTGCCAGATAAACAGTTTAAGGATAAGTATGTAAAAGATGCATGTGTAACATTCTGTGTGCTGAGGGGCCCCCTTGTAGGAAAAGTCCCCAACTGTGGCCCCTTTGGATGTTTTTTCTCAACGCCCTTGCAATCTAAAATGAGAAGGCTCATTTGATCATGGGAGAGTGGGAGGGAAAACCAAAGAGATGCAATTAGTCCTCTCACAAAGTTTTTGTGTATTTCTAACCTTTTATCATTTCTTCTTATAATTTATCTTAATAAACAATTAGTGATTATTACAAGAAAATATTGGAACAATATGGTAGAAATTGAAATAAACATAAGCTTACCCCTTATAAAAATATTTGGCATGAAGACAATCATTTGATTCTCACTCAAGGATCTTTACTATGCCAAATTTATGAACAGTATTCTAAGAATGAAGCTCTCATGTCCTCCGTGCTACAGAAGTGTGGTATAGGACTAGCTAATGTTTTGGAGTGCTTACCAGGCTGTAGGCCCTCTTCTAAGCAGTTTACATGTTCTCTCTCATTTAATCCTGTCAATAACTTAGAGGTAGAGTAGTACTATTATCATCCCCATTTTACCTACTGGGTAGTTGAGGCACTGAAAGGTTAATCGATGTGCCCAAGGTTACACAGCCAAGAAGTGGCAGAGTTAGAATTCGAAACCAAGCATTCTGACTCCACAGCCTTAAGCCATAACTGTTGATCTGTGAGGTCTCTGGGTTCTAGAGTGAGGCTGATGGTTTCTGCTACTTACTAGCTCTACAAACTTTGAGTCAGTGACTTAACCTTACTTAGCTTCTATTTTATAATCTTGAAAATGTCAATAATAATAGTACCTACCTCAGAGTTGCAAGCATAAATTAGATTAGATTTGTGACATTTATAGCAGTGTTGGTCACAACATAAACACTCAATAAATGTTAATAATAACATTAGTACAAGTATTTTATTTTCTCCCGTAGTATTTGAAGAGTCTTCCTAATTTGGTAAGAAAAGGTTGCCTTAGAGATAAATGATTGAAATCTCTAGAGATTAACATATTCTCCAAAATTCTTTGGGATTTATGGGGAAAAAACAGTATATTGAGTGACTTACAGAAGTCTATAAACTTCTTGAACTGAGTCAGACATCCAGCCTCATTTATAAAAGTCTTGATTCGAAACTGACGTAAATATATCGTATTAGCTTACTTAGTGAAAACAAATTTATCCAATCATAGAGATGATGAAGATAGAGGTCAATTTTCTTGTTTATAGAGACAGACTCCTCATGCCAAATCTGATAGAACACATGCTCCAGTGCATTTGCCTTGCTTCACAAGACAGCAGAAAACTCAGCTAACTGGCATAAATATATAACTTGGATGGTCATATTGAGGGGGTTAAACTTTGGCAACAGAATACAGAATTACAAAGTTCAACGAAGTTGTAGGAATTTAACTGAAAAGAAATTACTTAACAGCATTTGGATGAGGAATAAACAAAGAACAAAAGAGGAACAAATCGATCCTGTCAAAGTTTGGTGGAAAGAATGTTCTAGAAGCCTTGCTTTGTAATCACTGTCATTGAAAGGCCCTGAGACATCTTATTTCTAGTAATTGATACCTAGACTTCAGGCTCAAATACTAAAGACAACTTCTATTGTAAGGGCTTGTCAAGAAAGTTAGGAATTGATTGGAGTTCTTTTGTTCTATTCAGTCTTCCACCAGTCTTTCACTATTGGGCCAAGTTCATTGTAAATTAGGGGTGAATCATGTGCAGATACTTTTACCCTTTCAATGTTAGGAAGACTATTGGGATAAAATCAGAATCTGTTATTTAAAGCAATCAGAAATGTGCTTTATTTGGCTGGGAAAACAGCCTGATCAGCAACCACTCTATATTTGTGTGTTTGCTTGTTTATTTGGAGGTCCCAACAGTAGCGTGAAGCTCCCCATCTACTCTTAAGCTCTTCATTCCTTCTACTGAACACATAGAAAGGAAAGGACTTAGAAGCAATGATAATAAAGGAAAGGGATCCAGGCCCAACCAGACAGATCAGCCAATCAAATCTGAAAAATTTGATTTTCAATGAAGAAACAAGTTACACAGAGCAATACTCCTCTGAATGCTTTTGTTACATTCATAATATAGAGGGATTAATAATTCCTCTGTGGTATAATATGTTCATAATGCAAATAGATTAACTCAAATCAGAATGATCTGTATCTAAGGAAAGACAAAATAAGCTATAAAAAGCTAGATTCTATATTTGGAGTCTAAGCAAAAATGATATAAACTCTAAAAAGCTAGAGCAGTGGAAGCAAGCACTCAGTTCACACATTCACATCACAGGCACTTACTGAGAAATTGCTTTGTACACGGTCTGTTTGAAGTACTGAAGTGAAAGAGGTTCCAAATGTTCTCAATTCTACATTGACAGTCTTCACGGTCTCATTTAAAGTAGATATTTCCTATTCTCTAGCAAGATGATTCAATTTAAAGATGAACTTAAACGTGAAATATTGTTAAAATATATCTGCTTGATTTTACCAACAAAATGAATACAATAATGTCTTGATAAATATGTTTTTGGCAAAGTACTTTGCTTAAATTTATATTTATATCTCACATTGAATTTATCAGAAAATTTGCACTCACTTTAAGGACAAGCTCCCATATACAGAACGTTAAGTAGTACCATGAACCATCATCCACCAAAGGTTTAATAAGGGGAGAATTTAATAAATCCAAATGCTCCAAGCTTGAGTCTTGGTGTCTTTTTTTGTTCCCAATGTTCTAGAGGCTGTAATTGTTTCCTAGGTGGCCCTAGGAATGAGGATCCGTCACTGCTCAGTCGTAGAAACAGTGTTAAATGACCTAGAGCCCAGCCATTAGGAAGCAAGTGCTGCATTTAAGTCCAGATTAGGGCAGCTCACTTGGTCCTCCAGCTGCAGTGCAGCAATGAAAACGTTGATGCTGGAGCCAGATGGACTGGCATAAGTCATCGCCCTGCCAGTGCCATCTGCATGACTTGGGTAACATTTCCTCCTAGAGTTGCAGTGAGGGCTAGATCACTTAGTCCCTGAAAGTACTTAAAACAATTCCTTGAATAGAGTAAGTGCTTTTGGAATGTTAGTTACTTGTATCAGAGACTTCTATTACACCAAATAAACCTAATAGCCTATGTATAACTTGCATAATTTTAAAAACAAAATGGTAAAAATATAAACCACAGAGTGGCAAATTAATTTGAGGTTGTAGAACAAATTACAATAATTACTAATGAAATACTAATTTTCAATTTTCCATTGTCATGTAAAATTAAACATATTAGGTAATAATGTGAAGTAAACAAAGATATAAAGTGATATGGCTAAATTTATTTGCAAAAAGTTAAAGCATTTTACTCCCACAAGGGAAAGGATTTTGACATATCTTTACATATTAGTATAAATATTAATAAAAAATATACACATCAGATGTGCCACATGCTGTTCTAAGCACATCACATGTATTTTCTCATTTCTCATCTTTAAAACACCCTATACATTAAGAATAATTTTATTCTTAGACTATTCCATTTACAGAGAAGGAAACACAAATATTTTAGCTTTAGAGCCCAGATCAAAACTTAAGCAGTCTAACTCAGAACACATGCTGCATCTTTTAGGCTCTCTACAATTTCGTTTTTATTTTCTCTTGCCTTTCTTTAAGTTTTACTTGTTAATAAGTATAAATAGTTATATTAAGTGATTTTTGTACTTGTGTTTTGAAAGATAAAAAGATCTTTATACAGATATAAGTGCATGTGTGTTTGTGTATAGCACATAAAAATAAATTTTAAGGGCCATATTGACAGATGGAAAAAGCACAAATGTCAGGGAAAGTTGATTTAGAAATTAATATATAGTAAAAAATTAAACTCTAGCATTTATTGATTTAACAGATGGTGAGTTAAAAAGTATAAACAAAATCTTAAAATGTAATTTTTAAAATTAGTGAGATTATTTTATGAACTTGTTCAAAAGTTTATTTTCTAATTATATTTAAAAAATTCTAGCCTTTAAGTTCCCAAGTAAGTTACTTCTTTCATTTAACATATCCTGTTTAGAAGTCTGCATATGTACAAACATTTGGTATCAGAATATAAAATTTATTCCTAGATAAATATCCATAAGATTATAGTGAAGGTAAGAAACATACTTCACATATTTTGTATTGTTGATTAATGAATATGTATTAGACTTTGTACACTAAATACAGACAGTACACATTATTTTTAAATATCCTACATAATATTTATTATCAATCATATAGTAAAGCCGTAAAGAAATTTTTAAAACAAAATCCTAAATGCAGAAATTATACCAAAATGTGATCTAAGATATAATAAAATATAATAAAAATTGAAAGTGACAACAAATATTAAACAAAATGCCCCAAGTCTGTTGTAAATTAAAATAACATTCCCTTCAATTGCTTCTGTCTTAAGGGAGAATCCAATAAATATCAAATTTAATAGTATGCAACCAAAGAACTATTCAGAGGCAAATGCATAGCATTTAGTACTAAAAAGGAAGTAAAATAATTCTGTACTTAAGAAATATTTTTTAGATAACTAAATATAACTTAAAAAATCTGAAGGTAGAAATGATAAAATTAAGAAAAACCAGTCAATTAGAAAACAAAAAAAATAATTATTGAACTAAGAGGTAGTTCTTTGGAAACTAAACAATCGTATTAAGAACAAAATAAAAATAACTCTGAAAAATCTAATTTAAAAGAACATAAAACAGTTAACTAAAATTTAAAATGTGAAGCAGACACAGAAGAAGTTAAATTTCTAGAAAATGGTATATCACATTTTCTTCTGATAGATTGGGAAACCAATGAAATAGGTTATTTTGGAAAAGTTAACAAAAGTAACTAAGGAAAAAGTAGGATATCCGAGTACATTCCTTCAAAATATGCCCCAAAAATGTTCCAGGTCTGAAGATTTACTGATGAGTGATGTCAATTTTCTAAGGAACAGATAACTTTCATGCCATTCCAAAGCACACAAAAAGTCAATGAGAAAAATCTTAAAATACACAAGTAATCAAGGAATTAAAACATAAAGCAGTAGAGAGCCTGCTACGACCACTGAAGCCATGGCTGCTGTGAACAGCAGGGGAGGTCTACACAGAAAAGAAGACTAAATATGACCAGAGCTTCAACCTTGGTTTGCCAAGAAGTTGCTCAAGGGAGGCTATTCTTGATACTTGCACACAGACTCTTCAAGCACTACCAGCAATGTGTTCAGAAAACAGTAAAGGGGAAGAATATCCCTATTGAAGGCCACAGGATAGAAGAGTCTGAAAGTTCTTTGTGCCCTTAATAGTTGCAAATGGACTCCTTAAATCAGGAAGTTAAGATCTTTGGGTTTTGTCAATTAGGGTCATCAAGATAGATATCAGTTTGATGAATAGTATAAGAGACAGGAGATTTTCCCCACCTTCCTAATGTTTTCCTCTCGTTTGTGGATGAACCATTACTCTTTGCTTTGAAGTCATGACTCACTTCCTTTGGCATCTCACAGCAACTAAATGTGGCAAAACAGAACAATTTTTTGGAATGATGGCTGCAATACCTGGTCTGGGATCAGCTTGAGATAATGTATGTAAATAATGATAAACTAGTCACTATGGTCACGGCCACCTGAGGTCTTAAATTTGGCTGTTAGGTACACTGTACTAATTTTCTTCTTCTTTTTTTAATGTAAGCAATTGGCTAGATCTTCTTTAGTCTCATGGAACTAATGCTCTAAAAAGCATCCTAGCACCATGGTTTCAATGCTTGGAGGCATAGTTTTATATTTTTATATGCTAACTTAACAGTTTTAAGATTGTTGGTGGCCTGGGTTAGCCAAGATGGAGGCAGCTTTTAAGAGCCTGTTTCCTGCCTTAACAAAGGCTGTCAGATTAAGACTTGAAGACATCAAGAAGGTCATAGTGAATACCATCTCAGTGCGACAGCGGGGTAAAAGTACAATGATTTGAGTAGCTATAGAGGATGATCCAAGTTGCAAAGATTTGCTTTTGCCAGCATCCAATTCAAGTCAAAGTATCAATGCTTCTGCTTATGATTAAATGCCAAAATGATACATCTGGTTAAATGGGGAATGAAAGAATATGCCTTGTTTTAAACAAGCCTTGTTTAAACAAGGCTTTACATGCCTTGTTTCCCCATCATGCCCCGTAACATCATGAATCACAAAGATGGAATAAGTCATGGTATTTCAGATCTATAATTTTCAAATAAAATTAAAAAGAATGAAACATATTACATTTTTTCATAAACTTATCAACGACTGCACTTCCATGGATCATAAACATGTAGATATAAAAATATGTTGGTGTGTGTGCAGGTGGGTATACAAATATTCTACCTCTATTGTATATGTAAGCTTTCTATGAAGCAATTTGGAAATGAGCACTGAGAGCCTTAAAAATATTTGTACTACTGTCCAAACTTAATTTCAGTTCTAAAAGTCTGTTCAAAGAAAATAATGACAAACTAGAAGTTTGAATTAAAGTGCTTTTGAACATACTAAAAAATTTAAAATAATCTAACTGCCCACAGCGGGCATTTGTTAAATGTCATGGTGCATCCACATGATGGTATATCACATAGCCACGAAAATTTATGTTTTCAAAGAACAATGGCAGAATGAATGTGCATGGCATAATGTGAAGTGGGGAAAAGTAAAACCAAGCTGCAAAACTTGTTTGGTAAGGAGTGTGAAAGCAGGGACACGGTCTGCTTGTTCAGAGATGTAGCACTGCACAAAGTAAGGGCTCATTAAATATCTGTTAAATATGCAAATAAACATATGATGTAAAAAAATATACCAAAACAGATGTTTACTTCCAAAATTGGAAAAATTATAAAAATAGGGCATTATTGCAAAAGATGGACAACATTATTTATAGGAAATAGACCTCATGAAGTGCCTGCTCTCTGGAGCTTATGAGTATTTGGATCTTGTCTGCTCAAATTGGAAACTCTTGGGTCTGCTCACACAAATTTTCTCCCCCCCATATATATATATATTTACTATTAGTTTTGTTCATTTCACTTTATCCTCTGCATATATGAAGGTACAAATGACACATTTTAATATAAACTAGAGACTGAAAATATAATTTCTCATCAAACAGCTAGAATGTAAAGGTTCAGATGACAAAGTGCTTGAATAATGTTAAATTAGAATCTTTATTTTATACTAACCAGACCTCAGATATGAAGCACAAATTGTGGTTTATTGCTTGATATGGTAATTGCATTAGGGTTATTCTCTAGACTATCATTTTTTTCTCTTGGTTGGATTCAATCCAAGAAGTGATACAGTTTCCTAGGAAGACTTTACCTAAACTTTGATCTTTTTTTAACTAAGCCATGTGTGATTCCTCCTCTCTTTGACAAGAATAAAATGAGAGAATGAGGAGAAAACTGAAATGTTGCCATTTTAGTGGAAACTTAGGAAAGGAACAGAGCACGGATGGCCTCAGTTGATTTTCTGTGTTGTGTCGTGATTCAGGGACAGGGCCCTATACTGTTGGGCAGAAGAGCTGGCAACTCACAGGAGTCCTGCCACCCCTGTCAGAAGGGAACAGACTCACAGGACATAGATAAAACACCTGGTGTCAGCCCCCAGATGGAGGTCTCTTCTGCCAGAAAAATTTTCCTTTAACTAGAAGTAAGACCTTGGCCTTTTCCTCGGACTTCAAAATACTTAGTGAGTTTAGAAGACTCAAGCCCACCTTTCAGTTAAAATCTATGAAGACTTTTCCTTCAGATTTGACTTGTACTCTAAGACTACTCTTTCACTTTTGGCACATCTGTGGGGCAGTGAGGTTATGATGTGGGATCATCATCTCCCTGAACTTACAGGTAACCACAGGAAGCGCAGATATGTATCATTTTTTCATTTGGGCTAAATGTTATAAGAACACTATAAAAGCTAGATGACTTTAGTTTTGCTATCATTAGAGAAAACTCTTTTGTCCTCATCATTAAAAGGAAGCAAACTAAAGTAATGAATCTATCTTTAATGAAAGAACATCAGTAAACTCGTCAGGAAAAATTTTAAACTGACAAAAAATTAGCTATTTTTCCATGTCTGTTTTCTTCAGCATGACCTAGAGAACTTTTATCTATAAAGAAAAATTCAATATTTATAAATCTGAAGGTGCTAGTTAATTCTGCCTCTGAAATTGTCTGTAAATACAATTCCCCTTTGGGGTGTCTTCTTCAGCATAATACATTAAACCAATGGGCATTAACACTGGCTCCAATAGGACTGGAAGTTCACCTTTAAAAATGGACTGTTCAGGGCCAGCCCCGTGGCTTAGCGGTTAAGTGTGCGCACTCCGCTACTGGCAGCCCGGGTTCGGATCCCGGGCACGCACCGACGCACCGCTTCTCCGGCCATGCTGAGGCTGTGTCCCACATACAGCAACTAGAAGGGTGTGCAACTATGACATACAACTATCTACTGGGGCTTTGGGGGAAAAAAAGGAGGAAGATTGGCAATAGATGTTAGCTCAGAGCCAGTCTTCCTCAGCAGAAAGAGGAGGATTAGCACGGATGTTAGCTCAGGGCTGATCTCCCTCACAAAAAAAAAAAAAAAAAAAGGACTGCTCAGCAGGAGCACATGAAATGTAAAGATGGTTGTGGTAAAGTGTATAATATAAACTAGAATTGACTCATTATCTCCATTCTGCCAGGCATTTTTGTTTTCTTTGCTTGTTTTTTTTTTTATTATTATTATTTTGTTTTGTTTTGTGGTAGAAGTTTGCCTTGACAAAAAAATGACAGCATAAAATTTTTAACCGTGGAGAAAAACTAAAAGGCTGCAAAGAAGAAATGGTTCCTGATCATTAAATCTCTTGCAAAGACATGATAGGAAAACACAAATCCTCACTGAAGATTGGATACGCTTCGCATTCCCAGTCAACACTTAACAGAAAACAGAATCCCATCCCATCCATCCATCCATTCATCCATCCATCCATCCATTCATTCAGGATTTTAGATGCTGTTCTATGTACTGGAGATGTAATTGTGAACAAAAGGGATTAGCTTACATTCTCTAAAAATGTCCCACATGTAAGAGAATACTGGCCCTAAAACCATGATCATGGGCATTGAGGGTTGAAAAGTAACTGTGATTACACCTAACCAACCTTCTACTTTTACAAAAGAGAAAAGTTAGAACAAAGAAGCACTGTAGAAATTAGAGTTTAATCAGAGAAGCAGAACCTCTACTAGTAGGAAGGATGGACAGACAGATGGACAGATGGGTAGATGGACAGACAGACACTAGAGAGAGAGAGAGAGAGAGAGATGGATAGATAAATAACAAGGAACCAACTAACATAATTTCGGGGTTGGCTAACCAAGCCTGAAGTCCATAGAGTAGGCAGTCAGGGAAGATCAGGTGTAGACTGAAACTCCCCAGGCAGAAGCTGTTTGGAGTCTCTCACCTCAGGGAAACCATAAACCCTCTTTTAAAGAGCTCACCTGATTAGATCAGGCTTTACCTAATCTAATCTCTTCTGATTGACTTAAAGTCAACTGATTAGTGACTTTAATTTCCTCTGCAAAATCTTTTCAGAGAAGCACCTAGATTGGTAACTGATTGAATAACTGGGGTCTATAGTTCAGCCCAGCAAGGTTGACACTTTAAAAAGCCATCACAGGCACATTCATTTGCCCAGTGTCACACAGCTGTCAAGTGATTGGACAAAACTGGAATTAGCTCCCCTACTCTCGAGTTCATTCTGTGATGTGTAGACCTGGCAGAGACACACACTTCACTGTCCTGTTCATGAAGACATCTCCATTCAACAGCAAAATCCTTCTTTCAACAACATCTCACCCTTCTTTCCGAAAAACAAGATTATAAAGTGAAATAAGTGTTGGAATGTCTATAAATATAATTATATTTTAATCCAGATCACTCTTTTAGTTTTAATTTGGTGAGGCTGATGACAGTCAAGGCCAGCCTAGCTAGAACTTTTACAGTCTTAGAAATATAGGCTATTTTCCTATAAGAAATAAGTTAAACCACCTCTTTTAATTTATTAAATTGATGTTGGGAGAATCAAGTTGAATGATAATTTCTTTAATTATATTTATTTTAATAGTGATTTTAGTAAGTTAGATATAATTTGATAGAAGTAAAACATAGACTGAAATTATAATAATTCTATAGAAAATAGAGGTCTATCCTTGAGTAAACAGAACAAATTACATTAGTAATTGAGGACATACAACAACGTACCTAAAATGAATTTGTATTAATATGACAAACATGAAAAGCAAAAATAAATAAATAAATAACTCTTTGTGTATTCATGTAAACTTGGATAGCTACGTTTAGTCTTGCCAGACAAATTATTTATATTTCTAAATGTAAATCACAGAAATTTCCATGACAATTTCTAATCAAGACAACTTCTGTTACAGTGGAAATGATATGATCAAGGTTAGTTTTGCTTCTTTACTTGTTGATGGTCAAAACATCTCAAGAGGTTTGTGTTGGAGGACTATGGCAATTCTAGAGATTTCTATTATAGGCTGCACTCTCATAATGTTTCTTAGTTCTTAATTTTTTTCCTCTATTGTAGATAATCATGGTATCAAAATTCTACTGACTTTCTTTGAATTTCTACCTCAACTTAAAGCCTTCTACTAGAAAATTTTCCTTTATCTTATAAGAAAATCCTTTTCATCTCCTAGAAAGCAATGATGTCATTTTCACATTCAAGTATGTATTATAACAAGTTTTATTTTTCACATTTTTTAAAAACTTTCTTTTAAAATAGTTCCTTAGCTTAATGAGCGTGTTTTACCTTTAAAGTGTTGACATGGACAGCTTTTCTCCCATCATCCCCTCAAAATGGTTCCACTATCCCACCCCTTCAGCCTATTGCTATTTTCTTTCCCTCTTCCTTATTTCTCCCCTCCTTAAACTCCTCCTATTTTTGTTCCTGTCTGGCTTTCCATTAACGTTTTTAAATACACTTTAATGAGTGATAACCAAAAGATCCAAGATGAGCAAAGGCGGGAGCAAAGGAAGCAGAAGAGGGAGGGGAATGAGGGAAAGAGGAACAGTGGGCATTGTTGTCAGTTTTAAATTAATTTATGCAGCTGGCTCCCATTTCCAGGGCTGAACCAAAATTCTACAGTATTTACTAAGGTGACCAAATCAGAGAAAAGCAAGGGTCTTGGTAATTAGAAGTTTACAGTCCTTGAATCATGGATTATTGTTATACTTTTTGCCTTTAAATGTTATAAATATGGGCTATTAAAAGTATAGGAAATCTAGGGGCCAGCCCAATGGCATAGTGGTTAAGTTCACACACTTCTCTTTGGTGGCCCAGGGTTCCTGGGTTCGGATCCTGGGCTCAGACCTATGCACCACTCATCGAGCCATGCTGTGACAGTGTCCCACATACAAAATGGAGGAGGATTGACACAGATGTTAGCTCAGCAGTAATCTTCCTCAGGCAAAAAGAGGAAGACTGGCAAGAGACATTAGCTCAGGGCCAAAAAAAATAAGTATAGCAAATCTAGTCACTAAAGGTCTTTATTGTGTTGATATCTTCATTTTTAGGGTATGACTGACACAGTATTTTAAAATCCTCATTTACACTATTGGTTAGCAGAAAGCTAATGCTTTATATCTTTTTCTAGTTAAAACTCTAAATGCTGATATATTAATATTAAAAAAGCATAAAATGTTTGAAAATATAATTATCTTTTAGACATTAATCAAGTGAGAAAAAGTATAAATATGTTTTTCTTTTCATCACTACTTTTTGACATCTCAGCACATAAAAATTAACTAAAGGCCACCTTTTGTTATATTAGCAACAGTGACATTTTTAATTAGCTTCACCACCTCCATTTGTGTTTAGGTATGACATTTTCTGCTAGCCCAAATTCACATCATCTCTCTAGCTCCTTCCACAAAGAAGATAGAAAAATCCCTCACATGCCTTCTATACTCCGTGTCTCTCTTTAAGGGTTCTGTTTACCAGACACTCCATGTTTGCCAGTGAAAAACCAGTTCCCTAAACAGCGAAGACTTAATATGGAAACTGAACTCTTTCTTGATTCCTCTCTTCATTCCAAAATGATTTTTGTTGTTGCATTCTCTGTATAGTTTGCTTTTGTCACACTGGTGGGGAAGGTGGTCCTCAGCAAATATCTCCAGGATAATAAAGTTATTCCAGAATAGAACTTTTGATTGGTTATTGTATTTTCAGTCTATCATGGTTCCCTGCTTCCATATAGGAGGACAAATTATTTGGGCCAAACAATACAGTGTGGTTTGGAAACAATTGGCTTTTATGGGCACAATCTTATTCTTTCCATATCCATTTTTTTTTTAATTGTGTAAATCAAGCCAATTTCTTTTTCAAAACGATGCAATTTCTCAAGACTCATGGAAAAGACAGCTTGGGTTGAATTTTTTTTCAATTTTAGCTTATGAGGAAAAAGAGTCGGTTGTATAAAACTAGCATATATATTTGTCCAAACATTTATACATTGTGTTTTCAGTATTAGTGGAAAAAAGTACCTTACGTGATGGGCTTTGTCTTCTGGTTTAGTTCTTCATGTTCCTGACTCCTAGTCCTATACTCATAAATCAAGCATATTCAGGTACAAAGCAGGTAATTGAGGGGAGCCATTTGCTCTATAATTCCATCCTCTCCTTTGTGCACACATTTGCAAATGTAAGCGATTTGCATCTGTGGAAACCCCCTTGAGGGGCCTGTCTATCCTCACATCATTTTTAGACATCCAAGAAGTTTCTTTGTAAAACTCTCATTCTGTGATACCAGATGGTTGATGCCACCCTACACCACCATATTTTGAGCAAGGAGGACCAGTTTAGCAGGTAGAGGAAACAAAACCCATCACAGTTATTGTCACATCTCTCCACTCAGTAATGGCAAAATATACTTCTCATCATATGTTCATTCCAAACACAAAAATGAGTAAAATTGATACGGTTTTCCATTTACACTAAGAATTGGGCACAGCTGCTCTCTTACAAACATTAAAAGGAAAAATAAAAGATAATAACATCTTTAATTTCTCATGTTTCTCAGCATCTCTTAGAAAAATAGCTTCATGATACACTGCTCAGTGGCCTGAAAATACCTACTCTTTCCACACTTTTAAGCAGTGTTTTCCTTCATATTATAATATGAGAGAGAGAAGATTTCTAGCAAACAGAAAGAGTTGGAGATCTAAGGAAGAGAATCTGCAACTTGAAATAATGCTTAGTCATTCTTTTTAATTATTCTGTGATTTTTTTCAGTCTTTTGTTTGATCACTACTCTATACCGTTTATTTACCTTATCTGAAAAAAATGTTAAACTAATAGCTATATGCATGGAAAATATTAAGTAAAAATGAACATTTTAAATATCTGTTAGACTTTCAATTATTTGTTCTTTCCCATACAATTAAAATGCATTGATCAGATAAGTAACAGTGGTTGGCTTTGGATTATATAATATTCAGGGAATTAATACCCAATAAATTAATGTGTTAACATAACAAAATAGGCATTTCTTACTAGATTAAAAAACCTTAAAATAAACCCAAGTGTCAAAAACTATTGCTTCCCTTCATCAAAAAGATTGGTTAGAAACTTCCCTGAGATCACCTTCAGATCACAACATAGACATAATACATAATTCAAGTTATTAACTTTTTCCATTTAGGCTTACAGATCTTATAGACGCAACTATTTTAAAAGAAGAACAAGATTTTCACGGAAAAATGTGAATTATACGGTAGTTTTATTGAGTCTTTATTGCTAATGCACATTGGGTTCAGAACCATAATGACGATATTGGGCACTTAAGTCATTAGGCTGTCATATTACAGCAAAATTATTTGTACTATATAATCATTGTTTCCTTTTTTATATTACACAGATCTAAGCTTAGTTCATCTATCTTTGCCATTACAGTACTACTTTGTTGTTGTAAATACCCATTTTTTAAGGATGATTTGAGTATGTTCATTGTAGTTCAAGTTCATGTTTATTAGACCTTTGCTTCCTTAAAGCTGGGAAGCATGACGGAGGGAAGTTTGCAATTTGCCTCAGAGTGTCTTATTTGATTATGTATTACTCCACAGTGTCAATTGCTATATAGTTTATATTTTAAGTACTTGTATACACACTAAAAGTTTCAAGGGAAATGGGTTCCAGTTTCTTTTTGTTTTTCCCTAGCAACATTTCCATCATAGTCATCATATTTAAGACATACTCTTGTTCTTAAAATAAAAGTGGAATTCTGCTTGTATTCAACTTTTTCCTTTAGGGACTTTAAAGATGAACACATTTAAATGGTCTGAGATGATTATTTGCAATAAGAACAAAATCATTTGAGGGAAAAAAATAAAGCTGAACTGGAAAGCTTCCACTGAAAATCATTTGTGAACACAAGGTGAATAAGACTTTGGTTTTGAGAACTGGTTACAGGGTTTCACAAACCTTTTAGAAATGGATATTGGTTATTATTATTCAACTAATCAGACAGTGTTCTTAGAATTTGCTTTGCTTGTATTCAGTGCCATGATTGATTATTTGTTTTATAATTAAATCCTAGAGATTATGGCACAGTATAGCTCACCTGGCCCATGGAATGCGATGGGTTCCTTTGTAAGTGTGTGTATGTGTGCGTGTGTGTGTGTGTGATATAAAAGTTGGAAGACACACACACTTCTGAGTTTGAATACTTTTTGACTCAGACTATGTGAATTGATTCCCATACAGGGAAATGGCATACAAGTAAAATCAGTAGTCTATTCAAATCATTGTACCGTAAAGTTAGCTAAATGTATGGCAATTAAGGGTAAAACCAAACCTCAAATTGAACAAAACCAGTGTATTCTGTAGTCAAGTATACACTATGTCTGTGTGTGTGTCTCCAACTTACCTCCCCAGACCGAAGTCATGACTTGAGTAATGGACTGTAAACCAGATGGTGCCTGTCCAGTCTTTCCTACGTTAAAATAGATCATCTGAAACTGACCCTTTGTGAGAATTTAAATTTTTTACTTTGCCATGAGTTTTCAAAAATAAAATATTTTTAACAGGAGAGAGGGCCCCATAAGCACTGCCACTTTGAACTATTATAACTGTCCTGAGCTCTGGGAGTACAGACTATATATAAACTTAAAACACCCAGCACCCCTGAGAACCTGTAGTTAACCCATTCACTCCTCCCAGCTATGCTGCAGGGTTTGCGTGTAAATACAGTTATGGAGAGATGAAGAGCACGTGTGAAATTTCACAGGCAGCACATTGCAACAGAACAGCACTTGAAAATAGGCATACTAAAATTCAGAAGCCTAATTATTACAGATAAAAGAATAGAGTGTAACTTGTTTGACCTGCTCTACCAACTTGAGATGCAGTTAAAAGCATCTTGCTTTTATCTTTATTGCTATTTTTTAAGTAGATCGCTCTGGTTCCCCATACAAATTGGGGAATTACTCAGACACTCACATAAAGCCAGGTGGAGAAAGAACTGGAAATACAAATCAATTCAAAAAGAGTCTCTGGTTTTGGTGGCTCTGATTCCTGTCACGGGCACATGGCTTTGCAGTTGAAAGCTTTCTCTTCTGACACGTTGCTGCCCACTGTTGTGGTTAGGCCATCTCTGAGCCAGCAATGCCCCATGTGTGGGCTCCAGCGGGGTGTCTCTGTCTTGATACATGCTCATGTTCAGACATGACACCCAGAGGCTTGCTTCAGAACTGCATGGTCCAATACGGATGCCACTAGCCACATGTGACAATTGAGCTTTTGAAATGTGGCTAGTCTGACTTGAGATGTGCTGGCTGTGAGTGTAACATACACATCAAATTTCAAAGACATAGTACAAAAAAATATATATAATATCTCATTAATAATGTTTATATTGATAACTTGAAGGAATGACAATACTTTGGATGATTTGGGTTAAATAAAATATATTATTAAAATTAATGTCTGCTATTTCTTTTTTAATGTGACTATTAGAGTATTTATAATTACACATGTGGACAGTGCTGGTCTAGGGGGTCTGCGATCTCAGCCACATGTTAGACCAGAATCAGCCTCTCCTGGAACCTCAGCCCCTGTCTCTCTCTCTCCCTGCTTAATTGAGACAGAGAATTGAGTTTATCATCCTCATCAGCCTTGTCATTCTTATTACCATTAGCCATGCACATCTCCTAGCTTTTTGATTTTTTTCCTTCATCTCTTATTCACCTTCCTCCAAATAAATACCACCTAGAATAATTTTAGTATAACCTTCGATGTGTAAGTATCCTTAAAAGATATTTAATGTTTTTTATATGAATTCTATTTTTATTATTTAAATAAGATAAGAAGGATAACAACATGATTTAGCCCTCATATCTGTGAAGAGGTAAATAGGAAACCATAACTATTTCTAGATGTTCAAGGTTTGAAGAAAAGAGCTTGAGACCCAGGATCTGTTTCTCTTCTCAGACTTGTCATTCAATGATAATAACCAATAATAATTTTCTTCTTCATAAAACATTAAATGAAGATTTACTTTCTTAGAACGTAGAGTTTTATCCATAAATGTTAAAAATGTTTAAAAAAAGAATTAGCGTATTATTTTTCTAAAAAAGGAATTCAAAGTATTCTTTTATTCATTCAGCAAATATATGCTGAGCACTTATCCTTTGCCCAATTCTATTCTAGGTACTGGGACTAGAGTCTCTAAAAAATAAAGAAAATAAAATACAGGCAAAAAAAGAGAAGTAAAATATATATTATTGAGATAGTGAAGTTAAAAAACGTGAACAAACAAACCAAAAAAGGGAGATGGAGAGCACATAAGTGGGGAAGGTTTGCAATCTTAAATAGAGAGGAGAATCTAGGAGAGATGACATTTGGGGGAAAACCCGAAGGAAGTGAGGAAAGTAACTGTGGATATCTAAAGAAAGAATGTTTGGGTTAGAGAAAGCAGCATGTGCAAAGGCCCTGAGGCAGGATGTGCTCAAGAGAGAGCAAGAAGGCCAACGTGTCTAAAGTAGAATTAGTGACTGACTATAAGTATAACCTATCATTTCCATCTTGGAATATGGAGGCTTACGAGGGAGATACTCATTCTGAGGAGTTTTCTTTTACTGATCAGAGCTAATCTTGCTTAAAAGTAGTGAACATGACCCTACAACCCACAGAAGCAAAGCAAAGAGTCTTCTGCCTGCTGACCTATCCCCTCACCCCCCACATACTCACAATTCAGCTCCACAGATCTTTAGATTCTCCCCAGAACTGGCATTCCATCTGCAGTTAATCAAGTGTTAAGGGTCTTTTAAAAAAATTTTAATATGTGAAAGATGTTTTAGCTGTGATTATGAAAGTACATATTTATATACCCTATGGCTGCATGGCATGGGATGTGCTTCTGACATAATTCTGATAAGAATTATCAGTGTATAAGGTAATGTTGTTGCCATATTTATCAAATCAAATCTCCTGCCACTTCTATGTGGATAGACACAAGATTTCAACCTTAAATTAAGGTATAAAATCAAATATTTTTATATTTGTTACTTTTAAAATGATTATTGTTAACAAAAGTGGTAGTAGTAACCCACACCGTGATTCATCAGGGGGAATTTATACCGCCAGTACATTTATTGCCATCAAAGCTGCAATTAATGAACATTCATGCAGTTGGAGAATACTACATCCATCGTAATATTTAATCTTTACAACATCGCAAACGAGATTTTGTATCCCTATTATACAGATGGAGAAATTGGGATTCAGAGAAACTGAGTCTCACACTTTCTAAGTGATAGATCTGAGACTCAAATCTAATCTTTCCACACAAAAGCCTGTGTGCTTTCCACCAAGCATCTCGCTCAGACACTATGTAATTATTAAACATTCTTTACTGACTACCAACTACGCGTCAGCCTTGATAAAGGTGTAAGGAGCACCATTAAATTCCAAACAATGTGAAGCTCTGCCTCACCCCACACTCATCCTTGACTTTGGCGTGTATTCCAACAGCAGTTTATTCATGGTCACAAAACTGGCAAAAGAAATATTTTGGCCAAACCGTTATGTGACCCAGAGCACGTAATTCTCAGTTGGCCATTCCCTCACAATGGAGCAGTTAAGCTCCATTTTCCTTTGCAAAGGCGCATCCATGATTCATGACTCTGTCCCCCTCTGCTTTCCTTAGCCATTACATAAGCCAGCACCTGTTTGTATTGTCAGGAGTGTTTTCAGGCTAAAGTCCACAGGTATTTTTTTTTAATTTTTTTCTCTTGTGCTATAGAATGAAAATAGCTAAACTTGCTTTCTGGTAACAAATGTAAGGGAATATTTCCTAGTGGAAATTTCCTAATTGAACTGCTTGACAAAAATGGGAGGGAGTCAGGTCCTGCTAGAATATTTCTGCATTGACGGTTGGAAGGATTGGGGATAACAACGACCGTTCTTACCATTACCTGAGTCTTACCGTGTCTTTCTCACCGTTGACAGTGTCCCTGTTGGAATAGATGCTGATGACACATCTGTTAAAGTAGATCTTTAAGTCAAAATGAGGATGTGTGTGCGTCGCCTCATTTTGAGTTTGCTTAATGTTTCCAACCATATTTTAGAAATAAATCCCAAATGCTTTTTTGCTAAGTGCATTTTCCTTTCGATTTTAAACCTATGTGTATTTTAAAGGTCATTTAATCCACACATTTCCAGTTCCTCCGGTCTTAAATCATCACTCTGTTATTTTATGTAAGAGGTACTTAATGTCTCAAGAAGCTTTCGGAGACCATTAAAACCCAAAGACATTTTTTTCCAAGACCAGAAGTTCTATTTTGTCAAGAGTAAACAAGTTTGAAGAAAACCAAGATCTTCGCCTGTTCAATAGTCCAAAAGTTCGAGTTTCAGAGACGTTGGAACTTGGCGAAATGCATTTTCCCATCCATAGCTCAATCCTCTCTATTCCCTCCTAGCTTAGGCAGAAACACATGGAGAGGATATCCAGCCGAGCACTCTCCTCAGTGACATCTGTGTCTGGAGAAGTGTCCTGGCAGTTGGCAACAGGATCCTCTCCCCCCAGGGAAAGAGAAGGCTCAAAATCCCAAATAATAATAATCTATTACAGATTTCAGGTTACCAAAATTTAAAGAAAAGGATAATAGCAAAACACTTAGCATTGCTACATGTCAAAAAGAAGGCTACTGTAATTTCCACCCTTGGGGCATGTATTTTTCAAACTATTATGCATGATTATGCATATAAATTTAGATATATTTCCATATTCTATTCAAAACTCCCTAATTCTAAATATGTAGAATAAAATAGAATTAATTGATGGCAATGACTGCATTTAGATTCAAATCTAAAATTCCTGGTCTGTGGAAAAATTGGACCAGTGGTGGGTGCCTAGAGCAACAGAACTGGCTCTCTGGAACATTCTTCTGGATTTAGGAATGGTCTTTTTAATAAAATGAAATCTGGAATTAGAGAGACCTAAGGATGTGCAGAGAAAAACCTGGAAATGGTGGTTGAGAAATTTGGTTTGAATCTTCACCGTGCTTCTTACTATGTGGCCTTAGGCAAGTGATTTAAATAATGTGGGTGTCTTTTTCCTCATCTCAGCAGTAAGGAGCATTTACTTTATGTTCCCTCAAGTTCATTCCAGATTTAATATTTCATGTTTCTGTGACTCCAACATGAACTGTGCCCAAGAATGTGGTTCTCTGGTGGTCAAAACGGAGAAAAAGCTTGGCAATTTGATTACAATTAACTCATTTAGGAAAAGAAATAAGGTATTTGGGATAATTGGTTTTGGGCAGAAAGTAAATCTCCTATCACTATTTTTTAATGGAAGGAAGAGTTAATCTGAAGGTGTGGCTGGAAAACAGAAAGCAGTTTCATTGGGCACAGACATGGCAACCATGGTCTCAAGAAAGGACCCCAGATAGATTCAAAATGGACAACAAATAAAACAGCCTATATCCTGACCGCATCAAGTGTCAGAATGATATAGGTCTTTCTGCGTCTTTTCCTACTTTTTTCGCCTTCTTTGGAAATGTATGTTACCAATTACGATTATTGCTATGGAGCCAAGAACTCACGAGGCTCCAACTAGATCTTTGTTTAGCGAGCATAAGCTCGCTGCCAGCTGCGAACTGCAGCTGTCTGTCAGCGTTTGTGAGGACAAACCGCTCCACTCTCCCTGATCGCCTAGCCGTAGACTGCATACCATGTCCTCAGATCTGCTCGGCGCTCCCTTTGCATTTTCAATACACTTCCTGTGGGGGAGGGTCTCAGTGGTTCACACGCACATTTTGGAGCAAATAGCTTGAAGCTTATGTCAAAATGATGCCTCTAATAGAGGGTTCTGTCTCAATAAAGTTGTTCTGCGAGAGACTAACTGACTCTGGCCTGACATTTCCTGATCTCCAGTGGCCTGAAAAAGGCATGGGAGGCTGCCACTCTGACAACCAATGGTTCTTCAGGACAGAGTGACCCCTGCAGAGAGTGCCAAGAGAATGGGCTCAAGGCCAGGAGGCTGTCTCAGAGCTAGGGAATGTGGGGTGAGAAGGCCACGGACAAGGAGTAAAGCCAGAGGAAGGGCACGGCGCAGGGGGCTGAGAGCAGCCCTTCTCCTGGGCCGTGGCATGGAGCAGGAGGCAAGACTCAAAGGAATCCTTATCTTGGGAGAAATCCTAGTCTAGAACTTTCAAGTAAACTTTGAATTCTGTTGCTTAAGAAGGGGCTTTGAAGAATGATATATTTTGTCCATGTACCATTTGCCAGCCTTCTAAGCAAAATTTTATCTTTAAATTTCCAGGCATGCTTAGAATGGGAGAGAAGCTGGCAGCACCATACCAGATTTAATTAAAGCATTTCTAGAGTTAACCAAACCTGTTTTATCATCAGAATGACTCTTGCGAGCTATCAGGATTATTTTTTTAGAGGGGTGGCAGTTTTAGCAATACCCTGAGAATTATCCTAAGAATTTAGGAATACTCTGCTTTCTCCAGCTTCTTAAAGGGTAAAAACTAGGACTAAAGATTCTTTGGGCCCTGGAATGCTCCTAGTACACTGCAGGAAGCATGAGAGATAATCAATCAGTACTTGTGGAAGTTATGTTTTTAGCTTTTGTTTTTAATAATAATATTTTTAAATAAAAAAAATAAATCTGGAATTCTTCCCACTCATGGGGGTATTATGAGAACTGCTCTTTGTTATATAAGAGTATTGTTTCAGTAAGAAATGTACCCTCTTGGGAAGAAAGGCACAAAGCAAATTCAAATTAATAATAAAACTGTACAATATGCAGCACATGGTCGAAGTTGGCCTGAGTCACACACTGAAGAAAACATTCTAAGGCTTGGGAAAAGTCACATCCCTGGTGTGTGTTTGTGTGTGTAGGGTTGTGTATGTTTGTGGTCAGAGAGCAGTGACCTAACATAAACACTTTCTTTCCCACAACTTAAACATACACACAATACTTAAAATAGTTTCATTCAGGGGTAGAAACCATGAGAGTCACAGGATCATTAAACAATAGTAAAGCTCTGCTAGTCCGTGATCTTTCCATATTCAAGAGGATTGTAAAATGAAAACAAAACTCTGCAAGGAATCAGTGTTTTCCAAAGGAATAGCAACTTACAGTACAAGAGTATTTGGATTGCTAAGTGCCTTCACTTCTCTCGATGTTGCAGTTGGCTGCTTTGGTTCATTGTGAAACATTTTTGCTGGATGTGTTACATGTGATGAGCTTGAGTGTTATAATAAACAGAGAGGAAGGCTGCAATAATGTATTTCAGTTAGGAAGAAGCACTTGAAAGAAATTGGTTTTGCTATACACATGATGTGAGCCAATCGATAGTGGTTTAGTCTGACAACCACTGTCAATATCCATTGTCGCGGTTCAGAAAGTCTTTAATGGATAGTTCTTCAAAACCCAATGATTTCAACACATGTTCAAAGTCTTGAAATACACTGTACCTGGCAGAAATTAATCACAGATAAACTCTTGGGGTTGTATACAAGTATTTTTTTTAACTGAGAGCCAAATAGCAGTCAACTAAAATTTTTATATATTTTAATATATATTTAATTGTATATAGATTAATATATATATTTAATTTATCCAGGAGCTAAAGGCATAATCTAATAATACCAGATACATAGTACCTGCCCAGTAAATGTTGAAAAAATGAGAAGTACTGGGATGGAGTGTAAGGATGGCTCTTTTCATACCTCTTGTTCTATTTACTTATTGATTATTACAACCATGGCTGTGACACAGGACATCTATCACAACCTCACAATTCATAATAATTGTTAGCCTTTTTGCATGCTTATTATGTACTATATTATGTGCTGGGTGTTATTAGAGCATTTAATTTATGCAACAATCCTTGGTGTGGATATTGTCAGCCCCATTTAACAGATGAGAAAATAGAGACACAAAGAACTTATATTGCCTGAATAAGATCCCACCACTGTTAAGTGACAGAGCCGAAATTCAAAATCCAAAACCCGTAGTATTTCAAAAGAGAGAGAAGGAATGCGTGAGAGAGAAAGGAACGCACATTTTTTGAAAGGAACAGCATTAGCTGTTGGAAGGAGGCCATGTATTAGTGGTTCTTATCTGCTTTCCCCCTAAATGCTGATCCTGAGCTCTTACTCCTGTGAAGCAACTAGGAATAAAATAGGCAGACTCTGTGGTTGGGCATAGAGAAGGAGATTTCCTGTTTTCACTGAGAGAAGAGCTAAGGAGTTTGTAGATGTGAATGTATGTGCTTATACTATTGTGGGCAAAGTGTACGTCTGTCTGTCTTTGAAAAAGATTGTGTGATGATAAGAGTCAAGAAGAAGGACTAAGGGGCCGGCCCGGTGGCATAGTGGTTAAGTTCGTGCGCTCCACTTCAGCGGCCCTGGGTTAGCAGGCCCAGATCCTTGGGGCAGACTGACACACTGCTTGTCAAGCTATGCTGTGGCGGCGTCCCATATAAAGTAGAGGAAGATGGGCACTGATGTTAGCCCAGGGCCAATCTTCCTCAGCAAAAAGAGGAGGATTGGCATCGGATGTTAGCTCAGGGCTAATCTTCCTCACCAAAAAAAAAAGGACTAAGAAATTGAGAAATCTGGCTAAGTAACTAGCCATTTTTGCTTAAAAGGGAGCCCCAATCCCTACTCTACATCTCTACTCCTATATTCCCTCTTGCCTTGCTACATACAGCCACCTGGAGTATGGTGAGTAATTCTCATATTCGCCTTCCACCCAGTAGCATAAGAGCTCAATTTGTGCTCGTGGTGGTTATGGCTCTGTGTGACCCAGATGCCATCTTCAGCTGTTCTGACTGGCAATCTAGAGAGTGTTCAGCCATCAGCTCTGTCGCTGTCCTGTGATTCACTAACTTCACCTAAGGCAACTCATTTTCCCTTTAGGTTTACAGTGATACACACCACCTAGAGTTATTTCAGACAGCAGCTCACGTAAATCAGATGATTTAAGACCTTAGGCTGGAAGTACTTGACTATAGGGGGAGGTTATTGCCATCTCTCTATGTCCTTAGAACTTTGAGAGCATTGACACAAAGATGGTGAGGCAGACAGTTGGGCAGGTTAGGAGTTCCCATGGGCTCGAAATCAGACAGCCCTGCATTTGATTTCTAGCTCTGTTACTTATTTGATACATGGTTTAACCTCTCTGAACCTCAGATTCTTAATCTGTAGAATGGACAGCAATAGAAGAACCTACCACATTGAATGGTATTAAGGATTAAATGAGATGTAACATTCTTTTCTTTTTTTATAAACTTCTTTATTTATTTATTTATTTTTTTGTGAGGAAGATCAGCCCTGAGCTAACATCCGTGCTAATTCTCCTCTTTTTGCTGAGGAAGACCTGCTCTGAGCTAACATCTATTGCCAATCCTCCTCCTTCCCCCCCCGCCCAAAGCCCCAGTAGATAGTTGTATGTCATAGTTGCACATCCTTCTAGCTGCTGTATGTGGCACACGGCCTCAGCATGGCCAGAGAAGCGGTGCGTCGGAGCGCGCCCGGGATCCGAATCCCGGCCGCCAGTAGCGGAGCACTTAACCGCTAAGCCACGGGGCCGGCCCTGAGATGTAACATTCTTAATACAGTCCCTTGTCACATGGCAAGTACTCTAACAACATTAGTCATTATTAATAATACATGTGATGTGAGGATGATCAGATTGGCTGGTCAAAGTGAAAATTGAGACTGCTTTAAAAGAATCAATACTATACGTATTATTGCATGTAATTATATATACATATTATTACAATATTTAGATTGTAAGAAATCTAAATAAACACTTTACTCCACCACTGCCTCTGAAATATTGATGTTTTTGGCTTAATACATTTCTCAAACTACTTACGCCTGTAATATTTTTCTGTCCTGGTTCAAATTTTATGTTTGAAAAATCAAGAATATATTGTAGTATATTCTTAATCACACGTAGGGCCAGGAGTTTAGAGATTAAAGAAAAAGCTTCAAAGTTGTCATACATTACTTCCCTCTGTATCTGCTGAGAATATAGTATCTGTACACACATTTTCACAAAGTTACAAACAAATACACACACCCACCAAATATGTACTGGTAGCTCTCTCTATTTATGTCTGTATGGAGAGAAGATTTAAATACAACCTACCCAATTCAAATATTGCTAAGCATGGTCTAGCATCTGAGTCAGTATGTAAAATCAGCATTGCAACTGGCTAATACTCTTAAATATGAATGTTATTTCATTCTCCAGCTTGACTTTTTTTTTTTTTTTTACAGAAACCTAAGTGTTAATTTCCTCGAATCTTGCCGTGCTGTTACCACTATGGTGGAATTGCCATACCTGCAACTCTATTGTTCTGTTTTTTATTTGTTCTCTGTTTGTGGACTGATGTTCACATTCATCTGTAAGGCTCTTGTATTTTGACTTTGCTGTGGCCTGTTTTCTATCACTAGGAGAGAATCCATTCCTGTATTTAATATGCAATCTTTCCTCATGGAAAACATATTTCTACTTCATAGTGCCCTTTGTCTGGATTGATGCCCTATGTTACTTTTCTTTTTTGAGTGATTTTGCTTTCAAAATCAGCTGCTACCTTAGCTCAGTAACCACTTAATTTATTAGCAAATTTACCAACATTTTACACCACTCTCAAGTGACAAAGTTTTACTGACACTATATCAAGTCATAAGAAGCCAAATAAAATATCTGGTCAATAGAAGATGTCTTGATGATCTGAATCTTTACATCTTATACTGTATCTGATTGTTTTAGGAAAAAAAATGTCATGGTACGTCTCTACACACACCATAGGTTTTTGCTATTTAAGTATATTCTCATTCTTTTCTTTTTTTTTTCTGAATATGTAGTTCAGAAAGTACATATTTCTCAATATTTATTTCCATAATCTTTGATGCAAAGATCTTTTTCAACTCTGGCTCACAAAAAGAAACCAGATAGACTTACAGTTGAGGAAAAATTACATGTTGTGATGATATTACTCAATATTTGCACTACAGTATTGAAGTTGTCATCATCATCATAACCATCATGAAAGTTATTTATTAGGTAACTCAAAGCTATATTAAATGCTATAAAAAGAGTTTAAATAAAACACCCTGACTCACATTATAGAAGTACATTATCAACATAGACACTCCTAAGATATATTATCAGCAAAATAAAAGTATTAAGCCTACATGTGAAAAGACAATGAAGAATTTACATCATAGGCAGATGAATACATTAGAAGTAGAATACATGGATACATATATGTTACTAGAAAAAACAGTCATGGAATTTCCATATGACTGAATGACAGGGACGTGATAGTAAACTGCCAGCTCTTTATTGACACAGAAAATGTAAAAATGTGGTTAGAGTTAGCTATTTAAACTGGATAATTTAGTCTAAAAGTAAACATTTTTCATTGTATGAATTCTCGCTTCTCTTTAAATGAGTAGATAGCATAAATATGAATCATTGGATAGATAATGTCTGTATTCCCTTCTGTTTCAAACTGATCATTTATTTTGTATTTCTACAATGTCTAAGTGGGAATTAAGTGGTTAAAACAAAGCACTGCTGTTAAAATGCCCTGCATTCCCTCTTCCAAGTATTTCCAGATTTAATCATGATTTGTGTTTCAAGTAAGTCACTTAAAGTTTCAATAACTTAGTTTCTCAGGCTGCAAGTTGGGGGTTGAAATTATGACTTCTATTTACATCGAGCATGTGAAAAAAAGAGATAGTAAATGACTAACAGTACATTAAGCCCAAACTTACCCTTTCTGCCCACTCTGACACAGGGAGTTATGTGCAAAGTTCTGGGAGCTCTAAAACTGCACGCCGGAGAGGGCAAAGCAGTATATATTACGGCCTCATGAATTAGCACAAGTGTGTAAGCCCTGGAAGGGAATCAGGCAGGAGGCTGAAAAGAAATTTAATAAACTTTATTTCCCTTTTCAATTAATTTTGGTAAGGTGCTCTTATTTCAGTGATTTAGAAAGTGATACAACAGGGTAATTCCAAGTGCATGAAGGTCGTATTGGAAAATATGAGTGGAGACAATTCAGTACTTTGTTATGTAATCTGTGTGATGGTTTGAGAAGTGTTTTGGAATCTCTGGGGATTAAGAGCCTGATATAACCTCTTTTTGTCATTTCTGTCTGGATCTCCCTCTCCGGACACTGCCATGTGATAACATGATTGCACTAAGCAACTGCCGCCAGCTTTGCCCTGAACATCCTTGTAGACTTGCAGTGTTTGGGAGCTCTTAGCTGCTAACAAATCTATCTATCTACACCTGATGTTGATCCCTATGTAAAACCTCACCACAAAAGTGACAACAAGTAGCCCAGAAAGTTGTTTGTAATAGCATTTCTGAAGGGTAATGACTCTACTTTCCTTCAGCAACATTGCTGAAATGTTAGCTCTCCCAGCGTTTCCAAATTAAAAAAAAATAATAATAACAATATGTAATTGTAACATGGGAATACCGCGAGAACAGCAGTTTGGCAGAAGAAGGGGATATTTCAAAATAAGGTCCCCAGCAAGAAAAGTTCTGGCAGATACACAATTCTGGATCATATTATCCAAACCATTAAATTCTGGAAGATTTAAGGGTTTTCTTTTGTGGTTCCCATCCCTTAATAGAATGGTAGTGGATGTTCATCGTCCAAATTGCGTTGCTTCCCCCTCCCATTACTAAAGTTGGAAAATAATTATACAAAGGGACCCATCACGATAAACATTCCTACCTCTAGAGGTGGTTTTAACACTATAATGGCTGTGTCAGGTATAAAACTTGTGTTGGGCTAATGCCTATTTTCATATGTAATGATATTTAATGAAGATCATCTTTAAAAGCCAACAATCCTAACTATTCTCTGGTGTGAGCAGCTTTAATGTCAATTAAATCTCTCAACTGGTTAAGAATGGTGCTTAAAGCTAATGCCTTTGGCCTGTGTGTGTTGAGACTTAAATTGCGTATTGTTATTCGAAATTCTTAGGCTTTGAAATATATTCTATTTGTTTGGGCTTGAGAGAAAAGATCATCCATCAATGGAAAAAAGAGAGGAAAGCATAAAAGAAATAAAAGGAAATTCTAGAGTACATGGAAATCTAAACTAATTCAGGTTAACTTTTCGTGGAGGTGAAAATATGTGGAATTAAGAGTGATTCCTCTATAAATCAGATTAAACCTTTGGAATTTAATCTATATCTCTTTCGTCTCCTTTCACTTTTGAATAAAAAATTTAAATGGGAATGGAAAACACTGTTCATTGGCTTAACATAAATCTTTAAATTGCAGTTAGCTTCACCCTCAAAAAGTAGTTGAATCTCTGAGGAAAAAGAAAAGGCTCAATTCTATTTTTCATAAATGATGGATTATTGTACCACACTGTGTATTTTCCAGTAAAGTGCTTTTATTTGTACTGTGTGATTACAAGTTTCTAAAAGTATGTGTGGGGTCACTCGGGTGCTGTGGGAAAATGGAAGGAACACTGTTCTGTTAAAATCAGTAGTGAAATCAGAAGCAAACTATGTCCTGATTATCATAGGCATGTGTTTAAATTTTGCTTTCCTTAATTGGTTATGTTGTATTTACTTAAAATGAACAATTTGGCAAGTTTTTCTCCCTTGACAACAGAAAAGCATAAACTGTTTTATAAGTTTGGCTGTTAAAATCAGATTTGTAAACCACAATATTCGAAGACTTTTACTGCCGTTTACGGGGACCTGGTGATGGACTTTGGTTTATAACCATGTGCTTTTTACATTTTTAGTTAGTATTTATAGCGCTTTCAAGTTATTTGGTTAATAAAAAGTATGCCATATATTATAGTCATCTATTGACTTTAACTTCTGCATAACTCTTCTTAGAACAAAATGAGTGGAATGAATGATGGCAAAGTCCTTGTAATTTGACTTGTCATCTGAGGACGATTATTTATGGTATCAGGAAATGGAAGTTGACGTTCTAGTCTGTCTCCAGGAAAGTCATCATTAGAGGCAACTTTGGAGAGTTTGGCTACATTAAAAGCTATGTAATAATATCTAAGACTCCGCAAATTTCTCAGTGGTTGTGAAAAGAAACAAGATAAAACATTAAAAAAAATAAATTTTCGTTTTCCTTGCAAAACCAATACACCTTACGCTCATTTCTCACATGTAGAGCCAGATGGTGGTATTGAAAACAATATAATATACATATATATCTCTCTAATTAAGAATACTATCACCAGAGTACCTAAGGGGTTCCAAAAAAGATATAACTCACTATATAATTATTTTCACAATCTCACATTTATACTGTGTGTATGTGTTTTAATTTGCAAAGTACTTTCTAATCACATCATTTTTACTAGTTCCAAAATGACAGGAAAAAATACCTCCTTTGGCCCTGTATTTCTTGGCATTCTGTCATAGAAAATGACAAGATTTTGAAATGAGACTAGAAATAGAAAATATTACCTTTGGTAACCTGTGAAAATTTAGATTGACTATTCCGTATCATTTCAAAGGCAGACTTGAGACCAAAATTATCCTGAGGCAGATTTTTTCTGAAGGGTGTTAGGTGTTCCTCCAGCCTCCAATACGAGAACCCAGACCCATGGGGCTTTGATACAGCTATCAGTTGAAGCAGATCATGTACGACTGGTGGTCGTTGCAATGACTGGACCCAGATGAAAGTTGATAAGATATCATGCAGGCACAGTATATTAAGATGCTCAGAATGACTCTTCCAATCATACAATTTGAATAGGTGAATGCCTGATATTTACGGTCCTGTAAAAGCAATTGTTGCTTGCAGGGATTCTCACGGCACTTGCTATTTCTCCAAAATGACCTGAGGTCAATTTCTCCTCTAAGATCTGTTAGTCTCTTGTACTTCATACTCCTTACCACGAATCTCATACCCCTTATCATACTGTATTATGATTATGTAGGCCATATGCGTTTTTATCCACGACAGTTAAATCCAGCACTGCCATGTATGTAGTAGGTGGTCAATTGGTGTGGTTTTTTTAATCATCTAGTGGCACTGTCCAGAAATATAATGTGAGCCACATGTGTAATCGAATATCTTCTAGTAGCTATATTTTAAAAGTAACAAGAAATAAGTTTTAATAATATATTAATTTTAATGGTATATTTTATTTTAACCAAAAATATCCAAAATATTATTATTTCAACCTGTGACACAAGCTGCATTTCAAGTGCTCAATAACCCCAAGTGACTAGTGGCTACCATATTGGACAGCACAGGTCTAAAGCAGTGCTTCTCAAAGTTTAAGTTCAAGTACACATAGAAAATGATACTATTTGTATGGATAGCCCTGGAGTAAATGGATAAGACTGCTCATAGCCAACAGCAGCTGCCCCAGGTGCTCAAGCTGCCTTGGTCCTCCTCAGTTACCCTGAGTGCTGAAGACATCCATAACTCTCACCCCATATAACTATTCTGCCAGGCACAATAGTTGGGAAGCTAACTCGGGTCTACAGCAGTGGTTCCCAACCTTTTCAAGTGATAGAATTATTGACCCTTCTCACATGATAGTGGTTATACTTTTATAACCAATTCACTTAATAAATAGATAGCAGATAGATGACAGAAGATGATAGATCAGATACGTATGTTTTATATATATATATATATGCTATTTATAGAGGTATATTATTAAAATAATACTTTTTTTTTTTGCTTTGCACAATTTCTTTACATTTTCCCAATGTGTGAGTAGAACCTTCCACCACCAATAAATGAAAACTTAAGCAAGTCCTATAACTTTTCCCACCAGTTTAGAGCAGTGATTCTCAACAGGGAACAATTTTTCCTCCCAGGAGATATTTGGCAATGTCTGGGGACATTTTTGATTGTCACAACTGAGGAGGGGGTGCTACTGGCATATTGTGGGTAGATGCCAGGGAGGCTTCTCAACATCCTACTCATCCCGCCCAGGACAAGCCCCTATGAAAAAGAATTGTCTGGCCTAAAAGTTCAATAGTGCCAAAACCAAGATTGAGAACACTCCTTTAAGGTAATATAAAATACTATGGTCCTTTTAAGTGGCAAATATTGTCTCAATGCAGTATTTAATAGTGCCTAATGTCATATGATAATCAAAACCTTGAACTTAATTTAAAATTAAAACTTCATTCTTCACGTAGCTAGGAAGAGGGCAGCATATTTTTCTCTCTCTGTCCTCAGCCTTACACTTCATCCCAAATCCCCATGCTGCTAACACAAGTTTGCAACTACTTTGTGGTCAGAGCTAGGGGATAGAGGATGCAAAATTGTCCTTACTTGACCGTTTACAAGCAGGCTTCTCACACTCTGGGCCAGGCAGACATTCTCCCTTACGCACTTTTCTGGGTTCCTTGGAGACCCCACTAGGAAAATTTGACTTCAAATCCTCCCGTTCAGGCAATTTATTTTCTTCCAGCTGCAGCTTCTTCCTAAGTCTCTCTTTCTCTTTTTTTCTTCTGAGTTCCTCAGGAGGAGACAGAATGGCCCGAGTCTAGCCCCCCTACAGCTAAAACTTAGCAAATGTTTTACACTCAATTACGACTTAAAAGAATTTAGTGGATTGAAACCATTCTGCTTTAAAGTGAGTAATTGAGCTGCTGATATTTTTATTTCCATTCCCTTCCATTCTTTCACCAATACTCCAATAAATTAAAATACCAGATAAAAATCCTGTGAGACTAGTCCCATATCCAGACTTGGCCTTGGGCAAGTGACTTAACCTCTTTGCCTCAGGTTCTTCATCTCTGGATGATTATATAATTATAATAAATTTATATAATAATAATAATTATTATTTTTTCGTATTTCAAGAGGTCATTTGAGAATTGATTCAACAGATATTGACTGAATATTTATTATAAGATAATGCTTGAAGTATTAGGGACATATTAGTGAACAACATTTACAAAAGTAAATAAAAATCTCTGCTCACATGGAGGTTACATTGCAGTAGAATTAATTAAATCACATTAGATGCTCGGCAGAGTATCAAGCACGTAGTATGGTCTCAATACATTTTTAGATATATTATTATTAACCCAATTGAATGATTGGCTTATTCTAAGATATGATATGAGAAGAAAAGAGCCCCTATGTGCCTGATTATATTATGTCAATAATTGGGTTAAGACAGTTGAGGGAGGGCCCAGTTAAGATCTATATCTTATCTCACAGAGACAATAAATTCCTATCTGTCATTAATTATGTTATTTAGACTCTATATGTGATGAAGGTCCAGACCTTAAGTGTTATGTCATCACTGAATTATTGACTTTAGCATGGAGGATGGTGATCAGTAGACATTCAGCAAACATTTGTTCAGGAATGAATTTGACACACCCCAACTTTGCAGATAAAGGTAAGGATAGGGAGCTGAGGATAGGGAACTGATGAAGACAGGGAAAAAGTTTGAGGCAAATTTGTGTTTCAGAATTTCACCTAGAACTGGTAGTAATTTCACATCAATAAGGAGAATAAGAGATATCCGCTTTAGAAAAATAAATCAGTTTGGGTTAACATAAAAAAAAAAAAAGACTGGCAAAATTATTTGGATGACTAGAACCTTTGAAAATGCCTGAATTATAGGCATTTTAATCATAATAGGTTGAAATTAACAATTCTAAAAAGTTTTTTCCCCGAGTTTACATGAATTTTTCTTTATTCTGACCATAATTTTCTGTATAGATACAAATAGGTGTAATTATCCAGGTAAAGGTTATCATGTTAAATATGAAGGAATGAAAATGAAAATAAATTGTGAATACATGGAGCTAACCACATTCTCATTGCACATTCATGTTGCAAGGGAGCTAATATTTTCATATGGGCAAATTTTACGCATACCCTCTATATAAACAGAAGGGCCTGAGCTATTAATTCAGGTAGTTATTCCGTAACTACTGTTTTCTATTTGTATTTGCATAAAGTAATAATCATAAAGGAGAAATTTACTGAAAGCCTCTGACTTTCTTTTTTAATCTCCAGTGTTCAGACTGCATCACAGTGCTTCCGATACAAGCGACAAAAACCGAGTTAAAAGCAGATTAAAGAAGTTTATTACCCGAAGACCTTCCCTGAAAACTCTGCAAGAAAAAGGACTTATTAAAGGTAGAGAATGTTTTATACTTTTACTGTAACAGTGATAAATGATTGTACCTCTGTGTCTATAGCTATTTAGCTCTAAAGGAATATTAGGATATTTTACTCTTTTTAGGTTGCTTACTCAATGTTCTGCTCTATAACAGAGGAAAAAAATAGTTGTCCAGAAAACTAATCCTGAGAAAACAAAGGTTGCATCATAGGATCATTGAAAAACATACCTAGTTTTGCCCTCAGAGGATCTGGGCTCTGCACTAGCAGCAGAGAAGGGATATTCTAGTGGCCCATCAGAATGAATGCATGTCCCCATGTGCCTAGACAATCCTGGTTTACACCTGTTGTCCCACCATACTTAATAACAGCAGCCCTTTTCCCTTTCAGATGTGTCCGGATTTAGAAAACAAGTTATCTGATCAACCCGTCATAGTCTGAAATAAGTGCTAGGAAGAAAGTGCTAGAAAGGAAGTCTGAGACAAACTAGTGTCATGGAAACGTATGGATCTGAGAGCTGGAGGATTGAGAGTTCAATCTAAACTGAAATCAGCAAGTACTTTTGCAAATATATCTCAAGAAAGGAATAAAATATCCTCAACCAACCTAGCCAACAGAATAGAAAAACGTAGACTCTGGCATTAGACTGATTGGAATTCAGACTTTGGTTCCACCACTCACTCGTATTGATGTGGAACAGGTTGTGATCTCTCTGAGCCTCAGATTTCTCATCTGTTAAATGGGGGTCCTTACACCCACCATTGAGAGGGCCATCGAGAGGAATAAGTGAGATAATCCATGAAAAGCATTTAACAGAGTTTCTGGAAGATAAGTATTCAGTAAGTGTCCTCTGCTATTAATGCCATTATTGTTCATTACTGTTGTTACTACTGTTAGTGTGCCAGATAGATGAAAAGATGGATGGATAGAAAGATCCAGTGATATAGTCGATTTCCATAACTAGAAATCACCTTATAGATCACACAGGCAAAATGTATTATTTACCTAACAAGCAAACATATGTATCGAGTCCATTATTCTCCCTGTTTTTCAAATTTTCTGACTGACGGATATATTTTGAAAATTAAATATACGAAAGAATTTGAAAATGGGCTAAAATAAACTCCTAAAATAAACTCTGAGGAAAAGTTGAAAGACTGATCCTTGTAGAAGTCAAAAGGTGATTTAATATACAATTATTTCTCAGGAACAGGGCAAAGCAGATCTTAGTATTTTCAGTAATACTTAGTATGAGAATTATTTAAATAGTCTACAATAATTGTTTGATCTATCTATTTCAGTCCATTTTGAAACAAGTGTACATATCACAAAAATCATCCGGCATTCTGAATAAATTGTGAAAAGTGAAATTTTGTGAAGTATGAGTATATATATCACTAATAGAATGGAAAATTCTTAGAATGGAAGCATTTGGGGGTAGAACCAGCATCTGCTTTAAATCAGGCTTACCTCAGACTTGTACTCTCTGAGGATGTCCTTTTCAGTGTCACAGACAGTATTTGATCTCCTACAGATTCAACTTCATATAACAATATACCAGCAGTTTTAATTCTACCTTAGAATTCATCCTATAGCTTCTTAAAAAGGATTCAGTTGTGGGTTACCTGCCATCTGGAAAAACCATAAAGCTAGATTAGCAGCCCAAACAATCCCAATTTGACATAAAGTCCATATTTTTCATGACTGTGATAAAATGAAAGGGATTTTAATTCAATGGCAGGGACTGGCCCCAATTAAAATGCTAAAGAATTAATAACTATAGTGCTCTAGAATTGGTCTCAGAAAGCAGCAGAGGAACTGTACGCCTAATGCAGTTTTCATACTGATGTAATGGAACCACTGAACACACTCCGATGTGTGCATTTCCTATCTTAGAGCTCCATTAAATTTTCACCATAGCTGACCAATGAGTCAGTATTCATTAGTAAGGCTATGGAAAATCTATGTGAAATTCTGATTTGATAAGCTTCCATTGTTGTCTTCAGTGGAATTTTCTTCCAAATACAGATCAAGTTACGCAAATATAGTCACTTTTTGGGCTTGTTTCAGTTTTAACCATGAATTTTTTTTTAAGGCTTTTACTAAGATTTTTAACTGAGTAAAAGGCATTAAACCAATTTTTAAAAATACAGGCCCAGTCAAATTTAGTACTTTAAGTGCATTTTCTTTGTATATCTAGGGGAAAGACTTAGAAAAAGCAATGATATTATTTTTGATTGGTTACAAAAAAAATCATATAAAATAATGATTAATGAGGAAATGGTTAATTTCTCCAAGTAAAAGGAATTAACTCTATAAAGGAGAAAATTATTTAGAAAGTGGGATAATGGTCTTTAAAATTGTTTTACAGTGCATTTTCCCAAAGAATACGCATCAAATTCTTTAAACTGTTTAATCTTCCAGATCTGGAATAAAAGGTCTGGTTGGCCTCCAGTTAGCCTTGGCCAATTACCTTGGTTCCATTACCAAGGTTAGGAAAGCTGTGCCTGGTGGTTTGGGTTTTATAAGTGTGCTTCGTGGTACCTGGGAAGGGCTCTGTGGGGCACAGTTACTTTTCCAAGTGTTTACTCTTTCATGTAATGTTACCAGGAGGTGTTGAGAGGGCTGACCTTTGAATACAGCCAGCCTTTATTGAGCACCCACCGTAGAGCAGGAAGGGCTATGCTTGATTGACTTTACAATGTCCAGCAGAACAATATCCGCAAAGCACTGGTGAAATGTGAATTGAGAATTGTCCCAAAATCACACAGTCTAAACTCAGTCACAAACCCTTTCTTCACAACCTGTTTTTTGGACTCATGGAGACCTGGCTAATATGTGATTTCCTTGGCTAGAATCTAGATCTGGAAACAGTCACTTGATGGGGCTGCATGTTCTAATTTCTTTAATATAACTAATGAGAAGGATACATTCCGATGCCAAAAAAAGAGCCAGCAGATAATTCTGAATGATCACTCAATGGAAAGAAATCTTAATAGCCCAGGCGGGTGTAGCAGTCATTGTACCATTGCAGTGGTACCTTCTGAAAAGCCTTCAGTTTCTCCAAGTGCATTCACATTTGCCAGGGAATGGTGAGCGCTTTTTAAATGTGTGAGTTTATTGCATTGAGCGTCTTGTTGGAAACAAAACTCAAATCAGTTTAATATGTAAATTATAGGCAAGAGGGTACATTTTAGGGTGGTAGGTGTGTTTGTACAGAGACTCTACTTGCTTTTGGAATTGAAGTTATAGCTTTTTAGTATCAGCCAAACTACCTTATGTAATCTTGCAAATAACAGCATTGACATCCAAGAACAGGAAATATTTAGCAATGCAATTTTTAGAAAAGATAACAATTGTTTGTTTTGTTAGGAGCAACTAGTATTTCCTTGCATCAAAATGATCGAGAAGATTGTATGTTTAGAAAGTAGTTTCTTTCATTTTAATATGGACAAAACCATACTGGATGGCATTAGTAGAAATTGAAAGTAGTGCTGTACTACTTCTATTTTTCAATCAGTATATTATAAAGGAAACAACCTGTTTAAAGATTAAATAATACACCTCCAGGATTTATGGTGAAAAGCAGTGCTTTCCTGCCTCATCCCAGTTTTTCTCATTAGCAAGTCCACTTGGAACTGTTTCTATTTGTAGTTCTTCTGGTGGTTGCCTCCATATCTTATGTTATTGTTATTTGGGGTATAGATTAGGGTTTTTTGATCACTATCTTTCTTATCTTTAATGTTATAATGTCTTGATTTATCAAGATTAGACATTACCTCAGATTTTTTACACTAGGCATGAATTCAACTCAATTAAACCAGACCTCATCTACCTGGCCCTTTTCCTCCTCAATTACTCATGGTCAAATCCAGCTGGTCTCACTGTTTCCATTGGCTTTCTCTGGAACTTCCAACTTCCTTAAATCTCTATTTATTGTTCTATTAACCACAGAAAATTGAGACTTAATGCCTCCATTGACAAGAGGAGGAATTTAGTGCCCTCTACCCCTCTCATCTCCTCTACCTTTGCTGTTGTAATCTTTACCTCTACATGAAGAAAATTTGCATTATTTAACTGGTTTCTACAATTATGACTTATTTATAGGTTGATTCTAAAAGTTAAAAACCATAAAACAGCATTCCTACGATTATGATTACGTAGGATTGTTTTCTGTAGCACCAAGTATTAGACTTCCTTCTCTGTTCTTACAATACCATGACCCCTCTGACCCTCAAAGAGTAATGCCCCTTGATCATGGTGAAAAAGACTCTCCATTCTTTCCATTTGAAAGTTATATTAGTACATTTATGTTGTACTATCAATTCCTCCATTTTCCCCTCATCTTTTGGATCTAAGTGTGAAAAAAATCAGTCGCCAGCATTTACTTTATACTGACCATGTAAATATTATGGAATTTTTGGCCAAGTAATTTGCAGATTAGATTAACATATCCATGGCTCCAATGCTATGCCTTACAGACCACACAAGTTACAATGTTCTTGTTTTTAAGCTTATGCTCCATCATTTGCTTATAGTCATACTGTCTTTTAGTTTGATTCTTTTTTTTTTTTTTTTTCTTTTTGGTAAGGAAGTTCAACCCTGAGCTAACATCCGATGCTAATCCTCCTCTTTTTGCAGAGGAAGATTGTCCCTGGGCTAACATCCATGCCCATCTTCCTCTACTTTATATGGGACGCCGCCACAGCGTGGCTTGACAAGAGGTGCGTCGGTGCGCACCCTGGATCCGAACCTGCGAACCCTCGGGCTGCCAAAGCGGAGCGTGCACACTTAACCACTATGCTGCCGGGCTGCTCCCTAGTTTGATTCATTTTTTGATTGTGAATTTCTTGTATAGATTTCTTTTCCCCCACAATTTCATTTTTTTCTTGCTTTCTAGGCCTTTACGTCATCAAGTGATTTAATCCTCTCAAGTGAACAGTCTATGTATTCTGGTCTGTGACTCCCTGCATTTTTCCCCAGAATATCTTCTGAAGTCCTTCCATCATCTTGCTCTAATTTGGATTGGCTGCTTTCCAAGGTTCACCTTTATTACCCTGTGATTTCCTTTCACTGATCTTCTGAGTCATATGCACTGTCTTCTGAATCCCATGCCTTTCCTTTCTTGCTTTAATTCCTTCTATTACTATGTAACAGCATCCAGTAACTCATTTAGAAAACATGAGACCTTGACTGTCTAAAAATATCTTCAGGGTGCCCACACTCTTGACCAATAGTATAGTTGGGCTTAAAATTCCATTCCCTCTAGAACATAGAGTTGCAGGTTTCATTCTTATTCTTGTTACTTTGAATTTTTTTCTCTCAGAATCATTGGGATTTTTTGTCTTTATTTTGAGATTCTGTAATCAAGATAATGTATGTAGTTGGTAGAATTTTTAAAACTTATTCTCTTTGGCACTCAACTTGAAGAATTGTGATTCTCTCAGCTCTGGGATTTTTTCTCTTTATTATTATGTTGATAAGGTCCTCCTATCAGTTTTCTCTGGGTTCTTTATGGTGTGAGTATTAGATCATCAAGATTGATTTTTCTTATATTCTGAAATAATTCTCAATTTTATCCCCCTGTCTTTATATTAATTTATTTTAACTTTGGCAATTATGTTTTCAATTTTCTAGACATCTTTCTTATTCTCTGTTCCTTTTTGCATATCTCATTCTCTCATATCCTATGAGGAGAAAAACTTTGTTGCCCACTCTACTCCCATACTTAATAGTGAGGATGGCACTTAGCACTTAATAAATATTAATTAATTGAATAAGTGAGAAAATAGAAAATAGATTACATTTTTTCTAACTTATTTAAGAATATAAATTAAAATTTGTTGTTGTTTTGGACTTTTGTTTTCATTTTAAAGTGTTCTCTTCTGTTCTTTAAATCGTCATTTTCTTCTAGGTAACTTTCTTTCATGTATTTGTCTGATTCTATTTCCATCACATTAGTCATGTGGCTCAAATGTCTGGTGGGCAATAGTTGTCCATTATTATTACAGAATGAGGCTCCACAAAGACTAGTGAAAGCTCTGTATACATGGGTAGAGCTTGTCAATGATATGGTTTTACTGTAGAGTCATCTGTGGGGACTCCAACACCTGCCTCAAACATCAAATGTTCCCAAAGGATATAGAATGCCTTCTATACTCTTGATAAACTGAATCAATCTTTATAGATTTTTTATGATGATAGAAAAATTTTAACTCCATTTTACAATTCAGAAAATTGAATTTATTTGAAAGTACAGCAGCTTTAGAATTTCACTAAGCTAAGCTAAAGGCTAGAGTCTGCCATTTACCAGCTACATAACTTAATATTTGGTTGACTTTTTTATCTATGAAGTTTATGGCATAAAATTTAAATAAAATGTTATGTGGAAAGAACCTCGCATATTGCTCCGCTTCTCTTAACCATTCAGCAACTTCCTTCCTTCCTTCCTTCCATCTTTCCTTCCTTCTTATCATCTTCCTTTCCTTCCTTTCTTTCCCTCTTCTCTTTTCTTACATAGGTTTATGGAGCAAATTACGACCAAGATGGCCCTAGGAAATCATTCGCCCAAGTATTCCTTTAGAATCTGAGAAATTAGTCCAAGCAAGTGTCAAGGAAAGGCAGCAATAACTGGCTTAATTCAAGGGGAATACATAGGTAATTTGTAGTTGGCTCATATTTGTCTTTTCGGTAATTTTTATTATGGTACTTTTTGTACATAAATGGGCATGAGCTCATTTTCTTTCCTAGCTACACCCACTTACATAGTGTCATCTAATGCTGGAACACTTAAGTAATTACCCACACAGACACAACTAATTGTTTAAGGTTTCCATCACGTGAGAAAATAATGTCTTTAAAATTATGGTACTTTTGTAAACTATGTTAAATATGTTGAGAATTAAAGAAAGATTTGCCGTTCAAATTGCAGATATAAGTTATCAGCCCTAAACTTTCAATAGTCATGTTTATGAATAACAAAATCATTGAGTTAAGAGGAAAGTATTTTTAAAATAATTTGTTAGAACTGATTATAACAGTGTAACCTACTTGTCACATTGTTAACTTAGGCAAAATATATATGAGCAACATTGCAATATACCTTTGAGTAGAGACATGCTCCAACTTTGCCACTTTATCAGTGTTAGTCTGAGAATAATTGTATTTGAATTTATATACTGGGGCATGGGTCTATCATTGCTTGGGCCCGAAATACTCTCACAACTTCCACAATATGCATTAATGTGCTTAAAAATATCTTGTAAATCTTCTTTTCTTCAAACTTCTTTATGGTTCATAATTGAACTGTGATCCTTACGTGTGAGCTATGTCATGATTTAATATTAGCCAAAATTAATAGCCAACCTTAAGCTTCTTTATCTTGGCCTACAAGCTTCCTGGTTCCTTTGCATTTATAGTTCCCAGGCAGTTTCTGTTATTTAAAGGCTCTTGGGAGCAAATGTGTTGGTAATAGAGTACCACATAGCTAGCTTTTGTTCAATAATAAAATACAGGTCAACCATGAGAGATGGCAAATGTTGAGAAAAAAGTGCACCTGGGTAGCAAGTTAAGCCCATGTCTTTTAAAAGCCTGTTATCCAGGGAGGAAATGATCCAGGTCTTATGAGATATTAAAAGCAGAATAACTTTGGAGCAATAAGAGAAAAATGAAGTTCAGAAATGGAAGTGAATTAGGTAAGGGAAAAAAGAATGAGCCAGAATAATCAATTGGTTTCCCTGTGGTTCAAGAACTTACTTTCTTATGGAGAGAGATCTTTTTACACAGGCAGTAGTTAGACTATAATATTGTTTGAGATGGTGACTTACATATACTTGGACTTTAGTACCTACAAAATGGTTTTACCAGTAATTTCCTGATATAACCCACTAGATTTTGTGTATTTGCAAATAATAATAATTCTTTTTATTCCTTTCTTTTTTTTAAGAAATTACATTTTTTTTCCTTTCAGTCAAGTCTTCAAGATCCTTCCCCTTTTTTAAGTAAAAGAAAATGCTAGATAATATCAGCCTTTAGCCCTAAAACTGACTGGATGCCTAGTAATAACTGTGCTAAATGCTGGGAATGTAAGATGAAAAAGACCCAGTTGATTCAAAACCAGCATATTGGCATTTTGTTTTTAACCAATGACTTCTAAAACCCATATAAATTCTTACCCTGGGAGTAGATGCTTGTTTTATTCATTCCATGGACTATCCTTAAAATATTGCCCAGAGTTTTGACATAGTCTACAGGGTTAGTCTTATCCTGGTGCCAGTTAGAAATATCGTCTTTAAGTCTTCCAGTTTGAGGGCTGACAAGCTTCTATAAAATAAAAAGACATAGAGCATGCACACTAATAAGGAAACCGTAACAGGTAGAGACAGGTTTTGTTTCATAATGTGAATTTATATCATATTTTAAGCATACTCTGTGCTCTAGTTCAAATTGTGTGTGTGTGTAAATTGTAGAAAAGATGCAAAACATCCTCTTCCATTCCTGAAATTGCACCAGCCAAAGTTTATATGCTCTCTGAAACATATCCTCAACTAGTTGCAGATGACCAAAAGTCAGGCTAACGTGATATTTCCTTCTTGCATCAGGAGGCTGCTGCCCTCTGGAGAGGCGATCTATGACTGTTTCAATCCTCTAATCACATCTTAAATCTTTCCTCCACGAAACCACCTGAAGAGAAGAAAAAGATGCAGGGCCCTTGTCAGTGTTCACAAGAATCTCCTTTTTTAAAGGTTAGCATTTATTATTGATACCCTGCTGTTCTCCAGCAGGTGTTCTCATACCACATAATTCCCCCATGACACCTAGACCCAGCTCCACAGGCAGTGGAAGATTCTTCAGCTTAGTTCTTGTTAGCTTTTCAGGGCCTCTGTAGACCCTAAGAAATGTTTCCAAAGCCAGAGCTGGCTACTCACTTTCTCCTTTGTAGTTTTTATAATTCTACTGCTTCCACAAAGTACTAGCTGGTGATTTCATTTTGTGGTAAGGTGGATAATTGAGAGAAAGGAAAACAGAATTTAATTCTTACCTGAAGATTGATCATTTGAACAAATGTATAAATAAATGTTTCATATACAGCGAGATGAGTTGAATTTTTCATAGTACTTGAGAAAAGAGATCCCACTCCTTTCTCACTCATGGTATGACTGGGATTTGAGAGTCCACATTATGTGTTTGTTGAATGTGTCTCCAAAGATAGTACATATCAGAGCTCTCACAACCAGTATGTCATCAGAGTCCACATTCAGCAGATGTGTGGATTGCCAAAAGCACAGGAAATTTAATATCAACAATTCATTTTGACGTATCCTAAGATTAAGATAGTGTTCTTTTATTTCCTTTAGCATCACTGACAGTTTGGCTTACAAATCTTTCCCCCTTTCCCCTGTCTATTATAAATCAGCAATATTCCACAAATTCCCAAGATAAAAAAAGAACTATATCATTTTGTTTGGGGGGGGCAAATTTTGTTCAATATAAAAAAATGTTTTTCCTTTGTCTTGTTACCCTACCTGATTAGTGACATTGAAATTTAACCAGCTTCTGTAAAACTTAGTCATCAGAAAAATAACTCCATATTGCAGAAATGCTCTTCCAGCATTTTCTATTTTTCCCTGTGGGAAGGAGGCAAGAGGCCATATCAGAATTTGGATAATCATAATTGGTGGTCTGTCAGTGTTGGTCAGATTGCAATATGGAGACGTATATCTCCCAACTCTTCTTTGAAATTAACTATATTGCTCGAAGTGTGTTTTTTCAAAGCATTTTCTGGGGCAACAGATCTGAAAACATAAAATTTATGTAGCATTGTTCCTCCTTAGATATTTCCCTTTAATACGTCCTTTCTTTTTGAACATTAAATAAAAGTACATAAAAGAGTTCTGGGAATAGGCAGCTATAGGTCATAAACACTCTTCACTCCCCCTGGCCCAGGGCCCCCAGCCCCCGAAATTTGGAAGTGATTTGATTGAAGTGTTGACTGCCTTGATCTGGTTTGAATACTCCTCCTTCTTCATTGTCTTCTTCTCCCTATGGGAGGCAACAACCCTGTCATGGAGTCATTCCTGGGAGGGAAAGAGGTATTTCAAGCAGCCATATTTTCCAAACACAAAATTGAGACACATGGCCTGACAATGACATAATATTTGAAGTAGGGACTGTGCTCAAAGATCCAGAACATATGGTTGAAAGAGTTTTCTTATAAAAAGCAACTGTTAAGACACTTTCTAGTTCTTACTCACAAATGGCACATTCCGCCATCCCTTCTATTCTCTTTTAAAAATATTACCCACAAATCAGAGGACCGACCATTTCTCCCTCAAATGTGTTGCTTTGCCAGTGTGAGAAGCACCCTGTTGACTAGAAAGTTAAATATACAGCCATCAAGAAAGCAATGCAAAGCAGACTGCCAAACATATTATGAATATATTGCTCATCTTAAAAATGCTAGTTGGGTCTTCATACTGGAGTATTGACTAACTGTCTGTGTTTGATGTATGGTTTACCAGCCTGATGTCGACTTATGGTTAGAGCTTAACTTGTTAGTTCTGCTTTTGCAGCCAATTCAGAATAACTACAGATGCCTCGAGATATTAAAATTGACTGCTCAAATGGACTCAGTGTGGGAGTTTCATTGGTTTTAAATTGATAACAGCTGAAATAGTGAATGATTAAAGTGTACATGGGCATAGGACACAGCTCTTTCATAGGAACTCTTACGAACAAACTCCCATAGTGTGGGACTTTTTTCTTTCTTTTTATATCACAATTCTTTCTAAGCAATCTTGGGTTAAATTTTTAAATTGCACAGAAATATTCAGGAGCCTACAGAAGGAATAATTCCTGGGAAACTGAGATAAATTTTGATGAAGTAGGTTTCTATTCTGTAGGGAAAGTTTAAAGTTAAGTAGCATTCCATAAGGTGGTAATTGTGTCTATTTCCCAGGCATTTGAGTTAAATAAGCTGTATAGGAAGCATAAACTGTCATAACAGAAGGGTTGGAGTGTTGTGTACATCTCTTTCTTTAACTCACAAAAACAGAAGCTCCAAAGTGCCTTATCACAGATAAGTCAAACAAAGCCTCTTCTTTGCTTTCTTATTCTCCTGGAAACAGTTATTATTGTTTTCATTATTTAAAAAGATGATCTGAACACTTTCTTCTCACACAGGAAAAAAAGAACACAAAAGAGAAATAAGAAAACTTTTCTCCCCCTCCTCAAATCAGCAACACATATATAAAAGGTTTTATGAAAATGTCCTTTCACAATTTAATAGTAGCTCTGGGAAAAAGCCCAGTAAAGAAAAGAATTCAGAGAGATTTAAAGAAATTTATGAGAGAAATATTTGTTTATACATGCCTTCTTCAACTTAGATTTTTCCAAAAGTTCAGCACCCTTACTATCAATACTGTGACCTAACTCCATTCTATTTTCAATTGTCTCTAGTATTTTACCTTTAATATTCCATTAAAAATATTAGAAGCACTTTATATAGCTAACTGATAGACTCATCAATCTATGATAAAATTAAATTGGGATTTATTGAAGAAATATTATGTACCCATTTCACATACTCATTTTTAAAACAAAAACTGAAACATTGTGCCCAGCTAGCGTGTCCCAAACATGTAGCAAATATCAAGTGGTTAATTGCAATTAGCAGAATAAGAGATTTAGATATATTTGACAATAACATCAGTGGATGCTGACATATATGTTACACACATAAGAGAATCAAATTATGAAAGATGCACTAATTTTAAAACAAAATAAGTCATATATATTTGGCCAGTATTTATAAGAAAATTTGTTATGTATTTTTTGCTCAACTTTTGCCCCAAATTATAACCTGTGTACCTGGACTAAATCTTCTTAAAATTGATTTTAAGATTTGATGCCTCTAACTTGATGCCTTCCTGAGATGCATGCAGGCATTCAATCATGCTTTGTGTTGTAATGGATAAATTGTGCAGATAGCTGTCTAAGGCTGCTACAAGGATTGACATTTTCATAGGATCTAATTCCTTTAGAAATGTAAGAGCAAAAGAGAGAAATTTTCATTCTTTCAACAGTTGTTGAGCTCCAATTTTTTAATGATTTTCTTATCTACCCGTATTAGAGAGGAGGGGGATTTTAGAGGAGATGTTATCCAAGTTAAACACATGTGAGGGTCATTAACTTGAATATATCACTTCTAACTTGTCCCTTTGAACTTGGAACTCAAACTCGTAAGAGGAAAAGAAAAGATCGAGGCGGAAGAAGATTGGCCTCAGTTAACCTCACAGTGAAGGAATCTATCACGCAACTAGAGGCTGGGAAATGAGAAAGCAGATGGTCTGTCTTAAGGGTATCTTAATATCTTGAGATTCCAAATAATCTAAATTTCAGAAAAGCCATTACTTCCCCAGACTCCTTCATCATTTGCACCACCTCATACATTCATTCTCTGAACAGTAAAAGACCGTGTTTACATCTTTTGTGACTCCACATTTCAAATGCACTGGGGCCTTGAGCATGTTACAATTTTTTGGTCTTAAAAAAAAATAATTAGCATAGGAGAACATTCAATATTATGTAAAGAATTTGACAGGACCTCACTTAATGTTTTTTAGAAACAATTAACATGTCAAAAGAGGAAGTGAGAGCCCATTTTAGTTATAAATCTGTTTACATAATTACCAGTTGAAGAAGTCAAACATTTTAGGGGGAAAAAAAGCAAGGTTAGGCCCTCTCTTCATCAAAAACAGAATTCCCAATGATGTCAGATATTTCACATTCCCTAGCGTAAGTTTTCTTTATTCATGTACACACTTGCATGCATGCCCCTTTAATCAGAAAGATTACATATTTGTAGTATGAATGAATAATCTTGAAGAAAAGTAATATTGGTTAGAAACATACTTTTTTTTTTTTTTTTTTTTTTTGGTTTTTTTATTTATTTATTTATTTATTTTTTTTTTTATTGCAGTAACATTGGTTTATAACATTGCAAAAATTTCAGGTGTACATCATTGTACTTCTATTTCTGCATGGACTACATCATGTTCACCACCAAAATACTAATTACAACCCATCACCACACACATGTACCGAATTATCCCTTTCACCCTCCCCCCTCCTCCCTTCCCCTCTGGTAACCACCAATCCAATCTCTGTCCCTATGTGTTTGTTTATTGTTGTTATTATCTACTACTTAATGAAGGAAATCATACGGTATTTGGCCTTCTCCCTCTGACTTATTTCACTTTGCATTATACCCTCAATGTCCATCCATGTTGTCACAAATGGCTGGATTTCGTCATTTCTTATGGCTGAGTAGTATTCCATTGTGTATATATACCACAGCTTCTTTATCCATTCGTCCCTTGATGGGCACTTAGGTTGCTTCCAAGTCTTGGCTATTGTGAATAAGGCTGCAATGAACACAGGGGTGCATGTACCTTTGCAAATTGGTGTTTTCAAGTTCTTTGGATAAATACCCAACAGTGGAATAGCTGGATCATATGGTAGTTCTATCCTTGATTTTTTGAGGAATCTCCATACTGTTTTCCATAGTGGCTGCACCAGTTTGCACTCCCACCAGCAGTGTATGAGAGTTCCCTTCTCTCCACATCCTCTCCAACACATGTTGTTTCCTGTCTTGTTAATTATAGCCATTCTGACAGGCGTGAGGTGATATCTCATTGTAGTTTTGATTTGCATTTCCCTGATAGTTAGTGATTTTGAACATCTTTTCATGTGTCTGTTGGCCATCTGTATATCTTCTTTGGAGAAATGTCTGAGAAACATACTATTAATTGCACCTGAGAAGAGACAATCACATCTGTATGTGAGATTATGTTCAACTCAAGATGCCATAGGAATATGGAGAAAGTATTCCAAGGGTAGCTATGCAATATGGGAATGTAAGTATTCCAAATGTGACTGTACAGTGCCATGCACTGGGGCACTACCTTAGTAGATATGCCTGTCTCATGCCGTAGCATGGAGGTCAGAATGGGAAGCAGAAGCCCTGTCCAGGGAGCTGTGGCCTCAGAAGGGACTGATGGGCAGGAGGTGGGTAGTGGGGAAAACAGGGACCACAGCTCTAGTCCAGGACCAGAAGGTAGAGAATAGCCCACTGGAGAAAGTTAGGGAAGTGGGATAATATATCTGAGGAATTCTGGACATGGTATTAAATACTTTTGGGTAAAGTTTTCATGGAAAGCACTTCATTGTGATAACCCAAAGCCATCTGTTCCTACAATCAGTTATTATAGTATGAACACTACCAAAAGCCCAGAGGAAGCTTCTGTCCCCCAGACGCAATTCTCTAAGTCAAGAGTCTGAAAAGCTGCCATGGATATGTGTGTTGAGCTTCGGTTTCACATACTGAGTTGGATCATAGACACTCATCTAAGATCTGCTAAAAGGAGTCTGTATTAATCAGTTTGGCACTCCATCATCTGAAGGCTAAGAATGGTCTAGGCAGCCTCTGCTGAAGAAGGGTCCCAGACTGTTGCCCCCATTATCACCAGCCTAGAATCCTGAACTCCAAAAACATCTAACAAGAAATGCAGCTCACTCCTGGGAAAGAGATACTTGAACCCGAAATTATACTTAGTTTTGTATGATGTTTAAATATATAAAGAATGCTAGGAACAATTAAATATATGAAAGACCATTTTCCTCATTGGGTCTAGGTACATATGGTGTGAAGCAATAAGGCGGTGAGGACAAACTCTTCCTACGCTATTTGAAAATGCCACACATAGGAAAACAATGTAATGTGGTCATTAAGCCATACAGATCACCAAGTTTTGAAGTAGATTTGAAGTCTAGACTCGGCTGTGCTACTTCCTTGCTTTGTGAATTTGGGCAAGATAATGAAGTTTTCTGTCTTAACACTTTTCAGATAATACCTCTTGGGATTGTTGATACTGTATAAAGAACAATTAGCATAGCAAATAATAATGATTAATTCCTATACTCCTAATTCTACTCTTCCTGCTGCATGGCATATTGCACGTGCTCCTTCTCCTGAATGCAGAGCAGGTATTCTGAAAATCGCAAAACAGATAAATTATAGTGAGTTTTTGGTGACATTGCATTTACAAAGCCAACATTTTGAGCATTCTATGAGCCTCACACCATGCTTGTAGCTTTCCATACACTATCCAATAATAAGGATGAAGAACTATGCCTACATTTCTTTATGCTTTGTTATTCACATTGCCTACTCATATGGATTCTTTAAATCACTATGTTCTGAGAGGACACAAAGTTGCATAAAGCAGGGTCCCCTGAGAAATGAGTAAGGGAGATAAATGTACAGCAAATGTGGCATAATATATCAAATGTCAAATGCTTTAAGGGGCATTCAGGTCACAGATTTGGGGAAACTACAAGCAGGAAAAGTGTGGGAAAGATTAGTGTTTCCTTCATTCTATGGTTTTTAAACTGAATCTTGACTTAGAGCATTTGGACATGTGCAGAAATGGGTAAGACCTTCAAGGTGGAAAATGGTAGGAAAGCATGGTATATAGTGGCTTAGTGAAATGCAGAGGGTTTGATGAGAAGAAGTGTCTGTGGTAGGTATTTTGCACACTACCAGGTAAAGGAGTTTGTAATTTATTTTATAGGCAATTTATTTTTATTTATTTGGTGAACATTTATTGAGGACCTACCATGTGGCAAGCAATGGGCTGGATACTGGGCCCACAAAGATGTGTAAGATGTAATTCCTTCCTTCAAAATTAGACACTCTAGCATTGCTTAGACAGAAATATTCCGCATCGAAATAATCACATCCATACCCTGCAAACTTGGCTCTACTTTAGAAGGCCAATGGAAAGATATATTAGCTACATTATGGAATTAATGCTTTTTATCTAGTTTTACTTAATTCCTATATAGCCTCAGATATATATATGCCCCAGAAGCCTGCAGATGTGAGTGAAGTAACTGACATTAAGGCACAAATATTGCAAGTCATGGCTCCCATCATAGTAACTCAGCCTTTCTGTGTCTCCAAAGTCTCCCTAGCTATTTCTGAGAGCACCTGGTGTATGCTGCATATGATAAGGCCTACCCTCCTCATGTTCTTCTTCACTGATTCTTCTTCTTTGATACCCTGTTGCCTACAAACTGCCCACGGGAGGCAACTCACCATGGCCATGCAGCCAACATCTTCACAGAGATGGCTGCTTCACTGCCTAGGTACTGTCCAGTAGTTTCTAAACCTACAAAACCTTCCAGGTGCCAAGCAGTGCTCCAATCCTTCTGGTTCCCACTGCGTTTCTGGATCCACTGTCTCCAGAGCAAACAGGAAGACTGCTCTTCTTCCCAGCTGCCTCCACGTTGCACCTGTTTTTTAGGGCCTGAAGCAATAGCTCTTAGGCTTTGAATCTCACAAAGTGAGAAAATAGCTTCTTTCCACTCTATCTGAGGCCGTTTCCTCAACAGAAGTCAGATCTACTCCCCGGGACTTAGCTGGGATACATGTACCATTTTGCCATCTCTCAGAATTCCCATTGACCTCCACAAGCTCAAAATTCCTCCTAAATCAGTGTCTTTTACTGACTAATATCAACACTTGCAATTAGACATCTGGGCGGTGAACGTCATTCTGCCAATTCAGTAGGCAGACCCAACTTAGATACTCCATTCCTGCTAGCTGGAAAAATAACATAAATCAAGAGTATATAATAAACCCAGAAAATGTGCAATAGGCAAAGTGCATCTCATGGTGAGATATCTATTTATTCAATTCTGTGGGCAGCTTCAGCATAGGATAAGGTGTTTTAGAAATGTTATTGCCACTCACTTTCTACAGTAAGAGCTGAAAAAGAGAAACATGCACTGTATTTGACTGGAAACCCAAAGGAGACAAAATGTTTTCGGAAATGTGTACATCATGGCCTACTAATTTGGGCTCATAACCCCTTCTCTCCAATTACGTTCCTGGAAATGTTTTTCAATTTCTTTGCATAGAATAACCAGCGGACCACATTGTTCAGGACAGCCCATGGGGAGCTGGCAGACCTGCACAGAGCTTGTACCACACCTCCATGGAGCGAGCCAACACTTCCACAGAACCACATGATTCCCCGACTCTTAATATGGTTTATTATAAAATCCTTTACCTGCCTCAAAGCACTTTTCATCAAAGCCACTTTTAAGCTGAAGCTGAGGACCAAAGAATGCCTTTAACAGAATCCTGAAATAGCTTTTAACCCGAGGCTGAGAAGAGAAAGTGCTTTTAACCTAAAGTGCTTTCCTCTTAGGTGCTTCAGCATGTACCTAGCACTCAGCATTAGTGGCTCTGAGAACACCCTTAAGGCTCAAATGAAAGAGACTCCATTATAGATATTCAAACGTGTTATATTAATATATTACAAGTAATATTTGAAATCATTAAGCAGTTTTACTCCAACTAAATTTGAATCATTTCTTATTGAACTATGCATTCACGCAAATAAATTAAAGTCTTACCACCTGGGATTCTAACAAATCTATGCTGATATTAGGAAAAGTACAGTGTTCTTTCCTAGATTTTACTTAAATCCAAAGTGAGTCAAAATTTCCACACTTTCTCCACCCTAAAAGAATCTTTCAACTTTTATATATTCCTGAATGACATTTCTAGCTTTAGTCCTTATTCGTTGGGCTAAAAAGGTAAATTAAATCATTTGGAATTCATTCAATCAATTATCTGCATAAATTTTATGTATCAAGTTTTCTTCTTAGACTTGTCACTCAAACAGAGATAAAAGTACTGATTTCACAGCAGTTTTAACCCCCAGTGAAGTTCCTACCAAGTCAAGTAAGTAGAAACCTAATCGATAAAAGTTTTAACTTCAGAGTAATGACAGTAAGTTATGTGATTGAGCAATTGAATTCTATGTACAGTTTTCTATATTAAGAATATAAAGTATACACAAATATGGGGTAAGGTAGCAAAATTTGACATTTTGAGTGTCTTTGAATTTTATTCCCTTCTTCCTTTGCTAGTCCCCTCTGTAATTCCAAAGAAATGAAGACAGGCAAATGAAAAGCAGAAACCATTGTCAACCCAAAATGTAAATGATCAGTCTTTGCTAAACAAAATTTGGCCATGTTAATCATCCAAAATGCACTAAAGCAAACTAAACTGAAATATATTTTCCTCATACTCAAGTGATCATGGCACAATCTTTAGATAGAAATCACTTTCTTTTATAAATTGTTTTCTCTTACTCATTCATTCATTCATTCATGTATTCATTTGGCAACTGGAAGGGAATGTAATAGAATGCAATAGAAATACAAATGGGAGAAATTACACTTATCTTGTTCTACTGTGTAGTTTTCTTCATCTTGAATATTGTTTTCCAGCATCCACCACCTAGTAAACTTGTATTGCTTTTTACTCTTCCAGCTCAAAGTTACCAACTCCATGAAGCCATCCCTATCTGCTTCGTTCTGAATTAGTCCTGTCTTCTGTTTTTCCCCAGACTATAATTTCATTATTTAATTATTTTCGTATCTTCCAGTTGAACTGTGAGCTGTAGACTATCTGGGAGTCTAGAGACCATCCTATTCAACTCTACTTCCAGGGAAGTTGTTGCCTGGAAAGGGGTGTAGGAAGGAAAGCCAGCAGGATATGAAATCCTTCAGTAGTTTTAGAACTACTATTTATTTACGATTCTTGTTCCTTCTTGTGGAAACTCTCATGTCAGTGGGCGCTCCTTTGGTGGAGCCCACTTCTCTCGCCAGCATCACAATGTTGGGCTACTTCTATGTCAAGTTCTTGGACTTCTCTACTCTTTTCATTCTCCATCTCAGACTACTAGGCACTATTCACTTAAAACTTCAGTTTCAAGCTCCAGACTCTCGAAACTCCAGACTTGCATATTCAAATGTCTATGTGACATCTCCTTGGATGTTTGACAGACATCTCACACTTACCTAGAGCAACCTTGATTCCCTGCTCCCACAGTTCTCTTCCTCAGGAAATATCACTGCCATTTGCCAGCTGGAGTCACCCTCCATTCTACTCTGTCTCTTCTACTCTCATCATCAAATCCCACCTTAAAAATATATTCTAAATTTAACCACTTTTAGTCCCTTCTACTGTTATCTCCCTTATCTAAGCACCATCATCCCTCCCTGGAATATTTCACCAGCTCTCTAACTGGCCTCTCTTCTTCTTTTCTTGACTCTCTTACATATAGTCTCCACATGGCAACTAGAAGGATCATTTAAAAACAAATCATATTATGTCACTCCCCTGCTCAATAATCTCTGATTACTTAGAATGAAATTATACTTAAAACAATATCTAATGTCCTTCCTGTGACCTATAGGGTCCTACCTGCTTTGGCCCCAGGGCTACCTTTTCAGTTTCATCTTCAACCATACTTCCTGTTCGTCACTTTCCCCCAGCCACACAGGCCTTGCTGCTCCTCAGAGCACCCACGTAATCCCACAGCCTTATGCACTTGCTGCTCCTCTGATTGAACGCTCTCCCTATGTATTGGCATGGCGCACACCTTCACTTCTTTTGACTTCTTTTCACTGCTCTGCTCAATGCCGTTGCCTCAGAGATGTCTTCCCTGACAACGCCTCCCACTAGCGCTATATCTCCCCACCTTGCTTTATTTTCTCACAGCACCTATCACTATCTGACATTATATTATATATTAATGTGTCTGTGTGTTTGCTTTCCCCATTTACATAGGCTGTGTGAAGAGAGAGATTGTTCTATTCATTATTCCATCCCCAGCAGTCATTGAAAAATACTCAGGGATAGATAGACTGAATGGATGAATACAAAAATGCATGAAATATTCACTTAGTTAAACCATTCTCTATACTGTTGTGATTCTGTGCACACACATGTGTGGGAGTGTGTGTGTGTGTGTGTATGTGTGTATTTGTGTGTTGTGCTGCTTTGGGTAAACAGAGGGAAGGAGAAATATAGGACAAAATTGCTGCCTAGAGTAAATGCATATAGAAAAATTTTGTACTCATTGTTCCATTTGGGTTAATAAACTCTTTATTTAAGACAGAAATTTCTTCTTGGCTGGTAAACTCACCAAAATGTCCATTGCATTAAATGGACCAAAACTGAGTTAAGATCTATTTCCATGAGAATTTGGAAGCTAAAAGAAGGGTCCAAAGGGTACTTCATGGAAGTGTTGTTTGCAGTTGAGGGTGAAATTGTGAAAGGTGGAGACTGCTGGAAGCTTGAAAAGGGAAGAATTAAAAAAAATGGAAAGGGCTGTGGAAGAACTCTGCTATACCGTCTGGATGGCAGCTGGCCTGTTCCTGAAACTCATTTTTGGGCTGCTCTTGTCAAAGGATGCTCCCCTTGCCGCTGACTGCCCAACTTCAATTGGAAGCTGCAAACCACAGCCTGCCCTTGTTTGGGGAGATCTTCTCCACAGAGTCGAGACAAATCTCCTCCAGGCCGGTCTTTCCAGAACAGACACTATCATTACCCACCAGGGACTTTAAAATCTGTTAGGTTAGATGAGATACAAAAATATGAGTAAACATGTGGGGGGAAACTATACACAGAAGTGTATATATTTAGAATTCCTATTTATTTAGATTCCAAACTACTTAAAAGTTAAAATAATTAAGCTTTTCCTGTACTTGCCTCTTATGAGAAAAAAAATCACAAGTAAACAAGGCAATGAGAGAGATTTACTTCCAGTGTTATGTTAGAGATTCAGCAGAGAATCAGCCCAATTTTTGATACCTAAGGTACCAAAAAGCAGTAGCTGATATTTTTCATCAAATCTCTGAGGCATATTAAGACCATGCAGTACATTCTGAAGCACCTAAGATAGATGAAATTCAGTAGTGTTTGAGCATTATGCATATTTTTCTGCATCTTAATTCAAAGACATAAGTCATCAGTAAACTATAGTACTTACTTAAATCACTCATTTCTCTAAAAATTCTCAATGAAGTTATGGGAAAGTTATATGATGGAGGATCATAGGGTGAATATTTTAAAGGAGAAGAAGAGGACGTGGTGAGGAAGGAAGCAGAGAAAATATAAAAGAGTAGAAACAGGACTCCTTGATAAGCAATCTGAAAGATTTGGTCTGGAAACCTACTCTTAAAAGGAAAACCAATGTCACTTACAGTTTAAGATCAAAAGATGAATTCAGTTAAATTGCTGAAATTACCCATGTTGAGAATATTATTTGCGTCCCCCAGTGTCCACTGCCCCTCCCTTAGAGCAACCTATTGGGAAATGATCTGGCCGTGTGTGTGGTATTCTGGAGGGAGAAAAATTCCAAGTGAATACTACAATGGTAGCTACGAAGGCTATGTTTTTTTCTTTTCTCAACCTGTTTTTTTTAACATAATCTCAACCAACCGGGCATCCTTGATAGGAACTTCAAATCTTGATCAATTGATGAATAGAAGTCATTATGACAGTGATGGTGGTGGGGGTGGCAATGAAATTAGCATGGTGACCCAGCTGTCAGAGTTCCAAGACACTTGCTGTATTTCCTGCTTCTTGTTTCATGGATCTCCTAAGCAACTTGGTTTTTAAATACCTCCAAGACTGGTCTCCCAGCCTCCAGTAATTTCTTTGGGCAAGTAATAAATTATTGTGACTTCCCGGTAAATTCTCTGAGTTCTCTCCCACTCCCATCCCTCAAAATCATTAAAATAAATTCTTCTTTGCTTAAGATAGCCACAGTGAGTTTTCTTCTATTGCAGTCAAAAACCTCACAACCAAAAAAATTGTCTGATGTGTGTGTGTGTGGCTGAGCAGGTCAGTTCGTTGTTATTGTTTTCTGTTCCCGCCTGTATCTTCATGTATGTGTAGTTTTAGGTGCTGTTTTTCCTTTTTAAAATTTATTAGAGTAGCTGCAATGGCCCTCTGTCCTGAAAGCAGAATAACATCATTTTGAACAGCATGTGGAGACTGTCTCCCTGGGTAAATGATGATAACACCGTCACATTATTTGAACATTTAACTGCGTCTATTGAGTAGTTTTCCTCATAGTTTTGATTCATTTGGAATCTAGCTGACAAAGATCCCATTACTGGGTGTTCTTTCTATAATTTGTCAAAAAATATATAGCAGAGATGAGGGAGAATGAAGCTAATTTGTAATCTGGGAGACTTAACCTGGTTATGCTGATGAACTAACTAAATCGGTCAAAAGTTTGAGAGCTTGAAGATTAAAAACCACCATTCCCTGGTTAAACTCTAATTCATTATGTAAACAACATGATTTATAAGTGCAGTCATGTGGAAGGTCTATTTGTTTTTCTCACCAAAAGATGCTTTCAAAGAAAAATTGCAGAAAATGGATTTTCTCCAACCAATGTGTTGCCTGCCACCCTGGTATAAGCGCTGAAGCAGTAGAATGAAGACATAATGATCACACTAGCCAAGGTCATAGGCATTTGCAGAACATTCCAAAAATATTGGCACTCCTAGCAAGAGGTGTTTTCTAAATACAAAAAGTTGTTAAGAGAGGAAGAAAGGATTACCAGTGAGCCCACAGATGGGAATATAGGTGGGGAGTCAGGAGCTCAGGGTTCTGGGACTGCTCCCTTTTTGGAATACCATAAGGAAGGAGAAAGCAGAAATAATCCTTACTGTTGTGCCAGGACAACAGGCATGGAAGTTTAGGGGGCAAAATCTAGTTCGTTAATGCTTGCCAAGAGAACAGAATACCTTCTCTCTCCCTCCCTCGTTCCTTACACTATTTTAAGATGGAAGGTTCTGTGGTTCAAACACATTCCCATCATTGAATGGTCTTCCTTGATGTGCCAAACTCTGGACTGTATCAGATTTACAGATGGGTGGCAATCCTACAACAGCCCTTAAATTTGACAATGACATTTTAGTGAAATCTCTGTGATTTTATTTCTTTGAATAGCACTTTTTACTTTGCAAAGTTATTTCATGTGCATCCTCATCTCCTCTAAATTATACAATACACCATTTTATGTTGAAGGTTAACGTTATAGTCAAGATTTTTTTCAGTTGTAATTGATATAAACTTGTCCAGACTGCACAAATAAGAATGGAATTTATTGGACTACTTAATTGAAAAGTCCAAAGGACAAGGATAGCTTTAGGTAGGACCAGATCTAGGGGCACAAAATGGTATCAAACCTTTATCTCCTCCATCATTCAGCTCTGTTTTCCACTCTATTGGCTTAATTCTCCGGAATATCTTCCCAGAAGGTGGCAACATAACTTCAGGAGGTTTAGACTCATAGTCTACCAACTCCTATAGAAAGAGGGCTCTTCTTGCCCAGTAGCACTAGAAAAAGCCTCAGGATTTACTTGACCAATTCCACTTGGGCTATGTGTTCATGTCTGAACCAATTACTGTGGCCAGGAAGACGAAATGCATGTCTATCCCTGGAGCTGGAGTGGTGAGGTCAGTGCTACTCAAAACAAATGACAGCAAAAAGAGAAAGGTATCATCCCCAAAGGAAAATCAGGGTGCTCTTACCAGAGGACAGGAGAACAGTTGCAGGGCGAGCAAAACCAATAGACGTCCGCCATACTCTTCCTAACGAGTGTCATCTGTAACAGTGGATCTCATTGAGCTATTTTGCCAAGTGTTGCCTTTTCTATTGTGATTGTAAGCCCTCTCTTGAAACCTTCTGGACAATGCTATGTCTCTGCTCTAGTCAAGTTTATTTGGTTGTATTAAACAGAAATTCACTCTAATTTCTAATGCACCCCATGGCAAGGATATATGGTGCCTGGAGATAGGCATCAGAAAATGAGGAGCTGAGATGTATCTGTTTCATTCACCTCTCTCTGCAAATTAGTTCCTGTGCAAACTCACCCATTGCACATGGCCGTCTCCCCAAATGGCTGCCCCTTGGCCCCCATGTCTGAGTCTAGGCAGCCTTACAATTCAAATGCTTGGGGCTAACTACTTCAGTCTGTAGTATTCCAATTCTATATTTTTTGGAAGGAGACTCGTACTGGTCCAACTTGGGCCACATAACGACCTTTGATTTAATCAGGTTGACCTGGAGGGCTAAGTCCTTACCTTATGAGCCACACCTTCTTGAGTGAGTACAGCCAGTTTAAAGAGAGGATCAAAGTGAGAAGAAAATGTGTGGCTTTTCTGGTAACTAGTGAAAGCAAACAGCTCCCTTCTATCTAATGAAGCTCAATATATCTGGGATCTTTTCTCACCAGAGCACTGTTGGCAGTCAGGAAGGGATGGTTTTCCCTGTGAGGGATTGCCTGCACTTGCCTGGACCACCCAGTAAGTGGCAGTAATGCACCTCCCCCACCTCCAGCATTGTAACAACTGAAAATAGTCAGCAGTGCCCCTCACCCCCTCCAGAGCACGATGCCAATCGAAAATACCCTGCAGTTGAAATTCTCTCCTCTCTACCCCAACTCAAAATCCTTCCCCAAGTCTCATCTTCCCTTATAATTAATTAATTCCCACCACTAAACTTTTAAAAAAGGAGTCTGTTTGCTCTCTCTACTTCCTCACCTTCTCCTCAAATCTTGACCACAATCATTAGCTTTTCAGTTTTATTCTTCTACTAAAGCCATTTTCCTCATGGTAACAATAGCCTCTGAATTGCCAAATCCAATGAGAACTTTTCCCCTTTGTTTCCCATCACCATTCTGCTGCATCTGAAATTGCTCATCCTAACTTCTAAATAGCAGTCTCTCTATTCTTCTCCAAGCCCTCAGGTTTCTGCATCTTAGTCCCTTCAACCAGGCAAGAAATTTGGAAGTCCTCTTTGCCTGGTGGGTTGCTCGCCTCCTGCATCCAGCTAACAAATCCCACTGAATCACACCTTCTCTCCATTGTTTAGTTCAGGTCCTTATCTTTCTTTTTTTTTTCCCTAGAACCTGATGCTTTGTAAGTATGGACAAATGACTCCATATCTTTCTGCCTCAGTTTCCTCTTCTGTAAATCAGGATGATAATAGTATCTACCACCAAAGGGTTGAGGATTGGTCTAAAGATTAAATGTTAGAATATATAAAGTACTTTGAACCCTGCCTGGCTTAGTGTAAGTGCAAAATAAATCTTCACTATTATTACTACACACCTTTGCAATAGCACTAATCACATTGTATTGTAACTGTTTGTGAGAGTTATTCTTTCTTCCTACACTGTAGGAGTGCCAGTCCTTGTGGTCTAGTGGCTAAGATTTGGTGTTCTCACCACCGTGGCCCAGGTTTTTTCTCGGTCAGGGAACCGAATCACCTGTCTGTCAGCTATACTGTGGCGCTGTGTTGCTGTGATGCTCAAAGCTATGCCACTGGTATTTCAAATACCAGCAGAGTCACCCACGGTGGACAAGTTTCAGTGGAGCTTCCAGACTAAGACAGACTAGGAAGAAGGACCTGGCCACCCACTTCCAAAAAAATTGGCCATGAAAACCCTATAAATATTGTGCTGGAAGGTGAGAGGATGGTGCACAAAGACCAGGCAGGGTTCTGCTCTGCTGTAGACAGAGTCACTAGGAGTAGGAATTGACTTGACAGCACTAACAACAACAACAGCAACAAAAGATTGTAGGAGCTTGTGCATCGTGCATCATTGCACTTTCAGGCTGGAGCACAGTGTCTGGCTTCGGGTGGGCATTTAATATATAGTTACTGAATGAATAAATCAATCTTTGCATTCTTTACAATGCCCAGCAAATGGTAGGTGCTCACGAAATATTCACTTAATTGAATTCGATAGAACTGAATTGATCTGGAGAGAATAGAGAATAAGAGGTGTCATAATATTAGGTAAGGCATAAAGAGTTCAAATTTTAAGATGAGAGCAATTTCCTTTGAAACTCCTCCTTAGGGTTAAATTTAAACTGATGCAAAATTCCACATTCTTATCAAATTTAGAATTATTTTCTTTTTCTATTTGCTTCCCAGTTTCAGTTTCTGTGTCGTGTCAACTCTCTTTGTTTTAATTCTCATAGCATAGCTTAGATCATCAAAAACCTGGACCCCTGTTATCATTTTTGTCAGTAAGTTATTGCTGCATAACAAACAAACACGAAATTTCAGCGAAATACAGCAAGATGCATTTATTTTGCCCATATCTGTGGGTCAGGTAGTCTAGAGCAGGTTTGACTGAACAGCTCTGCTTGACTTGTCTTCTCATGGAGGGTTGGCCTCAGTTCTGTGCTGTATGCATTTATTCTAGAGCCCAGACTGAGGGGGCAGCAGCTACCCAGGGAAGCTCTTGTCTTGGCAGTAGCAGAGCAACCAGAAATTCAAAATACGTCGTAAGGCCTCAGTCTGGAACTGACACATTGTCATTTCTACACACTAGATTGTCCAAAGCAAGTCATATGGCCAAACCCAACATCAATGAAATGGGGAAAATAAATATTGTCCACTCTAGTGAGTTTTGCCACACAGTCACGTGGCAAAGGAGGTGAGTGTATAAATCTAATTCAGGGAAGATGAGAAGAATTGTGAACAATGATTAAGTTTACCACACCTTTATCCTGATTCTGGGCTTCATAACGTCTTTCCTAGGCAATCACATTAGCCTCTTAACTAATCTCCTTTTGTGCAATCTTTCCTATGATCTGTGCCGCCCATTTGGTTATGAACCTTTTGGTTGCAGGTGATAGAATACCCAATTAAAAATAACTTATATTGAGGGCCGGCCCCATGGCGTAGTGGTTAAGTGCGCACTCTCCGCTGCTGGTGGCCTGGGTTCAGATCCCGGGTGCGCACCGATATACCACTTGTCAGGCCATGCTGTGGTGGTGTCTCACATAAAGTGGAGGAAGATCGGCACAGATGTTAGCTCAGGGCCAGTATTCCTCAGCAAAAAAAAAAAAAAGAGGAGGATTGGCATGGATGTTAGCTGATCTTCCTCACAAAAAAGAAAAAATTACTTATATTATCCCTTACATCAAGAAGTCTAGAGAAAGTGTTTTAGGATTGGTTTAGAAGTTCAACAATGTCATGGAGATCTCAGATTTTTTATAGTTTTTTGTTAAATCATGTTAGCTTTTGTTTGTAAGCTTGTTGCCTCGTGGTGACAAGACTGCTGCAGTAGCTCCAAGCATCATATGATGGCACAATGATGTTCAAAGCAGAAAGAAAAAGAGAACGAGTGTCTTCATATACTTCTCTTCTTTTATCAGATAAGAAATTCTTCTCTTGTAGCTTCCCAAATCACTTCCCCTTACATTTCACTGACTATAACTATCTAATCACCCAAAGCTTCAAGGGCGGCACAATTCCATACAGAACATTTTCAGGTTTTGTCTTATGAGTGGACTCTAAAAACAAGAAAGAAGTTGGGAGGGGAATAGCATATGTATAAGAAATCAATGGTATCTGCCTACTCTCAAATAATTTAATCTACATGACAATGTTTAAGACCCTTTGTAACACAATCTTCATTTCCTTTTAAAGCTTAATACATCAATTTCTCTAAATAAGAAAGAGTGAACATTTCCCTCAGCACGCCCCATTGTTCCTATCCTCTGCCCATCACCGATGTGTTTGTTACCTCTCCTCCATCTTCCCCAAATGCCCTTTTGGCCCCTCTTACCTCTCCAAGTTAAGTCTTACTTATTCTTGAGGATTCCATTCTTCTCTGGGAAGTCTTCTATGGGCGCTCAACAGTGGTCTGATGCCCCACCACACCCTCCCACTGCATCTCTGCTTCCCCAGTTACAGTATTTTTCACGGTGAAGTGTTCTTACCTGTTTACTTATATGCTGCCCCCACTGGACAAGGAACTTTCCGAGCGCAGGCAATGAGTCTTGGTTATTGTATTACTGGTGCCTTTCCTAGCTCCTGACACAGAGCAGATGTGCAGGATTTTCTTTTGCAAATAACTGAATGAATGAAAAAGTAAATGTCCTAGAATGTCTTCATCTCTATCTTCCTGTATCTGCCTAGCAAAACAAAAAAAAAGATTCTCCACATTTTAATATCCACTTTACTCAGGAATCTATTTTTCTTGAATGACCCCCATCTCACAAACTTCTCTCTCTCTCTTTCACACACACACACAACACAACTGCACTAAATGTCACTAAAAGACCTATGCTATAGGACATCTTTCTTAGCATTCAGTACATTTTAGGGCACCTGCTATATTCTGTTTTGTATATTATTTGAATACTTCTATTAGCCCTTACAAGACTATAAACGTCTTGGTTTCTTTTTTACAACCAAATATGTCTACCTCGTTGCTATAAAGATAGAAGATACTCAATAAATATTTGTGAAATTGACTTGAATTGTGATTTCTATTAAAGGGTTTTGTGCTTGTAGCAATTCTTCCTGACTATAATCCCTAGCCAGTTTAAATTATTTGACCTGAAGTTCTGAGTTCTTTTTCTTAAATAATATTTTATGTCATTCTTTCTTATAGTGGTGGCTCACTGTTTTGGAACATATCTTTGTTACTTGATCAAGTAGTCAAAGCAAATACTTGTGATTATTTCCTGCTTCTCTACACTATGTTGATGTGTTTTGAACTTATTTTCTTTCTGTCTCTCAGATGGAAGTGCACGTTTCCATACTGGAGTACATTATTATTAGTGCATTATCCTGAATTATTTCCCTCCTTGCTAGGTTGTCCCCAGTTCAAGCCATCACCTTTTCAAAGAAATGGATGAAAATCGTGACTTCCTTGAGGTCTGACCACACTCCGTTTTGACTCCCCCTTTGTAATAAGATATCATTGAGCATTTTATTATGCTGCATTTTATATTTTTCTCCCCACTTTTCTACAAATGTTTTTTCAAATTTATTGAAGACCTCCACTGATGATTCAGATGAACTCTTGCAGTCAATCATTCAATAAATGTTTATTGAACTTTTTGTGTATGTCAAACATTGTCTAGTTACTGAGGATCCAGCCATAAAGGAAATAGACATAGTCCTTACTCTCCTGGGTTTTGCATTCTAAGCAAGGGAAGCAACTAACCAGTAAACAGCTCAGTCCAATATGTCAGGTAGTGATAAGTTCTCTAGGAAAAGTATGGCAGGAAAGTGGCATGGAGAGTTCCTGTTGGCAGTGGTCGCCATTTTTTTAAAAAGGTGGGTAGGGAAGGCTACAAGCAGAAGGTGACATTTGATTAAAGACCTAGGGCAATAGAGTTCCATGCAGAGGAAATAGTAAGTGCAAAGTCCCTGAGGCAGAAGTGTGCTTGGTGTGGACAAGAATCAGCAATGTGGACAGAGTAGCTACAGGCAAGTAATGAGGGAGAGAAAGGAGAGAGAAGCAAATGAAATCAATTAATGAGTGGAAGGTCAGGTCATGTACTGCCTTAGAACTTGCGTTAGGGAATTGGGTTTCATTCTGAGCAAGATGGGAAGTCCTTGAATGTACTAAATATTTGTTTCGTTATCAGTAATAAACATCTTCGCTGTTTACAAAAGTTCTGGAAGTGGGTAGTGGTGATGATTACACAACAATGTGCATGTACTTAATGCCACTGAACTGTACACATAAAGATGGTTAAAATGATAAATTTTATGTTATGTATATTTTATCACAATAAAAAAAATCTGTGGGTGAACCTATGGGCTGTAAGCACTGGTGACGATAAGAACACATATGTGATGCAGGCATTCAGAATCTGCTTTGCAAAAATCCATCCCATATATTATAAATATAAATACACAGTGCAAGGTAGCATAAATCATGTTCCAAATAAGAGGGCTAGGCTAGGATTTCACAGAGTGTGTTTTTAAAAGCAGTAGTCTGGAGAGAGACACTTTCAAATAAAAGGATCTTACCCCAAAAGCTTGGGAAATAGTGCATGCTCCAGCCCCTCTTGGAGATTCCCAGTGCACATTGGTGTATCACAGTGTCTAAAAATAAATGCACATTTAAGAAACCTATTTAACATTGTTTAACCCAATGTTGCTAAACTATTTTGATCACAGGCCCTTTTCCCACATCACCTATTAACATCCTAAGGAACTAGTATTCCAAAGAACTTATGTTACAGGAGACACAAAGCTGAGATAGGAAGGAAGGAGTTTGTGGGAAAAGTGTCATCTGAGCTGAGCCCAAAGGAAAGGAGATACTTAGGTTAGAGAAGAGGAAGGGCATTCAAGGCAGCAGAAATATTGAGAAATTCACCTCCAAGTAAGTCTCTTGGAAATTACCTCTTCAAATTGCATTGAACCACAGAATGAATCTCCTAAATATACTGATAAAATCATAATTTTGATGATTGTTGATAAATTTCTTCTAAAACACTCCAGACACCAATTTGCTAAGATTACTTATTTTATAGAAGTTTTCTTAATTCCTTGTCATTTTTTTTATAGACAACAAAGTTAAGCCCAGAGAGACTATAACTTACTCAGTCATCCCTGCCTAATCGATGGCAGAGTGTTAGTTTTCTTTCTCTGGGGCCAGAGTCCTGTTCCATATGGGAGGGAGTTATGGTCTTTGTATGTCTGCAGTAGACACTCTGGAATTAAAGCAAAAAATCGATTCCTATGCAAGATGCAGATTTCAGCATGCACTGGATATGGAAACAGAATCAAATTAAAGAACAACGCAAGCTTGGATTTTAATGAAGCTCATCTTTGTTTCTTTTGCAGATCAAATTTTTGGCTCTCATCTGCACACAGTGTGTGAACGTGAAAATTCCACAGTTCCATGGTTTGTAAAGCAATGCATTGAAGCTGTCGAAAAAAGAGGTGGGTAACTGAATATAAAGCAATTTCTCCCATTACTGCAGCCTCTAAATAACCAATGCTCAAGTTAACAGCATCACTTGAGTTGTCTGGGAAGCCATGCAATTAAAACTTGACTTTTGTTAATCGGTTAAGAGGATCATTTTCTTATTAACTTCAGTTTATTTTTACAATAGGGCCATCAGTAAGTCTCTCTAATGTTCTTTTTTTTTTTTTTTTTTTAATATTTTGTCTGTCTGCCATGTTGTTGGTTCAATTGCAAACTTTTTGTTTTCAAGCCAGTGATAAAACATTCATAAAATATCATCACTCACAGTGTTAGAACCCTCCTAACATTCATGCTGGGAGATGTTGTGCCAGAACAATTTTTGGTAAGCCCCCAACATTAACCAAGTAAAGCAAATAGCATCCCTACTTGCAAACAGTAATATTCCATCTTCCTCACGTTTCTGTTCAGTATAGAATCTGGCTAACGGGTTTTCCTGGAACAATTAACAGACACACCTCTGGTGTTAAGACGACCTTTGATTCCTATATTTTGACATTCTATTTTTCATCTAAAATTATTTCATCTTTCTAAGGGGAACAAAACGAAACCCAATTGACTCATCATTTCTATGTTAGTCTATCTTTGGGGTGTTTTTCTTTCAGTCTATGACTTTATTCATTCAAGGTCATTTTCCCTGGAAGATACATACAGTAGATGCAGAATCTCAAAAAATGTATTGTATAAAAATGTGAAGCTTCATCACCATCTGTTACAAGTTTACAACATATTCCCAGGATCTAGGGGGATATATATCATGTAAAAGATAGAGATGTTTTCAGAAAAAGAATTGGTGAGTCCATTCCCATTTTCAGCTCCCAGTTTCTTAAAACAATAGAACCAAGGGGAAAAAATCTTTACCAAGTTATCTGCTAGGAAAAACCATTTTAATTCTCTCAATGTTACCTGGCTTTATTATAGAAGCATAATAAAAATGGTCTGCAATTTCCAACTCCTGGAAATTCATACTTTAATTATACTGTAAGGACAGCCCTGGGATCCTATTATTCCTATATCAGTAGGGAATGAGAGAATAACAAGAAGGGGACGTGTGGGTAGGGAAAATCGATGAAGAGAGTGGCTTTGGGGAAAGCATATCAACACGTCAGAGAGAAGAGCTGAGGGTTCAGAGAGAGAGAGGAAAACAGTAAAAGCAGAATGAACATAAGGAGAAGTATCTGTGAGAAGAGTCAACTGGAGTTTAGAGAGAACTGTGTTTTTATTGCATGTTGCAATCTCATTTAATTTTATCAGTACGTATTTTAGGAATAAATATTATTTAATAAGTACTTCAAGCCAAAATGGATCACTGAGAATGTTATAATGTTATTATTGCCAATAGCTAAGTTATCATCATTTTCAGGAAATCTTCATTCACCTAGAAATACTCAGTACAGGTGGTGTGAACACTTATATTAGAGCAAAAATCCAAACAGGACTTTAGGGGAAGCTGTACATAATAAGATGTGTACACATATAGAAAAGGGCTCTATACTTCTCTTTTTATGTACATACCCTAGACAAATTGAAAACTCTGCTAGATACAGCCTCATGGGGTGCAGATACCATAATATTGTAGAGTAGAACGTGTCTATAAATAGAAACTGTATCTTTTGTTCCTAGCATTTTGTTGGCAATTTTTAATAAAATAAGACAATGTTTTTGCCGACAGGAGCAATCATATCTGACATTATATTTCATTTTTCCAATGTATACTCTTAAAATGAATTTGTAGATCCAGCGCTAGAGACACTAATCACACATATGATTATTAAAATAATTCCTAAGCGTTTTAATGAAACTCAAAGACTACAATTCCACAAAGCAACTGATAATTCAAAGCATTTTGGCAGTGTCAGCTCTCAGGAACTCTATGGAAATGTTCGATAAAAATTCAGAGGCACAAGGCAAACCTTTCACATCATTGCGAGATTTACAAGTGTGTACTTTTGATTATATTTTTCTATGATCATTTTGTTGGATTAATATTCTTACACTCATATGACAATTCTATTTACTCAAAGTGTCGTTTTTACTAAATTCTGGCATAAAGCACCTTAGGACAGAAATAATTTATGTGAATCTAAATCCAATGTTTATGCAGGCTTCTGATGACATTTAATGCTGGGGTTGGTATTGGGAAGTAGCATATAAAGGTGCCAAGTCTCTCGGCAATGCTGGGACTCAGCATATCTAGATCCCTCCTTCTAATGGCCAGATCCTCTTCCAGCCAAGATGCTCAACTGCAGAGTCACGGGAAATGCTTACGGACCTGTTATGGGAAAAGCACATTTAACGAAAACTGTGTGTTTACTCTCACAGTTTTAGGAAAGTGACCTCAATACTCACTACAGCAGGACGTTGGCTGTTACAAAAAAGATTTGTTTCCTTTCTCTCTTATTTTCTTAAGATTATTTCCCCCTACCTTAAAAAAAATCATTTGTAAACTGTAGTTGTATTTTTTTTAAATGCTTCTTACATGTTGTATTCCAAATGAAACAATGTCAGGAAGACAGATCTCACCATTTATTAATTCATTCATCCATTCATCCATCCACCCATCCATTCATTCATTCATTCATTCATTTAGTTATTTGCACTTGGCAGAACCAATTTGCTCACGCTCTTGTAGTCTCCCCAGGGAAATTCTAGCCATACAAGATGCATTCTTTATTAATGCCTGGTAAGGTGGTATTAGTTACATTTTAAATTTTGAGTCTCTTGGACATACCTAGAAGAAAATCTATTAGTGAGCTGAATGTAAACCAATTTAGCGAATAACTTGTTTAGTGTGTTTCCTTATCTTGATTTGGTTTCCTTTATTCCGCTAAACCACCAGAGCATTCTCCTCCTTACCAACTATTATAACTAGATTAAAGTTATTTTTGTGGTTTCTAACATTGTCTGCTCAGCCTAGAAAAGATACACAAAATTGGAGGGAAAACTGGTTCATTCTCCCTTGTCTTTACGCTTGCAGACCTTGTATATGACCATACTGGAAGGAGCCAATGAAAAACTCAACTTATGTTTCTTCTTCCAAAGCAAGCTGCAAAAGTATTGAATCATTCTTCAGCTAATGCTCAATACATATGGTAAACTGACCAGAAGCATGAGGTCATTTGACACTTTTTTTTGAGGTCTGGGGGAACAAGCATATAGAGGGAGGCATTGTGACATGCTGGTGGTATGTAGATCTAAACAGTGAGAAGTCCATTTTTCACTGCTTTATAGAATACTTTGTGTAGTTTATAATGACCTCAAAAGTGTGCAGAAATTGCTTACTTAAAAGTAGGGCCACTTGTATTTCTTAGAGACAAGGGCCTAGAAGATATGAACTAAACAAAGCGTATATAGTGTAAACTGATGTAATTAGTATTAAGACCTTAATCCATAGTTCTTTTTATCAAACTATGTAACTGACTGACTTCTCTTTGTGATGGTTTAGAAAGAGCTGTACACAGTATGTGACACAGTGTAAGCACTCAATAAATTTTGGTTGAATGAAGTAACAGACACTAAATGTTTGTTGCATTTGTGCAACAAGTAACTATGTAGAGCTTACTATGTTTCATTACCCCTACTACTAACAGAGAACATAGAGAAGATATAAATTAGACAAAAAGACACACACAAAAAACCCAAACTGTGATAAGTGCTATGAAAGAAAAGAACAGATACCAGAAAAGAGAATACCCATTACAATAATAATTTTTTAAAAAGTAGAGGAGGTTTGCCTGCTTAAAATAACACAATAGGGAGTGAGGGAAATGGGGAGATGTTGGTCAAAGGGCATAAAGTTGCAGTTACTTAGGATAAATAAGTCTAAATATCTAATGTAGACAGGCATGATGACTATAATTATAATACTGTATTGAATACTGGAAATACGTTAAGAGAATAGATTATACGTGATCTCATCATCACAAAAAAGTTGGTAGCTATGTGTGGAAATGATACATTAATTAGCTTGACTATAGTAATCATATCAAATCATCATGTTCTATATCTTAAATATATACAATTTTTCTTTAAACATTTTTTTAAATGACATAATAAACATTGAATAATGAATGCATACTTGTCTGGTTTTAGCCTCCTGTTATGACCAGAAGTTTAATTTGGTCTTATTTCCCCGGTTATTTTATTGACACATTGTGACAATGCAATATAAAGAATCACTTGGTGTGAGATACCCAAAAAGACATCCCTTGAATGGTAAACCAATCCTTTTTCTACCCAATAATATCAACCATTGCAGAAGACTTCTTTTTATATAATAATGGAGTTAACTAAATGAATGAGCATATTTCTACCCTAAACGTATTTTTATGCATCCAATATATTTTTGTTTGTAAGAAAACAGGATGGGTTTAACAAAAAAAAAAACATTTATTTTCATTTGGATTGGCATTCATCCTTTGGAATATGGTTTAACAACTCATTCTTCCTCCATGATTCCCCATTCTCTTAATATGCCGCCAAACTATTTAGCAACATTAAAATGATACCTAGAGATCTGTTGCACAACAATGTAAATGTCCTTAATACTTCTTAACTGTACCCTTAAAAATGGTTAAGACAGTAAATGTTATGTTATGTCGTTTTTTAAAATCACAACTAAAAATAAGTGATACTGGGTCTTCCAAATTTGATGATTCCAGCTATAAGCTGCTTTGCAGAATGCATCAGCAGATACTAATCAACAAGTTTGTCCTCTTTTTCTTTTTTCTGGAACACAAAATACTATGACAAGAACGATACACAAAGTTACATATTTGACTCGGTGCCTAAAAGCCACCCTGGGATCCATAACCTTGCTAAAAGATTTAAGAAAGACCTTTAGTCTACTTCTGAGAAGGTCCTTAGCCTCGAAAACTTTATCTCTCAACTTGACTTCTTAGCAGCTGTTATATTTTTTTGCTGTCGCTTGTTTGACAGGATCCAGTTATAGGTTCCGATGTCTGTTTAAAGAAACAAGGAGGCTGTTGGCTTTAAAATTCCCTCATTGCTTGTGTGATCAGCATTTTCCCAGGCTTTTCTACATAGTTTGCCAAGCAAAGGGACTGACCTTTTGTAGCAAACACTTTTTCATTTCAAAATGCTCACTTTGATTTTTGTCCCATTTTATGCTCATTCCAAACTGTTTACAACCCACTAAAAATGACTGTGAATTATATGTTTGTGTAATGGATTCCTTTTGTGGTTGGAGTGGAATGTTTACTTTGAACAATTAGTTATCTTTGGGTAGATTATAGCAACTTGGAAAAAGAATGGCTAAAATTATTACTATACCTTCACTGTTTCTTTTTGGTCATTCCTCTGCTGTTACATGAAGTTTGAGAGAATGTCACTTTAACCAGCCTGTGACATTATAAATGAAATCTATTTCTCTAATTTTTTGAATATTTATTTGGACATATTTGTTAACATCATAAGGAGAGATTGTTATATGCCTAATTGGGAATATACTTATCTGACACATAAAAATTCAGAACATGGAATATACATAAATACGTGGATGTTTACTATACATGTTGCATTTGCATAATAGATAAGGTTTGCACATGTATGTATTTGTTATATAAATAACAGGCATGATTGTTGTATAGCTATTATGATAACACATACCAAGCATTATCCTTGTTAATAACATTTTCCTGATACTCAATTCAGTGCACCAGTCTGCCACTTAAGATCCCACTAAGTGTTCACTTGCAAAAATAAAACTTTACGTAGTCTTTTCCCATTGCCAGAGAACCCAGGCCCTAAAGTACAGATCATATTGCCTTTACTAGACAAGCTCTGCTCCCAGTTCTGCTAATTTTGTACTGTTCATTCTTTCCCACTTTGGGATAATCTATTATAGTTGGATCCAGGCACGCACTAAAGGCTGATACTTCCATGAAGAATGTGCAATTTGTACTGTTTAGTTTGTGACGAGATTCTTGAAAACTTTTATGATTCTATCTTGTTCCAGAGAGACTTCTGCTTGCTAGTTTTATAAGCAGTGAGTGAAAAAAAAAAAGGTAACAAAAACAAAACAAACTGATAAAAATTACATGCTCAAAAAAAATTAAGAGTTCAAGATAAGCACTTTTTCTTTTTCCCCAGAGAATATTTGTGGACCGAACAAAAATGTTTCTGAGGGCACTGACCTATGTGTTGTGTTTTTTTTTTAAGTGCTTGCTTTTCGTGCCTGAAGTTAGGCATCCACATGCGTTTACAATAGAGATGATTCTCAAAGAAGCTCCATGAAAGTTTGCAGCGAATTTTCCTTAGTTTTAACTTCTGAGTTAAAATTAAGCCCAGTTCAGTGTTTTGGTGTTTTGTGTTTTGTTGTAATGCAACCCAACGACAGCCACCTTCCTGACAGCAATAGTGTTGTGCTGGCTCCAAGTTAGAATTGGCTCTTTGGGGTAGTCATGCTGGGGCCTCTGTGTCTGTAAGAAAGCCACACTCAGGGCTGGAGGGAGAGACAAAATCAAAAATGAGTAAACAGGAAACAGCCAGCAAGAGTATAAAAGAGAAACTGGGAAAAGACAACCCAAAGAAATCAGAGATGACAAGGTGGAGAGAGAGAAAAATCTGTGTTTTGCAATTAAGAAAACAAATGTGGGTAAAAGGGCACGCTTGTGAGGTCTGCAATGAAGAGAAGGCAGACTATTGAACCAGTTACTGTCTCTGCCATTTTTACCTGATACCTGCTTCTCTCTTCCAGAGAAATTGACTCTTGCTCAAGAAAATACTTGTAAGTTAAATCTTGCCATGAACAGCAAACTTACATTGAATGTTCACAAATTCTGTGAATAGTGGTGGTTAGTAATTAATTCACTGTTCTTATTAGTGACATTTAATGGAGTTTATCTACATCTAGCAACACAACAGTCATTATCAAAAAGAGAGCTAAAACATAGCAGAAGTTAATGTAGGAATAAATGTGCAGTTCAACAACCAGAAAGGCTATCTAACGTATCCAGCAATGTGGCTCTGGTCAAATCAGTCAGCGGATATTCCCACACTTTCGAGTCCAGAATGCATAAGAATAAATAATGTCTCTTCCCAGATAAGGCCTGAGTCTAATTTCCAACCTCCACCCCCACTCCCACCCCCATTCTAAAGTTTAGGTTCTTAGCATACTTTTCCCTTGGAGTCAGTTGGAAGGAAACAGAGCCAAAATTAATACCCTAGGAAATTAGCCTCTTATTGTGGATGGAGGATTTAAATAATGCAACACCTCAACATGTTGAGATGCAATACCCTAATATATCCTTTAGTGGTATCATTTACTTGATGGGAGGTCTAGGTTTGGGAGTTTTTCCGTTATATTGCTCCTATATTCAGAAGTTAATAGTTCAACCATAAAAATAATCTTGGCTGAAAGTTGGCAAGATGTTTTAGCCTGGAAGCAATGTTTACAAAATTTGAAAAAAAAAAAAAAATCCCTTGCATTTGGAAAGCTTTCAGGTTTTCAAAAAACGGGAGCAAATAATAATAATAATAATAGGGCAGTGAGAGATTCTCAGATATTTGTTGCCCTGGGATTTAAAAATGGATTTTTAGTTTTTAAATAGAAATTTTTTTATTCTTGTCTCATAATGTGAACCAATTGATTTTTGTGTGTGTGTGTGTGTGTGTGTGTGAGGAAGATCAGCCCTGAGCTAACATCCATGCTAATCCTCCTCTTTTTGCTGAGGAAGACCGGCTCTGAGCTAACATCTATTGCCAATCCTCCTCCTTTTTTTTCCCCAAAGCCCCAGTAGATAGTTGTATGTCATAGTTGCACATCCTTCTAGTTGCGGTATGTGGGACGCAGCCTCAGCATGGCTGGAGAAGCAGTGCGTCCCTGCGCACCCGGGATCTGAACCCGGGCCGCCAGTTGCAGAGCGCGCGCACTTAACCGCTAAGCCACGGGGCCGGCCCCTGAACCAATTAATTTAATAAATAAATTATCAAAACTTTCACAAGAATGTCACTCCGTTTTGTGAAATAATCTGTTGTGTATTGGTTGAACAAGAATCTATACATTATATTATTTATATTTTTATATATTTTGTTATATTTTATAGGCATTTACCTAGAGCTTAAAAATTTATGATAATTAAGGTGTTAAATTAATTCAGGAAGCTATGAATGAAACCAAAATATTATACTCTTTTATGTGTTTTCTAATGAATAATGTTCCCTTTTAAAATATCTAGAAAATAATTATCTTTTCCAAGGATTTTCACACTTTCAAATGAACTGTGTCCAACTTCAGCATTAATCATTAATCGACATATATAATAAAAGAGACATACAGATTCCAGAAGACATGGTTGCATTGGTCTGTATAATTGAATATGACATATTTTCCTCTATAGGATATTTTAGAGTAATTTATTCATCTCCTTAAAAGATTCATGTCTTGGAGATTCTTCTAAATTCTGTGAGAGGTTATCTTATAGACTAACAGGCTGTGGAGATAGAAATGTTTTTCTTGGGTTCAAAATAATCTTTTGTTTGCTAGATTTATCCATTTTTCTCAAATTTTATACTTTTCAAGCCATTTCCTTTTTTCAGTTCAGAAAAAAACAATCAAACAAAAAAAAATCAAGGGAAGGACACTTTTAGAAGAAAAACTAACTGTGCAAAACCAAAATAGCTCTGAAATGATACTGCTGGAAGAGTTCTCAGATTACAGTAGACAGTAGACCCAAAATGTAAAATCACACTCTTTTTAAGGAAATAAGAATGCCCTGAGATTTATCTTGACGAAAGCACAGCTTATAGAAGAAAAGTATTTGAAATATTCCCTCCAGTACAGTGTGTACTCCTTCATATAGGAATCATGGAATTATTTAACTTTTCACACAATGCCTAGAGCATAATTGATTCTTAATAAATGATGACTAAATGGTCAAATTATGTTCAACATTGCTTAAATCATCATTGGAAAGTCGCACACCATTACTATACCTGCACGTGATTGAAACTAAAAAGATCAATGACCAACTGTTGTTGGTTGGAGTCAGCTGCATAATGTGCAGAGAATAACATGGTTTGCAAACGTGCCTTTTAAACCATTTCCGATGGTAGTATATTATATTGTTCTATGTGATATCACTCTTTTCCATCTACACCCAGCTATGCTAAACAATTGAAGTTATATTTCCTTAAAGATTTTGTGCTCATCAATTTGTGGATACACCATTTAAGTTCACCATCTAGCAGCTAGTAGAATATCCATTCTCTACTCATTTTCATCAGAGGAAGTCATATCCCATTAGGCATGGTTTCAACACTAGTAGCCTGCTGTTTTTAATCAAGTAGTTGAATGGCAACTATGACTAGTAGGTGACATGCCTGAGAATGATCAATCATAGACTTAGGTCCAGCAGCCAGACAGAAAGTTGAGCACCACATCTTTTTCTTTGATTCAACTTGGAATACTATGTTGGTACTGTTCTGTGTTAGTTTACTTCCCTGTGAACATCTCACCTCCTTGATTCAGTGTTTATCTTCTATGTAAATCTCAGGAAATCTTTATTTGATGATAATTTTTTAAGTTGAAAGAGTCTGTTAAAGAATTTGAAATAAATATATGGTCAATATATAGATCTATCAATTTGAAGCTAATGAAGACAGGATGCCAATACTCAAAATTCGGACACAATTTTACTATTGGATATTGATTTCATTTTCTCCAAATTTACTTCCCAGCAGAAAAAAGTTAAATTCTGCTGATGCTATCAAAAGCTCTATAAAGACTGAATACGCCAGTGTCACTAAAATAGGACTATTATTTTTCTTGTTTTAAAAATGATACTCTTCTTGTTATGTTCTGCATTTTTGACAATTTAGGCTAACTTAACTCTTTAGTCTCCCTCCAGAGCAGTGGAACATCTAACAGATGGCATTGTAATCGCTGTAGTAAGCTTTCTTTCTTTTTGTCTTGAAGGTAGGCAGTTGGCATTTATTTGAATTGCATAGCATAATATTGGAGTCCATGTGTTTGGCCTAGAATTTGAGAGAATAAGAAACTGGCATTTCCTCTGGATTTCATTCTTGACTCTGACAGTTCCTTTATGAGAATGACACCTCAAGCTATCTCTTAGACTCAGACCTGAGATCTAGGAACAACCCTTCTTGAATTTTCCTCCGGCACCTCAAGCTCAACTTTTCCGAACTAAATTTATCATTTTCCCCAAAAAACTATTCCTCCTCCTTTATTCCAATTCAGTCAATGGCATCATTACCTATTTTCCCATCGCCCTAAAAAGAAATATGTTGGGGATCTTAGATTTTTCCCTCTCATTATGCACAGCATCGTTCACCAAGTCTAATGATCCTTACTTTCTTATTATCTCTTGAATCTGATGCTTCCTTTCACCTCCTATGCCCTTGATTGGGCTCCCATGATTTCTTTTGAGATAAACCTCGTAATTGACATCATTGCCTTTGTTCTCATTACTACCCAGGCCACCCTTCTCAGTGCTGCCAACGTTATCCCTCTTAAATACAAATGGGATTGTGTTATCTCTCCTTAGAACCCTCCAACGCTTCTTCTTCTCCATCAAGATAAACAAAATTCCACACTAATTATTCCCGTTAAAAAGAATATGCATATGAACTCTGTCTACCGTCCAGCTTCAGATCCTCATCAGCTGCTTCCTATGACCCAGGAATATCAACTACATGAAGTTTTCCAAAGGCCACTATTCCTTCACTGTGGTGTTCCTTCTCCCTAAAGACCCTCTCCTCACGCATCCACCTGCCAAATTCACGTTCATCCTATCACACATAGCGCAAGAGTCACCTTCTCCAAGGGATATTCTCTGACTCATATCTTCAACTGTTCCTCCATGATCTCTTGAACATTATTAAGCCCTCCCTCCACAGCTTCGCTTTTCCTGATGTAGTCCTTATTACACAGGACTGCAATGGCTGGTTTCATTATCTGTTTCCACATCTAGAATGTGAGGCCTTGAGTCTAGGGTTTAAGTCTGGTTCATCTCTGTCTTCTCAGGGCTTAGCACATCAAAGCTGGCATTTGGTAAGGGCTCAATTCATGATGGATGATTAAATGGGTGAATAGATGAATATTATCCAAGATTTCTTTTCGTCCATCCAACCATGCATCCATCCTTAGAGAATCGAATCCTATATACTAAAGATTCATTGAACTGCTAAGAGAGATAGTTATTCAATATATTCAATGTATCTTGGAACATAATATAAAGTCATATTATCCAGAAGATCGAGAAACTACCTTAAAAATGAAAGTAAGAGTTTTTTTTTTTTTTTTTTTTTTTTTGGCAATGTAGTATGATATATATCTGTACCCATATCTATATGTATATGACATACCAAATTATCAAGAGTCTATATTGGGATAAGACAGGACAGAAATAGAGCAATGACTCTGGTGCTCAGGACAGGTTTCAGATAAAACAGACTTTCTCAGCCTTAATAGGGAGAAACCAGCTTCTCAAGAAATAGTGTTAAAATTTTTCCATAAACCTGAGAGATTCAACTAACTAAAGGCAAATTTGATGCTTTTGAGATCTACCAGTGTCATAAGAGTAGGACTATCATCTTTCTGGTTCAAAAAATTATGTTCTTTCATATATAAACCTCCAGGCATTGTGCCTACTTCCCTGTAAGTTTGTGTATAATTTTTCCCATTATCACCCCCTAGGTCTCTTTCACCGTCACCACTTTCCAGGCATCTACCATCCACTGAATAGCCATGTTTCTGATTATCTTTTCCCAAATGTATTAGCTTGCATTATTTAAGGCTGAATCTCATTTTATTATTTCCTGCTCGTATTTCTAAACTCTTTAAGTCCATTTGTATGATTCTTTTGTCTTCACAGATGTCCACAGTTCCTCCCAATTTAGTATCATCAGCAAATTTAATTAATGCTCTGTTTACCTCTCCTTCTAACGAAACCAGTCCCTTGTTTCATTTCATCATACAAAGTAAAAATGTATTGGCAATAAAACAGTCCGAAGAAATGTTCCCTCACTGTAGGAGGGGAAGTGAAGGATACAGCAAAGAACCATGTGGCGAGGAGTGGACAGGGCAGTGGGGTGGTGAGCTAGTTTGCTATTGCCCTCAAGCAGAACTTTTTTCACAGCAACCACACTTTGGCAGATTGCCTGGGTTGGTGCTGCCGTGTACATGTGTGTGTGTATGTGTGTTCTGGAAGGTAGCTATATTACCCTAACTGAGGACGTTTTACTAAAGATATGTTCATTGATATATGAAAAGCATATTGAAAACTACAAATATAAATATACAAATGTAAGCTAGTAATGTTTAATCCGTTGTGTAGCTACAAACCTAGATATAGATACATGCATCTGGATATATACAGGCTCACAAGCATGTTCAGTGGGCTTTGTCTAACATTCACTACTGTCTAAATTTTTATCTCAGTTCTTAACTTAATAAATGCTTTAAATCCAAATTACCTGTTGGGTTTAAATCAAATTCCTTATAAATAGTAGATTTATAGAATAAAGTAAGAGAATTTTTTTCAGCTGTGTCCAACAGGTAAAAATGTCAGTAAAAAAAAAAAAAAAAGTTTAACTTCTAGACTTTATAGGCTTGAAAATTGAGCTTGATCAGAGAAAGAGGCTTTATTTGTTGCCTTTTAAGGTAGGCAAGTTTATGTTCAAAGAATTATACCATTAGTCTTTGAAGGTGTGGTCATACAGGTATGGGGTGATTTATGTAAGGAAAATAGAGATGACATTTATTAAGCACTCACTATGTATCACACACAATGCTAGTGCTTTCCAGCATGAGTCAATACTGCAGATTTAAAACCTATATTAATTACTACCTGATACTCCACAGACTGTATTCCTAACTCCAGTAAATATTTGCCATGTTGCATATGAAGAGCCAGTCTTCAGAATGTAGATGATTAAGTCTATTGACTGCATAGGAAAAAAAACTATGCTTTGATTAGGACAGACGGATGGTAGACCAACATCTCTATTGTTATATACAGAAGAAAACGCACGTTCTCAGTGTTGAAATGAAGGCTGATATATATTTTATATATAACACAAGGTCACCAAAGATGTCATCACTAAGGGATGATGTTAACAAAATAGTGACTGGGAATATTCTTAAGTAGTCACAGCCTCGTATTGTTTTTCTAGTGAGAAAAATCTGATGCATAATGCATTCTTATGCGAGAATTTTCTCAGATGCCAGGACTTTACAGGCATAACTTCCGTAAGCTTTAATGGGAGTTTCCTGCCAGCACCTGTTACGGTACAGAGTTCTTACTTTTCACACACAATCCAAGACTGGCTTGGAACACTGACTTGGAAAAACTAATATAGTGAAACCTTCTTATAATGTTTCCTCACGTATAATGTTCATCTTTTAATCCTTGGTCTGATATATGTATGTCCATGTTTTCTATTCAAATTCTTTTCCCACTGGAACGACTTCTTTTCTCAAGCTTTTTATGGTTAGGAGCAGATAAAACAATTTTGTTTTAACTGAGTAAACTATGGGAAAAGATACATAAGGGAGAAAGTTATTAGAATAGAATTTAATTAATGCTAGAAATCAACTCTTCTTAACTGAAAATAGTTCTAGAGATAGACTGTAGTTTCCTGAGGAGCCAACAGAAGCAATTAGAGTGCCATGTGCATAAAGCAATAACCAGAGACTCTAAAACAAGGGTCACAGGTCAAAATAATATAGTTTGGCCATATTTTCGCATATCTTTAAGACTAAAATATAGGAACCTTTAATATTTAAAATGATATTGCATTTAACCCCATAGATAAATCAGCTGGGTAATATTTTGTGTAGAGGAGAAAGAGTTAAAAAGAATTCTTAAAATTCCGTATTTTTAACTCCCACAAATTCCCATTAGCAAAACAAAAAAAAAACTTACAATGCTTCTCTTTAGCTAAAGTTGTTGGAGATTGCACAGAAATACTATTTTATGAACAGCAACCTCCCTTTTAAAGGTATCTGAAGTCCCCTCTTGTCTACTATTTCTAACATACATGGTATATAAGAATGAAAACAGACCTTTATACTCAAAGTACTGAATTTATTGTCATTGTCCTGTTTGACAAGATGGAGGGCAGGGGGAATGCTTTTCACTTGTTAAGCATTGTCAAATAGTGAATTTTTAGTTCCATATTTATGACAGGATTTTATTACTAATGTTAGCACGTTGGGTTGAAGTTGGAAGGAGTATGAAACCCTGAAACCATGAAAAGACAATTACAAACTTAGTAGTGAAATTTCTCACAGGGGCAAAATGTGGGATCTGAACAAGGACAACTCCAGGACAGATCAGTATGGATTCAGTGTCCTCAGTTGCCCCTTTCCTTCTTTTTCTTTGCTAGATGTGTCCATAATGTCCCCTTGAGCACTGTGTCTGACCTTCAATACCCTCCTCCTGGCAAAACTGACTCAGGAATATCATTTATATTATCTTATATATTTGTATCACATATAAATTAGCTTGAAGTTTAGATACTCTTATAACTCCTTTGAGTATTACCTTGAGTATAACTGTTTTAAAAGGTATCAACAATTTATCATTAAATGGCTTTGTCTCCTGTTAGAGTATTTTCAAGCACCAAGGAAGAAAGGGTTTTGTTCTGTTTCATTTGATAAGACAAAGAAATGAAAAGGAGTCATAGTGTCACCTGTAAAAGCATGCTAATCTTTCAAGCTTGGTATCCTCCTCTTTTCTAGGGGTTTTGCTTGTAGCACACTTTGCTCTAAATTTGGGCAAAATAAGGTCGTTATTTTCTTTTGATATTCTGGCCAATGAATTAATAGAAATGCATTTGTTTCTGGGTCTAATAGTCTTTGTTAAGGTTTTTTTGAAAGTTGATTGGGAATCTAGGACATCATGAGGCTGCTGTCATTCAAGGCTATGTGTCTCCAGCTGAGGCTGATGAGCTTTAGGCTGAGTTACCAGGGGAGACTTAAGGCCACTTGAGGGATGAAAGGTGCTGATGGAGCCAGTGGTCTATATACAGGCAGCTCACACACGATGCAGCTGCAGAAGAATGATGCAGTGGGAGAAGTCTCTGAGACTATATTTTCTACAGACCCTACCCAGAGAGCAGACAAGCCTGGTTTTCAGAGATCTCACGATTCCAAGGAAGAACAATGTGTCTCTTCACACCATTTCAATCTGTAGAGCAAAGCCCTCTATGGATTTATGTAAGCTCAGCTTTGAACCTCAGTTTAGAGCATTACACTCACCTAAAAGAAAAATCATTGTATAAGTTGTCCCTGAAGAAAGACAGATAATTCATGACACTTTGCTTATGATGGAAAATCATGATAATGATAAGAATAAATCATGTTTAAGAATAAAATTGTGTTTAGTCAAACTGAAAAATGTGCCTCTCCCCCCGCAAATCCTTTAATGCAGTAAGAACACTCCATTTCCCTGTATCTTGGTGTATCTGAAAACAGCAGGAAATTCAGGAAGAGTGAGCATTTGAATAATGGTAACTACCCTTTTGGATTAGCTTGAAACCAATATGGTACACTCACTTCCTCTTTCTCTTCCTCTCCCATTATGTATTATACTTGACCTCTTGTCCTCCATCTCTTCCTGTCCCACATCCTACACAAGCGATGTCTTGTTGTGTTTGCCTTCTTTTCAGCTCAAATCTGCTCTCAGGACAAGATCTAAAAGATTAATCCACACTAAAGTGCACATGATTTGTGAGGTTTGATGTGAAATCCTTCCATGGGATTTAAAGATGAAGGAATAAAATTCTAATTGCAAAATTTTACACATAAGCAAAACTGTGTAAAAGGAATATTTTAAGACAAAATTATCATGCCAAACTTCTGAAAAAAATACCATAAATATAGCCTCTATAATTAACATTAAGATTAACCTTGGGGACTGATGGCATCAAGTCCAGGTCTTCAAAATGACAGTCTTTCATTTCTATCTTCTATAGCACTCAGGAGTCAGCTATAGTGCCTGATCATGGATTTTCTAATATTATTCTCAAAATTCAAAATCTGCTAGCCCTTGGGGGAAATGGGGAAATTAAAACACTCTTTATTTAAATTTCTTACAATGGAAAACATGAAATGTACTTGTAACTTGGTTTCTTACCACTTAGAATACCACCTATGTGGGGTAGACACTAAAAAATATTGTATCGATGAACATCAACATAAGTAACACATCTTAGTTTAATATACCTTTTTCCATGACAAGAGATCAGGAAGAAATGATAGATGCTAAATATCTAATGATAGATGCTAAATATGTGTGTGTGTGTATGTATATATATACCTACATACACAAATATATATGTATATACATGTACACAAATATTTCAATGAGATTTTTATGTAGACCTATGTGAAAAATTGTCCAGAAGCAGGAAATCTGGTTTGTATTATACTAGTCCTAGATGAGTTTAAATAAGGGAACAATTGGTATTGGAATGCCTTATTTTTAAGTTAACAAGTAATGTTTTGAGTAACTAGACTGTGTGCAATTCTTTGCTAGATGGTTAACAGCCCTCAAGTAGTCAAGAGTCTCCTACATCACTAAAAGAAAGCTTTCCCCAACTTTCTGCTTATAGTGTGATAACAGAACTTAAGAAACCCAATCTCGGTGCTAACTCTGGGCTTTTATCTATGCATTTCTTTTTGTACAAGTCCTAAAATCATGTATGGCGATGGTGTAAATTGTCCAGGGATAGTTAGAGCTTCTCATTAGAGAAAATGATTATGTCTTTTCAGCTCTATTCTAAACCTGGATATTATTTGTCCAATAAAGGAATAATTTGTAAAATACTTAAATTTTGAGATTTCTACTGTGTCTCATAGAGATTTGGAGTCCTGGGCCAGCCCAGTGGCATAGTGGTTAAGTTCGCGTGCTCCGCTTTGGTGGCCCGGGGTTCACAGGTTCGGATCCCAGGCGCGGACAGACACACGGCTTGTCAAGCCATGCTGTGGTGGCATACCATATAAAGTAAAGGAAGATGGACACGGATGTTAGCCCAGGGCCAATCTCCCTCAGCCAAAAGAGGAGGATTGGCATCGGATGTTAGCTCAGGGCTAATCTTCCTCACAAAAATAAAAGAAAGAAAGAAAAAAAAGATTTGGAGTCTGATATCATGGGTTTTGAAGCATCTTTCATCTTAAAGATATAAAATAGAGCATTCAACGACACTCGGTAGATTTATGATAACCTCGCAGTCCTTTTCAAATGACCCTATAGGAACATAAACCCATATCATAACAAAGAAATGTAATCTATGGCATAATATTTTGGTAATAAAATAAATTATTGTGTTCATTCACAAGAGTGATAAACATATATATATGAGTATTCATACATACACATATTATAAAAACAGTTGGGAAATGCATGAAATAATAAATAAAACCAGAGTCATTTTTATAATCCTATCTTACACAATCACTGTTAATATTGCAGTGCATATATATACATATATACACACACACGTATATATATAACATATATTGCTTAACAGTTTCAGGATATAATGAGAAATTGAATATATATTCTAAAGTTGCCTACAGAGCATACATACCAACCTGAGTGTATTGCTCAGATGTGTTGCATATGCGAAAACATTAGAAATTCCAGGTGCCATTGTCACTAATTCATGAATTTGCATGCAAGCTCCACCGTTAGTTCCTCAGAACAATACTAGTGCTGTGGCTCCATAATATCTGGACTCTTTCTCTTTGTTCTTTGCTGTATCCCCCCCCTCACATTTGCAACATAGTAAATCTTAATCAATATGTGTTAAATTGCATGGAGAGTTGGAGTTCACCAACTGAAGATCTTTCCATCCATAATATATTGGAATTTCTTTTGTCTTTCCATTTAATCACAGTTTAGCAGAGATCCATCTGCCGAACAGAGAGGATTATACACTAGTCCCATCTTTCTGTTTAGCAGAAGTATTAACAATACCCACACGATAGTCTCTCCTGTATTCTCAAAAAGAAAACAATAATCTTATTTGTGTTTCCTGAGAAAAAGAGGCTCAATCTTTTCAGCCTCATCCACTGTCATGGTGAGGAGCTCCTTCTTTCACTAGGAAAGTGTCTGATGACACCAAGCTTTCTCAGAAGTTTGGGAAAGCATCAAGAAGTAGAAAGGAACCATCTTGTCTGTGATCTAAATAGGACTTTGCTGATGGTTGATATGCTCAAACAGATTTGTAGCATATTTTGACTTTGTGGCTGGAATTCGGCTTTCCTACCCCACTTTAGAAGCAGCAGCCAGAAAGAGCTCTCTCTCACCTGAACGCTTAGCAGAGGCAAGCCATCAAACCCTCCAGGACGTGGCTAGCCAAAGGGTCTGAATTAGAGGCACCTCCCCAAAGAAGATCAAAAGTTGTACTCCACCAACACAGAGACACTGAGAAATGGTTGAATGTGTTCTAAATTAAACTGCCCTGGTGGTGAGCAGAGATCTGCCAAAATCTTTCAATTAATCACTTTTACCTTCAGGGCAGAGTTAGGCCTGAGAGTATTTCAATAGGTTTTTATTGGAACAGGGTTATTTCAGATATTAAACTATGTTGCACAAAGTGAAAATAATGTTATTTTTAAGTTGCTACTCTTGTTAAATAAAAGTTGGCAAGCATCCTTGGGGTCTGTATTGTGTCTGTGTATTTGTGTGTGTGTGTGGCTTTTTCCTGTGTCAGAAGCCTCATTGATTTAAAAAAATGAACAACAATGAATTAGGTGGTAAATATATTCATATAGTCGTTTCCATTAATAATACATTATGAATAATAGAAGAAAGGTTTTAAGTGTATAATTCTCTACAACACAATTGCGATAGTTTTTCCTACATCTTCAGCAGTAAGTTAATTAGAATCACCTGCATTTCCTTGGGTGGACACCAAATGGATTGCAAACAAAAGCAGATTAAAATAGCTGCTGGAGCTCATGGCATACACATGACAAGATTCACAAGAAGGACAACGAGGCACTGAAACTGGTCGCTTTTCAAACAATTTCGGAGGAAATTTAGCTCTTGCAACTTCTCTGTAAAAGCTGCTTGTAAGTGTTTTGCTGAAAGACTAGAACAGCTTTGTTTCTGATCCCTTGATGAGTGAGAGAAATGTTTAAGAAAGATCACTTTACAGAGAGATTCAGGCTGAAATGCGATGACTGTGATTCAAGCCAAGCCAAAAATTACAGTTCAGAATGAAAGGGGAGGGACGTGGTTTGGGAATCCATTTTCCCACATTCCTGAATCTCAATCATCCCAGGCAATGTTTAAAAAAAAGTCGAATGGAAAACAATGAGGTCACTTTGTTTAGATGTTTAAAAAACTAGAGGTGGAGGGATTGAAGAGAATGAGAGCAACTATATGAATTATAAATCAATATCTATTTCAAGTATGATGGGATCAAAGGCGAGACTTTATGTAACTATTATGACTTCATCACAAAAAGAGCCCATTTTTCAGTGTTTTCTTCTTATACGTGTTGGTAAGCCTTCCATTGCCTGTCTTTAACTTATGAAAGAGTTTGTTGCTAAAATTTTACAAAGAAAAAAGTGTACGTAGGCATAGCCTACAGATTACTGCTCCCTAGGCTCCAAGCTTTCCTTAGGAATGGCCTCTTCAGGAAGCTAGGTGTTTTCATTAAACCTGCTGTGTCCATCCTGCTGCTGTGCTCATCCTCTGCTCTCTGGACCTCAGGTTATGCTGGCATATTTGCTTGCAAACTACCAGATGATAACGGCTGACCAAATTAGACTGTTTATTCTTGTTACTCCTATTTATTTTAAGGAAACACTCTGAGCAAGTCACAATACCAAAAGAATGATTTATTTACATCAGCATGCTCACAGCATAACATAACAATGGAGCTCAAACGTGAAATAAACCCAGAGAATGATATGAGATGAACCAAATACAACCTCCAACTTCAATATCTTCCAGACACATGAAGTTTTCCTTCAAGACAAGAGCTCTCACTTAATGATAATCAGTATCATTGGCCAATGTCTTCAAGACTAAGATTTTAAAAAGAAGAGAGAAAGGAAGGAAGGAAGAAAGGAGGGAAGGAGGGAAGGAAGGAAGGAAGGAAGAAAGATGTAAGAGAATTTATTGAAGACTATTTCCAGGAGCTTTGTTTCCCACTTTGAGGAAATCATTTCAGTTGGTTTTCTTTTGTCTTATCAAGTCAAGGATACTAGGTTTCCTAGTGAAATTTCATAGGCAAATTGAAGGTCTCTCTGAGATCTTTCTTACTTTGAGATATTTCCAGAATGATCCTCAGATTGATATAACTCTATAAATCATATTTATGTCTACCATCCTATAGGCTTCATACTGTTAGGCCTCAAATTCTTAGCTGAGTTTAGACAGATGTGTAAAAATCAATGTGTGAGAAATGAGGAACCACACATGGGATACCATCCTTAGACTATAAATTTCATGTTACTCTGGTATTAAGCAGGCTTTAAAAATGACTTCCATCTATATCACACTAGCCATGGTGGAACTTTCTTCCTCTTGTCTTTTTTCTTATTTGCCAATCATTTAGTAATCCGTAAGTTAAAAGGCATGATTTTAAAGGCAATTGGCCCAGTAGGAAGTCTGAATGGAATATGAGTTGAATTAAATGTACGGAGGTTACATGCAAAAATAAGCCTAACACATAAAAAGAATCATAGCAAATGGAAACTAGGATCTAGCCCTCAGTGTTGATGTGAGTTTTCACAGGACTATTTATATACTACTATCTACATTTCTGGACTCTAATGATATGGATAAACATCTCCAACAATGAGACAATTAGTGAAATATTATGGCAAGAACTAAGTATAAATATAGGGGGAAAATTCCAATAGTGAGGAATGACAGCACATGTTGAGGAGACATGGCTTTTGTGTTCCTGGTTACATTTAAATAATTCATTGTGATTCTCCTCTACTTATTTAAGTGTCCAACATCCTACTTAAAAAGAACTGGGGAGTTAGAAAACTAACGAAATAAGTGGTTTTCCAAAATTTTTTCCAACAATGAAATTTTATACAAAAATACGTAATAACAGTTAACAGTAAGATAACCATCCCTATCCAACCCCTCCATTACAATCCCCAAATACTAGTGCCGTAGCTCTTTTCAATTCATAAGTGGTACAATACAGAACTGCTAAGAAACACAAACAGCAACGAACTTAACGTTCTGGATATTTTGTCCTTTTCTTCTCCCAATTTTAAGTTTGTCTTCCAGAGTGGCCAAACAGGACACTGCTGGTTAGGAGGTCAGGACTGGGCAGAATAGCAAATATGACATACATCCATACATAAACAAATAACTATCTTTGGCTAGGACCCTTAACAATTTTTATTTCCTAGTATAACAGCGTAAACAGATGAGGGTGGGGGAGGAAGGATTTGATCTTAACTAACCAAGTGTTCTAAGAAAAGTCCTAGAAGAAAAACCAACATCCCTCCTCTGATCCAAGATTCTCTGTGATACCGTTTTGTCCTTACTCCCATACATTATTTCCATTGCTTTGTGCTCTTTCAATTTTAGGACATTTAATTTAGATCTGGAATTTGCCCCTATGTAGAACACTGGCTATATAAACAATATAAAATAATGGCTCATTTATTAACACCACAGATTCTAAACAGTTTTTTCAGAAGAAAAAACACCCTTGTCTAGTGACCTCTTTTCAGTCTAATGTTTAAAAAAAAATTTAACAACAAATACTTATCTCTTCCATGTTTTAAGAGGACAAAATTCTTCTTTTCCATATGAATTTACTATAAAATATCTGGTAGATGAAAAACTCATTTCATTCGTAAATGAATAATCAAAAATGGAATGTTACCCAAATCAAATAAACAAACAAAAATAGTGAAGGAAAATTGAAGATAGTTATTTCACTGATATTAAAAATAAAAACAAGAACTCGTTGCAACGATTGTCTCAATGAAATAAGAATTTATAGCAGAGATAAAGGAAGGTAGGACAAAAATATCAAAATGAGAGGAAAACTGAAAAGAAAGGGCTCATGAAACAAATGTAAAGAAAAATAAAACAATACCAATAATAAAGGGAACACTGGGAAAAGCAGAAATGACAATAGGAACTTCCCTAAACACAGAGAAGCACAGGAGTGAGAAAAATAAAAGGAAATGAGGGACATTCTGATCCTGGACCCTATATTAACACATTGTCCCAGCATTAGAATTGGAGGTGCCTAATGAGTATTTCAAATATTCATAATTTAATCCCAGTTTATTTATATCCTGTGTGTCAGTAAAGAAAATTATTATACAGCAGTATCTTCACAATCTAATGAAACTTTTATTTTCAGCATTAGAAGTCTATCTTTATGAAAAACAGTGCAGGCCTCCCACTCAAGTTGGCAGACTGAGAAAACATGTCTGATTCTTCTTCCCCCCAAAATCCCAATGAAATAATAGAAACTTTATGTTGAAAAAGAGGGAAAAAAAGAACCATAATTGTGCTGAAAACGGAAAAGGTGCCATCAGCAGACCAGAAATAGAAATTCCAGGAAGACAGAAAGCAGATGGGATCAAACAAGTGGGGAAATTAGAGCAGAAGAAACACCATTCCCAGACACCATAATTAGACACAGTTCTTTCCAGGGGTGTCCTAGAGAATATCCAAACTTGGAGTTAACAAATAAAAAGAACATAAGTTGGCAAGAGAGCAATAAATAAAGTAATTCATTATATATCGAATCTAAAATAATATCTTCTAGTTTGGGAGAGCTGGGACCCTCCCCATTTACGCTGCACCAAGAAAGCACCTGCAGCAGCTCCTTGAGCCTGAGAACAAGTTCTACAAGGACAGAGGAGAGGATGCTGGCATCTGAGAAGGAAGGCAGTGGAGAATGAGCAAAATAGTTAAAATATTCCATATCCGAAATAAAATCTTCTTTAATTTGGCAACTGAAGAACGTCTAGCCTACTGTCTACTCAGTACCCATTCATCCTACAAGAACCCTTCACTCAGCCTGCCCATTTAAGACTGAAGCCAGTTGGAAAAAAAAAAAAAAAAGGTGTGTTCAAATGCAGAAATACCTATGACCACTATTTATTCTAATTAATTTGGTTTTTCTGTCATAAAATGTTTTCTGATTGAAAGGGCCTAGATGTAGATATATCTGAGAGAAATTTTACTTCCACAAGTTTAAGAGAAAATATTCCTTAAAAAACCTGAAAGAAAAAGCAATTTACCTACAAAGCATCAGGAATCAATTTGATATCAAACTTAACAGCAGGGATGCTAGAAGATATACAATATCATTTTTCAAAATTAGAAAAGTAAAAGATTATGAAACTCAAATAAATACTCAAATCAACAATTAATTATGAAGCAAAAAAAGCAATCATTGAGATCGACAAAATAAGAAAATTTATCAACCACATACTGTTATGCAAAAAGAACTCTTAAAAATAAATCCAAGAATAACAGTGGAATTCAAGAGAGGAGCAGTGGTTGACTCTGACCTAGAGCTGCACTGTCCAGTATGGTAGTCACAAGCCACATGTGGTTAAGTTATTTAAAATCAAATCAAATAAAAATTCAGTTGCTCAGTTGCATTAACCACATTTCAAGTGCTTGGTAGCCAACCATTTGTGGCCAGTGACTACTGGTTTGAGCAGCTAATATATAGAACATTTCCATCATCACAGAAATTTCTTTTAGGCAGTGCTTGAGGATTAAGGAACCTAGAAAGGGAGAAGAGGATTCACTAGACCTTGACTTGGGACATCTCCTTTGTGAAACAAAATTTTAATGTTGAACTCAATCATACTCCTTTTTTTTTTTAAATACTTACTAATATTAACCTATAAATAAGTCAAAAATATTTATAAAGTAAAATAAAATGTTCTAAACTTTGTGAACATAAGCAATAATAACATAAAGAATAAAATTGGAAATGATGAAGGAGAGGTGAAGGGGAAGGAAGAGTAAATGCACTGTTTCTTTTTTTTTTAAACACAGAAGTAGGGGCCGGCCCCGTGGCTTAGCGGTTAAGTGCGTGCGCTCTGCTGCTGGCGGCCCCTGTTCGGATCCCGGGTGCGCACTGACGCACCGCTTCTCCGGCCATGCTGAGGCCGTGTCCCACATACAGCAACTAGAAGGATGTGCAGCTATGACATACAACTGTCTACTGGGGCTTTGGGGGGAAAAATAAATAAATAAAGTTAAAAAAAAAACAGAGGTAATTTGCTATATTAAGAAGTAGAGATAGACAAATGTAACTAATAATAACAAAGAGAAAGAGGGTACATGTATAAGTGGTAGGAACTATGAATGCACTAAACTCTTTATCTTTTCTGATAGGTAGTCAATAATACCATTCAAAGTTAATAAATTAATAAACAGAAATATGAAGCATTAACATAAAATGAGTAACAACAAAAAGAACTAAAACAGATCTATTAACAATGACTGTCTTTGGACAGTAGGATGGGGTAGATACTTCGTTTTCATTGTATAATCTTCTGTGTGGTTTAATTTTTGTTTTTACCATGAAAGTATATTTGCCTTCATAGTCAAAAAATCTATTTAAAATGGTTATTATAAAGTCATAAGGTTATCATATAGAATAAAATCATTCTTGTTTGGCAATCAGAAGTGTGTCAACTATTTCCTAAGATAATCATTCATGAAGGATGGACATCTCACAAGAAATTACTAGTGATAATTAAATAAAGCCAGCAATAGATACAACATAAATACCAGCCATTGAGAAAGAATAGAAATTAAATTTGGAAAGAGTTTCAAATTATATCCTGTACGCTCAGTCATGAATTTAAAGTGTGTGAACAGATAATTTAGCAAAAGAAGGCTGGAAACCCTTCGATTTAGAGGAGGAAGCAATTTCTGCCATTCAGAATAGCACAAAACCTCCCCTCATATTCAGCTCTGAACATAAGCAGGACTTTCAGAAGGACCGAGAATGATATGTGCAGCAATCTTCTGGGGCAGTCTGGGTGTTCCTGTGCTCAACGCTTCTTGCCAGAGGGAGAAGCCAGAAGACCAAAGTATTGTGAGAATGACTCTTCTTGTGGTGGCTCTGGCCTCCTAAGAATTAGGAAGTGCCATAAATCTCAGGAGAGGGACTGTGCAAAGTTCCCAGCCCACATTTCAGACCCCAGAGGTTCACATGCATTTTGTTATGTTCTAGAAAAACAAGCAGGCTTTTTGGGCACACCTCTCAACCAGGCTCAGACGCCACATCTTCGTGGTGTGTCCATCATTTGAGCTATCAAGAATGCTACCTAATCCACAGTTAGCAACTATTTTTAACAGGCTCATCTACATTGTTAAAAACTGCCCATATTTTGGCAGATAAGCCAGTCAACTCTGGAAACAGCGCTGGTCTCTTCGATTTCTTTTTGGAAAGTGTCTAAGATTTATGGTGGGAATTACTCATGACAGCTGCATACTTTCCACTGGGTTTAGACCACCATTTGGTCTAATAACTCCTAATTGTGTGTCTATCCTAGCCCAAGCTTCTTCAGAAAAAAAGGGAGGGAAAGACTTTTGAAAATCCCCTACAGCAATACCCAGTGATTTCTGTCCACGGTAAACACTATTTTGAAACTTAAGAAGGTCAGCTGACGATGAACAAATAAACAACATTTTGGTGAATGTGGATTTCTTCAGAGAATTTTTCATCACTGCCCTTAACGCTGGTATGATTAAAAAAAAAAAAAAGGAAGTAAAATGACTTAGTTTCATCGTGTTCCCAAAGTATTTTTAGCAAAAAAGGCAAAATCCCTGTCAGCATTCACAGTCATGGTATTTTCTTGAAAGAAGTACCTCTCAAAGCGATTTTTCTCCAAACTTCACCAAAGCACAACATGGGTACCTTGAAGACATTGCTCATTTAAAAATCATAAGAGGTCTAATTATATTTCCAAAATAAGTAGTTTCCCATCCAGCAAGGATAATGTGGTCATGAAAAGGATGTCCAAATCCACCAATTTACATTGGTTTGGTTTGGCATAACTTTCAAAGTTCTTGGAGCAAAAAGAGGATGGCACGTGACTCATTGTAATTTGGGTAATATTCCCAGGACTTTGGGTTTGCCATTCTGTGAGCCATTCAGGCAAAAGCTAATCAACTTCAAGACTGTACCTATATAATTTATAACTGCTAAAATTCAGTGATATGTTCCAGATTATTTTGCAAAATGTAATATTCTCCTTTTTAAGGTGTACTTTGTCATTTTCACTCTATTTATGTAATTTAAAAAGTGTGATAGCAGGGGAGCACGAGCCATTCAAAGCAGGAGCTACTGATGTCAGAGATTGCTATCCTTCAGAAGATAGACGGTGTTGATATCTCTGAATCTAAAGGGTTTAGAAGTTGTGTCAAGTTAGATTCAAATTCCATCTAATACGTTTTGCTTTACTCCCTCTTACTTTCTGGTTTCTATCTTAAGCCACAAAACAGTTTCTTTGCTGTGATTTAGTTCTACAACCACAGTGGGGGCACTGATCTGAGTTACCCTCCTGTCTCCATCCCCAGCCTTCCCTCCTTTTATCCCAAAAGAAAATCGAGTTATTAATTTAGGATGAGGCTGCTTTGTTTAAACAGTATAGTGCTTTCCAATTGCTCATGCGTTATATATCCAACCATACAGCTCTTTCAAATGTTTTTGATTACGGAACTTAAAAAAAAAAAAACTTCTACTGAAATTTATGAAAGACCAAGGGGTCACTTCTTATGCTGTAACTTTACATTTCTATAAGAGAGAAAGGTTTTGGATACTGGGGAATTTCAACAATTAAAATTCAGTTTATAACTCTAGACAACATATGCACTTCAATAGCATATAAAATAATATTAGAAAAGGAAGAGTCCTAGCTTCAAAATAGAAATGCACTTGATTTTATATATCGTATAAAGAGATATGCATATTAAAGTGAGGCTTAAATAAGGTCCTTATTTGCAATAAAAATATGTTGGAATTAAGTAATTTCATTTACTTGTTTTTGTTTTTGGTAAGGAAGATTAGCCCTGAACTAACATCTGTTGCCAATATTACTCTTTTTGCTTGAGGAAAAGTGTCCCTAAACTAACATCTGTGCTAATCTTCCTCCACTTTATATGTGGGATGCCGCCACAGCATGGCTTGATGTGCGGTGTGTAGGTCCATGCCTGGGATCCAGACCCACAAACCCCCAGGCCACTGAAGCAGAGCGTGCAAACTTAACCCTTACAACCATCAGGCCAGCCCCATAATTTCATTTACTAATGACCTCTGGTAAAGGTCCAACTAATTAGCAAAACAAAACTTAGTTTGAAAAAGAAATATATAGTAAATTTTCTCATTTTTTATTGTAATAGATGTTAATTGACGTTTCTTCTTTAATCGTTATTTTAAATAGGGCTAATTTGACTGATTCTTTAAAAAGCATGGTAAGATTTCTCATTTGAGGAATATAGACCTACATATTCCATTGATGTTTCTATTTTCTAAAATATCCTGTTTCTCAAATCACTGCAGAACAACTGGTAAGTCATGGAAAAAAATCAGGATCACTTGCTTTTTTTTTTTTTATTGTGGTAACATTGGTTTACAACAGTATATAAATTTCAGGTGTACATCATTATTCTTCTAGTTCTGCATAGATTGCATCGTGTTCACCACCCAAATACTAATTACAATCCATCACCATACACATGTGCCTAATCATCAGGATCCCTTTCATTTGGTCAAATTTTGTTTGTTTGTTTGTGGTGGCAAGCAAAATGACATTGTTCACCATTTGTGGTTATGAATGACCGTTGGTTACTTTCAAATCCAAAACTATCACCAACAGCCCCAAACTTGCCATGATAAACATTTTTCTATAGACAATATAGAGACAATATATTGTCTATATTCTATAGACATTGTATATATTGACAATATATATTGTCTATATTCTATAGACAATATAGAGACAATATATTGTCTATATTCTAGAGACAATATATTGTCTATATTCTAGAGACAATATAGAGACAATATATTGTCTATATTCTAGAGACAATATAGAGACAATATATTGTCTATATTCTAGAGACAATATAGGTGATTTTAGGGAAGAATTCCAAAATATTTTCTTTACTGGCTGCGTGTTCACAAAGATTAAATCTACTCCCAAGAGGTAAAAGTTTGAAAGCAACACACTTACTTGAATACATAACTTTTAATATTTTTAAAATTTATCACATTATTTAAAATTTTATAGGTTGAAGCTAAGTACCAAATACTATCTAATGACAAAACAAGGTAGAAAACAGTTAATAAATTATAAAGTTCTGAGTATATATGCATAAACTGAAGACCAACATGATCCAATACCAAAACTAGGAATCAAATATTAGACCATTTTTAATTAAGATGATTGTCACATTTAAGTTGTCAAATGTACATTGTACTTAAAAACAAAAAAACTGGAGTACCTTTTGATTAATGAAGCTATTTTGTGCTTCGGGAAGAAAGAATGTATTTGATTTTTATAAATGTATGTGTCTTAGTCACTTTCACCACACACTAATAGGTGTCCAACCTTATCTCAATTCCTCACATATTCATAGTTCTCAGGAAAGGACAGAGACTCAGTAATTTATTATTAGATTATTCTAGAACTACAAAACTCACAGCAATTAATACATTCGCTAATAGCTATTCCATTTTAAAGATGTTATCCCAAGTTACTCTATGATTATTACATGGGAGAGTAAAAATCATAGTGAGGATGAATAGGTGGGACACAGAGGATTTTTAGGGCAGTGAAAATACTCTGTATGATACTACGATAATGGATACAAGTCATTATGCGTTTGTCAAAAATCCATAGAATGTACACCAAGACCAAATCATAATGTAAACAATGGACTTTGGGTGATTATGCTGTATCAATGTAGGTTCATCAATTTTAACAAATGTATCACTCTGGTGGGGTGTGATGATGTTGATAATGGGGAAGGCTATGCACGTGTGGTGGCAGGGAGTATATGAGAAATCTCTGTACAGTCCCGTCAATTTTGCTGTAAACCTAAAACTGCCCTAAAAAATAAAGTCTTAAAAAATAATGAATGATTGTTTTGAATTATGCCATTAATATCCACGTTATGTTATTCTACCCTAACCTGCCAATTAAATATTTTGCACAGTTTCAGAAATGTTCCTACTATAAAATATAAAACAGAAATGGTAAAGCAATAAAAGAGCTCACTTCATGTTGATAAAGAGCTTCACAAAGCCTTTATTCTGTTACACTATAACAATAAATTCTACCAATTTATTTAATTCTTACGTTTATGAGAATTATAATGTTTAACCGTGGTGCTATACCACCTTCATAGAGAAACCACTGAGATAGTAACCTCGACATTGGCTGGTAATCTCACCCAGGCATCTCTGAGGGCCTAGAGACGTCAAGAAATATACACTCCTGACATTAAAATTATGTTATCAACATTTCTTAAATATGATAATAGTGATTGAATGAATGTTTCTCTTTCTTTTTTCCTGTTTTTTCATATTTTTGATAACTTGGTCATGGAAATAACCAGATGCTGTAAATAAATGTGTGGAAAACAAGTGGTTGATTATCCAAATCTACTGCCAGGATAAGTTATTTTGAATTATAGATGACCGATTTTAAAATAATCTGAAATTAATTTCACCATTTTATCAAGGATTCCTTTTTATTTCTCCTTCCATAATGAAGCACCCCATTGCCTGTAATACACTAAAGATTTTCACACTGGTTATACATCTGGAATAGAATTTTCATTCTATAGTTTCAAATATCAGACCAATACATGTTATGCTATAGTGATTACTGGAAAAAGAGAATGGAATGGAATAGAATAGAATAAGAATGTGAGGGAAGGAAGAAAGGGAGAGAGAGAGTGACAAGAGAAGGGAGAGGAAGGGAGGAAAGGAGCGAGACAGGAAGGAATGAAGAAAGGAAAGAAGGAGGGAAGGAAGGAAAGAAGAAGGACTTTACAAACGCCTTGAGTTATGTTATATTTCCAAAAAGGGGCAGTAATACATATACACGTGCAAGTTCTTCTTCCCAGTCTCCGCCTGTAGTTTAATTCCTGTCTTTTCCTTGGGAATGAATCACAATTATATTGTGAAATCCCGTGCTACCTACTGCTCTTCTGTGGTTCAACCAGACTCACATTTGTTGAAGATGTAACTGTCTTTGAATTTCGTGATTAGTTTACTGGGATTAAAATATTGAAGATTGCTTGGTTTAGGACATAGAAATTTGTTTTCTCTGTGAGGAACAGATATTTAGTGGTGATTTACTACTTTTTCCTTCCCATGTTTATTAACTTTTTTCTTTTACCATCTCAGTTCTCATATGAGCGAATATAAAACATGCCCTTTTGTTTTCAGGTCTAGATGTGGATGGAATATATCGAGTTAGTGGCAATCTGGCGACAATACAGAAGTTAAGATTTATCGTCAACCAAGGTAAGTGATTTCTTTACTTCAGATATTTTTCCAGTAGTTACATTTCTACCAATGTTTCAGATTCTATGCTGTATACATTGTGAATATATAACGATAAAAGCTTTGAAAGGAGAAAGAGAAAGTTGAAGAAATCAAACAATTATCACCAGACAAGTAAAAGATAGCCAGTTTACATGGAGATAAATAGAATAGGAAGAGGGACGAACTAATAGTTTATGTGAAATAAATAATAAGTGGAATATGACAAACTAAAAATGGAAAAGAGAATAATAAAAGTAAAAAAAAGAAAAATAGTCTAACTTTTAAAAGTATTACTGGCATATAATAGACACTTTCATATATGTTGAAAAATGAATGAATAAATAAATGATGAAAAAATTGAGTCAAAATCACAGATGTTAGAAAAATATATAATAGATAAGTAAAAGAACTAAAAATTAGGAAATGCATATATCGTTAAATAATTACAAATGAAAACAATAATGAGATACCACTGCACACCTACTAGAATGGCTAAAATCTAAAACATTGGCAATACCAAGTGCTGGCAAGAATATGGAGCAACAGGAACTCTCATTCACTGCTGATGGAAATGCAAAATGGTACAGTTACTTTGGAAGATAGTTTGGCAGTTTTTTATGAAAATAAACATATTTTCTTATGTTTGTATGCAGCATGGATATTCTTACCATACTATTCAGCAACTGCATTCCTTGGTATTTACCCAAATGACTTCAAAATTTATGTCCACACAAAAACCTGCACACAAATATTTGCAGCAGCTTTATTCATAATCGATAAAACTTGAAAGCAACCAAGATGTCCTTCAATACATGAATAGATAAACAAACCGGGGCACATCCATATGATGGAATATTATTCAGTGATAGAAAGAAATGAGCCATCAAGCCACAAAAAGACTTGGAGGAGCCTTAAATAAATATTACTGACTGAAAGAAGCCAGTCTGAAAAAGCTGTATACTATATTAGCCCAACTATATGACATTCTGGAAAAGGCAAAACTATGGAGACGGTAAAAGATCAGTGGTAGCAGAGGATTTGAGGGGAGGGAGGGATGAGTAACTGAGCATGTTTGTCAAAGTCTATATAACGTACAATGCAAAGAGTGAAACTTAAACTATGGACTTCAGTTAATAATAATGTATCGATATTGACTCATCAATTGTAACAATACGCCACACTAAAGCAGGATGTTAATAATAAGGGAAACTGTGGGGGGAAGGAAAATAGGGGGTATATGGGAACTCTATATTTTCTGTTCAGTTTTTCTATAAACCTAAAACTTCTCTTAAAAATACTATGAATTAAAAAATTAAAAAAATTAGGAAAGGTTGAAGAAAAGGAGAGTAAAACATCATAAGGTGTGTTATAGATAGTTCATAGGTTTATAATCAGACGTGTGGGGTAGAGCCCCTTCTCTCTCCTTGCGTCCTTGGCATCTTATTTAATCTGCCTGTGCTCTGTTTCTTATCAGTAAAGCTGGGGTGGGGGCGGGGGGTGTAAGAAATGCCTTGGAAACATTTGTGAGAGTTAAATGAGATAACATGTGGCATTCCCTTAGTAACATAACAGACTCATGGTAGCTGTTCAATACATGTAAGTTTTCCTTTCACTTAAAAACAGTCAATGATGTGTCTGCATTCAAGAGAATGTACACATAGTCTTCCTAATCAGGCTTTCCACCTACCTTCTAGCTAGCTTCAGATCCTCTGCATTTCCTTTACAATGCATTCCTAACTGTACTCCCATATTTATATACTGCTATATTTCTTAATGTTTTGCATACTCTCTTCCTTCTACTTTCAACATCCTCCTATCTTTTTCCTCTCACCCCACATACGTAAGCTTCCTGCCTGGTAGATTTCTCTTTATTCTTCAAGGCCCAAATTATAAATCTCCTCCAGGAAGCCTGTGATATTCCTCCACTCAGATTCCTTTTTTGTGTTCGTATTTCACTGGGTAGTTGAATTTTTGTTGTTACTGCCATGGAGTTGGTCCCAACTCCTAGCCACCCTGTCTGCAGCAGAGCAGAACCCTGCCCGGTCTTTTTGCGCCATCCTCTCACCTTCTGGTGCTCTTTCAGACAATGCTCCACTGCTATTCATAGGGTTTTCATGCCCAATTTTTTCAGAAGTGGGTGACCAGGTCCTTTTTTCTAGTCTGTCTTAGTCTGGAAGCTCCATTGAGACCTGTCCACTGTGGGTGACACTGCTGGTATTTGAAATACTGGTGGCATAGCTTTCAGCATCAGTTGAATTTACAGTAGTGCATATACATCTCTTCTAAAATTCCATCTATTCAACACCCAGAGATTTAATGCCATCTTTTGGAGAGAATATTATCAAATGTACTCAGTGATTATATTTCAGAAACATTAAAATTTGAAAGTCTTGGAATAAGAAAATAGGATACTAGTTGAAAGATCTGTTCCACAAATCTCTATATGTTTAAAAAGGTAGGACTTGAATCATCCTTGTATCTTCCACCATTAGCCAGTAGTAGCCCAGCCCTGGGTCCCCATAGAGGGAATTCTTAATAAACATTTGTTAAATAATGTATATATGTGTATATGTGCACGTGTTGCAGACAGGAGACGTATTAATACTGAGAAACAAATTCTCCAGCAGTTCAGCTCGAGTTGAACCACCCTTTTAAGTGTTGACTGCAGTACTTTTGGCCAGTGGCTGCATGATTCTTATTTCTGAGAATCTCTATAACTGAGAACCTCCACAGCTCCGCTGGCTCACTAAGGTGAACCTTTGCCTTTCACAATCACTCTCTTTCCTGGACAAAAAAAAAGAGCTAAGCTATACCTCATTTATTCCTATTGGCCCCATTAGACTGAACCAGAGTGCACCCTCTGTGGGTAAAAATTGGGTAAAATCATCCCAGCCTCATTTTCATTCCTGTTTATAACCAGCTAAAATCATTCTTGCAATATATTTCATGCTGAAACCATTTCCTGATTGGGATTCTAGACAGCTGGGCAACACATTTCTTCTACAAAGAAGAATTCTCAAAACAGAAGCCACGCTAGAAACAAACACTAGTTGCATTTCCTGCCTTTAAAAAAAAATTATGCTCAGCAGTTTGAAAAAGCAAAAAAAAATCTGCAATGAAAATATGAAATCTGTCCATCTCGTCTTTTGCTATCCAAACTTCAGCGTCCTCTGAGGCTGTGTAGCTGCTCATGTTTCCAGGAGAATTGACAATGTAAAGCTGGACAGGGGCCTGAGTTGGTATCTGGTAGCACAGAATTGTCAGTAAACTGTCTCCCTGGTTTATAGCACTGTCAGAATGCAACACATGCAACACAAATTATGCTACATTAGGACCTTTGATACTGGTGATTTTGTCCAAGTTGTGTTGTGGAGTTTTTTCACTTAGACGATAAAAGAAATGTATATACCAGCCTATCTCAAATTTTGCTAATCAGATTATCCTTTGAATGAAAATCTTGGAGTGGACCCATAACCTTGGTGCTAACACCATACCTTCCTCTCCATCTACACACTGGTCTCCGACAGCAGAGCTGACATGGAGGAGAATCAGTGCTGGGTACAAAGAGGCTGAATGAGTACATTGTGGCCTCCCCTCTGTGTGTGTGTGCGTGTGTGTGTGTGTGTGCGCGATGAAATAAAGTGGCAATGCAGTGATAATTCCGTGAAAAGCGTAGAGCAATATGTGAATGCAAAGCATTCTTTTTTGTATTCAAAGACGGAACATAAATGATTTTGGCATACCCTCTTGGTATTAACACCTTTTATCTCCTCGAGTTCACATTCCACAATGTTTCCTTTTTAGAAGTTTCTAAATATATGTTTTTAAAGTGAACACGCCCTACCCACCATTAGGCTAAACAAATGAAAACTGATTTGGGGGATTTTCAAGAACAGTTCGATTGCAATTTATGTATTTCACTAAATTTCTTGAATGCTATAATCATCAGCAATTCTAAATATGCCAGTTGAATGATTCAATTTGTTTTGGTCTTCTGTTCGACTCCCTAAGTCAGTAGGAATTAGACACCCTTATTATACTTCCAGATCAGATGGCACACAAGTTCAGTTGAAAGTGATAACTTTTGAAAAGCATTTCCTAATTATAACTAGTAATGATGATAGTAATTATTATTATTATAAAAGTAGCTAACATATTTTCATAATTTATTATCTGCCAGGTACTCTACTAAGTGCTTTACTTATGATAGCATTTCATTTAATCCATTCTACCATTCCATAGAATAGGTACTATTATTGTTCCCATTTTAAAGATGAGGAAACTGAGGCTCAGAAATGTTAAATCATGTGTTAAAGTCATACAGCATGTAAGTGAGGGAGCTGGGACTAGATCCAGGTCCCTCTGCTGAAAACCACTGCCACGACTCGGCATTTCCCATCCGTTAATTGCTGGTTACCTCCTTATGAAAGTAGAGATCAGTCTTTTTATGCTACATGCACCTATTAGTGACTTTCTGTTTACACCCGGGTTTCTGGTATTGGTAAGTGACAAGTACTGCCACAGGAGTTTGGCTAAAACTGCTCAAGAAAGAGAAGTGCCTGAGAAAATGCCAAACATTGCAGTCATGAAGCTGGCACTGCCATTCTCTGCAGGGCTTTATGTATCTAAATTTGCACCAAGAAATTACTTGAGCACGTTATTCTGCTGCAGCCTTCAGGAAAGGCATCAAGGATTCTTGATTTACTGGGCTTTGGGTACATTAGCGAGCATGCTCTGCCTTGTTTGTTCTATTTGGTGATAGCTTTCAATGACATTTTGCTGATGCAACTCTTCCACTCTGTGAAGACATCGCCCAGAGAAAACTGGTCCATGACCTTAGATGTCAACATGCCCTCAGCCTGTGACACTGAGTTGATTCTTCAGAATGATGTGTGACCTGATGGTTTTCTTGCATGAGGGTACTTTTGCAAAGAATAGACATCAGCATTGAGGATGCTGTGTAACTGTCTTGAGAACTTTTGACAGTGGGTCTTGGAAATCCCACCAGGCTGAATTCCCCCTCCTCCTGACATCAACACTCTAATTTGAGCTGCCCATTTAGGCTTATCGCCCAAACTCCAAATTCAGTTCAGATTCTCTTTGGTATTACTTAGGTATTCTCTTTCACCCTTTAAAAAAGGGACAAGAAAGACTGGCATCGTTTTTGGAAAATATCAGCTATGAAGCTTCCCAAGGCCATGAACCACTGGGAGAACTATGAAGCTCTGTGGAGGAACTGACTGGGAATTTTCCAGACTGGCGTTTCTTAGTACACAGTAACAAATATTCCCTCTAACCATTTCTCTGAAGTGGAGGAAGTTACTTCTTACCAGGATTTTAGACGTGTTTTCCATATATAGAAAAAACATTTAAAGGAAGATTTCTTAGGGACACCCTCCTTCACTTTTTCACACCCGGAGGAACAAAATATATAAATGACATAAATCTACGTGGCCAAGAATCTTAATTGGGTATGTGGGTGTGTGTATGTGTGTGTGTGCATACGATCGCGTGTGTGTTATTTTAAATGGAAGAGGGTTTTTTCCGTTAATTTACAGTCTTGCACTTTGCATATCTTTATTCACCCAGATCTTATTGGCATAATAATCCAAATTAAATATTGGCTTAAAAAGATGAACTTGCTTATTGTGAACATGCTAAGAATAAGCTCCACTGAAAATAAACTATTAGAGAAACAATTTTGTGTTACCAACTATATCTAAACTACTTTTATATGGATTTGTACCACAAAGCAAAGCAAAGCATTAACTTTAGTAGCTATCCCTGTGCTTTTTGTATTATTTGCAGCATCAAAAACTGAATAAAAGAAGAGGAAAGAGAGAAATAATGTGAACAATTGGCAGTTTCATCCAAATAAGCAATTGGATGAAACAGAAAAAGACCTGGAAGAAGATTTTAAAACTTCTAGTTCTGTTCTTATAAAATAGCCCTTGTATCAAGTCCATTCATTTTTCTAAGTGAATTTATATTGCCCTCTTATTATTTTTAAAACGAAGTATTTCCTTAAGCCTAGTTCACTCCCACCACCAACCACAGCAACAACAAAACAAACTGTGTTATTTGCTTTATCCCATTCCGCAGGGCAGTTTTTTGGTAAGTCAAATCATTGATATTGCACCTTTCTGGCTTCCAAGTGACAAGATTATCTTTTAACAATGATTTATTTTTCCCATTAAAGCTTAAAAGATCACTTGATCATAAAAGAGCCAGACTCTAACATCGTTCAGGGCTTTGGAAACTTTCTTAGACCTCATTTTTCAGCTACATTGAGTCAGGGAGCTCAGAGACTATTGATGGCAAAACTTGTATTGCTTTCTAGCTGCTTAAGAAAATGTCGTTAGTAAAGAATGCTGAACACAGAGGTGAAAATAATAAGCTTTTAACATTCATATACGTTTTATATGGTTTTTACGTAATATCCTAATAATAACTTTATGAATACTTCCAGTCTCTAGAGTACACAAATTCTGGCTACTTATTTTAAAGCAAAATGATACCATACACTTATTGTGAATTATTTTTAGAATTCATTACACGGCAAGCAATAAGGAGCTGACCTAAGGCTGCGGTGAAACAATTAAAGGCTGAGACCATCTAGTGAGAAGAGAGTACCGGATAAGAATTGATGGAACTGCCTCTTTATCTTGATCCTGAGCTATTTGTTAGTCTAGTAGAAACTATTTTAACTTCTTTGATTCACAGACTCTTCATTTCCAAAATGGGAATAATAATGAAAATGTGAGGACTTTAAACTCTGAATCAGCCAAGTAATAATTAGCATTAGCTTTAATTAAGATGACAAGCAGTTAGATGAAATCAGATCAATATTACTTAGTTTTCTTAAAAATAACATAATACTAAATATTAATAATTAAATATGGTTTTTGGCTTCCACATGATTGAATTTTCTCTGATGTTAATAAGATTCATTTTCTAGGATGAAAAACCAAACATAGGAAAGCTTTGGAGATTCCCTGCTATCCGATGATTCATCTCATTACCAACCACCTTCACAGAACTTCTGGGTTCCTGGACACAAAAGAGAAATTTAGTTTTATGTTATCAGTAGGCTTGTGGAAGTTTCCAGATTGCAAAAGAAAACCCTTATGTTTATAGGAGAAGGTGAATGAAGTCTACTGAAATTTTAGGCCCTACCTCAACTGTGGCTTTTACATATAGATTTGGCCATTGAGTCCAGAAATTAAATCACTCAGGGTTATAAAACTGCCAATCCCCAAGGAAACCTCCAAGGATATTTATAAAAATTCATCATCACCATCAGAATTAATAAGTAGTTATTAAAAATTAGTGGGAAAACACACTGAGCTTACTTCCGCTCTAACTATGCTCTATAGCACTGGTTCCCAATCCTGACTATATTTCAGAATTGTATTGGTTATCTACTGCTGTGTAATAATATTACCACCAACTTAGCTGCTTAAAGCAACACCAATTTATTATCTCCCAGTTTCTGTGGGTCAGACATCTGGGCGTGGATTAGCTGAATCCTCTGTAAGACTGCAATCACAGGGTCGGCCAGGAGTGGGTCCTCATCTGGAGGTTTGACTGGGGACAGGTCTGCTTCCAAGCACGCACGATTGGTGGCAGGATATAGTTCCTTGTGGGTTGTAGGACTTAAGGCCTTAACATTACTGTTGGCCAAAGGTCTTGTGGACCTCTCCATAGGCCATCTCACAGCATGGCAGCTTGCTTCATCAAAGCAGCAAGGGAGAGAGACTAGTAGCTAAGGCAGAAGTTATAATCCTGTGTACGGTAAACATGAAAGTATGTCCCATCACCTTTGATGCATTCTGATCTTTAGAAGCAAGTCACAGCTGCTATCCATACCTTAGAGGAGGGGATGACACAAGGCATGAACACAAGGAGAGTCATCTTAAAGTCTGTCTGCCACAAGAGTCATGTGGGGGAGCCTTTTAAAAAATAACGATTTTGGAGCCCAGTCATAGAAACTCTGAGGTAAGAAGTCTTGAGTTTGACCTATAAGTATGTATTTTAAAAGAAAAACTACCCAAGTGAGTCAAATGCCTAGGCAGGTTTGAGAAACTCTGCACAATACACAGGTAGTTTTGTTCTGGCTATCTAGTGGAGACAGGACCTACAAGCCATAAGACATATGAGGTTTAGTGTGAGGAAAGCAGAGCTAGACTATGAACCCTTCTTTGATAACCAATTTTCTAGTGACGGGAGGTTTTCTCTTTGACTGTTGATTGATGTAATAATGTTCACTACCTTCTATGATCTCTGAGTCATGATTTGGAGTATAACTAAAAAATGCCATGGATGTAACATGTATGTTATTAGTACAATTAAAATTACTGACATATTTTTTGCGACTGCAATTCTTTTCCAATGTTGTAGCTTCTGGAATAAATGAAAAGGAAAGATGTTTTACCTAAGGGTTTGCTAAAAAAAAAAAACTAAGGAGTAAATAATATTAAAAACTGTAATGGAATGATGTTGATGCTGATGATAGCCAGTATTTAATTGAGAGTATACTACATGGCAGGTACACAAAGTTAAAGATATCTCCAACACTCATAAATGTTTTCAAGGTAGATCAACTTTATTATCCACATTATTCACACAAGAAAACCACAGTTCAGAAAGATTAAGTAACTTTTCTAAGGCCACAAAATTAATACATTATGAAGCCAGAAAGTGAAACCATTTAAAACTTACTCCAAAGAATATATTGCTGGTTGCTGGATTCAATTTACCATAGAGGAGGGGACAGAGAGACATTTTCTTCTTTTTAACATCAAAGAATCAAAACCACTTATTTTCATTATAAGACTATACTTTCCTGGTGTCCAGCCCGTGGAACCCTTTTATAAGAGAAAACTTCATTTTAAAATGAGCTTGTAATAAATAACCCCAACTGCCTGTGATTTCATCAAGAGTAGGAAGCTTGATTCATCTTTGTGTCCCCAACATAGCAAAGTACCTGATACTGTTCGGACTAAAGATTTGTTCCTACGAAATAAAATAAGAGAATGATGAACTTCTAATACAAACCAACTCTATATTGAATGATCTTATATGTACATTATATTAGGTTCCATTTCTTGGGTGTGTCAGTAAAGAAAACTCAGGCTATCTTTTACATTATATTTTCTTCCAAACCCCTATAAATTAGTGCTTAATTTTAGATCAGATAAAAGTATCATGGGACAGAAATGAAGAGTAAAGAATCCCATTTCACTATTCGCTGCCTCAGTAAGACAAAGCTTGAGGATAAATGACTTACTGTTCTTCAACAAAGTATGCTATTAGCATGTGGACAAGTCAGGCATAAGATCGGGAATAGTGGTATAACTCAGCTTGCCATCTTGGCTCTCCAAAATGTTGGGAATGACTAGGTAGAGAGAAAATCTGAATTGGATAAAAGGCAATGAAACTATATTGCTTTCATTTACCCCATGCACCAAATTTTAAGTTTTGAAAGTATTCTTTTGTTTTTGTTTTCACAGGAAACCCCTGTTACTGTTAATTACAGCTTCAATGACTCACATATATTTATATAGCATCTCTTTTCCAAGGCGCTCCATGTAGTTTAGATGCATTTCCTAAAGAAGTGTACTATAGGAAAAAAAAAGTATTCTCATCACCTCAAAGCTGCTTTTGAAAAGGAAAAGTAACAGGTGCAGGGTCAGGAAGGAATTTTTTCAGGTGCCTGTGCACAGCCTGAAGATATGTGTCCAAGTTTACAAATGTAGGTGCTGAAGCAATGCTCAAATGAACATATGAATGACTTAGAGTTCAGACGTAGAGTTCAGAACCCATTCTCTTTCGTGCCCTTACATTCTTGGGCCCACTGGAGAAGGAGTGGCAGGTGTCCGTGTCGGCTTTCCTCCTCTCTGAGGGCCCCAGCACATTAGGATCAAACTGGAACTGAGAGGTGAGCTCAGTAAAATAAGATTTTGGCTTTTACATCATTAGTTCATTGACAGGCACTTAAAGAGCTCTGTATGTGCCAGGCAACATACAGGATGCTGGAAATACAGCATCATTTGACATTCTCATTGACATACAGCATGTATCTCCAGGGATATTCCAATTCTATAGCTAAGAAGACTGGTGATTTATTCAATGTAAATTAGCGAGAAAATACTAGGATCTGCAGGCCTCCGTGTTCTCCTTTCTTCCTACCTCTCTGATATCACCATGTACCTCTAATCTCATCTCATTATTTTCCAGCCACCCTGGCTTCCTTCCTTCCTCAGACACATCAAGCTCATTTCCTCCCCAGGGCTTTGTTTTTTGTACCTGCCCACCTGAAATGTACTTCCTTCAGACCTTCACAAGACTTACTCTTCCCCACATTCAAGACACCTTCTCAGCAAGACCCTCCTCGACTAACACATCTGAAACACGCCTCCTACCCACTCAGTCACTCTGCATCCCAATATCTTGTTTTCTTTTCTCCAGAGCACACACTGTCTGAAATGACTTGCTTCTTTATTTGTTGCTTCCGTGCCTGCCTTCCTCCTCTACACTGTTGCCTCTTTATGAGCAAGACCTTGCCTGTTTTGTTCACCTAAGTATCCCCAGTTCTTATGGCACCTGGCACAGAATAGCCTTCAGATAAATATTTGTTGAATATGAATGAATTCACAAAGTGAATTAATGAATAATGTTGGACCCCCAATGATGGTTAGGCATGGATCAAAAAGGAAACTTTTAGCTTTTAGGACCAGGAAAAAGTACATCCCCAAGAAAGAAAATCTTTGGAATTTGAGAGTATCTGTCCAACCAGTCCAATGAACAATATATTTCTTCCTACCTCTAACTTCTCACCTCCAACCTCCACCTGAGGTCATGATCTGACTATCCAACGTGGACAACATAGGAAAGACTTGGCAGAAAGTGGAGGCAGCTGTCAAACTGGAAGACAAGAGTCAGCCCTAACAGCCTGGCCCATTAGGCCAAGAACGACTGCCTAAGCAATGGATGACTCTCAAACCCAGGTGGTACTAAGACCACATTTGAGACTGTCACCTGCTTACGTGAATTTGCAGAGTGTGATCCCTTTCAGTGATGTTGTTTTTTGCCGAGGCTCTTCAAACCCCATATCAGTCGACCAAAGGGTATCTCTGTCTCAAATTGCAAATGACTGTCCTGGTCTTGCCATGCCCCAAATAAAGTAATATAATCTGTAAAGTATATGAGAAGAATCAGAAAAGGAGCAAAACTAGTTTAAGGAATAAAAGAAGGTTTTAATTTGTCTAAGGACAACTTCAAATGGGGATTTATTCATTCAAAAATATTTTTTGAAAACCTTCTATGAGCCAGGCTCTCTTCTAGGTACGGGGTGAGCCTAGGGGAATCAGGCTCTGGTGGAGTGTTCGTTTTGGTGTCAAGAGATAGATAATAAGCAAATATACAAGATGCTTCCAGATCATGTCAAGAATCAAAATAGTGACGTGATAGAGAATAGCTGATGGGAATGGGAGGTGTGGTCCTTAGATTGGATGGTCTGGGAAGCTCTCTTTGAGGAGAAGCCATCTGGGTAGAGAACTGACCTGATAGAAAGGAGGGCAATATGCAAAGATATGGCTGGAATAGCAGAGCAGGAAGAGGGAAACTGGTCCCAAGGAATGAGGGCACAGAGGTCAAAGAGATGGGCAAAGCCAGACCACAGGGAAGCTCCTGCAAATCATGATAAGACGTTTTGTCTTTCATTCTAAGTCATTGGGGTGGAAGGGAGTGGTAATCCAAAAATGATCTGGTATTTTTATCTTTTTTAAAAAAATCATCTGACTGCTATGAGAAGAATAATTTGTAGAGGGCAAGAGTAAAAACAGAAGAACAGTTAGGAGGTTGTTACAGTAGTTCAGTCAGGGTATAATAATTGTGGTTGATTTATGTGAAGTAAACTGCATATTCCAATTTGTCTTATTTTCCACATGCCTTTTAAACCATTTCCTTTAGGCCATAAGGTGCAACCAAGAACACTGACCCAGGAGTTACAAAACCTGAGTCAATTTCCATATCACCTCTTACTAGCTATGTCGTCTTGCCCAAGTCATTTAACCTTCCCAGGCCAATTGTCTTATCCTTAAAGCGAGACTATCTGTTCTCTTGAAATGAGTCAATCACATGAGATAATGAACCTGTTATACTGGAAAATGCTATACCATGTAGAAATGGATGCTATATCAAAATGTGTCCCTCACAGTTGTCCTAATGGAGACATCTATTGCAATATAGTAAAGTATATGGTTTTTTAAAGGAAAGAATATCTGATAAAGGGCTAATCTTCTGTCCTCCTTGAATTACTTAAATATCACTCAGATTTTCCCTGAACCACCCAACTCACAGGAATTGCTGCTCCTTTTAAATCTTATGCTTGAAGTTTCAACTGCTTGATACATAATAATCTCATAGTGTGTATGTTGTCATTTCATTAGCAAAAATTCCTTGCATCTCATCTCTTCAACACACTGAACACGTCTTACAAGCAGAGCTCTGTCTGTCCTACTGCACCTCGAAGAATTTCTTGCACAGATAGAAATTCTCTACACATTTTAATTAATTTATGGATTAGATCCAGAATTGGGACATTTCCTTTACAAAGAAGGGGAGGCATTTTGCACATGCTAGAGATCAGTTTCGAAATGGACTATGTCACTACGTATTGCTGAACTCTGTTCCAGAAACAATGGCAAGAAATGCATAAAATATTAAGACTAGGTACTGGTGATTTTTATTGTCTCCTTTTTTTCTAAACTATTTCCTATTTTCCTACAATTAACATATATTTCTTTTCAAATAAGAAAAGAAGGATATGTTTTCTTCTTTAGAATTAGGAAAATCCTCTTTAAGAGAACAGAGTTTACTCCTTAGAACATGCTAAGAGAATGTCAGTACTTGAGTTCTCTAAAGCACTATTAAATGCTCTCTCACTAGATCTTTATAAGAAAGCTATCCACTTTATAGATGAACAAAAGTCCCTATGAGTTTAAATGAATTCCTAAAAGTTGCATTTGTTCATTCAGCTGATATTTCGAGAAGGCACTATGTCTATGTGATCTAGAGACAAGCTGAATTTAAAGCCCAGCTGTGGTCTTCTAACGCCTGGTCTCATCTTAGAGGCTCTCAGGTTGAGCAGTGTGTCCAATAGTCTACTTAACATAATGTCCATGAGATTCTAAAAAGCCCATTGGAATAATTTTACTTAAATAGCAGTCTTTCTTGCTGTTTCGCCACCTCCTCATCTCTTACATTTCTCCAGATGGTTTGTCTTTTTGTGGTCTCCTCACCCCCTGCTACATTTCTCCTGAGTGAATGCCCTGCTCTCCCTTCTTGTTAATCCATTCCTTTCATGTTCTGACAACCATAAGAGGTTCACTTACCTTTCTCTGCTCGGGATGTTGGAATTCAATGTCCCATCAGCTATAGGGGTTTGAGTGTGTATGTATGTATGTATGTTATTATTTGATTGGTCCCAATGGAAGGAACAGCGGAACTGTCTTTTCAAACGAGAGACACAGCATCATTGGTTTTGCTGACTGATAAGTTCACCTCCTTAAGACAAATCTCATGGTTTCTTGAATAAATCTCAACAGGATTTAGCTTTGTCTTCCACTGTGCTCCCATAGCATTTTGTACCTGTGGTTCAACACTAATTTTAGTCTATTTCACATCACATCTCTCTCCCTCTCTCCCCTTCCCGAATGTTAGATGCTGAAAGATGAGATGTACTTCACAGTTACCTCTGGATTCCTCATTATGCCCATCACACACCCAGCACCCTAGAGACCATCAATAAAGTTGCCAGAACCTCTTATTTCTGCTTGCCAAATACTCAGCCAGGAGAAGTGTGTGCCTTGGCATGAGCATTATACTTCTACCCCCAGAGAGCTACCTGATTTGAAACTGGGTCAGTTATCAATCAAAGCAGAGAGGGGCCAAAGGTGCCTTTGGAGCCTTCAGGTCACCCTGCCCTCACCCCTGACACCTCTAAGATATTGAGTCTTAATGAATTCTCTTTCTCCTTACTCATAACTAAAGCACCCATCTTCTCCATTCCTTCTCTCCCTCTCCCATTTTTCTTACCCTCTGATGAACTTTATCATCCCCATCTCCCACGAATCTGCTCAGACTTTCCAAGGTGACAATCTGTTATGCTGAGTATACTAGTTCAAGCTCTCTACTACTCCTAGGAAGCATAATGTAAGGGGCCTCCTGTAATCAGGCCAATAGCGAGGATAGCAAGTTTCTACATAAGGCATTTTCAACAAGTAGTGCTGACTCACCTTAAATCACACCACTTAGACAACTATAAAGCTAGCTTTGCCTGAAATTTTCTTTTTATGACTCAAGAAAATGTATCTCTCATATGTCTATTCTTCCTTCTGAATTAATATAGCCCTCCCGAATCCTACAGCCGGGTGTAATTTCTGAGATTACTGCCCCCACTATTAATCTAATTTCCTAGAAATTCCTCCTAATTAAAAATTTTGAAAAGATGTACAAAATACAACTGAAATGCAAAAGGCCATATAAAGAACCATTTAAAGCACTTTAAAAGTGAAGTATACTAGCTAGATAAATTCAAATTTCCAAATTTCAAAAATGGAATATATACTTCTACATATCTTTATATCTGTTTCTTAGTTTATATCACCTTGTGTGTTTATAGAAGAAATAATATTCAAGTACTTTTCATTTCACTGGGATAAGAAAAGGAAATGCTAACTATAATGCAGTTTCATGACTCAAAAGTCTGTTAACTGGTATTAACAAACTTTTAAAATGTTAATTTCAGTTCTTACCCCAACAGAAAGACGCCTTAAAGCTAAACCTCTCCTTTCTTATCTGCTAAAAACAATGTTTTTGCATCCCTTACAAAATAAAATGGTTGAAACAGGGTTTTTGAGTGGTTTAAAGTTTCAAGGACTTCTGTTGTTCACAGTTATTCTTCTAGAGAAAAGAAATTTATAAAATCACATCCTTTAATGGTCCCTCTGCTGGAAAATGGAAATAATCCCAAATATGTTCCACTGCAGGAAAATCAAAAATAACATGGAAACTACAAATATGTTAGCCAATTGAGACTATTTATTAACTAAATAATTTAATAATAAAGAAAATGCCTACTTGATTAATTGTTACAGAGTAAAAATTACAATAAAACTGTCTTGATCAGTGCTTTCCAGAAGCGCCATTACTGTCTGTGCAGTTGTTTAACAAGGATTTAATTGGAAAGATAAGTGAATGCACATTTAAAAGTATTGTTAATTTGCTTTATAATCACCCCATCCTTCACAGTATTGACAGCACAAGGCACAAACCCCTTTCTGTTTTACAAGTATTATTTTCCATATGTGCACAATAAATTCTGAAGCAGTAATTGGAAATTTTATGGGTTCCAACATACCTAGCATAGTGGGTTTAGAGGTGCACTCTTCCTTTGTAAGAGGTAACCCAGTTCTAGTTGTTGGAAACAAGTGGCAAATCTGATTTATATATTTCCCCCTTTCACTGCAGATCATAATTGTATTTTGTCCACTTCTAGAAAAAGTTACATCTCTTATATTTTATGTCTAACAAAATCAGGATTGAGAGGAGAAAAAAATGCTTGGATTATTTTTAACTTGTGACTGTCTATGTTATTTTCTTAAAATGTCCATAAACAGTGGAGGTTCTAACCAAGGGTAGTTTCTAGGCTATGTGGCTGTACCAAAACACCTTCTTCTGAAAATTGTTACATCTGAACCTATTAAAGGAGACAAGAAAAGGGGCAAAGAGCATCTTCTATGCACCATCTCTACTTCTACAGCCATGTGCACGCACGCACACAATTACTCCTCTCACCCTCACACACACTTCAGAGTTTGGAGTCATCTGGTCAAAAATCCAATCAGTATAGTTTTCAAAACAATGTGAGTGTAATGCCTCAGACTTCTGAGTAGTGGGAACCTTGCTGACCAAGTTTCCAATGCTTAAAGTAAAGCCCAGAGACCTTCTTTATTGTGGGAAGTCTAAAGCGGCTTTAGAAGCAGGTCATTTACTTAGTCCAATGGGGAGAGTGTGTTCGAGAGCATTATTTATTTGCTGACTCTGAAGGAACCACAATCCCCAGGTTTTATTTTAAAAAAGAAAAAGAATGGAAATATGAATCTTGTCTTCAAAATGGTGAACTATAATTGAACCTGGTTCAAAGACAGGAATTGTTCCAATTATCTGTTATTTCTCTACAAATAAAGGCTGTCCACCTGATCATGATGAGAGGGGAGTGTCTCTCATGTCAGTAACACTAAAACTATGAAAAGATATGGGGAACATGCTTAATGTCCCCCTCGGCCGTGCTCCTGTCTTGCTAGAATTGGTAGAAATATCTTTAACTTTGGTTAACTGTAGATGTTTTCTCTGTAGACAGCACGTGCTTGACTATGAAAGCTTAGAAATTCTTTTGAGGAAAATTCTCATTAGAATCTTCTTCAGTATAAACCCCTTTGCCCTCTTGATAAAACATATTATGCCGTATGTTGTCATGGGAAAAATTATTTTTATCTTTAGTTTGGCTATGGCTCTAAACCTCTAAACCTCTTGCATCTATATTAGCTTTTTATGTTTACAGAGTAAAATAGACAAGTATATATTGAGTTTCATGTGTCTAGAGATTTGGAAGTAAATGCTAATATCCAACCATTAATAACAACTCACCAATCACGTGACTCTTTTTTTCATTCCTTCCTACACATATGTGTGCCTGGTGTTGTCTCTCTCTCTCTCTGTATGTGTGTGTGTGTGTGTGTGTGTATACACACATATATGTCATATCTCTCTCACATATACAAATATATACACATATACATATATATATATGAAAACTCTTCTATGTTAAGTTTCACTCTCCCTCTATATGTATGTACTTGTATGTTGTAGAAACCATACACAGGCACACATATATACATACTTCAAAGATTATTTTTATTTCTTTTTCAAATTTCTCCATCAGAGGCACAGATTTTAAAACCGTTTGACTCGGGTGAAAGTGTCTTTGGGACCAAGACCTTTACAGGCCCCATTTCAACTAGACAGAGCTGAGACTGGTGCAATAACGAAATGTCCAGCTGTCCTTCAATTAACTGAAATGAGGACAATGTAATGTTTTGATGAGCGAACCAGGATTCTGTGAGGGATAATGGGAAGACTGTATGTCTCTGTGCCTTCCTGCATGTGACAGAGCCACGGGGGGCAGGAAAGCGTGAGGCTTTCTTATGCTCCAGTAGGGGGAGCTTTCTTTTCCCTACTGTACAAACAGCATGGTGCATGTGTTTAAATATGCCATCCTAAAATGCAGACTTTTCATTTTCATTTTGCAAGTGGGAAATTTCACTGTGTGATGGGCACATTACTCTTCTTAGTGACACATTTTGTGCAAACTCATTTGGGAAAGAATAGGAAATTTAGAATACTGCCTTCATATTTCTTCTGGAAATGTTAGCCGGAATCTATTATTTCCAAACCTGATGAGGATTACAGTTCATTTGTATTTCACAGCAACCCATATTGTATTCTGTTTTGTGAAGTAAATAAGAGATGATACCATTCTAATAGTGCCTGTACTTTGTTTTCCATATGAACAGTCTTATTCTGGGGGACAGGGGGAAAGAAAAGGAAGCAGGGACTGGAGAACTTGATTTAGCCTTCTCTAGATGGAATGTGTTATTTTGACAAAGAAGTGCCATGAATTATTTTATAAATAATCTCAACTGGAGGAAGTGGAATATAAACTCACTTAGGTCACTGAGTACATCCATATTCAAATGACAATATAAAAAGCAGTGTTCAGTAACACCCAAATCTATATCTCTTATTTAGCTATGTTTAAAATACTCATGGACTGACTTGATTTGATGGCAATGTAGGTGGGTGCTTATGTGCCAATGAAGGAAATTCTTTATATACAAAATAATTTCTCACCATCATTTCACTGTGCCTGAAATGGCACAATTAGAAAATCAATTCTTCTGACTAATGCAGGAAATGCAAATAATTTCACCTCTTATACAAAATACAGTTGATGGTTTGTGGCTTATTAGATGGTTGTGTTAAGAAGGATACTGAAACCTTCTCCTAAATAAGAGAATGAGTTCTGTGATTCATTAATGACGTATGGCGTAGGCATTATTTTTTTTAAAAGAGCCTCTATATGCATACCACATATTTTCTTTTTCTGGGTTATGGGATTGGATTAATAAAATTTGACTATTGGAATGCAAATATCATATGACCTTTACACATTAAGGAAATATCATGAACACAAAATTGTTTATCAGGCAGGATAGCATATAGCGTAGCATACTTTCAAGGGCATACAGGAAAGAATAGGAAATTTTGGAAGAGTTAGAAGAGGGGAGGAGTATATGAAAAAGAAGGAAGAACTCAGGAGAAGTCCAAGGAAGCTGAAGAGCAAAACAATCCTTGACTCTAACAATGAGCAAGATGAAAAAGCCACATTTTACTTAACAACTTTACCATGACTAGCCCAGTTTTACCCACTAACTAAATTCCTCCTCTGGTGATTAGACTGTTTCGGTTGACTCGTTCATTGTGCAAAGCATATATTGAATTGATTCCCATTGGGATGGCAGGAAGTCCAAACTAATCTTCGCTATAAGAAATATCCCATCTCAGTTAATGACTTCAGCTGATGACCATATTCACCATCTTTCTGTCTGTAAAGCTGTCACCTAACTTGTGGATAGAACTAATTGGGAGATAAAAGCAAGTCACCTGAAATAGAGAAAAACTAAAATGATATGTCTAACCACAGTCTTCCCACTTCACTTTCACTTAGATTGGGCTCAAGTTGATGAGATTTATTTTCATTGCAACAAATTTTTAGACAGACCCTGAAAAAAAGAAATGAAACCTAACATCTTCACGAGATCTCAATATCCAATTTAAGTTGTCTCTTGACTTTTAATATGTCTTCAATCCATTTCTTGTATCAGCTAAAATATTATCCCCTTCACTGGGGACTATAATGAAATGTTGACTTTTTCATATATTGACATATTTGGTCTTTCAATATATAAGAATGCTTCTTCTAAAATACTCAGCACCATTGAGGAAACAAAATAGTAAATAAAAAGTACAAGTGAATCAGTTAGGACTCTTTTGATTTCAAGGGACAAAAAAACAATCCAAATTATCTTAACAACAAAAAAATTTTTTTATCGTGGAACTAGAAAATTCAGGAAGCAATCAAGATTCAAGGATGACTAAGTTCTGGGGCTTAAACAACTTCATTAGGACCTAATTTCTATTGATCTTTCATCCCTGTTCTCTTGCATATTAGCTTCATTCTCAGGCTTCACATGGTGGTAAGATAGCTGCAATGTCTCTGGGTCAACATGATCCCTGCTTCTAATTCGTTAGAATTAGCTTTTCCCAACAAGCTTGACTACTAATGACCAAAACTGGATCATTAACCAATATCCCTGAATCAGCCACTGTGGCTAGGGAAAAAGGATGGGCTGATTGGCTTAGAGGAGGGTCACATGCTCCCGACTTGGAGGTAGTAGAGGTAGAGTCCCATCCAGGGCACATGAACTGGGATGGAGGAGGAGGATGCTCCCCTGAGTGAACCTGGTACACTATTACTGTGTTCAGAAGTGAGATACTCTCTACAATGAATAAATGAACTTTAACAGTTAAGACAATGAATGTCATGCCGTGGGGATTGGCATGTGGAAGAGATGTCAGGCATCACTCAAGCAATGCGCTTACTTTCAAGCAGTCCTTGAACATGTTTAAAACTCTCTAGGCAAATTAATTTCACAGAATTTGGGGACTTTTTTTAAACATGCAATAATTGCTTTGGGAGATGATGTACACAAACTTTGCTATAATTGATAGGTCCAGGAAGGGGTAATTGCATCCCAGTTAAGTTGGTTCACTTGCTCAGGCACAGCATAGGCCCTCACATGTCCTCAGCAGTCCACTAATATATGAGCACTGAAATGTTTTAGGAGCAAAACTCACATGCTTTCAAGGTATTTTAGGCTACCAACATCGAAAAGAAAAGAAAAAGCTATCCTTAAAGCCAAGAACACGATGGCGTACAAGCATCTATGGACCAAGATATGTAAAATTACCACATGGAGTATGAAAATGGAGAGCTTTAACCTTGCACTGGCGAGGAATATTATTGGGAGAGTCAGGATAATTACCTGCTAACCTGTAAGGTGTGACAAGAAACACCGTCCAGCAGAAGATCTGACAGGGTAGTGTTGAGATCGTTGGTGACTCCAAGATGTCCAGATTTCCCTAATGACTCTCTAGACACAGGAGAAGGAGCTTTTTTCATTAATGTTTTTGGTTGTTGTTAGTGGCATATGTGCCGAAGAAAATGCCTTCATACAGGAAGAGAAAACTGTTTTTGTTGTATCAGGGACACAAGACAAAGCATTCAGATATAGTGCAAATAATTGCAAACTGATGTATCCAGCAGTTTAAAAATTGAATAAATAATTTAGCTTTTACACATGGGCAACGCTTTCTTAAAAACTACAAATCAGAACCCTTCTGTCTGAATCTATTTTATTTTCTTAATAGATGAGCTAATATGATAGGCATTTAATTGTATAATGTATTATTAGCCATTTTCTTTAGCAAACCATTAACTTTAAATAATATTAATATTTAACATTTCATAATACACACTACAAAGTTCTTATTTTTTCTGGCCGAACGGAAAATGTGCATTGATAGTAAATCTCTTTAAAGTGGGTTTTAAGATGCTCAGTATGCAAAACCTGTTCCATTTATACCGTTTGATCAAAAATACTCAAAATGCCACAGCATAATAAGGCAAATGCTGTAAGATGACAATGATGCCAAAACTGTATTATGGTTTTGTATTCAAATACAATGTATTGCATAATTAGGCATAATTATATAATTTGAATATTTAAAAGAGCATTTAAAATGTGATAGGAGGCATCTAAGTACATCGACTTCTCAGGGATGGTTAAATCAGAGGGTGTAAATTTGCAATTAATATTTGTTATTGAATGGGAAATTAATTCAAAGAAAAGTTTGCTAGAAGAGGACCTGTAGCTGACTCAAATCATAGGCATTAACTGTCTTGGGAAATCTGAAACTGTTTGAATTTGACCTACCACAGTTTTCTCTCTTTGAGAAAACACAGTACTTCTAGTCGCTGTGTGAGTCCGTTTGCTGCTTTGTATTTCATGGGTATAGATTGTGCCCTTAAATCAGATCAGCGTTCTCAAAAATGTGTGCCCATGATCATGAGAGGAACTGGACCAGAAAGAATAAATGGAGCAACACAGTTCCACCCTCATTTCCAGAAAGACTGCTCAAAAGATATGCCCCACATGAAGTACATCAGCTAGATTTTTTCTCAAGAGAGGCCAGCGTTAGAAGGCAACTTTTTAAATAGAGGATGAAGCTTGATTTCTTATTAATAAATATTTTACAGGTGTGCACTTTTAAACAAGAAAACACTAAGGTTCTGAGCTTTCCCCAGTCCTCCACCCACAGAGCTTCCCCCTCCACTACCAGAACTGAAACAATATTTGTTTTATTAAGAAAGAACACTCAGAGTTGAAGAAAAGCTTTTAATTTCCAATCTTGCCTAAATTTTCAATAATCTGAATACAGAGCAACAAACTAGGTTTAGAGCATATTCTAGAATTAGAGGAGAAACTCATGCAATTTATTTTTTGTTTCATCTTTATTTAGTAGTGACTTAATTAGGGGACCAAAGATAGTTAGGTAAAAGGAATTGTCTCAATTCAGAGTATTAATTTGTCAACAATTCTTTCAGAGATTTGTGTGATTACAATTAAATAGGAAGTGAAAAGACAAAATTTAACTAAAGATTTCCTGTATCTGTTAGTACCAAAGCCAGATAAATTTTTTCAGAGTTCATCATGTTCTCCAGCAGCTGACCACATCCAATTATTTTCAACTCACGCCCAACGTGAATCTTATGCTCCTGCAAGCAAATGTAACTATTACAGTCAGAAAATGGTATGTTTACTTCCAACTCTATGTCTTGCGGGTGCCAACAGATTCTATGTTCTGGGTCTTTTGTTTTCCTGAGATTCCCTTGCTTAGCCCATTTTTCGGAACTCAAGTTCCAAACTCCTTTGATGAATTCAGCTTATTTCCTTACTCTTCCTCCTTTTATGTGTTTTTTTTAATTCTAACATATATTTTATAATAATTAATGCTTTAAAATAAATTGTTCTAGTTTCTAGTTTCTTGTATCGCTATGTATATAATAGTACATAATGCTAATTAATATACATAATTTTCTCTTTACACTAATTCATGCACTATGCCTTGTCTCCCCAACAAGACCATCTAGATCTTTGTAGATAGGATCATATCTTATTCTATGTTTTTTACCCTCAAAGTGCCCAGAAAAGTGCTTGTGACATCATGGATGCTTACTAATGATGATGATAATGATAACTAATGTTTACTGAATACTTACTATGTGCCAGGTACTGTGTGTGCTAAGAGTTTGACCAGCATTATCTGATTGATAACCAGATTCAAACACAGATATGCTTAAATAGAGTCTGTGTTTTCAAACATAGTTGCTTGAGGAATTAGCCCCATAAAAAACCAAAGATGCAGGAGCCAAGCGGCATCTATCCCAATGTACCATAAAGGTTAGAGGAGCTGCAATTTTCTGTAGCTTCACTTCACAAGGAGCTGTGCTCATGGTGTCAAACCAGCAGCTTGCTATGCTTGCTAGAGCCTAGCTATGCACCACTGCACACCCTCTAGTCCTATCCTGGATGACACTTCCACCCCACAGCCCCACAAACACCTGCAAATCTCTTGTTCATCATCCAAAAACAAACTAAAATGTCATCACCTCTCTAAAACTGTCCTTAAATCCCTCAGGCAGTGGTAACCGCTCCCTTCCTCCTGTGATTTTCCTCCATTTTATCCATGCTTTTACCATAGCATTTAGTATCATATAGTGATTTACTTATTTCTGTCTCCACCTTCTCACTTGAAGAGCCTGAATTTTGTAAGGGCGAGGACTGTATCTCAGCTTTGCTTCTACTTTTTGGCATAAGGACTAGTGCAGAAGTGATGTAAGTGAACGGGTCTTACATGAGTTATTGCAAAAAGAAAAAAATGCAGTTTATGCATGAAATTAGCTGCTCCAATCCCAGGAATGGCACCTTCCGGGGCCCCCAGGCATCTCCTCCAACTTCATATTCTCTGAAACTTTGGAAGAGCAAAACTCTCATCTTCAAAGACAATTCCTTAAAACTTTCTAAGAATTGGAGCTTCTCTCACGCATAATCGCTTCTTTGGTGGGGAGGGGATTTGAAGAGATGGGAACAGGGCCATTTCTTTCTCTGAAAGACATTAGATTAGATTAGATTAGATTAGATTAGATTAGATGTCTAAAGACTCTGGAAAGTGATAACTGCCATTTAGCGTTCCTTCATTTCACGTGTCTGTGATGCAGTAGAGTTCTTGCTTCTCCATGCTGAGCAGTCCCATTTGAGTCTAATATTGGACGTGACATAAGATGTGCACCTCTTTTACGTTATAAGGCTTTATATTTCAAACCCGCATACCTTGCATGGAGTGTTTGGCAGCTGGTGTCCTGCAAGGCAATGGCCAGTAAGAGGCATGATTGCACTAAATTGGAACCATGAGGCAAAGGGGTGTGTTGTATTAGGGGGGGCAAGGAAGGAAATCTGAGGGTAGTGGGTTAGAAGAAATCATCCACAGATGCCGATCTCTGTCCCTTAGTGGATGGGATTTTTGAGTTGTGGTAATTCCTGTTTCTGTGACAATTCGTCAAAAATTGAGGGCACCACATTTGAAAATTACCCATGGTTTCATTTCCAAACTAGATGCAGACTCTGTGCCTTTGGATATTAGAATTATTCAACTCACTCAGTGGGGCAATGAGGATGGGCATTGATAAATACTACCCCAACCGATATTCTGTAAGAGATCCGTTAGAGAAGCACAAGGCAGCAGAGCTAAACTCCATCACTTTTTAACAAGTGTTATCTAAACACACAGCAGCAGCCTATAAATGAGCCAAAGTGACAATTTGGAAACTCATTTCTCTCCTTCAGAAACATCTATGTGAGTGAGGGGAGAGTCAAACTGAAAGATGTGGAGACAAACTTTTCTCTGCTTTTATTAAGCATTTTTAGATGAATTGTGGAAGGCAAGTCAGCAGTTGTCTGCAGGCTTCTCCCTTCCCCAAAAGGCTCCTTCTCCAAAGGTAATATAAAATACATCTTGTACCAGCTTGCCAATGGGTGAGAAGGAGACAACAGTTCAAGAACTTTCCACAGTTAACACCAGTTTTATAGCTCCTTTAGCAAAAGCTGAACCTCAAAAGCTGTTTTCCTTTCATTCCACCAAGCACTGACAGGAGTCAAGTCCCAACTTTCTCTTCAGGGATAGGAGAGAAGTCAGACAGAAGATGTGTGGAAAGGGAGGGGAGATGAGTGTGCAGTGACCATAGCTACTGCAAGAAAATCGTTTCTTTGCTGGTCTCGTATAGAGCTCTGCTACACTCCTGGTGCTGCTGAAGGGCACGTGAGCACCATTGTGAAGAGACAGGACTTGAATTGTAACAGGGATTTCAAGAGAAACAGGCTGCTGATTCACATAGGAGCATGTCAAAGATTATTTAAGTGACCAGTAATATAAACATCACGCTACTAACACTGAACAGTTTATCACATAAATATAATTGTCTTCTTTTAGAAGAATAATAAAAGCTGAATCCATATGTTACATATTATTTAAAATTGTTTCTGCAAGATGTATTAGTCCCATAGAAGAAGCAATTCTTCCACCAGAGGAGGACAACAGCAGTTTTATTATATTATTGTCGTTTGTTTAATTTGTTTGTTCCCAGTAGTAGTTTCACAGATTTTTATGAACTGTTACTTTTATAGAAAGTCAAGTTACTCATGATGGATGTTGCTTGCATTCATTAAAAAAAAAAAAAAATGGATCAGAAAGGTAGAATGCACAGATTTACTTAACAGAATCTGTTTAAACCAATGTTTCTGAATTCTTAGACAAATAGAAAATTAATGTAGGGAGTTAGGTTCTGTTAGGGATATTTCTAAGATTTTGTCTGAGTTTATTTAAACATGGAGATCAAGTTAAAGCTCAGACTGGAAGACCTCTTATGAGCAAAGATAAACTAGCAATTCCTAGATTTAGAAATAATTCTGAATAAAAAAAGAGTTCTCCAAGGTTTTTGTTTTTTTGAACTGGTTACTACAAAAAACTAATTTTATGTACTTATGGTTAAATGTCTACTACTAATTTCTAGACATTTCATTGGTTAAGAGAACTATTTTCTCACAATGTCAGCTAAACCTTATTTTTTACCCATATTACGTGAGATTTTTCTAGGTAAATTTGAAATTTTAAAAACTGAAACATTATAATTTGTATTCTCCATTAACTGATAGATTAAATAAATGGAGTATGAGAAAATGTCACCCAAGAGTCACTGTTACCATTTTTTGAACTCCTGAACATGCATTCTGTTGAAGTCAGATATTTGGAAAGGAGTATCATGAGAGTACATGTCCAGAAGAACTTAAATAAAGCTGTTCCGACAGGGTAGATGCAAAGCAGGTGAGAGGATCAGCAGTAGATTCCAAGTCTTCTAGATATCAAAGTATATGAACATTCGCAATCTATTCATTTGCAGCATCCTGGTACACTTAAAACTCTAGAAGAGTATACCAACATTATTGCAACATAATCTGGATAGAGTGTCAAAAATCTGACAACATAGACACAGCACATATCTACTGAAGCCAATTGAAGTCAAGCTATAACTAATCAAAGTAATCTTTATGAAGGTAAATAATTTGTCAGACATCTTTATTCTCACTTGAAAGATTTAAATCTAAATACCTGAATTATTCTGAAGATGAAATATGGTCAGAACCACTGGCAGGTAAAATCTGTAATTCTAAATAGTCCCAAATAATTTATATTTGGCTTTGAAATATCTTGCAAATATTTTTGTATTTGTATTTTACTTTTTGCTATGAAAATAATTTCACATTTCCTAAGCATATTGATAAACACACAGAGAGATGGATCAGAAACATACTGGGTGTTAAAAAATCATCCTCAGGTTTAAAATGTCCTTTCTAAATTTAGACAAATGCAAGATAAATCCTACAGGAGGTTTACAGTTCCATAGATGACTAAAACTAAAAGAATGCAGAGATTTACTTAGCCCCATGCCATTTCTTCATAATTGTATATTGACTGAGTAGAGAATGATAAAAAAATGCCTGATCTTATGCAGCTATGTTGCTGTTTGTTAAAAGAATATTTTAAAACTTTTTGTATTAAAATATTAAATAACTGTTACAAAAATTCAAACAATAAAAAAATAGACAAAGAAAAAAGTTGTCACCTAGTCACTCCACAAATAAACACATACCTAAATACATATGTGAATAAATATGTTAATATTTAGTGAACAACTTTCTGGATGGCACTTTATATATTGATGTAGACAGACAGAGATGTATAAACAGACAGATACAAACATGATTCTGCCTCAGTGGTTTTTCCTTAGTAAAATGTTTTATCTTTAGTTTTACTTAAATTTTAAGAAGAAAAAGAAATTTAAATGAGCTCGAAAGAATGTCTAAACTTCAAATAAATGTTTATTTGACCCAAGAAATATTAGCTCCTAAAAGACAACTTCACCTTAAGAAAAATGTTAAGAATTTGAAGTCAAAAAATTATTTCCATTCTAGACCAACTCTTTTGTTATTCATTTATGAGGAAATTAGTGCAAGTATTCTTCCTTCTGGATGGTCTTCCAATTTATTTAGGATTTTGTTATTGACGAGGTTAACATTCACATTGTAATCATTATCCCCAATGTTGTTTAGACCTAGTTCTGTGCTACAAAGGAAAAAATGCTCACACCTAGTCATTTTACCAAGTTTTCTTCATTCTCAAGTGCTTCATTTTAATTTTCTGTTTATTATATTTCATCATCCAGTTTTGTTTCCAAGAAAGAATCATGAGTAGGTTACTCTTAAGTTTCTGAGTGAATTTCTCTGAATTTTGCACACCTTTTTATCTGGCACTGAGTGTTACTGTGAAGTGTTCTGAGACCAACCTTTTTTTCCCCCCTTATAATGTGATTTACCTGTGTTGCCTGGAGAACCTTACGGCTTTTTCTTTATCCTTAAATTTCAGTAGCTCTACTAGGATATGTTATATTAATCATTCTATATCAATTCTTCCTGGGACTTCAGTAAGCCAATATAAGTCCTTCTCTATTTCCAAAAGCTTTTCTTCTATTACATCCTTAATTGTTTTTTTCTGTTCTACATACTCTTGAATCTTCTTCAAGAGCACTAGTTTTGTCTTCTGTACTATACTCACCTTTATCCATATGTATATAAAATTATTCATAGGTATATTTGTCTTTAATCTTTTCATTTTGTATAATTTCTTCTAGTTTGTATACCATTCTGTGTTTTCAGTTAGATATATTCTATTTTGCTTATACTTTGACATTTATAGGGTTTTTTTATTCCCCTTATTTTCTGAGCTCTATCAATTTGCTTTTCCTTGCTTTGCATATTTATACCTCTTTTTAAAGACTCTTTATGATACATTATATGTAAATAATTTCTTTAAAACTATAAATAACTATTTGAGCTCTCCTGGTTTCTTGAATACCTCCTCTTGTGATTTATATTACTCTGCCTTTTTACTCTTATCTAGTCAATGATCTCATGGTGCTTCTGTAATCTCACTTATCTTTTTCTGATTACTGCTAATCCTAGAATAGGACCATTTAATCTCTCTCTCTCTCTCTCTCTTCTCAGCAACACAGCTCTGTGTGTTGGAATCTAACAATTTCTGACTCCTCTCTCTCCTTCATGCAGCTTCCTCTTTGGATTTCTTCCTAAGCTAAGCGGCTGGGGAATAAACAATTAAATGATTTTGCCTTCCTTGACTTTCTGTGGCATAAAACTTCCTGGGTATTTCCCTGCTCACAGGATGCACTCATTCCCATGGCCTGATGCTCTAATCAAATCATCAGATATCACTCTCAAGACTATGACCCTTTTAAGGAAACCTCTTTCCTCTTCCATTTCTGAAGTTTGTGTTGGGTCTCAGATTCTCTCCTCATTTTGGTACAGACTCCACGGTATTTCACAGTACACATGACTGTTTATGGTTTGAGGCTGTGGCTATTTTTGTTTTACTGAAGATTGAGGGTTTTTGTTATTAGCGTTGTTGCATTTCCCTATTTTTCAGTCTTTATTGCTTTTGGTGTGTTTTCAAGGCACTCAATTCGGATGTTTTTTAAAGGAAATAATGTAGGATCCGAGTTCCTCTGGGCTTCTGAAGTTTGTGTCACTGTGTTTTGATCTTACTGCAAATATGCCTGAAAAAAAGTCTCTTCCTTTCTAATTAATTAATTTAAACAAATCAAATGTACTACTCTTTCCCAAATCCCCTTGCTTTAGTTGACTTTATCCTTCCCAAAATGAAGAATAAAGACCTTCCTTTCCTTCTTCTTCTCTCCTTCTAACAGTCTCTGGAATGGCAGCCCCTTCATTGGAACTGAATGGAGACATGTGGACACCCCTGGTGGGCTAATAATTTTGGACTATGGTCAGACTTATCATTTGACCTCCAAAAGCAAACCAATAACTTGTCTCTTCATTAAACTGACATAAATATTTATTAAACATGTTTTAGAGACAAGATCAAGTATTAGATGATGGAAAAGCAGAAAAGAATTTTGCTGTTCCCCACACCTCAACTTGCAGACCGCATTCAACAAATCAGAGCCTTTCTTTTAACTACTCAACCTCCTTAGAAGACAATATAACAATATTTTGTTTTTACACAAGAATAACCACTTAGGAATTTTGCCCCTCTCCTCCTCCCTGAACAACTTATCAAAGAACCATATGTAATTCTCCTCCTAATAATATAATAGTAATATAATACAATGTAATAATAATATCAATTCCTCCTGCTCTTCATATTTTCAGTGATGTTTTAGAGTCTCTTCGGACAGGTGCTCGGGGGCAGCAGTGGTACCTGCTGGCCAGACTCTCCATTTGGCTCTCTACCCCTCATCACATTCTAGAACAGCCATCTCAATTGCTCTAAGTACTTATATTTTCAAGTTATTTACCTTCTTATGAATAAATTGAAGAAAAATCAAAGTTTTCATTAAAAAAAAAAAGTCACATTCCATTACATCCCAGTTTGCTTTTATGAGCAAAAGAGAAAGGTGTGGATTTCTAATTAGTTAGATTAGATTGTGCTCATCCTGGGTGTGCCCATCAGAAAATCTCCTACAAAGAAACACTGCTTGTACTATGTTGAGCAATAAATGATTCTGGAACCTATTCTTTCCTGCCCAATTTAATTCATCTGCTTTCCGGCTTCGGCAAGTTCCCAAGGTCTTTAATAAACTTACATTCATGTTTGTCCTCCCCAAACATCTGTCATCTTCTATGGCCTTTTTTACCTTCTTCCTAATTCAGGACACTGAGTCAAGACACTAAAAAGGCCTTAAAGGTCTATTTTGCTGGTTCCTTGTCTTTATTTCACCTATTGAACTAGGCTTGAAGGAGTTCAACTTTAGGCCCTCTTCTCTACCTACTCAGTCCTTAAAGAACTTTCAGAATTTGTCACTTGCAATCAAAGTATTCTCAAATCTACATTTCTATCCCTTAATTCCCACCTTTCAACATATCGTTAGAAGAGCAATTTTCATTGCATGAAAATATATCCCCACCTAAGTGGTCACTAGTCACTGGCATGATAGAGAAACTTAATCTCTGTTCTAAGAAATCCACTTCCTTTGTGTACACTCTACTGCTTGTAAAAGTTGACTGCTCTTGCTATCCTAAAATGACAAGTTTGAATCATTTCCAATATTTGCTATTTGACTATCCCAACCACTGCAGCTTTAATAGCATTTCTTGAACACTTTTTATGTACCAGGCATGGCACGGTGTGCTTTACAAATATTATCTCATTTAATAATCACAGAACACAAGGAGGTAGGCATTACTATCTCAGTTGTGCTGATAAGGAAACCAAGCCTTAGTGAGGTTAATTTGCCCAAGGGCACACAACTAGTATGTAAGACAGAGCCAAGATTCCAACCTGGGACTGACTGAACCTAAGGTCTATGTGCTCTTAGTCACTATGTGTTTTGTTGTCTTAAATTTTCTCTCTCTTTAGGTCTAGGGTAGGCTTCTTGAGTCTGCAATCACTCTCCTTTCAACAAACAGGTATTGAATGGCTATTATGTTCCAGGTACAAGGAAACAGAATATAAAGATGAATGAGATGTAGTCCCCGTCCAGAGGATTTCTGGGCTAGTGAAAAACAGAGGCACAAAAGCTCGGTGGGTGGAGAGGGGCATTTTTTATGAGTTGGTGAGTATTATTGTTACTATTTCAAATAAATTATATCTCCCTTGATGATAATCTCGTTTGGGGAACACAAGTTCTCTTTTTATAATTTATGTTCTACTCAGGAGCTATTTGTTCACAAAAATTAGGCATCTAATCCATGGCTTTGGTCTCCTAGTTATGATCTATGTGAGTTTGGAATATCATGTGTATTCAGGAACTGGAAAAACTTCTTCTTGTAAATTTCCAAAAGTACTCATTTGGTGCACCACATCCACCTCATTATTCACGATTAGTTTATTAACTATTTTTGCTATTAATTCTTTCTTAACAACTTCTGTTCTATCCAGAGGATCCCCTTCCGCAATCCACTTGGCTTTGCTTCCCATTTTTCAATAAAGTTTCCAAAGTTCATTTAACTTTCAAAATTAGATTGTGGCAATCAGCACATTTCATTTCTAGGCACAAAATAATATGTGCTTTAAAATGTGAGTTCTGGAATCACAGTGTCTTGGGGTAAGTTTGAGCCTCGCTATGTAAAAGTGGCACAGTTTTGAGTAGGTTAAAACATCTCAGGACTCTGCTTCCTCAACCATAACATAAAGTTAATAATACTTCTTACTTTATGAAGTTCCAATAAAAAAAGCAATTGAGACAAACAGTTATAATTATTAATTTTATTATTCTGCAAGTGTTGCTGAGACAAAATTTCTTATAATGCTATTTTGAGAAGGATTTGTGTTTGAAGAAACTTTCCTTTACCACTTTACTTTGTCCAAATAAAGCAACATAATCCATTTCTCTGTTTCAAATATTATTTATTATATTCAATATTTCCTGGAATGGTATGCTCTTTTCAAGTGATAGTCAAATACCATTCAGTAATTTCCTCTTTTAATTTTTTCAAATGTCAATCCTAGTATATCGTAGTATAGTATATGAAAAGATTTGTTTATAAACAATTCGTTTTTTAAATTATATTCTGATATAGTTAGGTGAACGATATTTTTCCAGATATTTAGTACTTTGTGTGTGTTTAACTTCACAACTCAGTAAGAAATTATATTATCATTTTGGAAAATCTGCAGTCAAACTCTGATCTTTTCCTATGATGTATCTGGTTTTATTTAACTTAAATGGGGGAATTGAATACTTTTAGATTTTTCTGCTATTCTTAGTTGACTATTTGACTTTCGTTGTGTCATTCTGTAAGAAACCTTGACAAGTTAAATTTATCCACACAGAAACCTGTAGTTAGGAGACCTGCGAGACGACTATAATTTCCTTCCCATTAGTTTCAATGAATTCCATGCACGTGAAAGAGAACATGGAGAGTGGAGTCTGGAGCCCTGCGTTTCCCGTTGTGCAGGTATATTGAGGAGACAGATATAGTCCAGGTCTCCTTATATTGTTCCTTTGCTGCACATTACCCTTAATCCTCCTTTGAGCAAATACAGACTAGAGCAGCTATGCCAAGAACTGGAAACTTAACTCTTTGAACACAATAGACCTCAGGACATGTAGTTGACTCTTTGTACAAAATCCGTGAAATGGTTAATATATAAATCTGAGTGTCTATTGTAGCCAATGTGAACAAAAAAACTGAGCTGTAGCCAGTATTTATTTAAGCATCATTCTTGCCATCTGGATTCTTTTCTGGGGAAAGAAACTTTTGAGGGGAATTGCTTTTGGTCACAAAGGTGATTTGACTTCCCCCCCATTTATATGTTAATCATCCCTCAGGCACCGTTGTTCAAAGTTCCATGAAGAGACATTTTTTCTACTGCTGATTGAGACTTTTGGTACGTTGGAGATCTTGAAGAGGATGTGGGAAGAAAGTATATCAGACATTTCTGCGGACAATGCACATTGACCTGTATATGTAAAAAAATCAACTAAAGAATTTAACCCAGTTGAAAAATCATGCAACCAGTCACTCAGAGAGGGCTAATTAGCCTCTACTCAGTGGGTCTTTCCTAAATCACATGCCATATGATACGGCAAATCATTTGGAGATCAACGATCAAATTCAAAATCTTTCTGGCCACATACTATCACTTGTTTTAGGTACTGATTCAATCCATTCCTCAGCACTGAGGCAGAAAACAAAAATATGACTAGAACGCAGAAATCATAATTTCTAGTCCCCTTTGACCTGTGGAATAGGTCAAAGTAGAATAATTCAAACACAATAGTGAGTTTCTATCACACAAATGTTTTGAAGATTAAAACTTGAGAAGATTGGCATTCACATCTGGGAATTAAAATTTCATGCTGATGTTAGAAGGAAAGGGTTTTACATTAGTATGGTTTAATTTATTTTATTGCTATGTTTATAAGATTCAGAACCAGTGGTTATTTTATGATCATTGTAAGATCAGGTAGTTTTTATCTCATGTGAGAGCTCTTTAATAATCCTGTATTAATTAAATCTCTCATCGGAATAAAGGGTTTAAATGGTGCAATGGTCAATGAGGCAAAATTTGTGGGATCTCAAGCTATAAAATATGTTATTTTAAAGTATATTGAGGTAAAACTATTTATTGTGTACTAACTCCTGAAACATAAAAGAAATACCCACAAGTAAAGCTCTTTTAAGCCAACAATAAAGTAATAGATCAACAAATGCAAAATAATATAATTCATAAAATATTTTTGTGCTATTCACATATACTCTAAAAGAATGATTGGAGTGGAAATGAAAATTAGCAGTATATAGTTCTAAATATTCACCCCTAATAGTCTTAATTGGAAATTGATACCCTATTTAACTCTTGAGCAGGAATGTGTGATGTTTAAAAATTAAGAGGAAATTATGAAGTCAGAAGGTAGATGTTAAAATACATATGTATGTGTGTGCATGTGTGTGCGTGTGTGGATGTATTAATCTCATCATTAAAAGAAGGAAAAAAGAGCCTTTAAAGTTTCCATTATCCATTATGTCAGGTAGCAAATATCTTCTCAATGTAACTCCAGACATTAAATCTGTCGAGAGGAATGCTGTAAAATAAATGTCTGGGATACCTTCATAAACAAAAATCTTATTTCCATAATTCATACAGCTGGCTGGCATTTATTGGCACGTCAGGTGCAATGGGGACATTTCAGGAACATTAACATGTACAGCATCATTTGTCAACAAAGCAACAATGTAAGCAAATCGTTCAGAACTCATACAGATTTACAGCTTTCTCTGCCAGCTGCTAATTACGGTGTGCTTGGCCTATTTGGTATGGTCTTTTTATTGGAAAATGACAAAGGGGTTATAGTATCCCAGTTTGGAATATAGATGTGGCTTTTAGTAATAATATGAGTGTAATATGACCGTGTTGCTTGGAGTTGTGATCCAGTTTTGCTGGTCTTACAATTGATCAGCTTTGATTGATGAACAAAGAGAAATTCACAGCCTATTTCATTTCTGATGTAAGTAACCTCTAAAACAAAGGGAAAATAGAAAAAAAAAAAATATCAAAGACCATGTCATAGCAGTTCTTAATGTTTTCCCCTATGGAACATGACACATAATATTTACCTCTCAAAGAAAAGCTGATGTGTTGATTGCTGATGGAGCAAATGTTACAGGAGCCTGTACATTTCAGAATTCTAGTTTGTGCTTTGAACAATCAGGATGCCCTTCCACAAATATGCTTAAATAATGTTAAGGTTATGACATAAGGTGACACATGTCAGCAGCATCAAAGTTAACATCTATAATCACCCCCTGCTTAAGTTGTTCAGTTTTAGGAAAAGACACAACTGTGCAAGCAAATGATGGAGTGTCAACTCTACCTTTAAATTCCCTGGATTGTGTCAAGATATATTATTATCCATAAAATGAATAGTGGCGTTGCCCTCATGCCCATGATGTAAATCTGTATTTAGCGATATAGAGGCCTTCTATTCAGCCAAAATATAAAAAGTTAAATTGGTAAATACTTATTCAAAAATTATTTAGATTTATCCCATCCTCAACCTTGTTAAAACCCATTAAATTCCGGAGTGAACAGATTTGACATTCAGCAAATCAATTGCTGTCAGAGCAGCTGACTTGACCAGATATTAAAATATTTTAAGCTTTGCTGGCACCAGATCTTCAAAGAAGAAATGTAGTGAGGCGTTCCTGGAGCTGGTAATGTCAGGCCAGCAATGGGTGACTGGATTCAATGTACATTATACTAAATAAGTATCTTCTCATATTCCTATAATAAAGATTCTAACTCCAAAAATAGTTTATAGATCAATAGAGTCCTTCTATTTTGCATAATCCTCCAGTGGAATCCCTTTCAGTCTTCTCTCACACATTTTTCACTATGTATTTTCATTGTTGGTTTCTACCTCCTCCACTAGAATAGGACTCTTAAAAACAGAAGATATATTGTGTTCGTTTTTGCACCCTCAATGCCTAGCACTGTCCAGAACACAGTAGGTGCCAAATTAAAGCTAATCAAATGAATGAGTGAACACATGCATGCATAAATATTGGGGCAGGCCTTGATAAGATTGTGATGAAGGAGAAATTTTCTTCAATGTTTTGCCCACCAGTCCTTTCTTCAGGATACCTTCTCCTAAATCCTCTAAGAAGCATATTTCCCATATACTCCTCTCTCTTTTTTCTCTTCTTCTAAAACCCACTTTCATAAAATTATCTGAAACTCACAAATATTAAGATATAAAGTATAAAGAATCTTTAAAAATATTGTCTCTTTCAGGGAAGTTTATATTCTAACCAAGATTCACCCCTTAAACTAAGATTGAATCTTAATTTGAGGATTTTAGGCATTCCTTTTTTATGTAAAGGATGTTTAAGGTGAGGGTAACACATTTGTTTCCTTTAATAGAGAGACAATCTGAATTTTTGCCCAAATCATCCTGCTTTGTGCCAAGGGAGGAGGCGGTATCCTACTCTCCAGGATTATGTGACACCTAGATTATACCAGGAATTAAAATGCAGTCCCTAGAATGGAAATGCAGCTTTGTTAAGGAAAAATGCTATGGTCTAATTCTCACTGAAATGAAACTTTTAGGCTGAGTCAACATGAAGAGAACTGTCTAGATTGCTACATCTGAGCAGAGCCTTTTCAACCCATATTGCCATTTCCTGTGTGAAGCAAAACTTTCTACTGAAATTAGAAACAAGCGAGAGCTTTTATTTTTTACTATTTAAAGAATGCTAAAACTTTCAGTTCATGTCATAACAACCCCAGAGAAATGGGGTTGATGGAATCAGATCATTTGGAAGAGAGGCACAACAATTATTTGAATTAAACCCACCATTTCTGAATCTACCCAATTTGCCTAAAATAAAATGATTACTTCTGAAAATAAATGACTTATATATAAACTAGCATTTATCTTAACCCTTACTCAATTGTTATCGTTATTTTTATTTAGAATCATTAAGCCAGTTGTTTAGAATATTCTGTAATATCCTTCAAATAGTTTAAGTTGCACTAATTAATGATTCATATATACTTGAGATAGAATGGGTTGATGTTTATCTGTTTATTATGCAAAAAGTCTTCAAAGAAAATACTTCCAAAATTCCAGGAACATTTTTAAGCATTCCTAATTATTTTTAAAAGTATCTGTTTGTCTTCAAAAAGTGGTATTTTAACTATAAAACCTTCATAACTAATCATTAACTCAGATCCTCTAAGGAATTCCAGTAAGAACCATTTATTATCCTCAGCAATACTTAGAAAAGCTATTTTAAGTGATCTCAAAGTTGACTATAATTTTATTTCTCACAAATTTAAACAGGCTTCTCCTTTTCTTGTCCTCTTTGTACCCCTCTCTGCAACAATCACCTTCTCCTCACAGTAATATATCTACTAAGTATATTGAAAACATAAATGATACAAAAAAGAATTTTTAAGAGTTAATTTACAGTTCAGGAAACATGGCATAATCCAGGACTTCTCTTATTATCACTGTTAGTTGATTTGCTTAAATACAAAACATGATAATAAAGAGATAAAAATATAAAATTGATATTCTTTTGTAAGAGCTATGGAAAAATTATAATTTATGGCTTTAAATTATATATAATATACATAAGCCTACAGATCTTAATACAGATGCAGATACAGGTAGAAGGTCTACCTTTAATTCAGTATGTGGGGAAATGCCCTCATGTGGCATCTCTAGAAGAAAGCAAGAGGTCAATCATGAGAACTACTCAGTCTAGCTATCCCTCAAAATGTTATTCACCAGCTTGATGGGAAGGAGCATTTAATCAGCCTAATAATTCCCACCAATTGTAAGGGAATGAACAAAGTTAAAAACTTCCCAGGTCTTCAACAATTCTGGAGGCATGTGAAGACTTTAGATTGTATGAAGTGAAATACACATGTTAAAATTTCTAGGCCACAGTATCATGTTACATGACCACCATTAGCTGGAAGGTGGCTACAGGGGAAGAGACTAGGAGCTTGGTTGGGTCAGCTACCCAACAGGATTGGCCACATCTATGTTTATTTTATCACATCCTGCATGTTCTCCATAGCAATGAGCATTCCATCCTTAAAAAAAAGTTTTATTTTATTTTATTTTTGTTGAGGCTAGAAAGTGTGTAACCAGCCTGTGGAAGATGGATACTCTAAGAAATACATCGGGTAGAAGATAGGAGAGTAGAGGTACATTTCCCAGGGTTGAAAAGTGAACTTGAGAGTAAAGAGAAAGAGGTCTATGTACTTCTTTAAAAACAAAACATCAACAGCAAACAGGAACACAAGCAATGTATTATGGAAGAAATGTTAGCTACTAAGAAAACTATTTGTCTATTCACAGAGTGCCAAACATCTAGATGCTTCCGTTTAAAAGAACAGCAACAAATCATTTTAATAAACATGGACATTTGAATAGTGTTGTGGCTGTCCACAGATGATAGCCTAAGTAATTTTCCTACCAGCAGAGAACAATGTACTTTGAGAAACATGTGTGCACCCCTAAGTTCCTGTTATTGCACATTTCTTTCAAAAATAAATTTGAGCATAAGCCATTTGAATGTTTCATAGTTAGGAGGGAAAAAAATGACTTTTGTGGTAACCAAAATACAATGAAAAAAATTGTCAATCAGAAACAAATAATAAATGATAGAGAAAAGAAGACCTCACTCCCAAAACTGCAAAAATATGCCTCAGAGACCAGAAAACACTTTCCATCAGAAATCGGATATCGGATATTTTCATATAGTTAGAATCTGTTATATATTTCCAGTCTAACTTATTTTTGCCCCTTTCCGTTGCTACTGGTGGACATGGATCACTTTTCTCTCATTTTTTTTCAGTATTTCTATTTCTTATCAGTGTATCTGGCTCAATGAGTTTTAAATGGCTAAACTGTTTGCTTAGATTTCAGGTGTTTTTCTTTGCAGATTATTTCAAGCTGAAGCTGGTCCTTTCACATACTGTTGAATTCCAAATGTCCCCCTAAAACATAACCATGAAAGTAATTTTTTTCCTATCCTCATCAACACTTCAGATAGTTAATAGCTGTAGGCACATGTTATAAAAGAAGTTGCTGAAGAAGGGAACTTGAAGTGAATTTGGCATAGAGTCATGGATGGTACTAAACACATGGATGAAGTTATTTACTTAAGATTTTTCTTGTCGGCCTGATTTGGCTATATTTTCAAAATTGACACATACTATGCTGTAGACTTCTATTTTCACTAGCTGAGAAACAGAATGATTGCAGACTTTTGCATGTTATGCATTTTTAAATATCACCAAGTTAAACTTAGATTTTGATTCCATGCCCAGGACCAAGTGGAAAAATCTCCATCCTCAATAGTTCCTATTATCTTTTAGTCACAGGGCCACATACTGTATTTCTTCCATGAGTAAAACTCCTACTTGGAATTCCAAGCATTGCATAACCAGAGGAGTATTCATATTATATTTAACTCAGTAGACTTGCATATTTGACACAGACATTTTATCTGCACGATATTCTTTTTTTTTTTTTTTTTTTTTTGTGAGGAAGATCATCCCTGAGCTAACATCCACGCTAATCCTCCTCTTTTTGCTGAGGAAGACCAGCTCTGAGCTAACATCTATGGCCAATCCTCCTTTCCCCCCCCCCCCCAAAGCCCCAGTAGATAGTTGTATGTCATAGTTGCACATCCTTCTAGTTGCTGTATGTGGGACGCGGCCTCAGCATGGCCGGAGAAGCGGTGTGTCGGTGCGCGCCCGGGATCCGAACCGGGGCCGCCAGTAGCGGAGCGCATGCACTTAACCACTAAGCCATGGGGCCGGCCCTGCATGATATTCTTTTCAGCAGTTAAAACTCTGAAAATTATCGTTCCGAATGGAGCCAACATTCAATTCATCCAACAAATATTTATTAAACACCTACTTCCACTACTAATATCACAATCATGCTTACCGCTTTACATAGTTCTTTACTGCTTTAAATTGCTTTTACAAACCTCATCTCATTTAACTATTGTGTAAAATTGCCCACTATCTTGAAGAAGCTTAGAGGCCTGTAAAGGAGATTAAATCATTGCCAGAAAACCTGACCTTTAAAGTCCTTCTCTATAGTGACTTAAATGGTACCAGCTAATGCAGTATTTTAGATGGTTTTGGTGAATTGACGAATGATCTTGGGTAAAAGATTCATCTACACACATATACATTTATTTTTCATTGTATTTTATTCCAATATAATACTTTTTTTCGAAGTGCATGTAAAAATATGATTTAAAAAATGTCACCTATATGAATAACACATCTTGAAGCATGTCATATTTAAAATATGACCTACTTAAAAAATGTTACTTGTCTACGTCATGAGCTAAATTTGGCCCATGAGCTATAGTTTCCCAATCCCTGTACTAAAGCTGTGGTTCTGAAAGTTTTTCTGGAGAAAGTTAATGGCTGTAGAAGACCCTCGAATGGTCTTCATGGCTTAGAATAATAGAATTGTTGTGTCTGAAGGAACTTCAACAACTTATCTGACTTACTCTCCAAACGTAATTCAATTTCTCTTTGTACCTTTAACACATTGTACGATGTGGTCGTCTCTATATTTTCTCAATTTCATGAGTTTATAATGTTTTGCTGACAGCCTGTACTGGTGTCTCTTCAAAATCTTTACTTTTCTTAATCTTAGAAGGTTTCCTGCTAGGGGAAGTTAGGAGTAGATGTTATAAGAAGTAAAAGGCAATAGAATAAATTAAAAAACTAAATGCTGTTTTCTCTGATACAGCTAGTATTCATAAACATTAAAAATTAGCATTAGCCAGTAATCAAGCAAATGTTGCTAGTTTCAAACACAAGAGAGAGGAGACTGCCTGACCACAGGGCTTGACCATTTAAACTTGAGCTCTATGATTATGCTGGTAAAGGAGTTGGAGACTCTCAATTTTCCCTTAGTAACAATTTATCTTTCATATCTCAATCATAAGAACATAATTGAGCATTTTTACTTCATCTGGTGTTGAAAATTTTGTATAATGCAGGATTTAAAGTTTTCCATCCTAATTCTTAAAAACCTTATTTCAAACTGCATGCTATTAAGTGTGTCTCACTTAAAATAAGAAAACTGTTATATAGCTTAGCTTGGATTTTTTCTTTTTTATATCCACTCAATTGTTTGTGACTTTCTTTGGGAATGGCTTGTTAATCTCACCCCAGTCTCATTTATGTGCCTTCACTTAACAATGAACATTGACTACTGGACACTTATCTTACCCTTTTGCAAGCTATATTTTTCAGGCTTTTTTTTTTTTTTCATATAACATAAAAGAGTAAGGAATTCATTAATCATTATTAAATCCATTTTTCTTTTCCTCTTTATTGAATTCAAAAGGGAAATCAGCTAGTCTTTTTTTTTGGCATGCATCAGCAAAAGTATGTTATTATGAGGTATTCTAAAATAATATATCTTCATAAAAGAATATAGGTGGAGGTTTAAAGAGAAATAAGAAAAGAAATTGGAACCATCTGGATATCCAAAGTAGAGAAAAGTTTTGCTAATGGTTGTCATGTACATATTACAAAAATAACATTGTATGGCTTTCTAACTGAACAGGAAAATGCAGAGCTATCAAAAAGTTTAAAAAGAAGAGTGTAGTAATTGAACAAATAAAAGTATTCATAAGACCTGTACTTAGAAGTAGAGAGAAAATTCACGCTCCTTGGGTCAGTAGGGGTTAAACATACCTCAGAGACGATCTGCTTGGCCCTGGGAGTGGAAATAGAGCTGTGTTCCAGAGAAGACGTGGGGGTCAGATTTTTTTTTTCTTTTGACATGGGTGACTGGGGAGAGCACCCTTTACTGACTTGCTCCTAAATCAGCCTGATGAATTGGAGAAGAGTAGATGTTCCATGAAAGAAAAAATATGAACACATGCTTTAGACATAAGAGAGGAAAAGGGGGAAAAAAGGAAGGAAAGAACCAAGGAACAAAGGGAGGGAAGAACGGAGAGAGGGAGGGAGGAAGGAGGGAAGGAAGGAAGGGAGGAACGGAACGGAGGTAGAGGGGGAGGGATAAAGAAAAACTCTTCAGAAACAAGCTGAAATTCCTCACATCTAAATGTTACATACAAGAAGCAATGATATTGGAAACTCATTACAAAAGATATTATTTAAGTATTAATACATGAATTAGAAATCAATTTTAGGAGGATTATCTATCCAATATAAGCATTTTTCTGACTTTTCTTCTCCTTGTCATTTAGCCACCAAGTAACCACACAAGCAGGGTATATGTCTTTTCTCACACAAGCAGGGTATATGTCTTTTCTTAAACGTGATTAGTAAAGGTGGTCTGATTAATTATTTTTAAGCCAAACCGAATAGGCATGCCCTAATTTTGCCTATTTCAGCATAATGTTGGCCAGCATAACAGTACACTTCTTTAAACAGGTATATCAATCTCAGAGATCTATACGTGTAGTTTGCCTTGAAGTCAATCGAAAACAGAATATTCCTTATTGATTTTGCCTGCTCAGCTGCTGTGTGTAGTCAATGGGACTCACACAGATGTAAATAGAATGAATCAACTCCTTGCTGGCCCTGGGCCTCCTTGAGTCATGTGAAGTAGGTTTCTGATTCCTTTATGTTCAGGCACAGCCAGGGAGACAAGAGTGCTACTGTCTTCTGCTGGTGCACAGAGTTACCTCAGGCAATGCAGGAAAAAATGCTTTTTTCTTATTTTTAGACCTGAATCTGTCTATGCCACTAAATGTATTCTTGTGAATACAGATAGCACTTTGTTGTCGTGCTCATGGGAAGGCGATGGAGTAACCTGTTTGGACGCAGCTGCAGGCCACCTATAGAGAAAGTCAAATTAGGGAGAGACCCCACTGTTCTTTGCATTAATGCTTTTTGTATTGTTGTTTGACTTTTCCTCCTCGGTCTATGTATCTTTTTCAACTAGGGAGATCGGGAGCACATTTTAAGGCCTTCTGTCCCTTTAAGGCATCTAGTGATTGAAAGGACTCTAAGATTTGAAAGGCTGTAAAATCTCCCCAGTTACCGATGAATGATGGCAATACAAAGAATCTTAAACTTGTTGAAGTTGAAGTAGTCTTCTTACAGATTTAGTTTGTTTGGTGAACTTCCAGCAGGAGCTCTTGCAAGGTACTGTTCAAATATTCCCTCCTATCTGTGCTGCTTCTCCATATAAAGATTTATCACGTCCTCAGTGGAAAAGTAGTCATCCATATTAGCAGTTAAGTTTACCGCAGATAAGAAAGAAGAAAAAATTCTGAAAGAAAAAGAATAAACTCCTCTCCTTCCTTTCCTCATCTACCAATTAGAAGCTTTAAAAAGAAGCCCTTAAATGAAATATCTACATTAGCCATAAATATTAAAGGAGGGAAATGTGCAAATAAAACTTGTTTCTGGAAAGCTTGATTTTGGCTGAATATCAAAAACCATTTCCTGATAATGAGATCCATTAGACTACAAAATAATCTCTCAAAGTAGTGGTTGCATTGCTTATAAGATTTAACATTTAAGGTTAGACTGAAGATAGCCACAGATATCAGGTCTAAATGCAGTTTGATTCCGGCAGTTGGAAGGACCAACTCTTTTGAGCCTTGTTCTTTCTCATTATTGTTCCTTTAATTGAAAAATTCAGAGTTGACTGTAGGATTGGAATTTTCCAAGATCCTCCATCATTGATCCTTGCAAGAAAATTGGGGTGGAATCGTGCATATAGACCTGGTTCTGTCTGTGCATCTACATTACTCTTTAGGCATCTGCAGCAGAAGAGTCATAACAGTTATTATTTAGAGGATTCTCTCTGCTTAGCTTTTTGATATTTATCAAGCCCTATACTATCTCAGTTAAACATCATGCAGTTGCAAAATTCAAACTTTCAATCAAGCATTTTGTCAATATGAATTTATTTGTACAAAATGCCCTTTCAGAGAAAGTATTATATCCAGGTAGCTACTGAGATGTTCCCTGATAAATTCTTCTAGGATGCGGCTTCAGGACACGGTCCTGATGAGCATGATTTGATTCATTCGATACTTATAGGTTATCTACTCCTACTGAAATCAAATGATATAGGATAGAATTTGCTACAACTAAATCATGACATTCAGACAACTTTAATTCTCAAATACGTGGCATGTATCCCTAAAACTCTGCTCTGTGCTTTCTCCTGAAGATTCTACTCTCTTGAGCATCTCTATTCCAGTGAAGAAAAAATTGGAGTAATTATAATGCCTTATATAGCATAATATTTTGCAGTTTTATAGATTGTTTCTACATATATTTTCTTTAATAGATGTTCACAATAACCTAGCAGCTAAAGCTAAGACATTAAGGGACAGAGCCAAGACTTGAAGTAGGAGTTCTGACTTGGCTCCTTCCCGCTCCGTCCACAAATGCACCGTAGCTGAACTCTCACATGGAAAACGTTTTCCACTTGGCATTCTCTTCCACTGGGACTGGCACGTAGTTAGCACTTTAAACTATATACCCAGGTAAAGAAGTAGTCCTGAGGGAAGAATGTAAAACTTACCTAACTGCACAGAAACAAGACATTCTAAGATGTGTAGGACATAGCACCTCATGTCAAGGTGCTTGGAACCCAGGGTTTGCAGGACAGGTCCTAGGGGGAAAAAAATGATCTGGAACTAACGGTTATGCCAACATATACTGCTATGAAGCAGATTCAGGACGTTTAATGTAAAGACAGCTTTCTCTTCCAGGATAAGGAGCTGAAACTGATGGACCACAGGGAGCTAATTGAAACCTACCTTAAAACCATTCATCTGTATCTTTCAAACTACCTGTGTTTTGAGTTTGAAATGGTTTTACTATTTTTATCCCTGGATGTTGTCTTCATAGTTCAACCTAGATAGCTTTAACAATTGAAATGGAAAGCTGATTTAAATAGCAGCAATGATGCTATCGTGGTACAATAAAAAGAGTATTTGAGTCAAAGACTAGATTCAAATCCTGGCTCTTGTATTTACAACCTTTGTGTATTATTTCACGGAACTTCCATTTATTGTCCTTTAAAATGCAGGGAATACTGACGAATAACTGTTTCCCAGATTGGTGTGATTATTAAGTGAGATACTGAAAGTGAGAGTGTTTTATCTGTAATGCCTGATATCAACAAGATCTATTATTATTTTTGGCTTTAATTAGTTTAGTGGCTTAGTAAAAATAATTTCTTAAATTATCCAGGTAATTACCTCTTTAACACCCCAGTTTGATCTCTGTGTGTGCTCAGCCCATATCAGAGTAATTAACAGTGAAATGAAAAAGACATTTGGAATTTACGACAGTCCTTGAACCACTGCATATGGATGGTCTCTATTTTTTGTCAGCTTGTATATGAGACATCCATATCCAAACTTAAAGCCTATTGTAAAGAAGTTTTCAATGCCAGAAATCCCATATGGTTTTCATGTAAGTAAAATGTATACATTGCCCTCAGGGTCAAGTCTAAAAATTAGACCACTGCAGGCTCTGACCACATGTGTAAGAATCCAAAGGAACTGTGATCTCACCTGCCTCCATCCTATGCCATTAGTCACTTCACTTGCCTCTTTTGAATAGGTATGATCCTGGCCAAACATAGTAGATGAGAAGGTTAAATAATATTGGGAAAGTCATTACAGATGAAAATACTAACTGATATCAGTTTTGACATAATGCAACAGAATTATAACCATATACATAATTCAAATCCATAGGAGCCATCAATGTGGAGGATTCCTTCAAATTACTTTCTTCTCCCCAATGAAATGTCAGTCATTTTAGTTTTAATTTTTGCAAAATTTGAAAAATGGTTTTCTCACACATCATAAACAATTGCTACAGTTACCATTCAATCATAGTGCTTTAATTTCAAAGGAGAACTAGTACCAAAATTCCACTATGCTTCAAAATTCTGCTGTGTTTTCCAAATTCTACTATGTGGGACAGAGTCTGAGAAGGCAACTTAAAGAGAGACTACAGGGTCTTAGCAGAAACCTCCAGATCTCACTTCTTTCATTGATATTTTTCATAATACTTGTCTTTGGACTTATTTGCTGTAGAAACTTTGCTTCCTAGAGCAAATATCCTGATATTTTAGAACCCAGAGATGTCTCACAATCTTGCAAACATCTATGCATTATCAAAAGCCCTGTGAATTACTAGTCATTTAAATACCAATTATCTATTTTTTTATGATTGCTTTTTCATTTTAATTGTCCCATTTCCTGTCCTGACCTTAATATTTCAGAGAAAGGAAAGCATCCCACAAAAGGGAAAAAGAGTGGTCTTTCATTTGTGAACTGCAGGGCCTCTTAGGTCCGAAATTGGCCAGTGCGTCTGCTGCAAAGCCTTGGAATGCTGTTTCGCAGTTTCAAAAATGATCATACTCAGCTTCCCAGAATTTTCTTATGCCCGGAGGATGCCACAAGAACAAGGACAGCCTTGTTAACAAGTTGCAATCTCTGAAAAACAAGATAGGATTCAGATATAAATCATCATTTCAGCTCACAAAGCTCGTGTTCTCCACCCCACGAAAGGACTTCATTTACATCTAAAATGGTTAATACTGATCTCCACTAGAACTCCTAAGTGGAGGAATGCAGCTGCCATGTGCTTAGTGACTCTGGGGTTAGGGAAGAATGACATCACCAAATTTAAGCATATTATCCTGCTGACAGAGGGGCACCTTGTTTTCTCTTCTGTGGATAGAGCAAGGATTGTGTTCTGTGTCTTGTTTTTTTCTTCCCAAAGAATACCTTTCCCCCCTACTTCTTAGCAGCTGCAATATGAAGGGATGAAAATGTCACTTCAACTAATGATGAATGATGCTTGACCTCTGAACGGGTTACTCTGAATTTTATGCATTGCTAAATTAATATGAAAGATCCCAACTCAAAGAACTTTGGCTGTTATGCATTGCTTTGAGGATGAATTTGTGTAAGGCAATCAGTAGCTTTAGGGTTTTTTTGTTGTTTCCTTCATGGGGGTGGAGGAGGAGGAAGCCGGGAGTTGTGCTCTATAAGCAAGGTAAAAATGTGTGAACACTTTAATGTGTTTTCTCCTGTGAGATTAATACCTTTTCATACTGGAAATATTGTCAGTAAGCAGAACCATGTTTGTGAAAAAAACATTCTCAAAAGGGCAACTGGCCCACATGTCTTTGTTGTTTTTATTTGAATATAATTAATTATGTAAAGCAATAGTTAGTAGAAGATTAACAATTAGTAGATTCTGTCAAGTAGTCACACGGAAATTACTAATTGAATGACTGGTCCTCTATTGTGTCAGAAAGCAGTGCTGGGTGTCATTCTTTTTATCTTTTTACTTTGTTGTTTTCACAGATCCCCTTTTTCTAAGATGTATGTTTCACAGCAGACTAATAAATAAATAACCCTGGTTGTAATTTCATAACATGCAAAAGAGTTTGAAATAAAAACACCTGTTTTAATTAGTATTATGGTTTGTTCACTTTAAAAAAAGTGATAATCCTGATGTAGTTTAGCTGACATTTTTAAAGCTTTGAATTTCCATCTGTATCTTATATTATTATGTTTCAGGATTGTCATGAGTTAATTATGTTAACTTGGGAAGCATTGCTTGCATTTAGAATGAAAAACTTCAGCTTGAATAGACAGAAAAGCAGATGCTATCTTTCTTGTCAATTGCTTTGTTGTGGGCTGCCTTGCAACTTTTCATGTATTTCTGGATCTAAAGGGAAGTGTAAATCTCTATTTATTTTTAAGTTTAACATAAACTGCACAATTTCAGTATTCTTCTGTTTTGGCTGCTGGTGTCTTGTGTATCTTTACATGTGTAGCTTGCCTGCCCCCAAATCTGAAAATCCACAGTCAAATTCTCTCTTCTTTACTTCTTATTATGTTTTGTCGTGCCTAGGCATTATGGAGATTACAGCATGATAAAATTTAAGAATAGGACAACTCTACGTAGCTCGATCCTCTCTCCAGTTAATTTTCTCCTACCTTTTTGATTTTGTACATCAACCTTTTAAATGGTGCAAAAATACACATAGCATCTGGGTACAACAAGGAGTGTTAAGGATGAAGTAGGCACTCTAAGTAGGAATTTCCATGCTTTTGTGAGCTTAATGGTCCTTTAACATAGAGAGCAGCTGCGTTTATGTCAATAATTACACATTGAAATAAATGCATGTACATGTGTTTCTTTATGGGATTAAGGATGTTAGGATTGGCCTTACACAAAAGATTTTTGTCCCTCCCATCCCCACCCAGAAAGTTTCTACAAAATTCGAAACCAAGTTACACCATTTTGAGATTCTGAAATATTTCTCTGGGCAACTGGACTTCTAGGTTTCAACTGACAGACTGTTGGATTGATATGGTTATAATTTTCTGTTTTCCTCCCTACCCCACATCTGTTCTCCACTCTCCACTACCCTGGTCAGTACCCAAGATCTGACCCGTATGCACTACATCACCAAGGCCCCCTTGCCCAAAGGCTTCCAACTAGATTGGGCCAATAGGAGGTATCTGCAGGAGAGCAGAGGGCAGGAGGAGACAATGCAAGAATGCCGTGATTGTTGATGCTTAATCCCCAAATTAGTGTCATAGGCAATAAAAGCTCAGCTTTCAAAGCAAAGTGAGATCAAGGAAAAGTGGATCGCTCTAGGCAGGATTCCTTGAGATGTGAAGGCTTCCTTTGGGTTTTAAAGAATTGGTAGGATGGGGTAGGAGGAGGGAGTGGGTATGATAGCTTCGGTCAAGAACGAGCAAGAACCGAAGTATGGAGGTTATAAAGGATGGTTCTGGTTTGAGAATAGTTGAGAATAGTTTAACAGAAGCAGATGAGCAGAGTCTGAGTGAAGTGGAAAGTTAGGATTAAATGGCAGGTTGTGCCATATAGTAGAGGCCTTGAATGGATGGAAAAAGAAACCTTAGACTTTAAAATACATGACAAAGGTGTATTCAACATGCAAATATAATCTGTAAATGATATGTACTGTGGAGGTTTATTCAAGAGCCTTATCACACATTCAAATTAACGTATGGCTGCTCCACCACTTAAAAATAGCTCTGTTCATTAAAAGAAATGTAACCTAGATTTTCAGAAAATTAAAATATAATGTTCCTAAAACCGTTTTATGCCTTTAACCAAGATTCGTCGTTTAGTATTGTCTTCCTAAACATTTTGAACTAAGGCGAAGAGTTATAAATCTGACAGGTTTTCTGTGCTTTACCAAACAAATTTCCAATTTGATTGCAAACTATCCACTTGTTGTTTACATAGACACAATCATTGAACCCGGGAAACACCTATCACTCCATGTGTTTCATTCCTCTCAACTTTAGATGTGTTTTGTACCCGTAAAATTTATACCATGGGAATTTTTATTAATCAGTAACACATCAAAAGCATTGAGTTTGCAGTGATGGGTGCTCTTCAGCACACATGACCTGAATCACCAAGTGTGTCTTATTCGGTGTTCTTAAAACCAGTGCTACTCCTCTAGAGACGAAACTGCAGTGGAAGCTACCTTGTCAAACAAGCTGATTTGTGTAGACACTGATGGTTAAAGATAAACTAATCACACAGGAATCCATGTTGTTGGTTGGATATTTCTTTCATATATAGGCTGGAGCTGTTTGCTTATAAACCTTATGTTAAAATAATTATGTTCTCACTTCCAGGAGTGATCAATAAATTGAATGGCACTCTTCACTTCTTGCTCTATTTGTTTCTATATGACCATTTTCCTCCCTTATTATTGTAGGTAGTGTTGCAAAATAGCTTGTGAGTGAGGAAACAGGTTAGAAACACTAACCTCCTGTGTGAACTTGAGCAAGATATTTAGTTTGTCTGGTCCTTAGATCTTCATATGTTAAGTGCGGACAATACTACCTTGCTTGGTTGCTATGGAAGTTAAATAAGATCATGTGTAAAGTGCCCATCACAGTGACTGGCACATGATAGGTGCTAGGTTAATGGCTTTTGTTGTCATTACTGTAGATGTTTTTATTATTATTCAGCTTTTACTTCTGTGCTGATATTTCTCAAATTGACCTATCCAATCTTTATCTCTGATACTAAGCTCCAGGTTCAAATATCCAAATGTATACGGGCATTACCACATGAAAACGTCAATAGCATACCCAAACCAAACTCAATATCCCTGGCATCTTCTTGAGAGCAAATTGAATGAACAAAAAATCCTAGCTACTCTTCCTAAGAAAACTGCACCAGCACATCAACATCCTTCTAGCTAGAAACAATAGAGTTTTACTTGATTCTCTTTTCCCTCTACCACCACTACTTTCGTTAAATTTAAAGGCCTCAAATACTCAATTTTTTCTTTGCATTTCTACAAATACTACTTAGTTCTGACCTTTATGATGCCTTGGACTATTGCAATAGCTTCCTAACTAATTTGCGTTTTCCTACTTTCTCACCTCTCAGATGCATCATTATATTCCCAATTAACTTATCTCCATATAATATAGTCTTAATGATATTATTTTCCCACTCAAGCTTTTGATGGTTCTCTCTTGTCTAAAGGAGAACATTTAATCTCTTAGCACGGCATTTAAGGCATTTCACTGGCTTCCAAGCTAAGTTCTTACTATATTTCATAACCCATCTTTGCACTAACCATAAAGAGGCTGCTTGCCAATAGTCAAACTTTTATCCATTTCATAAATGTTCTAGAACAGTGGCTCTCAGACTTTAACATGCATCAGAATCACCTGGAGGACTTGTTAAACCACAGATAGCCAGCTGCATCCTAGAGATTCTGACTCAGTAGGTCTGAGGTATGACTTGATAATTTGCATTTCTAAAAATGTCCTACATGATGCTGATATGGCTGGTCCAGAGACCACATTTAGGTAAATGAGGCCTAGAACTCCTTCCTCACCCATCTCAGTTCATCAAAATCCTATGAATCCTTTACTGCCATTGCCTTGGAGAAATTTCATGTGTCACCCCAATCAAAATGAACCAATCTGTACTCTGTGCTAGTGGAGCCAGATTGACTGGACTCTAGCTATACGCTTGAGTGAACTTGGACAAATTGCTTAATCTCTGGACCTCTATTTCCCCATCAGCAAAATTCAACTAATAATAGTACCTATAGCATATATTGGTGTGAGGATAAAATGAATTAATACACGTGAAGCACTTAGAATAGTGCCTGAGAAGGTCTCAACTATCTCATGTTATCTAGTAGTTTATACCTTTAATCTAACACTCCACTTAGCCACGTAAAGATGTTTGGGGTTTGCACACCTAAGTCCTTTTCCCCATGTTAAGTGCCCTGAAAACAGAGATCACATCTTTGTGAGCCCCCAGAAACATAGCCCTGGGCTCAGCACTTTACAGAAATCCAGCATAAAAAAATTTTAATTAAAATTGACGTTGAGAAAAGATTGGTCTTAAGTAAGTAAAACTCTTCTAAACAATAAACAAACCATCCTTTTTTTTTTCCCTCATCATAAAGATGAATAAAAATGAGGTCAATTATTAATAAAACATTGAAAGTAGGTTTGCCTTTTCCTTTGAATTTTCTAAACTCTATAATTAAAATGACTTCAAATTGAAAGATTGTAAAGAAGAAATTAATCTTATTGGTGAGTAAGAAAAGCAAATCCCATGGTTGATGATAGATATGACCTGTTAGCAATAGTTACACTTTTATACTTTCTTTTCTTACAATCAGCATGTGGAGACCAGCATAATCCAATTAATTGTAATTCCCTTTTGTAAAGTCAGCAAAGTAGTGCATGATACTGAAACACTATTGAAGTCTTATCTCTGGTCAGATAATCCAAACGGATTCTCATTTTCCAACTACCAGCAGGTCTTTATAAACTTCAGGAAAATAGAATATTTTGGCTTCCCTGAACTTATGATAAATGTGATACACAATAATTGGTCTCTGAACTTTAATCCTTTGTACATGCCCAACCATCAGTTTCTAGATTTCTTTCTCTGCTATGTAATGGTTTCATAAATATACCTGAGTGTCTCTCTCTTATTTCCTGACTTCCTTTAAAATATTTTTTTTTTCCACGGTGAATCCTCTCACCTAAGCTACTCGCTCATGGTGCCTCTTGGACACACAACCTCTCTCCACATACTCACTCTGATCCGGCCTACTCGCTCCTGCCAGACCACCTTTCTAGAATGTCACTCTCCTGCTATAGTCATCCAGACTATTCCAATTGTAAGGTCCTTCATGCTCTGGCCTGTACCTTTCTTTCCATCCTCAACACTCTGAGATATGGAACCTATACTTCTGTACTTTTGAGCAGCTCATGGTTCCAGAAATGGTTCATATTCCTCACTCCTTTGGCCTGACTGTTCCTCCTAATGTTCTTTATAGTCCCTCTTCCTTCCCTCTTCCTCAGCCCCTCCCCCACCATTGTCCACATGGCTGCTCATAAATTAAGATGATTGTTATGTGACACCTCATCTGGGAAGCCTCACTTGACCACCATCCAGATGAAGCTAGATATTAACCTTCTGTGTTCCCATAGCCATCGACACAAAGTTATGTAGTAACATTTACTATTCTCTCTTGCAATGTTTTTCTACTTGTCTGAATTTCCTATACAGTGCAAGATCTTTGAGCTTAGAAACTAGGTCTTTTTTATCTGTTTTTTCACCCCAGCAGCTACAACAGGCTTAGCACAACATTTGAGTTCAATAAATATTTGATAAATGAATGAATGAGTGACTGAACAACCTACTTATGTCTTCAGTATTGGTTAAGTGTTTTGAAAGAGAACACAAAAAATATGCTCTGTGTGTGTGTGTGTGTACATACATCTATATAATCATTATTATTATACTACTAAATAGCGTCTACTTTCAAAGGAGGTTAAAATTTGACAGGCAATCCAAATATATCCGTAAATAGCAAAAGGGAGCGCATCAAGCACTAGGTGCTAGGCTAAAAACTGGGGATACAAAGATTAATAAGAATGAACTTCTTTGGAGGAGGGATGCAGGAGAAACCCTTTGGTTAAATCAGTACAGTTAAATTATTTAGGGTGTGCCCCAGGAGTGATGGGATTATCAGGCTAGGATTAGAAACATGGTCAGCAGTATCTAAAATGAAGCCCAGTGTGGGCCAGGGTAAAGACTAGCGACATAGATATCTGAGTGCCGTCAGGAAGCACAGGCAGAGACCCAGGAGTTAGTGTCACAGATGTGTTTAGTGTTAGACTGGAAGAGAAGAAAAGCAAAGAGAAGAGTCCCTGGTCACAGGGCCTGTGTCTCCCCACATACATCACTCCTGCTTCCTCCACTGACTTTCTTGTGCGCTCTAACATGAGAACGTGTAGGGTGAGGTTAGCTCAAGTACATCTCTTCTCTGCCAAGAGAGGAGAGGTTCATATGGGCCAAATCCACCTGGGCTGCTCGGAAATATGACTTAGTACTAACAGTTCACCTGAGACCACAGCAAATGGGGTCTTCCTATCTTTCTACAAGAGGAACTGTACATGACCCTCAGATTTGGGAGTTTACATGGTCATCTTCATCATCATCATGATCTTTATTAGAAAGGTACTTATTAAGCAGCTAATTGGGCATGTATTTGTATTATTTAAGCAAATATAAAATTAAAAGGGGTATTTCCTTCCCTAGAGACAGCACAATCCTAGTAGTGATATTAAAGAGAGTTGGAAAATTGTCAGGACTTCAAGAGGTTCTACACCATTTTCTTAGACATCTTTCAATCCCCATTCTGTCCTTGTAACTGCCTTTGCACCTATATCTGCACTTAGCATAATATCTGATACCTAGTAGGTGTCTCATAAATTGTTTTAATGAATGAATATATTAATTTGATTGATATTTTATTTGTTTGACTTTATACTATTTATTGTAATGCTGTAATTGACATATAATGTTGGAATTCCATTCAGTCATTTCATTTTCAGCATGCTCATTCTTTTTTTTTTTTTAATTTGACTTTATTTCTGTTTAGTTTCTTATTTCATCAGAAAACAGTTATTGCTATTAGGGTTAATTTTTTTATTTGTAATTATTATTGTTATATATTTATTAAACATTAATTGTTTACCAGTTGTAATTTAAATGTTCAAACTTTTAACTTCATCAGAAGTTAAATCTCTCATATGAGTCTCACTTGTGTTTAACAAAGATTTTAATTATATTTTTAGTCCAAGTCTCTATATCTCTCCTCATTTTACTCTTTGTTATGTATTTTATAACTATACAATCAAAGGCACCATTTATCTGTGGGTATCTGAGAAGAGTTATGGGTGTAATGAATACATATTCCCAATGAACCATAGTGTCTCAGATATTGTGATGGTAACATAAATTGGTGCACTATGAGGGCAATTTGGCAATGTCTATCAATATTTTAAATATACACACAACGTTTGACCTAGAAATTCCAGGTCTAGGAATTTGCTCTACTCCTACAGGTACATACTTAGATATGAATGATCTAAGTATGAGATTATTCACACTAGCACTATGCAACATATTCGACAATTGAAACCTGGTTAAGTAATTATTGTACATCCATAAAAGTAAATATATAGCTGTAAAAAAAGAATGAGGAAGCTCTTTATGTTCTGATTTTGAATAATCTCTATGATATATCGGCAAGTGAAAAGAATCAAGATGCAGAATAGTGCATAGATATATCACTGTTTGTGTTTTTAAAAAGTGGTGGTGGAGGGTAATATTGCTTGAGTATAGAAAAGGTCTTTGAAAGGATACATGGGAAATTGATAATATGGGTTTATTTCTGAGAATGTGAACTGGCTAGCAAGGGATGAAATAGAAAGAGACTTTTGCAGTAGACTGTCATGTATTTTTAACTTTAAATTTTGTGAATACATTATCTATTTCAAAATAAAATTCTAAAAATAATAATAAACACCACACTCTTCATATTAAACAATTGTAGGTTTTCAAGTATCATGTTATCAAATGTTTTGACAATTTTTATCAACTAGATTTTATAGCTTCTTTGTAATAAAAATAACGCACATTGTGAATTATTTGTCTGAATTATGATTCTCCAAAATTATGGTAGAAAGGGACACAAGAATGATTTTATCCTCCATACCTTTGAAAGCTGGAGGGCCCTGGAGTCAGACAGGCAGATTCTCTTTTGAGGTGGAACAAAAAAATCTCTAAAACTTTTCCTTCACACAAAAACAAAATAACCAGTTATTGATGATAGATAAATTCATTAAAAAATCAATATCACTATTCTGGACTTCGAATATTGTATAGATGCAGAATTAAGAGGATGATGCTATTCTGTGGTTTCACAAAGTAACTGATATAGAAAGACCTAACTATCTTGTCTAACTTGATGCAAGTAGCAGTAAAATTTATAAATCTCCCAACTCTTACTTCATGTACCTTTGTAGAGTTCTGGCTATTCTTATGGTATAAAGTAGAAAATTGACTTAACTACTCCCATGACTCAGTTAAACAAGGTAATTTAGGTTAAAAAAACATATCTTCAATAATTTCTAGAAATCTTCCCTTCATTTTGGTTATCTTTAATTGACAACTAACAGATGTCTTATCTAGGAATAAAATGGTTTCAGTGAATGAGAGTAGCACTATCTTAATCCACAATTTTGTTTACCTTTTATTTCTGTTTTCCTGATGGAATATTTCGAGACAGAAGACTTCTAAACTAGCAAAAAACCCAGTCCTTTTCCTGATACCATTTCTAAGCCCATGCACACAAATGATGTAGTAAAGGGAATAATAAAAGCCAGAAATGATATTAGATCCTGGAAACATCTGCCAAAGTCTGGCCGACAAAAAAAGATAATCTCCAAATAAATTTTCTAATAATGTTATAACAAGCCTGTACATATTTTTTACATATATTTCTTCACTTAATTCTCACACAAAATTAGGAAGGAGCAATAACAGTTCTTATTAAATAAGTAAGGAAACCAGCACATTAAGTAGCCTCTATATATGTGCATATATCTATAACAGATAAGTTGTCTGTATATGGGCATTTATAGGACTTAGTTATATTTATTTCCTAAATATCATTATGAGATATGTTTGGACCTGGACTTCTGCTTGATATTTACAAATGTAATATAACTTGGAGGGAACAAATAGCAATGGTGTTGAAATTTAGAGCCGATATGAAGGAAACATTCAAAAATGACTTTGTTGAAATTTAATCCTACGGCTTCTCTACCCTTTGGAGTATGTAATGTATGAAATCATCCATGGAATTCAAGCAAATTCAGAATCTATTTGGAGAAGACGGTCAAATAAAATGAACCATTGTGTATAGTGTCTGCAGAGTACAAAAAGCCTTTGACGGAATGGAAATAAGAGCAGTGTTGGAAGCTCTGAGTATGAAAGGAATTAAAGAAATATATATTGGTACCATGAAATATATCCTTTTTTTAAATTTATGATCCTAACAAATAAAGTCAATTCATTTTTGTTGGTGGTGGTGTTGTCAGAGTCTGAACAGAGCTACCTCTCCTCAGATGCCTAGACAAAAAAATCTAGAATCCTGGAAAGAAGCATAATGTCAATAAGATCCGTTTTATAAGGTGGCATTATACATGGAGTTATGATGATGGGAAGATGTTTTATGTTATGCCATTATAAATTAAAAATGCACAAAGCAATGACACATTTGTTATACTTTCCATCTGTGGTGCTTGCTTCACAAGTTTCAGTTGTACCTATTTATTATATTATTTACATTCAAATGAAATCTGAGGAAAAACAAAAATAAGACATTCTCATGTCTGCCTCAATTCCTGTACTGGATATAGTAGAAAGCTGTTCCACTTCCTTCAAAGAGAGTAACTAAAGATATTTCATATTAGCCTGTGATATTATTGGCATGCCTTTGGGTTCTTTAGTTATTTCCAGAGAAATATACACAACATGACGTACATAGAAAGCAAGCCAACATGGCATGCCAAAATATCCCATTGGATATTAAGAAATAAAAGCTTTTTTTTTAAGTTTTAGTATCTTAGAGAGTTTCTGGTTATTTCTTTGCTTCCTCCCTCTTTCCTACTTCAAGAAAGCCACACAAAACTGGGTTTTGTAGACCAGGTGGCAGAACTGCTCGTTCTCTACATAGGTCCAGTCATCTCCTCTTGTAGTAAAGTAACCATTTTTAAATGTAAGCCCCCTAATAACTTCCTGGAGGTTACTGTGATAAACTGTAAGGAACAAGTCTCTTTGGTTTTGGAACACAAAATACTTAAAACCACTTCCTCCTTTTTTGATAGATACTATGACCTTAGAGAGTTGATTTAACTTGCAATGAGTTTCTCCTGAGAACGTTTTACACATTCCCTAGTATTTTGTGTCTTAAGCTATAGCAATAATGAAATATTTCTACTCCAGAAGTAGGAGCTGGAAAAAACTGTAAGAAAATGGCAATCATGATTTTACTCTCTGTCTGGAGGCCACGCTAGAAAGTATCCTGCCTGTTTATATAGAATCATTTGAAATAGGTTGAGCCTGAATAGGCAAGCAACTATTCAACTAATTCCAGCTTCAAATCTTTTCTCTGAATCTAGATAATTATTTTTATTCAAATGGAATTGCCTAAACTACTATCTCTGTTGTCTACCATATTTCATAGGTGTGGCATAGCCCATGTGTTGAGGAAATGTTCAGATATGATCCAGGAACATGACATCTTTCTCTGTCCCAAATCTTTGGGCACCGTGTTAGTTTTCTAGTGCTGCCATAATAAAGTATCACAGACTGGGGGGGCTTAAACAACAGACATTTATCTCCTCACAGTTCTGGAGACCAGAAGTCTGGGATCAAGGTGTTCAAAGTTGCTTTCTTCTAAGGTCTCTCTCCTTGGCTTGTAAATGGCCGTCTTTCTCTGGAGTCTTCACGTGAACTTCCCTCTGTGCATGTCTGTGTCCTAATTTCCTCTTCTATAAGGACACCAGTCAAATTGGATTAGAGCCCACCCATATGATTTCATTTTACCTTAATTACTTATTTAAAAGCCCTATATCCAAATACAGTCACATTCTGAAGTACTGAGGGTTAAGACTTCAACATATGAATTGGCCGGGGGAGGGGAGAGTTACACACTTCAGCCCATAACAAACATAATGTACATTTTGGGGGTGATGTATTATTATTTTTGTCCCTACTTATCCTCAAGGTCAATAGAATATTATTCTAGGTGACAGAAATAAGTAAAAAGTCTAGAACTTAATGTATGTTCACCTGAGTAATGTTTCTGAGCACCTGGTGAAACCGTCTCCTTTGAGGAATATAAAGCAGCCTCAACAGCTGTAGCTTTGAAAAGCACATAGTACAGTCCCTGGTATGTAGTCTTCATTTAATCTATGTTTGTTTAATAAAAATTAAGTGAACAAACAAATTTATTGGCCAACTGGTCTACTTTTCTAAGATAATGTCTTCACTGAAGTCTCATATTATATCCATGGTATTGTAGGAAAAGGCTTTAGCAAGTGCAGCATAGAGAGATGCTGCATTTGGCATAGGGTTTACATTACCGTGTTTGAGAATTGGAACCTCTCTAATCCACCAGAAATTAGATTGAACTGTCGCTTTTAGGAGCCAGCACAACAGGAAAGGTTGAGCTAGTTGAAAGATCCAACCAGCTTCCTTTTGATCCACCCCTTTAAATCCTAAACTAAAAATCAGCTACATCCTTATAGATAAACAGTATGTTTTATCCACTTTAATATCTAATCTTCCAGTTTGATTTTATGGCCAAACATTATTATTTTTCAGATCGATAGTCCCTCTGGCATCTCTTTCATTCATAATGTGACTTTCATGTACCCAGCAGGCCTTTCAGATAAGATTTCCAAATGGTCATCTGCACTGGAAGCAGATACCACATCCTTTATGAGTTTCACAATGTATTAGGTTCTTGTCACTATATTAATGAAATCCGAGCTATTCTCTCTAGACCTGGGAAAATTGGGATTTTCCTCTTTTTTTTTTTATTACAACAGTAAAATAAAAGTTGGAAAGAGCTTTAAAAGTGCCATGGAAAAAATTACAAGGTATGAACTTGTTTTTCAATACACAACGAATTTCTTCTTTACTCTTGTGTTACTATTCTATTCTGGATAGTTCAAGTTATGTGCAGCCATATTTCAACCAATGCTAGGTTAACACAGTTTGAGTTTATTTAAAATCGGACCTAATATTGCAAATTCTAGTTACACCAATCTATATAGCAATATAGAATACAAGAGGAAAGTGGTGATTAAAATATTAGTGATATTTAAATGAGTCTTTTTCCTTGGTAATTACCATTTACCTACGGTGGCTATCAAAGGTCCCTCTTTCATTTCTCCTTTTTAAGAAAGTTTGTTCCTAATACCTATTGTCATTGTTGTTTCAAATATAATTGTTTTTAGCTTAATATAGATAAGTTTTAACTTTAAAAAAATAAACAAACGACACTTCAAGAAAGGACATTTCAAGATGGCCTTGTCTGGATGCAACATTTAGACATATTTTTTGTGATCTCATAAAAGTCACATAGTATTTGGATTCTGGAGCTCAACCTATCTTCAATTCTGTTTAAATGCTTTACACCAAAAGCCATGACCAAAATGAATGTAAGATAGCCTAAGTAGAGGGCCAGGAGAAACCAGCACAGATGATCAGAGTGAGGATTGTGAGATACTTTGATCCAACCAAATTTCTTCCCAATATTGGACTCTTGCATGTCAAGTTCTGGTTGATCTCATATGACAAACAGCATCACACCAAGGTAAATCCTCTAAAGAAACCGGGATGGTTGATGATGTTTGTTCCATATCTCCATTGCCTTAATCCTTTATAAATTTTGCCTTTTTGACCTTTATTCACCTTCCCCATTGTAGTTGCATCTTGAATGTGTTTGTTTCCTTGCGCTTTCCAAATGCTTTCACATACATCTTCTCATTTAATGCCAGCAGCTATCTTTCTATCTTCATTTCACAAATAAATAGGTATACAGTGAATTCGTGGTAAATCCAGGCGTGATGTTTTATTTAATCTCTTTCCCACTAGATTGTATTTCCTCTTCACACCATCACCACATAACAATTCGCTCCATCTTCTGCCACTTTCTAATGCAGTTTCTTTTTATTGCCGATTTGCTTTATATCTGTTTATGTAAGAATCTGTGCCCTCTGTAAATGAGTAATTATGAAAAATCAGCATCAGTTTACAGGCAAAAGCCTAGCCTCAAGTAAGACATTTAGGGATAAAATATAAAAGTCACTATTTTGGAAGTAGTAGCTGATCGACTACCACTTGCAATTATTACTTATTTGCCTCTTCCATTTCAGCTTCTGAAGCCAAGATTAAGTTTCAACATAACAGTTTTGACAGAGGTGCTTCCTGGCTCCTTATCCTGGATTTATCGCTTGTCAGCCATGGAAAAGTTATTTAATCTACCCATGCCTCATTTTCCCTATCTGTAAAATGCAGATGATGAGAACAATAGCATGGACCTCATTGTCTTATTGAAAAAATTGCGTTAGACAATGAATGTAAAGTGCATAGCATAGTCCTTAGTATAGTGTTAGCACTAAATAATTATTGGTTATTGTTTTTGTTGGAAAGCACGCTAAAATGTGGTCTTGTGAGTTTTGTTTTGTAAAAGATTTGATTTTGTCAAAAATAATTACCAACTCTTAAGTTCATATTAAAGAAATCTCAGTATGCGTGTATCTAGTTGTCTAGTTCTCTGCCTACCTAAGGTAAACTTCATAAATCAGTATTTACTGACTAACTTCTATAGACTCTTACAGGCTCTCTTGTAGTGGTTCTTAACTGGGGATAACTTTGCACCACCGGGAGATATCTGGCAATATCTGGAGATCATTTTCATCATCACCACTGGAAAGTGCTACTGGTATCTAGTGGGTTGAGGCCAGGGATGCTACTAAACATCCTAGAATGCACAGGACAGCCCCCACAACAAAGAATTATCCAGCCCCAGATGTCAATAGTTCATCACTGTTAAGAAACTCTGCCCTGTTGGAAAAGGGAGAAGCGTAAGACATCATCACTGCTCACACATTAGTTAGAAAATGCCCATCAAATAATAAAAATGTGTTTATAATCATACCTGTTAACACTAAGATGGGGTTATGGTCTGTTAATCTTGAGAACTGGATGGATTCATGAGAAGGTGTATAAATAGGCATATAACTACATGTTTAGATAAATCACAGTGGCCTTGAAAAACATGCCTTAAAGTCCTCTGGTTTACAAGGGATCTTAACCTTGGTTGCTTATGAAAAAACTTAATATAAAAATTAGATATTATATTCTAAAACACTCTTTCCAACTACTTGCCATATTATTTAAGCTACCTATTAGAAGACTACAAATTGGTGTTTTTTCTTTAAATGAAGACTACATAGATATCTATATGAGGAATGCTGGTCTAAGTAACACACGTTGATATTGATATTATACAGCATTTTGAGTGGACATAATCAAATGGAATTTATTGATTGGTAAATTTTCCCTTTTATGATATTAAAATATTCTATTTTCACAATCACTTGAATTAACTGATGATTACATGGAGATGACAAATATCAATGACATTTGCCTTTGGTTAAACAATTATTTGTTCTTCTTGTTTTGCTGAAGATAAAATCATTCTCTTTTTTACCTGCTAATCACTTTCCTTTGACAATCTCAAACCAATGCACCAAAATGGCATTTTGTGTTGGACTTTGCTGATAAGTTTTTGGTAGAGATAGTTGTGTGCGCAAGCACGTGTGTGTGTACGTGTGTGTTTGTGTATTTGTTTAGGTTTCCACTTAAAGTTCGGTGCCGAAGCTACAGTACTTATACATTTTCTAAATGTGTTTTAAGCAATAAGTTGTACAACATTTTTAGAACATGTGTTAAGCTATTTCTCTAAGAATGAAGCTCTTAACAAAACATAAGCACTCTGCATGAGATCTTAGCAGCAAAGTGCTTAAAAGATAAAGTAAGAATTGGTACCATGGGAAGAACACCAGCTGTAGAGCGCACAGGTCCATTATGAGAAGTATGGTAGTGGGTAGGGAGAAAATGATTTAATCAGGAGTAAAACCAATTTTATTATAAGGGCACGCAGGGGGTGTGGCACCATAGTGAGAGGGACATTTCAAAATATCTGACAGATTTCAACAATGTGAAAACCCCGTTCTTTAAAGTGACAGTAAACCCCATCAGGTCTCCCTTTTTGATGCTATTGTTAACAGTTGACTGTTTAAAGCTGGCCTGCTAAGATGCTGTCGGCCTATTTCAATAGTGTGTAGCCAAATAAAAGACTAATTGTTGAAATACAATCAATCAAAAATGATTGCAGGGCAGAAAGAAGGTCTCGTCTGCTGATTTTTGTTGTGGATCATGTTATTGTGTTATGATTGAGGTAGGAATGAAGACTGACAGGGAAGGGGAAAACAGCCCATCTGAAATAAACAGATGCACCTTCATTCCTTCTCTTTGCAAACATCCTATTGAGCAGGAACATCACCAACTAGCCCTGGAAATAATAGTCCATTTAGAAAAAAAGATCTGATAAAGATTTCAGCTAGTATTTTTAAAAGGACGTGAACACTATTAGCAAAACAGCCCATGCAGAGATTCCCTACAGTGACAATTCTCAGCTTTCCTCACATTTTTGGTGCAAATTCTCCTCTGCATTCATAAAACTGACACCAAGGGGACATGTGAATGTGAGCCCAAGACATCAGTTAAGAAACAAAATTCCAGTTGACCGCATACTTGCTAGGTTCTTGCCAGGATACTAGGCTTTTCAGTGAACCCCCATGTTGTTTAAAATAATTAGCTTTAGTTTTTGTTAAGCCCAGAATCCAAAATCTTTTCCGTGTCGGATGTTTAGAGAGACAGATACTATGAATCAGCAGCAATGCTTTTGTGTCTTGCTTCCTTTAGTTGTGTGTAAAGATGTCACTTTCAGACCCTATTACATCCACTTCTTGGATGAGAATGATGCCAGACTTTCATATTGAGGGCGAAAAGATAGAAAATAATTGCCCACGCCTCTTTATTTCTTCTAAAAACTTCATTTTGGCATTTATTTTCTTTAATATTTAAATGTCTCAACTGACTCAAGCTTCCCAAGCAAACATTTCTGTTGTTTCTAATAGGAGTTGGTAAGCACTTGTGGTTTGTCTTTAGTGTGTTATCATTTTTGACAGCTTTGCATAGCCTACGTAGGCCAACAGGGGTCTGTCTAATATTGTTGCTGGGCACATTTTCCTCGCTGAGATGAAAACTTAAAAAAGATTTTTTTGAAGCAGTAAGAAGGAATTAATATCCTTTCTCACTCAGTATTCTATTCCTTGCTGACTTTATATTCTGCAAAAAAAGGAAAAAAGTGTTACCCATTATTCCCTTGTACATAGCAAGGCTAACACATGTAAAGCAATAACTCATTTTCTATTGCCATGTTTAGCATATGTCTCCTGTTGGCTCAGCAAGGCCTTTAGGCCTGTCCCTTGAGCCGGCCATCATTGGCAACTCTTAGCCCCTCGGCCTCAAAACCAAATAGCTTTGAATCATGTTGAGCTGTGATGCTAATTTTCATACTGATGCATTATGGGAATAAATGTATCTGACATACTGTGTCAATGGCACTGTCTCTTTGTGTTTCTTGTTTTTTTGTTAGCTGCATTCCTACAGATGGTATTCCATTGAAAATGTTCCCTTCCTACGGAAAAAGGGGAAAAAAAAAACATGCACAGCACCAAACCTCTAGGTGCAGAAGGCTGTTAACGGTTGCTGATGATAGTAGGCAAACATTAACATAATAATTAGTGTCTTGTAATTGTTTCATTAAAACCAGTTGTTCCATTTCTCCTCGTGTTTTCCCAGAAGAGAAGCTGAATTTGGACGACAGCCAGTGGGAGGACATCCACGTTGTCACCGGAGCACTGAAGATGTTTTTCCGGGAGCTGCCGGAGCCGCTCTTCCCTTACAGCTTTTTTGAGCGGTTTGTGGAAGCGATCAGTAAGTACCTCACAGACGGGAGAGTTGGTGGAATAACCCACCAGTGTGGAATTATTAAGTACGTAATAAGAATGATGATAATAGCAATCATGGAGGTAATAATATCCTCAATGCTCCACATCTTTCGTTTTAGTTTTTGTGTTTTTCATGGCTTATTTTTATTTCTGGCCCTGCAATATTATCTGAATTTTTTAAAAAATTAAGAAAAAAACAGTAAAGCATCCTATTTAGAGTGGCCAATGTTCAACTAAGCTTCCTCAAATGAAAATAGCTTCTCAGGGAATCTGCTTTAAAGGGGTCGCCTTTGGCACCCCCAGCCCTTACCGTTGTATTTTCAGAATTGCACTGAGTTTAACTAACTACAAAGGGATCTTGAAAAAGAACTTAAGTGAATTAAATATTACATTTCACTAAAGAGGTGTTAAATCATCAACTGAGGCATCACCTTCTCTAGACTAGTTCACCCTTCGCCCGCCAACACTAGTAAACAGTTGGCTGCAGTTTACTTATGAGCAGTGTGAATATTAAATTAAGTAATGGCAAATTTCTTCTTAAACTGGTGACTTAATGGGAGGTTGAGTTTTATCACTGACTAAGCAATACTCATTGTACATTCCTTGAAGCTTCCTTTTCTATTATTTTCTCATTCATAAAACACACACAAACATCCACACTTAAGCAAAAATGAATGAATGAATGAAAATCTTTCCAAATGCGAGAAAAATTCTACTACTGATTCTTGGAGAAGCGACTACTAGTACATCTCTAAATTTAATATCTTAGGGTACACTTACTATAATAGTGGCAGCTTAGAAAAAGTGTCCTGGCAAGCAAGCTGATTCAAGGAGGAAAAAGACAGACAGAAGAAAGAAAGGTAAAATTAAAAATCTTGCAAGCCTGGCGGGAGCTTAATTAAAGTCCAAACAAGAAAAATCACCAAGAAAAAAAATGCTCTACTTAGGACGTCTGATCCTGTATGGCCATGTGTGCAGTGTTCCTATTAGTATGAGTGGGGATTTGGGGAGCCCATGTTGGAGAACAGCCCCCCAATATGCCCTTTTATTCTGTTTTTCATTTCACAAAAGTCTTTATACTTGTTTAAAGCTCTGGCAAAATGATATCAAGAGGAATGAAGCAGAGTTTTTCTCCCAAGATCTTTCTCGTGTGGTCTGCTCACCAGTTCAGATTTTGTTGTTGCTGTTGTTGAATGTAGTAGCACTGCTCTAACTTTGGGTTTTGGGGTAAGGCTGGAGCTCTTATCCCCAGTCATAACTTATCATTTCATGAGCCTTCTGCTTCTCAAGAAGAGCAGTATTTTATAGTTCCCAGGCTCTCTTAACTTCTTTTTAAAAGGAGGAATAAAAACAAAGTGCACAAGCATACATTGCAATAACAGCTTATTCTGATATTCTGTCTTGGAACATGCAAGCATGGAAGTTCACTCACAATGCTAGGATAGTGTTCTGGAAGGAAACTGGGGGGACTTGCATTTGGATACCTATCTCTGATTTTGTAAATTTAAAGAAGTCACACAAATTTCGCATCATGGTCTCCGTACTTTTAAGTGAGGGTTATCTTATTTGGAAACATACTTGTACATGTGCTGATTTAATGGCTGTGATATAGGATCCCCATCATTAAACCTTCCCTTAGTTCACTTGATTCTAAAGATATTAGGCAAGCCATTCCGTTAGCTTAAGAGATTTGAGAAGCAGGCCTTCAGAACCCATGCGAGGATGTGTCCTTTGAATTTCCATAAAGTATGGGAACGTCTCTGTACTATCCTAGGACTCAGGTCCCAACTGGATAGAATTTCAGAAACACTGGCTTGGTCAGAACTGAACAAGGCAGAGTTGAGCTAGGAAGCATGCTATTGTGACTGATGGCTATTGCAAGAGTTTTTGCCAACACCTATAAAATGGATTATGATGAGAATGAATGAGATAGCACTTAAGAAAGTCCTTTAAAAATGTAAGGTATGGTTTAAGTGCTAACAGTGTTTCTTCAGGTGAACTTTGTTTGAGAAAGCAATCTAGAAGTGAAGAGACAGAAGAGTCTTCCCTCACTGTTCAAGGCAAGGAGAATCAATCTCAACAGCCTTGCCTTACCTCACTCAGAATAGTACTTATCATTTTTTTAATATGTAAAATGGAGGGACTAACCGACAGGGTAATATGGCTGAGAAATATGTTATGATCCTGAACAAAGACATATGTTTACTAACCCACATATTTTTGGCATAATCTTGAAGTTAGTTCTTGTGTTCTAAACTCAGCTCTACGTTGTAGTTCGTATTTAAATATCCTTAGGAAATGGGAGAAAGGCCACCTAGTTCCTTGGCAAAGGTAAAACCACACCAGAGGAGGTACTTTTACCCCATTGTGCACCAATGGAGTAAAAAAAATCTTTCGGACTATAAAGACATTCATATCCAGTCCCAGAGGGGTGCTGATCTTCCTCATAGCTCTCACCACCTTGTGTAAAATCTATACAGTGAGAAGTTCAACAGACATGCCCGTGAGTTCTTGGCTTTTTATGGAATGAATAAACTAGGCATCAACCAGGTAAAGTAGATTCACAGGGGAGATGACCATATATGCTGGCTCTGGGCTTCTTTGGCCATCTTCATCCTTCGCTTCTGTGCTTTGTACTGTGGGAAGTTTGACCCTAGCCAGCTGTATTTCTCAGATGCTCCTGAGGGCTGGCTTTCTGCAGTAGAAGCCACTAGCAGTGGAGAGCAGAGGGAGGGGGAAGGAACAGACCAGCCAGTTTATTAGTTTATCCTCCACCTCCTCTCCCTTGCCCACTCATCTGCCTTAGGTAGCTTCTGTAGCTGAGGATCCATCTCCTCCGTGGCTTTAACTTTGGCTGGACAGGCCCACTCTGGTTCCAGGTTCCATCAGGTGAGGTGGACCCTCCTTCCTTTGCCCCTCCAGCCTGGTAGTGTCTTCCTTCAGTGGCTAGTTTCTTGGTTACTTCATTCTTCCTTGTTTGGCTCTCAGCTTATTCATCAGATGGGTAACCAGTTCCCTGCATCAAAATAATTCCCTCTGTTGGTATAAATACTTGAAGTGATTTCTGTTCTTTGATTAGACACTAGCAAAACATCATGCCAGTCAAAGTCATGGTTCACGTAGCTATAATCTTATTTCTCTTTTCTCTTTCGCTACCCCCAACCCAGTTTGTGAAGCCTTACTATTTTTATTTGGCCCCAAATTGAGAGATCTGGTACCCTTCCCCAACAGAGTTAAAAGGTGAATAGACCAAAACGAATTTTACATCCAACTGGAATGTTTTGCCTCTGAGGAGGAAATGTTATTTCATGTACAAGCAACTAATGACCACTTGTACTATTTGAATTACTGTTAATTCTCATTATGTGCTTGAAAGTCATCATTACATATTCCAAGAAAAGAGAACAGAAGGCATTTACTTTTTAAAATAGTTTCTTTTTGGACCAAACACAAACATTAATATGATAAGAACTCGCAATTGCCATAGTGATCCCCTGTCTGATAACACTTATTGGGGTAACAAAAACACAAGAGATTGTTTTATATTTCAGAATCCAAGTACTGCAGCTATTGATCTGAAATTCTATACTTGGGGTCAATGGAGCTGGGTCACCTGCAGGTTATTTCATGGGGATTTAACCCACTGACTACAAGGATTTAATTCCTTGGAAATGACTTGTGCTGAAGGCATTATTAGTACTGTAAATGTGAACTCAGTACAAAAACACAGTATAGAGTTTTATGATAGGTGATGCAATCTTGTGGCTAAAGGCCTGCAGGGGGTCTGGACATTTCCAGTATATCTAAATCCTAGGAAATATACTAAGTTTTATCTCTATTCCCATCTTTTTCATTCTAGTAACTCTACAGATCCAAAGAAAAGAGACAATAAGCAGTATCTTTTCTGTTTTAATATCTGCATTTTTCCAAAATCCCAAGGAAAGGGAAAGAGAAGAGAAAAACTCATTGTCATTTTTTACAATTTTCTCGTTTGATCCTCAAAATAACAAAGCAAGAGATATGGGAGGAGTGGAAAGATCATGTGGAAAATAATTTCTAACTTATAAAGATACTACCACAATTAACTAAGATAACATTTTCTTCATACTAGGTGTTCAATAAATGATTTGAAAGAAATTGATTTTTCAGAGGAGTAAAGCAAGTCACAAAATATTTCCCAAGTTCACATGGCTCAAAAGATTAGACTTAGAATTCAACTCCAGACTCTAAAACATAAATACTTTCCATCATCCTACATTGCCTTTCTGGGACTGTTTATCTAAAAGAAATCTTGCTTGAAGAATAACTAACTAGCTGTTGCCAAATATCTGTCTGTTAACATCAACCTATATATCCTATGTTATTCTGTATTAAGACCACAACCATTTCTATCTTTCTTTTTTAACTAAGGTTAGAATTAAATTAAATGATCAGAAATTTAGTATTAGAATTTTAGGTTAGAAATAAGGTAGAACTTTCCAAGAGTGAACCATGTTTCAATATTTACTACTAGATATTAAAAGTATTGCTGCTTTAAATGTCGTCCTCTCTGAGAATATTTTCACCCTCCACTGTACTATTTTTATAACCAATTGCTTACCCATCCCCTTTTGAAATTCATTTAGATATACATAACATTATTTTCCTATTTCATATAAGTAACTAGTTCAAGCTTAAGTGTTATTAGTATTCTTTTCTATAGTTTTTCACTTGTATCAAATTACAGCGTTCAACAAACCAAATTTTATGGAAGAGTTTATGATGGAAAGTGATAGATTGGTCTCCATCACGTCACATCCCCAGGCCTGCTCATGAGAGGAAGCGTCATTTAATTATTTCAATTTTTCACTCTTCTAGTCGTTATTTTCGTAACTCTAGATAACATCTCTACTTCTTGATTTATCAACTATCGATAATACCTAATTTGCAATATTAATTTCTTCTACTCCACTTCCTCCAACATTTGATAGTCACATTATTATATTTGGATGTTAAATAATACACGTAAACCCCTGTTTCTTGTTTAATAAACACTCAACAGTATCTCCTAACTTCCCTTTGTAAGGTGAGTATATTTTCCTTTCCAACCTTTCCTTTACCTCTCTTCCTGTCTTTCACAATCATTGGTCATTAACTCCTTTAAATTTTAATGGTTGTTCTAAGACTTCAGTTATTTGTCCAATTAGAAAACTAATAAAGGGCATTTATATTTTCATTCTTGTGAGTCTATAAGTATTGTTCACTACCTGTCCAAGTGGTTTCACAAAGATTCCTTCTCTAAGGTTCACTGTCACATTGTCTACACTTCTCAAAGGCTATTCCTCACCAGGTCAAATAGAATCTATTTTATATACACTCCAAAAATTGCTTACATTCTTGGCCACATTTGGTTCCCTTTATAGCTGGATCATGATTTTCTTGTGTAGATTTTTAATGTATTTTTCTGGGAGTTTGTAATTGCTTTTATTTTTCCTTGCTTCTTTTCTTTTATAATGTCCTTATTCTTTTCTGACACTATTGTACAAAGTCCCATTTTTCCAGGATGCTTCCTTTCTAGAGCCCTCTGTCTTTCTAATTCGTATTGGAATGGTTGCTTCCAGGACTGCTTTAGGGTGCTCAGCCAGGGATTTCTTTCTACTTTCTAAGTGAGAGCCACTGTTTCCTAGAGGACATGTGTATTAGTTTCCTATTGCTGCCATAACAAATTACTTCACACTCAGTGGCCTAGAATAGCAATGATTTATTATCCTACAGTTCTGTGGGACAGAAATCTGACACTTGGTCTCACTGGGCTAAAATCAAAGTGTCCGAAGGGCTGCATTCCTTTCTGGAGGCTCTGGAGGAGAATCCGCTTCCTTGCTTTTTCCAGTTTCTGCAGAGGCTGCCTGCATGCCTTCGCTGGTGGTTCTTCCCTCCACCATCACAGCAGCAATCACACAACATCACATCAGTCTGACCTCTTCCATAGTCATACCTCCCTCTGACTCTCTTCTACCTCCATTTTCCACTTTTGAGGACCCTTGTGTTTACATTGGGCTCACCCAAATAATCCAGAATACTTTCCCCATCTCAAAGTCCTTAACTTAATCACATCTACAAAATCTCTTTTGCCACGTAAGGTAACATATTCACAGGCTCTGGGAATTAGGGTGTGGACATCTTTGTAGAGCCAATTTTCTGCATACTGCGTGTTTTTCCCTCTCTAAATTTTTACAGGTAGCACCTGCTCCACCTCCATGTCACAAATGATCTTAATCCATCAATTTTCATTTGCTTTTCTGAAATCCAAATGATCATCAGAGTTGAGATGCCAGTAAAATTGTAGATTGATTAGTAGATGAGATGGAAGAGAAATGACCTCACGTATTTACTTACAAGATGTGTTATCTATTATTTGTAACTCAAGCCTGAGCCAAAGCTCATTTACTCAAGGACTATCTGATAATTTTATTTTGGTCACCTTCTTCACCTCAGCTTTTTGGTGCTCATATTAAAGCATGTGAGTGTGCATTTTTTGATTTGTTATATTCTAAGTTTTCAAAGTTGCCTTTTGTGTGCAAAAATAATTACTCCCACCTCTGAGCAATGTTCTATACGTTTTCCATCATGGGAACGCAGTCAGTGGTAACTCCTCGATCAAAACAACCCATAGTTCCAATATCAATTCCTTTACTATCTTTTCCAGTTTCTCTTAAGTAAATAGTATCTATAATGTTTATTATATATATCATGTTTGTTATATATATCATGTTTATTTTATACATGTGCATGTACGTATATATGTACATATATGTATGTACACAGAGCATGTACATATGTATGTAACAGAGTATGTGTGTATACATACATAACAAAGTATATATGTATGTAACACAGAGATTAGGCAAGCCAATGATAAACTAAGACAGTAATGATGTTGCATACAAGTCTTCAATTTGAAGGCTGTAGGCACACATGCATTTGAAGACAATATATTTTTTAATGTCCAGTTTTTGTAAACACTGATTAATTAAGAAGTAAAACAAATTGAGAGAAATAGTATCCATAGGATTGAGTACCATAAGATTGAGGCTATTATTCACGAAAGGTAGAGCATACCCCATGCCTAGTCCTTAAATATAACTCATACTCCTATATATCTGCCCGTCACACGATCCTTGTATAAAAGTGATTTAAATTAAAGACATTGCCCTGTGGCAGAAAGTATCTATTGCATGTCCTAAAGTTATTTTCTGAGGCCATCATGCCATTTTACCTTTAAAGTGTACTTTCAATAAGTAATTGGAGAAAAAGCCAGTCAAGTATATTTGCAAATATTTTCTTTACTCTTGACTTTATCTTGCTCTTTGGTCAAACTATTTCTGATGCATCATCAACTCCGTGATGACACTCTTTGGGAGAAAAGAAACAGAGCTTGCAAAGCACTTGACTACAAACAGTTGCTAAACATGAAAGCATGATAGTGACAAATTGCCTCAAAACCAGAGAAAGTAAAAAGTAGGGTTTAAAGGGTCACCACCATGAAACTAGAAATTTAAAATAATGTAGTATAAAAATAGCCTCTACAGCACCATTTCAAGGAAATTTGAAAGTAAAATAAAGGTAGATTTTCCAAATACTCCCCTTCTACTAAAGTTCCCATTGCAAGCTGACATTCTCAGAGACTTGGTGAGTTTTTTGTTGTGGTTGCTTTTTAATCAGTGTGTGTGTGTGTGTGTGTGTGTGTGTATGTGTGTGTGTGTGCATATGTTTCAGCAAACTAGAAATTTTATGGCTGATGCCTAGCCTGTCTCTTAACTCATTCTAATTATATTCATAATTAAATTGTAAAAAAATAGTTGACTAGAGCCAAATGGCTTGCACAGGTGTCTTTTTGTAGGAATGGTTTAGTGCTAGATAATAAACAACTGGACCTCCGTCTACTTAATTTGGCTTAATGAAAAGTTCTTTATAAGTAAAACTAGAAGGTGATTCAGAACTAAAATTGGGCCTTGACTCTGAAATTAATCGAGTGGTAAGACACCAGCTCCATTAGAAAATGTGATGCTTGTCTTTTTGCTTTTCCTTAAAACTTTACTTTTATTTGCATTCTTTTCTTCCATATCCTTGAGAGGTCACTTTTCAAAGCAGTAAACTTCTCAAGATGAGCAATCAGCCAGTCAGCCTTCATGAGTCAGCTTCCTAAGCATCACCGCACCCACTGAATAGACATGCTTTTTAAAAATATGTAACAAAATGCAGAATTTCTCCTCAATACCTCAATGGAAAAACAGTTATCTTGACCCATTACTCTAATAGTAGATTCAAGTGACTGGTTTTCGTTGCCTATTATCAGGTTCACCGCATCAATCGTCCTAATGAAATTAAGGGTTTGTGGCCTTTCATTTCACACTGAGACACCTGCCTCATTTCACATTCTTGGGTTGATCCCGACACCACATTACGATCACCACTGAGGGGCCTTCCAAAAAAATTTTCTGCCCACCCACTCCCAACTCTGTCTTTGGCCACATCTCCAGGAGAGTGGCCTCTTCTAATTCCCCAGTAAGTTTTTTTCTCTCACTCAATCCAGTGTGGTTCTAGTGATAAAGATAGGCTAAATGATATGACTGGCTTGCCATTTTGTTTTGAGGAAAAGCCAAATTCTTCGCGAGGTCTTCGAAGCCCTACATGATCTTGTCGCCCACAAGTTCTCTTGCCTTGCCCATCTCATTTAAGCCCATTGGTGTCCTGGATCTTCTTTGAATACCCCATGTACATTGAGGGTCTTTAACTGCCTAATCCCTCTACCAGTGGCATGTCCCCAGATTGCCGCTCACATGTTAACTTCTCAGTGAAGTCTACTCTCATCAGCTAAACTAAAATTTCTATCTGCACGACACACCAGAACCTCCATTCAAATCCTGATTCCACTATTTACTACCTGTAAGACCTTGAGCAAGTTCTTAACCTTTCTACACCTCAATTTCCGCATCTTTAGAATGTATGTAAAAAGATTATTTTCCTCATGGGGATCATAAGAAATTAAATGAAATGCTAATCATGACAAAGCCCTTATTTACAGATTTTCTGGCACATGGTATTCAGTAAATATTAGGTAGTTTTAAATCAGAATACAATCAGACCACACTCTCAGATGACCTTTCTGTCCATTCCCACAAGTGTTTGCACTCCTCCAGTAAAGTTGTCTTAAGTGATACTTATGGCCATCTTTATTCTGCTTTAATATTTGTTTCTAGAATTCCAAATAGAGCCAAATATGTTTAAGATAACACTATAGGATATTCTCTTACTTTACAATCCGGGGACTCCCACTTTCTTTCTTTTTCTCATTTGTTCTGTCAGCTGATTCCAGTCCCAACCCCACTTGATTAGTCCAAAGCCTATCACTTTATTATAGAACATACATCTTAGTCATAACCCAGAGGCTAACCATTTTCTCCAACCTGATGCTACCTTGCTTCTATTAAATATTAGTAAATCTGTGACATTCTCAGTGGCACCACAAGAGACAACTTCAAAGTAATACTTTCTCCCAGTTGGGAAATTAGCTGTCTTCTCCCACGTGGGAAATTAGCTTCCTTGCTGATTGTGAACCTGTGTTTCAGCTTGCGAAGGTCACAGAATCATCAGTAGGTGAGAAGTTTAGGGTGTGGCGGGGAGGCTATATACCAGCCTGTGCAAATATTTGTAACACTGTAGATCCTTCTCACAGATAAAAACATTAAAAGAGTTATCAACTAAACTTTGTTCAACAAGAAGTCTTCCCTCCTCATATACACACATACATCCAGGGACACACACACGCACACACACTCATTCTCCAAAGTTGAAATGTTTCATATTTCTTTTCAGATTTCACAACTTATGGTATTCTAGCTTGAAAAAGGTAGACTTATTTATTTTTTTCTTACAATTATCTCAAGATAACTTTCATATTACCCTCTCTTGAGCTATATTCAAAGCCTGATATGGAATAACTAATCCCTTGCCCTTTAGTCTCTTGCTTGCTCGCACTCAGTCACCTGCTCTCATTGGCTCAGGCACCTGTCCTTCCTCTAGTTCTCCACTTCTCTTGTCGATGAAAGCATTTTCTTCAAATAGCTTCTAAGACTATCATGGACTCCTTGAAATGTGGCATTTCTTCATTTGGCTCATTCCTTATTGTTTTGGAGAGTTAAACTTTAGATATGATGTCTCCTGGAGTACTAGAAATTTCCTGGGAGAATTCTGCTCATGTTGGAACAGCAGAATATCCTCACTGAGCGTTGCCATGTGGTTTGAAGAATGGAATTTTTCCCTAAGGATTGACACATACATTTCTACCTACACTTTAGGAAATAGAAACATGGAAAATGAATACACTTTTGTAGAAAACAAGTAGCAGTACTGGTTTTAAGGTGAAAGTAATACGATTGGAAGAATGAAAGCAAACATATATTTTTGAAAAGTCCATGAACTATAAAAAAGTTATATTGGATAATTATGAGAGTTGCCTCTTTTTATTGACTTATTTATAGTTCTCCATTTAAATGTGCTGTTCCCTCTCCCATTTTCTTTCATGCAACCCCTTTATTTTTCAGAAAATTAAAATTTGAAACGGTCAAGTGCCTAAGGCCCTGTGTCCATGATTACTGTCTAACCAATCAGCTCGTGGCCCCTTTCTCTTTTTCTTCTCACTTTGAGTGTCCAGCAGGTGAAAGGTTGACTCTTTCAGATCCCAAGCCCATTCCTCTGCCAAGTAACGGATGGGCAGATCTAATTAGTACCATCTGTCGTGCTAGTTGCAGGTTGATACTGTCTTACCAACAGATGAAATCAACGATCTTTTGAGCTCCTCCTCCAGGCCCTTAATTCTAAAGACAATAGTAATGTTCTTTGATATGTTTTGTGTATTATTCTCTGAATAGCTAATTGGTACCTAAGAAGGACCTATTACCTCACTGAAATATTTTTCAGAAATTTCTATTCCTTTAGCTCTGTTATGAAAATGTTTTAGGAAAAATATGGAATGAGCAAATATTAGGCACAGAAAGACCTCAGAAACCCCTGTCTATGATGCTGGGATCTATAATGCTCATGACTTCTGAGAGCTGCTCCCCTGAATGAATATGGAGCAATGTTAGCCAAGCAGAAGACCCAGAGGTCTCCACAAAGGGCAAGACAGACCAGCTAGAAAATAACTAGAAAAACCACATTGGTCAATGTCAGAATCCAAACAGCATCTTCTCTAACAGTCTCTTAATGTTTGAAAATACTAAAAACATAGGCTGCAACCCCTGTTCATTGTTTTTCTTTCTTTCTCTGTTCTTTCAGTAATTCTCATGAATCAAGCTTTCCAGACTCTTCATCACTAAGATCATAGTCTTCCAGTGTGCCTCTCTAAAGTTTGGAAATTGTCTTACTCAGCTTGGGCTGCCATAAGAAAATATCATAGACTGGCTTAAATAACAAACATTTATTTCTCACAGTTCTGGGGGCTGGAAGTCTGAGATCAGAGTGCCAGCATGGTTGAGTTCTGGTGAGAGCTCTCTTCCTGGCTTGCAGATGACCACCTTTTCACTGTGTCCTCACATGGCAGGGAGAGAGAGCAAGCTCTGATCTCTTCCTCATCTTATAAGGACACAATAATCCTGTCATGGGGCCCCACCCTCATGACATCCTCTAATACTAGTTATCTCCCAACGGCTGCACCTCCATACACCATCATGCTGGGGGGTTAGGTCTTCAAACATGAATTTAGGGGTTACAAAAACATTCAGTACATAACAGAAATCATACTTCAATGGAATGATTTAGGAGTACAACTTTATCAGTGCAAGATAAAGTTTCCTCCCTTATTGTGGCAATATCTCTCTATCATTTCAACACAAGATTTAATAAGCTCTTTATTAATATTATTTAATTACATTATTGGGATCTGAAATTGAATTTAGAGTCCTAGGTGTCACTTTTACCCATTTCTCTCTCATATTAAATTTGTACATTTTTAAACCTACATGCAGAAATGTGCATGCAACCCTGTACAAGTGTGTTCTTTTCCTCAGGATCCCAAGCTGTCAAGACAAAACACCAGACGGGGAGTTTTGCTTTAAGTTTAAAGTTTTGCATATTCACAAGACTCATCTCACCTGAGTCACAACACCTGGAACTGGGGCCAAAAACCAAGTTTTTAACTATAAATCCTTCAATTTTATCATTCAACGTTCCTCTCAGCATTATGACATTTGCAATTTGAACAATGTGTCTTCCATGCCCAGACCAAGTCCTCAAATACATTTCAAGACCATGTAGCACAGACTGGAAGGCCATTTGAAACAATGGAGCAATTAGAGATAACAATTTACAACATTTTGGGAAGAACTTCATATACTATGCCAGTAAGAATTACAGAAAAGGGCATTCCACATTTACGAAGTGGAATTCTTTATACTCTTGGACAATTTTTGAATTAATTTGAAACATAAATATTTTAAACTAATAGAATATGTTAATATATAAATAAACCTTAGAACTGTCCATATAATTACAGTTCCAATTTATGGTGTGCTTACCATATTTTCACTTGTATAAAGCCAAGCGCTACATGTACATTTTGCTGTTTTAGTTAATATTTATAACACTCCTTTGTGGTAGATATTATTCTGATTATATCAATTTAGGAAACTAAGGATCATAGAAATTAAATAGCTTGCCTAAGGCTACCATCTGGGAAGTTGCAAAGCAGAGATTTGAACCCAGAACCGGAAGACTCCAAAGCTGTTACCTTTAACCATGAAACTATCACTCTTGCCTAATTTGGGCAAAGTGATAACACGTGTCTACTTAGAAACGAGATAATTAGTAGATTTAGATGTGGTTGAGGTAAAGACTCTATGTTGTCAAGAACTACAATGAGAGGAAACTAGAACATGAATAAGTTTCTCTGCTCATGCACATGGTCTCAAAACCAGATTATTTATTTACCAGAGCTTCTGTCTTGACCATTCAATTTAAAATGAATTCAACAAAATTTTTGATTACTTTCTGTATCCAAGGCAACATTACAGGTACTTATTCTCATGACTGGGTCACTGGAAAAACTTTTAAAAATGAAATTAAGCACTGGTGAAATTCAAACACACCTAGCAGATGGAGAAAGAAATGCTTCAAGTGTATGTAGAAACAAGGCACTGTGTCCGTATTACATTGTCCAGCAAGTGAATTAAGAAATAATATCATAAAATTTCTTAACTTTCATCATCTGTGTTATTTAATTGAAAGGTGGGACTACAGCAAAGCATTGCTTTGCCTCGTCTCTCATGTCATGTGCTAGAAACATATTTTCATGGAGTCTATAAAATAAACCCATTATTTGAATCCATCAAATCATAATAGAAAAAGCCCAACTATAGTTAAAATATTAATACTATGTCCACTCACACTTGATGATAGTCCTCTTTTTAAAAAACATTTAACATCTTTGTTGAAACAGAGCAAACCTACAGAAAATCATGAGAGTATTATTCATTGGGAAACTTTTTTTTCTAAAACTGGTTTTCCAGGCTTGTATATTTGTGCCTCTTTCCTCTGACAATAAGTGTAAATTGTCTCTGTTGAATTTTAAGTACAAAACTGAGTATAAGGTATCTGGTGTCTAGGTACAGAACAATACAATATTGTTTCCCATTCTTTAATCCGACCTACACAAAATCTCTGGGGTAGGAGCCATGTCTTACTCATCTTTGTAGCTCCAGTGCTAGGTGAATATAAAAACATAACATGCCTTGTGGTGGTGGTTGTATATAAGGTCTCCTTTAACAATCCATTGTAATGAGCGGCAATGGACTGCTGAAGTGGGGGAGTGAGAAGGACTGGTGGTGAGTAGGTGAATAAGAGAGGTGAAAACCCTACTTAATTTAACCCATTTTCCTGATAGCAAATTTAAGAATTAACTGCTTAGATCACTCCAAATGTTTTCTGTCTTATTAGCTCTGTTATACAGCTACCTTCAGAGAAACATGCTGACTCTATTCTTTGTATTTTCTATACGTCAAAGTAGTATTACTATATAATTTACAGAGATTTCATGTTGGTGGTTAAAAAGTTTATGAGAGGAAGGGAAAAATGAAATGAGCAAATAAAGTGTTGTGATCAGGCTAGTGAACTTTTGCAGTCTTCAAAGGGTTACCTGAACTCCTGCTAATACAACTTGCCAGACTTAAATGCAGAGCAATGGTGGAGAGAACAGTGAAACTGTACTATAAAAATAAATTACTGTCATGAATATTAAGCAACAAGAATATAATAAACATGACTGTTTGCATGATTCTGATTTATTGGTACTGATATGTGTATAAATTACAACACTGAGTGTTTATTCTAGTTATTTCAGGATATGGGCCAAACAAAGCTGGGTGGACACTTCCCGCAGACCTTTCCATCTGCCACCAAATTCCTATTTCACTGCTCCCGTTGCTGTGTTTCTTATGTCAGTGGCATCAGGACCATGTATGAGCAGCTATTCCCTTTAGTTTACTTTGCAGATTGAAGTAGATGGCCTTTCCAGAACCTGTGTTACAACTACCATCATAGGTTTCCATTCTCTTGCAAGGGAACAACTCCAGCTGCGAAGTATCCTGAAGGTCATTCCTACTTGCTCTGTTAAACAGTGCTCACTTTTGACACGAGAGGGTTCATTACTGTATTTATGAACCTCTTGGCACTGCATTTGGGCTTTCCCAATGCTAAGCAGCACTGCATTTTGCATACTTGCTTAGCAGTGGGTGTTCTGGATCACTAGATTTGAGAGGTTAAAGACCAAAAGAGAGAGGGAGAGAGAAAAGCACTTTGTGTATCCATGTAAAATCTGGAGGTGCTACAACTGACATAACTACACGAGGAGCACAATGTGGGTCTCGCTGATATTCACAAGTAGAAGTTATTAAGATTTGCTATCAGTTTTAATTGACACTATTTGGAACAAGATATTTGTTAAACAGATGGCCAGAATAAGGTATCACACAAGAAAATTGCGTTCTCCTGCCTCAGGTTTTTAGCTTTTATGTTACATCTCATCAAAGTTTACTTCAGGAGATTAATTATTTTAGAGTTGTCTTTTCTCTAACGTTGGTGGCAACCTACAAGGAAAACAGCCAAAAATTTAATAACCTTAACAAAAGACACAATTTCCATGTAGTGAAATATGCTATATGGGTATCTGTTGGTGATACCTGTAAAGGACTGCTGATGATATAAACACTTGGCTATAGATGAAATGCCAGCTAAAGTTCATGATGAGGCAAGAATTGTTAGCTACTTAGAATTGGAACTCTTACAACATTCTCGAGGGCATTTTTAGCTGTATATATCAAAGGGCTTAAAAATGTGCATACCTTTGTATTGGCTATTACATATCCAAAAATTTACCTTAGGGAATTTTCAGAGATATGCGCAAGAATTTGTACAAATTTGCTTCTCAAAATGTTATTTATAATAGTGAAAAATGTAGAAGTAACATATATGTCCAACTGAGGGAAGGTCAAATTATGGTGCATTTATATAATGAAATATTATGCAGTTGTTAAATTGTGTTGTAGAAAACATTACTTCACAAGGTAAAATGCCAATAAATATTAAAAGAGAGCATAAGTGTGTACAGTGTGAACCTTTTCTAAAATATGTGTATAAATGTTTATAAGTAGAGAAAAGACTGAAAGTATTTACTTCAAAATATTATCAGGGGTTGTCAATGACTATACAGCCTATTTTTTTAATTCTTTTTTTGACTTTCTATGTTCTGCAAGTTTCTACACTAAGAATAAGTACATTTGTAATGATTAAAAAAACTAAAAATGAAAAGTATAAAAAGAGGGTGAGTTGACAATGTTGTAGGAGACCTCAGAATCAGTTACTCTTAAGGGCACCCAAATGTGGTTTCGGCCCAGATCACCTTCATAGAAACAGATTCCTGGACTTACTTTGATAGATTTTGGTTTAAAGTGCCTGGGGTGAAGTTGAGAAATTTTTACTAAAAAACAAGGAGCAAAACCTCAGGTGATTCTGATATGTGGTCAGATTTGGGAAACATTGATGTCGGTCCTTTCTCCTTGATAAAGCCAAAAAGGAGGAGGGCAACTCTTCCTTCTTGTCATATGTTGACATCACAGCATCTTACCCTAAGCCAAGGTGAGCATTCCTTGAGGGGGTTACTGAAGAAGAAATAGGTAAATTCCCTGAACTAGAGAAGAATATGCAATTACATGTGATCTAACAGCACAATAAGCAATGAAGACAATCAATGCTCCACAGAAGGCAGAGATAAAAGTGCAGTGGTTGGGATGACTTCACAAAGGAGTCATTCACTGTATGTACAGTTTGAAGCGCCAACAGGGAAAGAACAGGAGCACCGGCTCCAGCCCTGAGATGAGTGTGTTGTTTTGGGGAGAGTGAAGAATCTCAGTAGAATGCAGTCAAGATTTTGGAGATAGCTGCAGAAGATAAGAGAGCAATACAGTTAAGCCAGTATTACAAAGCCCATGAAGGTTGCAGCCTGCAACTGTCATATTTGATCCCCCATTCTCCTGCCTAACACAGTACCTTCCACAGAAAAGCTACTCAGCAAGTATATGGTCAATAAATTAACTAATTAGTTGCAGAGAATTGAATATTACAGAAGGGTTTAAATTTTAATCTACAGCAGGAAAAACCCCATTAATCCATTAATACTTTTCAGGAAAGAAGTGAAAATCTGAAAACTGTTTTAGAGAAAATATTTTGGTGGTAATTGACAGGATATGTTTAAGAGGAGAGAGAGGAGGCAGAAAACCCTGTTGTGTTGTCCACCTAGCACTATACTTGGCTAGCAGTCGAGTATGACCTGGGGCAAGTGACCTAACCGCACGAGAACTCAGTTTTTTCTCCCTGTAAAGTGATGAAATTATACTATATCAAAATTCTAAAACTGAGATCCATGTATAGGCAAAAGATTCGTTATCCACTGCCCAAAGAATTGGACAATTTGTGTATATGTGCCCCTGTGTATTTTCTGGAGCAAGATTCTCAGAAGATAAGTGACCCCCTAAAAAGTTATAAGCGCTATTCAAAGTGTGATCTGCACACTGGTAGCATCAGACTCACTTGGGATCTTGTTAGACATAAAATTTCTGGGGCCCCATTCCAGACTTTCTAAATGACAGTCTCTGAGGATGGAGCCCAGGTATCAGTTTTTACGATCTCTTCAGTTTATTCATATGAATGCAAAAGTTTAAGAAGCATCTAGTAGCTAGATGAGTTCTTAGCTGCTCACCAACTTAAAAATATTTCACTATTTTGTAAAAGAAAGAAAAGAAAAGAAGGTACACATAAAAAAGATTACAAGAAAAAAAAATTTTTAAGGATTTAATGACAACTTGGATAAACAATCAGGGTCAGGTTTTAAACCAAGATGACCAAGAGGACAGAAACGTATTTGACAGAAATAGAGAAGCTGTGATGATGAGTTGTTTTGTGTGTAGTAAAAGACGACCAAACACAACTCATCAGTGAACTGATTTTTCTTCCTGGCCTTGTTCTTAGGATAAAGAGAGTTAGTGTACCTTTGTGCTGCAAGAAGTTATTCCAGAATCACCCAACTGAATATGGCTATTGGCACATTGAATAGCTGATCAATAGTTGAGAGTGATCAGAATGAAAATTTTGGCAAAATTGAAAATAACATGATATATATTGATGTGTGTGTGTGTGTGTGTGTGAAGGGAAAAAAATTTAAGCCTAAAATTGGGATTCCCACACGCGAAAAGAGTAATATGATTGGATGAACATACATAATGCAAAATTCCTGTTTGATTGGTGAGATTATTTTAAATTTTTAAACAAAGCATTGGGAAATGACCAAAAGTGGTTAATTGGACCAGCAAAATTGAACCTTGGCTAATTTTAACATAAGCTTTTTGCTCTACAAGCCAAAAGATATCTTTAAAGTAAACGAAACCAACTCCTTTGATTCGAGAAAGAGAAAAGATATGCAGATTGAAAAGAACTTTTAACTCTAAGTCTACACTATCATTAAGTATACTTAGATTTGTACCATATAATTATTATAATTGTAGCAATTAATCAATCAACTGATTAACATGTAGGGTCAGCAGGATCCAGTGATCTTATCTTGAAGCTTGAATTAATTAATTATACTTTTTCCAACAATATTATTTTCTATTTGTGTACCCAGTTTGTGCAAGTTACCCCTATTGACAAAATGTGGTTTAGTCTTTCTACTTATCACAGCAGGTATGTGCACTCACTGAGGTACTTTTGGTGATATTTAAGTCAGAATTATAAGGAGACTGAATTATTTTTAATACTTCCTAAAGTAATTGCTTTGTTATTTTTATCACTAAATGTTATATAGTTTATGCAAATTAATACGATTCTTTTGAATGATCTTTAACATAAGGTCAAAGAACTTTCATCTGTCAGAGTAAGTCAAATTCAACTATACTATAATATCATATAATAATTATGTTCTTCAGAACATTCAGCTTATATTGCAAGAAATGCCCAAGCCTTGCAAATACATGCTTTTTAAAAAATATTTTAAAAACATTTTCAAATATATAATCTCTTTTGCTAATTTTTTGTGAAATGTTGAAAGCTGTGTTATTCCCATTTGTTAGATGAGGAAACTGAAGTTACAACACGTGAAGTGGTTTGTCCAGAGTTGCCCAGAGAGCTAAGAGCAGTAGTGAAATAGAACAACTTTTTCACCAGATACGTATTGAATGGCTTCTTGAGCATGCACTATGTGGAAAGTTAGAGACAATAAGATGAACGGGACATGGTACCACTTTCATGGAATTCACAGTCCGGCAGGCGAAAGAGGCAGGTGACGAGATATTTACGAGTGCACCGCCATATTAAAGATCTGAAAGGCTGTGCGAGCATGAAGATATTCTCTTCCACTGCTCACAGTGTTTCAAGATGATACTCGATGGAGTTGCTCCATTTGAAAGAAGGTGGAACATGAAAGAAATATGTATATTGTGATATGAGATCTATTGCATATGTTAAACCTGCCTTTTTTTTTCTTTTTACTAGAAGCCACTTATTAGCAGGGCCTGTCTCACTTGGAGGCTCTGCTTTTTTGCTTACAGACTGTCTGACGCCTTTATAAAGTGGACCACTGCATTGTTGATTACTGCACACCAGGGTGGTCCACGTGCCACTGTTTTCTGCCATCCCACAGTGAGACAGCATCTTCTGAAGTTTTGGTCTCACATGTCCTTAGAGAATGGTTTGTGTTTCCTAAGAAGCTTAAGTCTGGATGATTTACATGTAACATTTTAAACTCCCGTTGTGTAATGCCTAGACTGAGATTTGTATATGCTGAAAACAGTTTTTCAGGTCTGTGCATGACATTTAGTTATGCATTGTATCGTCTACCCTCATTTATCCATGTGACTGGAGAAGAGATGTTCATGTGATGCACATAACAAGGATCTGAAAATTCTACTGCAGAATAACATCACGCACGTAGATGCTCTAGCTACTTACTGTAATCTCACAATCAAATGATTAAGTGTTTTGTCAACCCAAATTAGATGTGCTTAATTTTGACTTGAAAAGAAAAAAGAGAGAGGCAATTGGGATAAGACATGAAATGGTCACAGTTTCCTTCTGCCTGGTTTGAGTTCATTTTCTCCCATTCACTCTTTTGCTTTTTTCTAAGTGAAATAGCATATTTACTGGATGTGAGAGTTTGTCAAATGATCACAAAAAAAAATTCCAAAAACAATTTCAATCTCTGGATGAAAAATGAGCATTCATACTTACTCTCATAAGTATTAAGTGAAAAATGATGCATGAAAATCAATAGAAATGTGACTATCAAGCTACACCGACTCAAACCAGAAGGCCCAGAGTATGATATTGCTAATATCCTACATGTGGTGGGTGTGTCAGTGTGGGTATGAGTGTGTGTGCAAGATGTATCATTGCCATACTGTAAAAGAGTTGAATTAGCTTCCACTTGACTAGATGAGAGCTCTTAGTTCTTATTTTGAAAGCAATCAATTGAGCATGGTTAATTAGGATATCACCAAGTAGTTAAGAAAAAAAAAAGAAAAAAGGCAAGGCCCTTATTAGAAACCATATTTTAAATCTGCTCGCATTACAGTGCTGATAGAAGGATTAAGGAAAGAATTCACCAAGCCCGTGGTTGTTAGGTGTTTTCTGCACAAACACATTTTTCTTCAATTACAACAAATTATTATAGTTATGTGGTGCTACAGTGCTGCCTTTATGGGAATCACTGAGTTATAAACAAAGAACACATTCCAGTCTTCCAAGTAATAATTGTAAGAGGACAAGCCAAAAAGCTCTCATTTGGGGAAAAAAAATTATCTTTAATTCTGCTCTTATTCTGTCCATCAGATCTCTTTTAACAATTTACAAATATACATCATTTTTATGTAATGTTAAATTATAGTAAAAAATAACTAGCAATATTAACTAGCTATCTAAGATTTATACTGTACCATTTTATTCAAGGTATGCCTTTCACTTGAAAGTGTCTCAGTGTCCCGAATATATTAACTTTTATCATTAATAAGGAAAATGAGAATGGAGTCCATATTTTAACAAACAGGCTCTCTTTATTATATTTTGATGGTGTATACCACTCTTTTCAAAATAGTTCCAGAAATCTAGCAGTGCAAGAGGGCTGAGTATTAATCTTCAGAATATCAATCCACTCAGGACTTATACTCCACAACCCAGATCGTTCCCCACATATGCTAATGAGCTCAGTGGAGTCTTCATAATCTTGGGCAAGTTTGGACACTCACCTGGTTTGAGACTTGAAAACAAAAGTACAAAAGCAAAATCCACATTCTGTCCTAATGCTTCATGGCTTCTTGCTAGTCAGGTTCTATATGTGAGCTTTAGCCTTCTTTTATGCATTAATTTGAGTTATTGTAAGCAGAGAATCCTACTGTGTGCTTAAATGCAGGAAAATACAAATGTTAAAAATTTACATGCATTCCCTAATTATTAAAGTACGGCACTGGGCAAGTTCTAAGTGTTAGCAGTCTACAGGGTAAGTCAAACTTTAACCTATTCTGCCTTTAAGAGACTCTAACGTATTCAAGAGAAATTTGCAGGGCATTTTTATGTCAAAAATTAACAGCCATTTATCCTTCTCATGTCTGACCCTCAGAGAGTAGGACTGGATTTCGCTCAGGCCCACGTGTGAAGCTGGGCATGGGGAGTCCTTGCCTATTCACATCAACTGAGTCTTTGGAACATTTTGTTCTTGCCTTTTTCTCCTCTCTTTTATTATAAAATACTTCAATTTCCCTGCAAATAAGTAGAATCTAGATCATCAAAAATAATAGCTTTAAATTTTCAGATGAGAATAGTTGCCTTGTATCCAAAATGATAGCAGAAGTTCCCACCATGGGATATATAAAATTTCCCATGATTTCCACCCAATCATGGTTTTCCCAAGAGAACCTCTTGCTTGTAAATATGCATTGTTAGCATGTTTCTGCATCTTTATTTCTTATTTTAATTTGTATTCTTTTGCCATTATGGGAGTAAATAATAGGGCAGTCTTTGCAATTCAACTATGTGAAAGAGGGCCATATCTGTATGCACGTAATGAGACATATGAGGGACATCTGACCCAGCTCACTGGGGGTACTGTAATACCAACCCAACAGTGAACACCACATATTTAGTCCCACACCAAGTGACTTTATTTATTTATTTATTTGTGAGGAAGATCAGCCCTGAGCTAACATCCGTGCCACTCCTCCTTTTTGCTGAAGAAGACCGGCCCTGAGCTAATAGCTATTGCCAATCCTCCTCCTTTTTTTCCCTTTTTTCTCCCCAAAGCCCCAGTAGATAGTTGTATGTTGTAGTTGCACACCCTTCTAGTTGCTGTATGTGGGATGCCACCTCAGCATGGCCGGACAAGCGGTGCATCGGTGCATACCCGGGATCTGTACCCAGGCCACCAGTAGTGGAGAGTGCACACTTAACCGCTAAGCCACGAGGCTGGCCCCCCAAGTAACTTAAAAGCATGTCTAGGGATTTCTCTGACCTTACTTTATAACCTCTAGTCAATGTACTCACTGTGTTTAGCATAGTCAAGATCAGAGAATTCAAATTTCCTACTAATTGCTGCCATTTCTTTTCCAAATATTGTATGAAAGCAAAACCTCTCTTAAGCAACAAGCTTAGTTCTCTTCTGTCTCATTCATTGTCATCATCATCATCAACATCATCATCATCTATGTAGCCAGTTAAGTAACCGGCATGCGGTTCTGTGCTCTAATTGGTATTTGTTGAAGAAGCAAGAGGCTGAAATTCAGATCTCTTGTTCATTTCAAAACAGTTGTCAAATTCTCCTTTGGACTGGAAAAGAAAACTTTGGAGAAATTGACATCTCAGTCACTGGTTAGGAAGTAAATATGGAAGCGCAAAATGGCATTTTTAAACAAAACTGCTTTCCTGACCATAACTGAATTTTCACATTGTCAGCACTTCCATTATAAACATTTTTTTTTTAGTTGGGAGTTTATAACGCAAATGTAAAGATTTGCTATGGGCTAAATCTCAACCCAAGAGCAAATGTTTATACCAATTTTGAAAACAATCAGCTTGCCCATTTGTAGTTATGCATGTGTTCATCATCTGTTATTGCTTGTCCAATGCTCTCCAACTTCTGGGAGAAAAAGCAGACATCTGGAGAGAAGAAACAATGTTTGCTCTCCAGCAGATGTAGTCTGTTTTCTACAATCATTGAGTAAGGAAGGTATCGAATAAATGTGTGCCCTTTAACACAAGGAAATGAAAATGACAAAATTCTGCGTGCGTACCAATACTGTTGAAATACAGTCTAAAAATTGGGCAGTCTAAGAATTGGTCACTTTGAGTCACTAAGACTCAGAGTTTTGCCGTTTTACAGATGGAAAGAACTGGGATACTACCATGAATCACAGCAGTATAATGCCCTCTCCTAGAAAGTAGGTCATACTTCAGGGATTGCCAGAGTAAGTGAAGAATAATCATTTTGACCAAAACTACTTTTTACTAAGAGCAATTAATATTTTCCAAAAGATGTAAATTATTGCTTAACTTCCAATTTCATGTTGTTGGAGTTTTTTTCCTCTTCTTTTAAATTCATTCAGTAATCTAAATATTCAATTAGCACTTTCCAAAAAAAAATGATGAGAAACTAATTTACATCTGGAAAAACTGAAAATGTTCCCCAGCTGTGGGTCCTAATGGGCTGGAGGATCAAGGCTGGTCTACGCAGATTTTTTTTTTTTTCCAAAATAATATAATAAAATTTTAGTGGGTCCTTTTTGTCACCTTCATTTAACGGCACCATGGATAACAAAGGCCAAGTATGGTTTACCAAGAGAAGAGCAGGTTCATAAATGATTTAAGTTCTCCTAGTTTAGGCTCAAATTATCTCCACTACATCAAACAAGTCATTTGTCCTCTCAGATTTGATATTTGAAGTTATTGAAGTAAGTAATCTCCAACCATCTCTCCTGCTCAAAGTTCCATGGTTGTATGATGTTATACCTTACAGTACCTTCCTCAGATGTTTGCAGTTCCTTTAGTCTAATTTTCCCATAGTCTTGTATACTCCACCTAGTAAGTATTCTCTAGGTCAAGAGCACAGTCAAAGGAAGGGTATAGAAAAGCGCTTTTGCCTTGTTTTGAGGAAGGCAAAATTAAAGATCCTTATATATAGCAAATCCTGGTGGCCAAAACAATTCATTTGGTATTGGTCAGGATTTCTATAGTACTGGAGACAAAATTAAATTCTTGGCTTAATATGTCATATCTATATGGTGGCATTTAATGCTCCTCTCTAGTAGGTAAGTTTTGCGATATATTTAGTTATTATTTTATTACCAAAACACTTAAAATAAAATATCATCTTCAAAATTAACTCCAGGGTATAATTACATAGCACTCGTCACATGGCTCCTTTTCACCCAAATCAGCACATTCCCATATGTTGTCCATTTTTGCTATGCTGGAGATATATTCCCATAGTGGTCAAGTGGACTTTTGGAGGAAAATCCTGTATCTCCATGCACTAAGTAGATTTTTAATACATAAAACCATCGATTACTTATGTCTTGTCATCAACAGAAAACGTGAAATGCAATGGATTCACTACAATATAGGTTTCCTGTTCTTATCCATAGTGAAGACCAGGGTACATTTAAGTTTGGTTATTGTTGTGAGCGTGTTTTAAATCCTCCCCCCCCCAAAGCCCCAGTATATAGTTGTATGTCCTGACTGCACATCCTTCTAGTTGCTGTATGTGGGACGCGGCCTCAGCATGGCCGGAGAAGCGGTGCGTCGGTGCGCTCCCGGGATCCGAACCCCGGGCCGCCAGCAGCGGAGCGCGCGCACTTAACTGCTAAGCCACGGGGCCGGCCCATGAGTGTGTTTTTGCTAAAAGCTATAGCAGTAAAAAGTAAGAGTATTCAGTATTGTAGCTGTTCATATGGATTTTTTTCCAGCTGTATTAAGGTATAATGTGTTGCACAAATTTAGTATACAATTTGATGTTTGACACAATTTGACATATGTATACACCATGAAACCATCACCACAATCAAAATTATGAACTCATCCTTCACTCCCAAAAGTTTCCCCATGCCCTTTTCTAATTCCCTCCCTCCACCCCTGGTATCCTCTCCCATAACAAATGATTTGCTTTCCATCACTATAAATTAGTTTGCATTTTCTAGAGTACTATTTAAGTAAAATTATACAATATGCAATATTTTTTTGTCTGATTCATTTCACGCAGAACAATTGTTTTAAAATTTGTCAATGTTGTGTATACTGAAGGTTTATTCCCTTTTTATTGCTGAGTAGTATTCTACTGTATGGATACATCACAATTTGCTTATCAATTTACCTGTTGACAGACATTTGGATTGTGTATACTGAAGGTTTATTCCCTTTTTATTGCTGAGTAGTATTCTACTGTATGGATACATCACAATTTGCTTATCAATTTACCTGTTGACAGACATTTGGATTGTCCAGTTTCTGGTTATTACAAATAAACCTACTCTGAACATTTATGTTTAAGCCTTTGCATGGACATATGCTTTCATTTCTCTTGTGTAAATACTTAGGTGTAGAATGGCTAGGTCACATGGTAGATGTATATTTGACTTTATAATTAGCTGCCAAATTGTATTTATGAGTAGCTATACCACTTTTCATTTTCACCGGCAGTATATGAGAGTTGCAATTCCTCCACATTCTCATCAACACTTGGGATGGTCAGTCTTTTTAATTTTAGTTATTCTAATAGTTTGGTAGAGCTGTCTCACTGTGGATTTTATTTGCTCTTCTATAATGGCCAGTACTATTAGACATCTTTTCATGTGCTTATTTGACATGTTCATGTCTTCTTTGGTGAAGTGTCTGTTCAAATCTTTTGCTCATTTTTTATTGGGTTTTCTGCTTTCTGATAAGAGTTTTGAGAGTTATTTGTATATTCTGGATATGAGCCCTTTCTTAGATATACGCTTTGCAAATATTTTCTCCTAGGTTGTGCCTTCTTTTTTCATTTTTTCTAGAAGTGTATATCAAAAAACAGAATCTCTTAACTTTGATGAAGTTCAATTTATGAATTTTTTCTTTTATGCTTTTGGTGTCATATCCAAGTAATCTTTACCTTACCCCATGTCACAAAGGTTTTCTTCTATGTTGTCTTCTAGAAGTTTTATAGTTTTAGATTTTATATTAGATCTATGATCCATTTTGAGTTTATTTTTGCATAAGGTTGAGAGCTATGGATCTAAGTCCTTTTTGCATGTTGATACCAATTTTTCCACCACGCTTTGTTGAAAATACTATCCTTTTCCTACTCAGTTGCATTTACATCTTTGTCGAAAGTCTGTTGTCTGTGTAAATGTGGGTCTATTTTGGGGCTATCCATTTTGAATCTTTGATCTATTTATCTAACTCAAGCAAGTACCACACTTTCTTTTTTACTATAAATTTATAATAAGTCTTTAGGTCAGGTAGTGTTAGTCCTCCAACCTTGTTCTTTTTAAAACTTGTTTTTACTGTTCTAGGTCAAGAGTCAGCAAAGTTTTTCTCCTGAAGGGACAGATAGTAAATAGTTTAAGATTTTCAGGCCATACAGTCTCTCTTTTAGGTACCCAACTCTGCCATTGTAGTGCAAAAACAGCCATGGGCCACATTTAAACAAATGGACATTGCTGTGTTCCAGTAAAAGTACTTACAAAAGCAGGCAGCAGATTGGAAGTGTACTGCGGGTCATAGTTTTCTGACCCCTCTTGTAGGTCCTTTATATTTCTACATAAATTTTAGAATCATCTTGTCGATTTATACCCCCCAAAAAAGGCCTACTGAGATTTTTATTGACTTTGAATTGAACCTATAGATCAATTTGGGAAGAACTGACATTTTGACAATATAGAATCTTCCAATGAACAAATTATATCTCATCATTTATTTAGATCTTAATTTATTAAATAATTAGATTATTAAATAATTATTAGATCTTATTTAATTAGCACTGTTTTATAATTTTTATTATACATATCTTGCCCATATTTTGTCAGATTTATCCGAGTATTTAATATTTTTCATGGCTATTATAAATTGTATTTCTTAGTTCAATTTCTGATTGTACATCATTTTTATGTAGAAGTACAGTTGATGTTATATTTTGTTCTTGTATCCTGCAACATTGTGATATGAAATTATTGGTTCTGGTAGTTTTTTGGTACATCATCAAATTTTCTACCTAGATGATTACGTCATCTTTGAATTAAAACAATATTACCTTTTTATTTCCTATCTGGATGCATTTTATTTCTTTTTCTTGTCTTATTGCACTGGCTAAAACCTCTAGTACAATGTTAAATAGAAATAATGAGAGTGGACCTCTTTGTCTTGTTGTTTCCTCTAGATGGAAAGCATTTACTCTTTCACCATTAGGTATGATGCTAGCTGTAGGTTTTTCCTTTTCATCTATCCCTAGTTTCCTGACAGTTTTTGTCAGAGTAAGCATTGGATTTTGTCAAAAGTTTTTCTAAATCTATTGGGATGGTCATATGGTTTTTCTTTTTTAGTTTGTTAATACAATTAATTACATTGATAGATTTTTTTCAAATGCTAAACCAAACCTGCATTCCTGGAACGAGTCTCACTTGGTCATGATCTATCATCTTTTTTGTATATTTTTGGTTTCCATTTCTTAAAATTTTGTTTAGAATTTTTGCATCTATGTTCATGAGAGATATTGGTCTTTAATGTTTTTTTCCACTTGTAACATATTCATATGATTTTGTTATCTGGTATCAACAATGCTGACCCTAATAGAATGAACTGAGAAGCATTCCTTCTTCTTCAATTCAAGAGAAAGTTTTAACTAAAAATTCAACGTTACTAGACACAGGAATATTCAGGTTATTAATTTCTTCTTGAGTGAGTGTTGGTAGATTTTGTCTTTCAAAGAATTTCTTCATTTCAACTTATTTGTTGAGTATATTGGCATAAGTTTTTCCATAATATTTTCTTATTGTCCTTTAATTGTCTATAGAATCTATAGTGATGTCACCTCCCTCATTCCTGACTTAGTAATTAGTATCTTCTATGGTTTTTCCAAGATCATTCTAAGGAACAAAGAAAAGATACCTCAAAGAGGAGAATACAAATATTTAGGAAACTGATTAGAACTTAAGAACCATGAAATAAAAGAGGTGAGATATTAGACTTTCTCAAAGAGTACTACTTGCCTGCTAGATGAGGTTAGCATCCCCTATCTCCCATACTTTCCCTCATTCATAACATTTTTAAAATTTTGTTTATGTAGTTTGGGATGATTATTCATTTTGTTTACTTTTATAGCACCAGAACAGGGCACAGTACCTGGCACATAGTAGGTGCTCAAAAGTTATTCTTGTAATGTGTTATAAATGAATTGACATAGTCATTTACCAGATTCTGAAAGTTTTTCTATGACTTCCTATGGAGTTTGGGTTTCTCTGGAGGGCAGTCAAAATCCACTGCGGACTTTAAACACGTGCATGACATATTGAGATTTGCAGTGCAACGTGTGTATTTAGGGGATGGAAGGTGGTGGACGAAGGAAGAATGGGGATAGGGAGCCAGTTAAGAAGCCATTGGTTATTTAAGGAATATATGGGGAGTAAAACTAATAGAATTTGACCACTGGCAGTACAGAATGAGAGAAACTTAAATGTAGGGAATGAGACAAAAAGGGAAGCAGAATAGATTCTCAGAATTATAGCTTGAGCCGTTTGTTGGGTTATGGTGCCATTAAGTAAATTTTAAAGTAATAGAGTAGGAATAAACTTTACATCTCAAAAAGACAGTGTGTTACCTATATAAATCAGTATTTTGATTTTTTTTCCCCTACAATCACTCTCAATGAGGTTGCCACAGTTTACTTTAAAAAGAGGTGACAAAAACGTAATAACTTACAGGACCTTAATAATGTTGCATCGTCAGTATAGCACCAATTCAGCCTAATGGGTATAATGCATTCACAGAAGTGAATTCTCCAATAAGTGAAACACCCCATTAAGAAGGAAATCTTTTGATTTTCAGCCTTTTTGATAGAAATAGTTCTAAAATGCGTGACATACTTCCTTAAAGCATTTTCAAATTTTTCATATTTTTGCCGCCTGCTCTGGGTATAGGTATCATAAGTACCCTCATTTTTCTGAAAAAATAAATTGAGACTCAGAAGAGGGTAAGTGACATTTCTAATGTCACAAGTTAAAACTGTCAGCCTCAAGATTTGAACCCAGGTGTTTTTATTCCAAGTCTAGCTTCTTCCATCCTTACTATATTACCTCCATATATATTGTGATGTTATCCAATGATGCTCTCATTAATGCTTTAATTAACTAAAAGGACAAAAGCACAATCAAAAGTTAAAATAAGTATTCTGAAAAACTCATAGTTAAGGTAGTAACCTATTTCCCAGGGCAGCACTTTTAACGAGGAAATAAAACATGGTGTTATGGAAAAAGAATGGACCTTGGAATTAGGAAAACTTGGGTTCAAATTTGGGCCCTGCCACATGCGACATTGTGTGACAACCAACAAACAGCACCTCAATGTTCTCATCTCTAAAATGGGTATGTTACCCAGAAGATAGGGTTATTGTAAGCATTGTTTTAAGCATTTATAACATCAGCTGTGTAATTTCTAGTGTGAAGCCTCACATTGTGAAATGTTAATTTCCCTTTCTTCCTCCTAGTAAAGAGCTGATTTTAGGAGCAAGGGTTTAGCTTTTATACATCACTACCCTATCACACTAGATAACTGCTCGGTGTTGTGAAAGACTTACAAACCTTTCAAAAAATCATAAATTACCATCCAGTTTGGAAGAACTAAGTACGTAGACTGAAAACATGAATCAGTTTCTTCCTGCTTACATAAATCAGCAGTTCCATCCTTTTCCTCTGCAGTCATTCTCATTGAGGTTACCCCAGCTTGACACGTGAAGCAGAAAAAAAGTTTGAGAAGGAAAGCAAGGCAACTTTGCATTCAGTATGGCTATTTTCTGGATTTATTTCAACAAGTAGAAAATATCATTTGGTTTTCTTCTAGGACCAAAGACCATGAGCTTCTATGCAATATGTGGTTTTTTACTCACTGCAGCTCTCATTTAAGCCTATTTTGATTCTGAACTAAGTGCAGCTTGATTTCTGGATGGCAGTTGTTTATAAGTTATAATAGTTTTCTTAGTTATTACTCAAAATCCACAATGATGCTTACCTTGCATACAAGATGATATCTTTGCCTGCAGAAGTCATCTTTGACCACACTACCCACAGATCTAGAGTAAAAAGACACCACAAATGGCTGAAAGTGTCAACATACATAACTATCAATAAACATTATGGAATGTAGCAAAGCATTTGGCCTGTATCTTGCTAACCTATCAGAGCAAACTGTATGGCTATTATTGTCACAAGGGATGCTCCCAGTTTAGCTACATACAGTATTTATAAAGTGCCCATCGCCATGGTATCTAACACTTGGGCAATCTAATTAGGCTAGTCCAATTACTTGTGTAGAAGTAGAGGAGGTGCACTTCCTTATATCCCACTCCACTGGAACCAATTTGATTGCGTTTTTAAAAGCAAGAAAAGTCTTCTGTGAGAATAGCTTTCTAGGCCTCTTGTTCCTAGATTAAAAGACTGTCTGGCTAAAGAAATGACTGTTTCCTATTCCTGAAGGTGATAATGTTCGGAATCAAGCAACTCTCCAGTGGTAGAAAACACCACAGCCCAGAGATCTTGATTGAGAACATTCTATTCCCTTTTCTTTTGAACTTCACTCTGGGGGCAGGTAACTGAAAAGTGCTTTCTAAAAGCAGTTCACCTGAAGGTGAACTATTTCCAAGGACCTCCTTGGTGAGAAAGCTGTGTTCTCTCCTGGCCTAGAGAGTTGGAGTCCTTCTTCTCCTCTCCAGGATAGTTAACTAGGTCAAACCCGAATGTAACCTTGATAAAGAAGTTCTCTCCTTGGACTTTTATTTATGACAGACAGGAGAACTTAGGACATATTTTCTGATGTGTGTGCGTGTGTGTGTGTGTGTATGTATTGGTATGTTGTTAACAAAGCACATATTACAAGGTGGCTTCTGTCTGAATTTAGAGTCTGATTTCCAATCTCTTCCCGTGTGTTGGAGGGGAGGGGAGTATTTTATCCGTTAATATAATCACTAATAAGTAGTTTTAGAATTAAAGTTAATCAAAGATTTTTAAAAGCTGTTTCTGTGCACTGAGGCAAACCGTGAACACCATGCTTACATAGAAAAATAGTGTGCTGCTAATACATACCTCAGGATAAAGAGCAGTTATCCTTTTGTACTGCCAAGACTTCTCTCCGAAATTTATCACTAATTCAGGTTGATATGAATCTAATTTGTCTGATATTTTATTTTATTATATTTTTCATAACTAACAATCAAGTCAACATGGCCTGTAATGTTTCAAAGTATAATTTAAAATTTCATAGAACTAACATTTCCCTCGAAAATGGGTAGACTGTTATTTTGCTCTTTGGTCGTCCCATCTATATTACACATATTATATTGCTTGTTGCTCAGTTCAGTTTTTAAAGTCTTATTTTCTCTTTGTCATCTCTTAACATCATACAGTCCTTACCTGTGGCTGATTGATTTGTTCTTGTTATTGTGGCTTTGGACATAATTATGAGGGTTTTTTTTAAGTTTATATTCTTTCAGTGCCTCAATACTCGTGATCCGGTTCTTTCAGTTTGGGACTTCTCTTTTATTTTCATTCTTGGTTGTAAGACTTTTCTTTTTTCTCTTTCAATATACATTTTTTTTAAATATCTGAGTTCATGGAAAATATGCCTGTGCAGCCATATCAGTTCCTTTAGCTAACTACTCCTTTTCTTTCTCATCAGAATCATTTGCAATTGTATTCTTAGAATTTCATTTTTTAGAGTGTTCTGTTCCTCTTGAGCCATCTTTCTATACAGAAATTCTCACCAAGGGATCTTAACCAATTTTTCCTCTGGCCGTTAAAATGATGGTTGCAATTATTAAACGTTTACTTCATGACAGGAATTTTATGTGCACTATCTCATTTACTCTCGACAACTATCTTGTAAGGTAGATTCGTTGTACAAGTGTGAAGACTGGAGTTCAGAGAAGGCAAGCATAGGCAGTAATGGACAGAGCAGGGTACAGTTTCAGGTGTATTTGGTTCAAAGCCTGTACTCTTAACCATTACATTCATGTCTGAGATACTCATCTGAGGAGCCAGAACTAAACCTTCCCATTTTATTTTCTCCTGTAATTACTAAGTAACTTAACTATTGCTAAGTCACTACCAAATACTGTGTCAGTTGGATTGTGTTTGGCTGCAGTTGATAGAAAATCAGCTCAAAAGGGTTTAAGCAATGAGGAAATTTATTGGCTCATGTAACTAGAAAATGTCACATGAGATAGGGTGAATTACAAGGTTTCTGGATACAGGGATTCAAAGATGGACATCATGGACCCAGACCTGTTCTATCACTGCTTTGCCATCTACATGGCTGGCTTCGTCCTGATGCTAATTGCCCTCATTGTGTGGGATGACCACCAGCAGCAACACAAACCATGTCCTTCCTCTGTTACATCTGGTAAGGGGTAGCGGAGCACATTTCCCAGAAGTCCCCAAGTAAACATGACCTTTCATCTAATTGATTTGAATTATATTACATACCTATTTCTTAATATAGCCTGGAAAAGTACATTGACTTGGATTAAGCAAGGCTGAATCTCATGTCAGAGACTGGGGTCTGCTAATGGTGAGTCATATAATAGATCCCTGAACAATACCAGAATTCCATTTAGAGGAAGGAGAGGAAGATAGATGTAGAAGAGGCAGTCAACAGTATCTCAAGTCCAACTCACTGACTACCCAACACTCACATGCACCCTGCTGCTCCAACATTTGCCTTCAAAACCTTCACATCTACTTGAAACCACTCGCTCCTCCCCAAAGCCTCATACAGCTACTGTAGCTGATTCCAAGAATCAAGGTTTGTGCTCAATTTTCTTTATCAGATATGATGCCACTTTTCTAACTAAAAGATAGCTATCTTCCACCAAAGCACTTACTATTTGAGAGTAGGGAAACAAGGGATAACTACAACTAAAATTTCTATTTGTAAAAGTGAAAGATGGAAAGCGTACGATAGTTCTTTGTCCATAGAATATATGATGTTCTGCTGAGCAGGAAGAGAGTGAGCTCCAGGCCCTGGCTGTGGAGTGGTTTTTCTGGGTCAGCCAGTCTGGCAGCTCCTGATTCCACTTTCTGAAAAATTCTCACTTACCCATGGTCTCCCATGGTCACAGTTGAGAAAGATATGGTGAAGGATATCCTTTAGCAGCATCCTCATGCCCAGGGAACTGTTAAGGAGTTAACATTTCATGTCAATGTCATCTCAAGGTCTTTAATTTAATCATATCTGCTAAGTTCCTTTTTGCTATGAAGATAACATATTCATAGGTTCCAGGGATTAGGAGATTGCTATCTCTGGGAAGGTCTATTATTTTGCCTACCACATATGTTAAGTAGAATATAACATTGCTTAAATGATAAATACTTGAAATTTTGCATTGTCCTTGTACAAATTAATGAAACAACAAATGTGTAATGAATGTCAGCTATGAATAGAGAGAGAAGTAGGAGGAGATGAGGAGGGACACAAGGGTGAAAAAGAAAGACCCCCCCCCCTTAAGGAGTATGTATTCTTATTATGAAAATAAGATTATCAATGGTAACTACCTTGAAAATAAGTGCTCAACAGAAGTGGGTTGATTTAATCATCAAGAAAATGTAATTTAGCATAATTTGGTATAAATTATAATAAAGGTTCAGAAAAAAATACATTGAAAAGCAAGGAAAAGGGTTTGAGGGGCATTTTGTAGATTTAGTAATGTTAGAATGGAGAATGTTAACATTGTTGTTAAACCTATATGCAGTCTCAGTTTCAGATCCCATAGGATGGAAAATACTATGGAGATATTCATGTGAATCTTGACAATATATTGAGGAAACACTCCCATAGCCTCCTAAAAGGTTTCCTCACTGTCTTGATTTTATTTTCTTTTTATTTTCAATCATTCTATTGTTTTTAGCGTACAGAGCAAAATTTGGCAACAGCTTTGAATTCTGAATGACTAATGAATTGTTCAACTGTGTGTAGGATCTCCCTGGTGCAAGCTCTGTGTGAGTCTCTATTCCTCTCTATTCAAAGATGACATCGTTGATTGTGGTGATATTACCCATGTATGCAGACCCAGCTGAAAAGACAAATGAGAGACCAGCATTCCTTTCTAAAACCCTATGCCCTTCAACTATGTCCTTTGTTTGCAGGCACAATTTGCTGTTTGACAAGTCTGTACTCTGACTCTTCCTTTTTGTGCAGCCTACATGACCATCTCGCTCTGAATAAGTCACCCCATTCCTTCTTCTGAAGTTGATCTGTCAGTTATTCTTGTCTTAGAGAACCCCAGAGTTCTCGCGTACTTGTGGCTCAAGTCATCCTTATTCCAATCCTTTGATGAGCAATTCCATCTTTCTATTTGAAGCTGAATACGTAGACAATCCCTTAAAGTCAAGGATACCCGCCACAGAGGGCTACAGAATCATTCAAGTTCATGACACAAAACTTGGTTCCCATAGCACTTCCCAGAGAGAAGGGATGAGAGAATAATTAAATTCATATGGGAATAAAATATAATTTCAAATATAGTCGTCTCTCCTCTATTAAAAACGTCAGAATTTTAATTGTTTTTGCGTATTGGAATTGGTAGCTAAGTTGAGAGTTTAAATTTCTTTCAGACGTCTGATCCCTGAGTTTAGACTTTAAAATTTTAACCATAATTAACATTTATTCATCATTTATTATGTTCCAGGTACTAATCTAAGCACATTAAAAGTGTCAATTTAAGCTTTACAGCAACCCTAGGAGATAGGTACTATTATCTCTATTTTACAGAAAAGAAAAATTGAGGTGTAGAAAAGTTATCCTAGTTTACTCAGCTGTCCAGGAAAAGGACTGGCACTCAAATCTAGGCAGTGTGCTGCCAAAACCAGTTTCCTTAACCACAAACAATACTGCCTCTCCAATGTCTCCTATCTTAGAGCACAGTTGGACATAAATCTGTGACTTACCTCAGAATGGAGCCCAGTGAGAGAAGCCAAGACTTGGATCTAATGCCTAGAACAGTGCCTAGAACCCACACAGTAGGTTGAATAAATGAATGAATGAATGAATAAACTAAACCTACCATGTCATGGGTCAAACATTTGATGGGCAGACACAAGTGTAGGTCCCATATGGAAATTCAAAAAGATAATGAGAGCAACAGCCACAATTTGTTGAGCACTAGCTGTATAGCCAAACTGTGCTAAAGGCTTTCTATAAAGTCAAAGTAACTTAAACAGCATGATGAGGCACCTATCACTCTCCCCATTTTACAGATAAGGAAACTAAGACTTAGAGAGTTTACACGGTTTGTCCAAGGTCTTCTCCAACGTCAGACCACAAGTAATTTACGGACCCAAACTTAAATCCAAGTTTCTCTGGTTCCATGATCCAAAGACTTACCACTTGTATGCTAATTGGCTTCATAGTCCAGCTGGACTTCAGTCTCTATCAAGAGACATGCGTCATATGAAGCCATAAAGATAAATCCAAAATTAGGTTATATTTTATAATCCACACAGACAACCATCTTAGCAAACTCTGCAGTCTGAGAATACGGGACAGCTTCCAGACTTGAAATCTGGAAAGTGGAAATTTGCTTCTAGGTACACATGTAAGGTGCTCTAAGTGTTTCTGCTTGAGTAGAAGTATTTCTACTTGAGAAGGACAGGAAGAGGACCACAGGGCTCCAGTTACTAGAGGGACTCAGGATATATCTGATTTCATCACCAACACAAAGATTCAGGGAAAAATGGACCAAGTGGAAGTCCAGTGTATCACACTGAAGTTAAATTCAGGCTAAGAGAGCAGCAAAGGTGATGTACCATTTAGGATGAACATGCAGGGTGTGTAGACCAGAGTTTCTTAAGTGCCACCACTGCTTAAGGTCAGGGCAGACCTTGGACACCAGGGAGGGATTGAGCCCACAGGTGGCAGTTAAGTGTTCCCTAGATGGACAGAAGAGACTTGAAAACTCTAGGAATCAGGCTCCACCTAAAAAGGCTCTTGCTGTTTCTCAAAGAACTTAGAGAAAATCTCACCTCTGGCCCTAATTTTATTCCAGCTTCCTTTATTTACATCATCTACTTTTTTTCTCTTTCATAATGCAAAAACCTTACTGTTTTCTCTGTATTTCTAGTGCTTTTGTATTTCTTCTTGGTGTCAACACATTTTCTGTGTAACACATATCATACCTTTATTGGAAGTCAAGCCAGGACAGATGACAAAATCTGGGTTTGAAGACTGGTAAGACTGATGACTCAGGCTCAGTTTGAGTTGGCCTTCTCTTTGTCATACCAGCTACCAGACCAGCAAAAAAGCAGTGCAAAGAACACACAAAATCAAGGATCTACATGATGACTCTTCTGCCTGCCTCTGCCAATTCCTGACAGAGGCATACCCCAAATTCCATGGTTTCAACAGCCTTCACAGAGTGAGGGATCCAACAGGTCACTCGTGACCAAAAACCTCTGCAGGCGTCCTGCTCTTTGTACTGTTTGGCTGGCAGTGACCACATCACCATCCAAGTCCACGCTACAACCATGTTTCTTTTTGTGCCACAATTACATCTACTAAACTCCCCATTGTCTTTCATTCCAATATTAGGTTCCCTTCAGGCAGCAGGACTAGCCCTGACCTATTAATAAAATCTAAAGAGAAACTAATTTTATATATAAAAAACTTTCTTAAAAAAATAATTCTTTTGTATATTGCAGGTTTCCAAACATGAATACCTCATCTCTATTTAATCGATGGGTAGACTGACCTGACTCACTAAATAGAATTGGTTCACTGAGGTAAAACATCAGGCCCAGGCCCAAGGAAACCATTGACAAAAATTACTGAAAAAGAATTCTTGGGAATACTCATTAGTTCTCCTGGCTTTCACTACACTAACTCCTTTCTACAACTATATTTTCTCTGAGAACAATGTGCTAATGGCACGCCTACTGAGAAAATGATGTGTCAGAAAGCTAAACAATATAGTCTGTTATTGGTTGAACAATAATTGAACATTACTATGAATAATGTTCATGCAATATAATGTAATGAAGAAGCAGCTTTAAGTTTTGTTTTGAAGGGTCCTTTTGTGAAACTATTATTTTGGTTCAGTGGTTCAAAATTTAGGCTTCATTAACCAGTTTCTTTATATCAGTGGGATATTTGCTTCTAGGTACGCATGTGTGGTGCTCTGAGTACTTCTACTTGAGAGGCCACCTCGAAGAGTTTCTCCTTGGAATCGATCATTAGCAATGGCTCTTTTTGACATATCAGATCAGTTGGTTACAATGCGTCATTCATGATTTGGGCGATAATTTTGCTTTTAATGACAAAAGTGAAAGATTATTCATTTGACTAAAGAGCTTCATCTTTATGTGTATCTTAAGTGAGATTATGTTAAGGAGGTCCTAGCAAAACTTTTTGGTGATTAAACAAATGACACATTTGTAGGTATCCAATTAAAACAATAGTGGAAATAAAAAGTCATGCCTTTACTTCAGTAATGATCTATAAGTCAGGACTTATCTTTGAACATGAAAAATGACATATAGTTGTGCCTTCAGTTTGTTGTGTGGGGATAGTTCCATAAAATCAGATTGTCTGTCATTTATCCACTTCATCATATAATCTTTAAAGACTTATTTATGGAGTATATTCAACTGCCTTCTAAAACTTTATTTGGAATGCTTTGATTTTCTTGATGTATTTCCTTAAATATGATGTAGAATATCCATATTGTTAGATTCATAAAAGTTATGTGAATTCAGGCCTACACTCTCCTCTTACGCTATGAGCTGAAAATAAGGGAATTATCATTATGGATCTATTCAAGTCTCCATGATAGGAACTTTACATAAGGTTTTATATATACCATAGACAAATGGTATGTACTTGGCACTATGAAAAGCCCATTTTTAATAATTTTTTATTAATATAGCGGTAATTGTAACCTAGGCCATGCCGTGCCTGCTCTAATAAAAAAAATATATTACCTAAATAGAAAGAGACAAATAGAATGTCTTGGAACAGACCAGTGGATTTTCATTTCAGGAGAGGTGTAAGAAATTAATAGAGAAATAGTCTCAGATCAAACATCAAAGTAGAGCAGAAATACACATATATATGGCAGATAAAACTCAAAAAGTGCCTTATTGTTCAAATCTGAAGAACTGTCACAATTAATGGATAAAAAGAATACAAATATGAGGCAAATCCCCCATTTACATATGTTAGAAGACTCAAATTATTATTTATTTTATTTATTTATTTATTTATTTGCTGAGAAAGATTCTCTGTAAGCCAATCTGTTGCCAATCTTCTATTTTTTGTATGTGAGCCACCACCACAGCATGGCCGCTGATAGATAAGTATCGTAGGTCTACGCCCAGAGAACCGAACCCAGGCCATCAAAGTGGAGCACGCTGAACTTAACCACTAGGCCACCAGGGCTGGCCCTCAAATTATTTTTAACTTAATTAATGCACCTCACTACAGATATTACATGATAGATTTAGAATTGGTAGATTTCAAAATTTAGGAAAATTGTGCACTTGCATTGAATTGGTTCAATTTACTTTTAAGGATACAGAACTTCAACTTGGCTGCACCAATTCATGTAAAAGAAGGAAATGCTGGGTCAAGAATGCAAAATAATATTTCTATGAAATTGGGCTTTGTCCCACTTGCCTTGGTACCTTTAATGGCTCAGACTGAGAATGAGTTAAGTTAAATTAATATTTACATTGTTTGCTTTGCCTAAAGTACAAAAGTCTAAGGCCAACAGTAAAACACATAATTTAGAGTTGGTTTAATCTCTAATTTGAAGAAATGAGCATATAAAGAAGTTATTGAGACAATAATTTTGCATTTCTGTTCTTTCAACAATTACTGAAAAATTGAGTTTAAAAAAATATATATCAAAAAGGCAGTATTTCCTTCTCTCCGTAATAGAGTAACTGCTAATGTACCTTCCCTCCTACTCTAAACAACTATACAATTTGACAAAATATAAAAGGCTTTAAGATATTGAAAAATTAAAAGTAGGGAATCACATGAAACAAGCCTCATGATTACTCTAGCTTTCTATCTGGATATAGTTTGATGTGGCAGCATGGGGAAATGGAGACCAGAAGGGATAGTAGTGTTATTGAGCTGAAGACACAGAACCCAAAGTTCAGGACTGCTAAAGTGGCTGGAATATGTGGAGGATGGTACAAGAGAAAAAGGAGCTTTGCAAAGGGGACTTCCAGAAGTCTGCATGGTAATTTGCTGGATATGTTTGCCTGAGAGCTGGGCTACATATGCAAAAGGCCTCCATGAGGCCTAGCAGAGAAAGCCTGATTCAGGGTTGAGAGCTGCAGCAAGATAGCCGAGGTGCTGAGAGATATTGGATTTTCAGTTCAGTCAGAGTAGAGAAATCTCTCTGAGCAATTTTGACATTTAGGTGAGACCTCAGAAAGGCTTCACCTATCCAACAAGACCTAGATAAGGGCCATGCCCTAGAATTGAGTACAAAAGTGAAACAGACCTATCCTGATAGAGAAATAACCAAGCCTCACAAGATCAAAAGGATTTGAGAGTAATTTAACTACCTGCCATGAAAACTTATACTCTTTAAATAAAGGCAACATAATCCAGATTCCCTACAATATATCATCCACAATGATACAATGAGAATTGCTAGAGACATAAAAAAGTAGAAGATATAGCCCACAATCAAGAAAAAAATCAGACAACAGAAACAGACCTTTATTTGACCAGGATAATGAAGTTAGCAGACAAGGACTTCAAGACAGTTGTTATAATTATTTTCAAAGACTTAAAAGAAAAGATGGCCATATTGAGTAAACAGATGGGGAATCTCAGGCTAGAAATGTAAAAAAGAAAGAAAGAAAAAAACTATGGAAGTTCTAGAAGTAAAAAGTACAATATCTGAAGTAAAAATTTACTTAATGGGGTTAGCAATAGATAGGTATTTATAATATAAATGGTTAGTGAACTTGAAGACAGAACAATAAATGTTACCCAGCCAGAAGAACAGAGAGAAAAATGTTTGAAAAAAAAAAAAACAGAACTTCAGTGATCTATGGAACAAAATCAAACCGTGTAACATACATAGAAGTAAACATACAGTGGGAAATTAGAGAAAAGAACAAGCACAAAAATCCATATATCTGGAGAAATAGTAACCAAAATTTCCTAAATTTGATAAAAAACTTCAACTTATGAATCCAGGAAGCCCAGCAAACCTTAAGCAGAAAATATACTAAACAAACAAACAAAACAAACCCCTAAACATCATATTTAAACTTAAAACCAAAGATGGAAATAAAAATCTTAAAAGTTTACAGAGAAATAAAGATAAATTGCATATATAGAAACTACTTGAATTGTGATTGACTTGTCACCAAAAACAAAGAAAAAGCATTCTTAAATTGCTGTAAAAAACATTGCCTCAGAATCTTGCCACTTCTATTCAAAATTTCACTGGATTTACTAGCCAGTGCAATGAGAAAAAAAAATGTTTGGAAAAATAACTCACAGGTAACATTCTTACTTACATAGAAAATTCTAAGGAATCTGTAAAAACATTACTGGAAATAATAAGCAAATTTATAAAAGTCATAGGCTCAAAATCAATAAAGAAAAAGCAATTGTATGTCTGCACACAAGCAGCAATTAGAAAATCAAATTTTAAAAATTTAAATTTACAATTGCATCCAAAATGCCTTTGAATACTTGGCAATAAATTTATCAAAAGTCATGTAATACTAATACATCAAAGACTACAAAATGTTGCTGAGAGAAATTTTAAAAGACCTAAATAAATGGAAAAACATACCAACTTCATGGATTAGAAGATTTGATATTTGTAAGATGTTAACTCTACCCAAATTGATCTATAGATTCAACATAATCAAACTTCCAACAAGCATTTTTGTACACATTGACAGGTTGATTCTAAAATTAATATGAAAATGAAAACAAAGAACATTCGAAACAATCTTTAAAAGGAAAAGAAATCAATAGAGAAAGAAAAATCTTTTCAACAAATAGTACTAGAGCAATTGAATAAGGAAATTTAAAAAAAAAAAAAAACAGATTCCTACTTCTCAACATACGCAAAAGTTAATTTGAGATGGACCATAGACTTAAAGGTAATATCCAAGTCTGTATAGCTTCTAGAAGAAAATATTATAGAATACCTTCAAGACCTGGGAAGTAGGCAAAGATGTTTTAAACAAGACATAGAAAGCAATAATCTTAAAAGAAAAATGTGTATTGGATTCTACAAAAGTCGCCATTAAGAAAACAAAACGGCAAACCATAGATTGGGAAAAAATGTTTATAACACACATTTGAAAAGTACCTTGTATCTGTGTATATATTCTCCCAGATAGATGTGATATTTCCCCTCTTCAAATCAATTAGAAGGCAACAAATAACCTATAAAAGATAGGGAAACGACTTGAACAGACCTTCACAAAAGAATATATACAAATGGTCAATGAACACATGAAAAGTGTCTTGACATTTATAGTCATCAGGGGAATACAAATTCAAACTACAGTGGGGTACAACTTTACACCCATCAGCATAGCTAAAATTAAAAAAACAAATACCACCAGATACTGGTGATAATAGTGAGCAACTGGAACTCTTGTACATTGCTGGCTAGAGTGTAAAATGGTTCAATCATTTTGGAAAAATGTTATACAGTTTATTAAAAATTGAACATACTCCTACCATAACCCCAAAATTGTACTCCTAGTTGTATACTCAAGAGCAATGAAAACATTTGTCAACAAAAAGACTTGTACGAGAATCCACAAGCTTTATTCATCATAGCCAAACACTTAAAATGACTCCTATGTTCATCAAAAGGAGAATTGGTCAACATATCACATAATGGAATATTACTCAGCATTAAAAAAAATGAACTATGGATAAACACAATAACATGATGAGTCTTAAAAATTTTCTTGAGCAAAAGAATCCAGACACAAAAGAGTGTATACCTCCATGTTTCCATTTATATGAAGTTCAAGACAAGCAAAATTTATCTATTATGACTGAAATCAGAACAATGGTTGCATTTGAGGGAGATAAAGATTGGCTAGAAAGATGTCTGAGGGAAGTTTTACGGGTGATAAAAATGTTCTACAACTCAACTGGGGTGTTGGTTACATGAGTGCATACATTTGTGAAAACTAATCAAATTGTACACTTAAGGTTGATGCGTTTCACTGTATGAATTTTGCCTCAATTTTACTTCAACTAAAAAAAAGGAAAGTAATTGAAAGATCATTTACGGTATATTTAACTATGTGTCATGCTGTTTTGATTCTACATACAGTAGTCATCTTATTCTTCATTTCATTAATCCTCATAGTTCCAATGATTCTAATATTGACTCAGAGCCTCTCAAAATGGTGGAGACCCAGAGTACCAGTTAGTTTGGCTTAAACCAAAGAGATGAAATAGGAAATTGAGACCTGATGAGCCTGCTTGGGGATTTCTGTGTTGTGAACACCAAGTTTAGAACACATGGTTGGTGTACTTGGTGACTAAATCGTGAGTTTGGATACCAGAATCAGTGGGTAAACCAGGGAAGGTATATTGCTCTGTTTAACTTTAGACATTGGAGTAGGTAATGAAGCAAAGCTCCTTGGTTATTGGAACCCTCAGCCCTACTTTGATGCAAACTTTATGGATTCTCCCAGATAGATATGGTGTTGCCCTTCTTCAAATCTCCATAGAAGTTTGTACTTCTTTACTGTGCCTTGCTTTTTAATTGTGTCCGTGTTATATCACCCCTCCTAGTTGGTGTGCTTTTAAGGCTAAAAACTGTTTATTATCTCTGTCACTCATAACACCTAGAATATTTTTTAGTTTAGATCAAGTGCTTAGCAAAGGTTTTAATTATTTGATGAATTTGATTGGACTAGATGGAATAATCTTTGTAGATGTTAGAGTAACTGTTCAGGCAATATTAATAGGGATCTGAGGAATTGAATTTATTTGTGCCTTCATATAACAAACAGTTATTGAGTACTTTCCATGTGCAAAACACTGGGCTAAGAAATAGAAAAATCAAAGATAAATAACACATAGTTTTTGCATGCAGTGTTCTACCAGGTTGTCAGGGAGGAGACAATGTGTACAACTGATGCACAATAAAAAGAGGAAAGTCATATGAAAAAAGAGAGGAAAAGATGCATTCTTATGAAAACCCAAAAGAGGAAGGATATATTTGCTGCTATTTTCACTTTCCCATTAGAAGCCTTGCTGTCCATTAGACCAAATTTAACTCATGTTCAGTGTACACATGTTGAGAAAGCCAAAATAAATACTAGTAAGTAGTTTTGTGGATTCTCTTGTCAATAAACAGTCAAGAAGAAAATCTTTTGTAGGGGAGAGTATTCAATATTCCTTCTAGAAATCCAGTGTGAGTGAATGGAAAGTGATGCCAACACTTCCAAATGAGTTTGTTCCTTTCTTCCTAACAACAGAGAGCACTAGTCTGTGAGGAGCCTTGATTTCTAATTGCATTTTTGTCCATAACTAGATAGGTGGTTTGGTCATTCACTAAATCCCTCTGTATCATAGCCTTTATATCCATAAAAGTGGAGAATAGAACACAACGCTTTCCAAGACCTACTCCAACTCTAGAAATGTCAGGATTCTATATTCGTGGCTGTATGGTTTGAGTTACCTTCCATAAGATCTTTTATGTGATTTTGGTGATTGGAAAGAGATTGCTAGGTTTCCCAAACTCCGTTAATCCACGTGATAACTTCATTGATAGTATTTTTGGTGATATCAATGATAAATATTTTTCCTAAAATAAAATAACTTTTATACTTAAATGTATTTAGCTTTATCTTAAACAATAATATCCGTGAAAGCATACATTTCTAGTGTTCCTTATGCTGTCCTAATATACATTAAGATAAATACATAAACATTAAATTTGTTTCTTGTGCCACCAATAATATGCATATTCTACTTTAAGAAATACTGCTTTACTATATTAAGAAAGACTTATCCAATGTCTTTGCCAGTTGACAGTCAATCATAAATGTTATCAGAATAGGTCAACGTATACGCATCAGTATTTTTATAAAGACTTAAAAATATATGTTGCACTCAATCAGAATCTTCTAAATCCTGAGATTCAACTCTTAAGTGAGTATGTGCATTACCTGGAAAACAATTTGCAAAATAGATTTTTAAAGTTCAGAGTAAATTGGAGAAAAGGCTACATTACATTTGAACCTTAATAAATACTTAATAACCCATAAGACAAATAACCATGAATTACTAGAATGATTTCAAGCACAGTGCTTCTGCATAGAGCCAACCTGCTCTCTTATTTTTGCTCGTTATAAAACAGGAGTTATAATATTGCAAAGTTTATTAGCTCTGTTGATTTGTATGTTTTATAAAATAAGACATTTGAATAATATGGGACCAGAACCATTAGGAAAATCTATTTCCTTTCTCTTCTCTATCTAATCTCCTCTGCCCACGATAGCTTTAAAATGTCTTTCTCATAGAGAGAGGGAAAAATATGAAGATTCCTCTAACTCTTCTCCTTCTTTATGGAGGTTGTTTATTTCTTGAATGAGGGTGTGTATGTGTGTGTGTGTGTGTGTGTGTGTGTGTGTGTGTGTGTACAAGCTTAGGTCCTCAGGTGGAACCGTGGTTCCTGTGCTTTCGTCCTCGAAGCTGTTTTTCTGGAAGGGAATGGAGGCAGCTGTGTTTACAGCTCAAGTCTTGGCATACATTTACCAGAATCTATTATTCATATCATTCAGTATCGGGGAGAGATCTCAGGCCACCTGTCTATCTGACAAATTCACCCTTTTGTGAGCTTTCTGTTCATAGCAAATTATGTTCACATTGATGAATTGAGTTTTTATGAGCATTGCTAACTAACATTCTCACAGAAGGCCAGGGGCAAGAGCCTGCAAGTGTTTCTGGTCCACAAGTAAATGATAAAAAAAAAGAAAAGAAAGAAAAAAAATGGTAGTGTTTAAAGACAATTTGCCATGGAGGAATAGTTAAATCATTTGGCAATGCCTTATTATTTATAATTCCAAGACTTTCCATAAATTATTGCAAATACTCTGCTTATAACAAAAAAAAAACATGGAAAAAATCCACATATTATTTTTCTCTGTGGCACGGAATATTCTTTAAACATTGTTCTACATTTTAACAGGTAACCATCGACTAGGGCAAAATATGGAGTAGTTGAAGTATGCCCAGCATTAATAAATCCAGCAATTTTATACTATAATGTGGAAAACTTGCAGCAATTATAGCTTAAATTCCAGCTTCGTATTTCCATAGATACAAAATGGATTTTTTTTTAATCTCTAGAAACCCTATACTGGTTATGAAGCTAAGCCATGTGGCATGAGTTAAATAAATGAGAGCAATCTTTCACAAAAGACTAACAGAAATCCTTCTAAATGGTGGGTGGGGAAATACCCAGTGTTCATGATAGAAATGAAGATTTCCTTCAGTTTACATATAGAATTGGTTCTTCTCTCAGGCTTCTGAGAGGAAGGAGTCTCTTGTATTTATTCTAACTCTTATTCTGCATTTCATTTAAAGCAGCTGAAAAACAGGGGAGGATTTCATGAGAAAGACACATTCTAGTTTTACTGTACCCACATTTCAAAGCTCTAATTCAGAATCTACTTAAAATGACAAACCTGCTTAAGTGGCAGATCCACTAGTCAGTATGTATTTAAATAAAAAGCAACAAAACAGAAATTTTACAGGGTAGTGAGAAATACCATCAATAAAAATCCATATTCTCAATTCACTCAGAACTGTGACCCTGTCTCAAAAGCCAGATTATTACCTTTGATAAAGTACAATCTTGTTCTCCCAAATCTTAGTGAAAGTCAGTGGAAAATTCTAAAGCTCTTCACAGTAGCCTGCCAAAATGTGTCAGACACATCACCTTTCAATGCAAAGACACCACAGCACAAAGAACACTTGGCATTATCCCTTGAAAATGCACACCTTTCGGAGCAGCAAATGGGAAGTGTAGTCTGTTAAACACCATATGTGAGGGAGCTACACCAGTCTCATTTCTCCTTCCAAATGCTACAAGCTGCTACCTTGTTGTGGTGTGTGTGACTCTGGGATGAAATCGATGACAGCCAAGTGTCTACCTGGTCCCAATGTCGGTTGCCCTATTGACCATATGGGTATACTGCTCAGTATGTTGCTGCTCTTTAGTGACCTCTGAGGAATCAAATGCCTAGGCCTTTATGTTAATTTAGTAGCATATGTGAAACTTTTGCAAACTTTCCAGTGGCTGTCATTGCCCTCAAATTTATGGGTAAAATGAGAAGACATCTCCATCCTTAAAGTAAGGAAAAATGCAGAGGCAAGCGATTTTTAAAACATTTTTTGACTTTTCCTTTTGGTCTAAATATATTACAGATAGATGCTTATGTTTTATTAAAAATAAATTTGGGGAGAGTCATGGCAACAAAATGCTGCAATCACAAGTTTGATTGGAATTTTCTATGGTAAGCATGGTGCCCATTCATCCCAGATTCTCTATGGTAGTTCAGTTTTCAAATAGTCCATCCTTTTATCCAACCATATGTTCCTGTTTTAGTTCAGAAAATATGGTAAATGCAGCTTTAAGGCAACAGGACAAATTTACCTGCACGAATTTTTCACTGTAAGATTATGGAAATTAACACAGGACATAGAAATTGACGGTTTGCCTCGCTAAGTAACCAATTTGAGATAAAGTGTGCATTCTTTGGTGGCAAAGGCATGGCAGGCAGCATTCTGCAGCTCGGTGCCATATTCAGAGCATCAAGCAGCTGAAGGACCACCATTTTGCTCCCTGGAACTGCTGCTGCATTTCAAGCATTGCTAGAAGGCTGAAAGTTGGCTGCAGCTGGCAGAGCATTGTTCTTTTTTTAACCCATGTGATAGGTATCTTCAACAGTGTCAAACAGATTTGTAGAGCTGGTGATTA